>NC_048578.1:23207500-23807500 GCF_013265735.2 Oncorhynchus mykiss | reverse complement strand
ACCAGATCTATTGTGTTCTCCTACATTCCTTTCACTTTTCGACAAACGTAAGTGTTTCTTTTCAAATGGTACCAAGAATATGCATATCCTTGCTTCAGGGCCTGCGCTACAGGCAGTTAGATTTGGGTATGTCATTTTTGGCAAAAATGGGGAAAAAAAAGGTGGTGGATCCTTAAGAGGATTTAAACCTGAATACTGATGTAGCTACTGTGCCTTTTGCAAGCTTAGGATTTGATATCTGGCTCATCTGGCAAGGTCACGCCTTTGGTTCTGACTTCTAAACTTGAAATATCCTTGTTCATGGTAATGAGAGAGAGGGGAATGCATAACGTTTACACTCTGTCAGTACATGTTATTGTTAGACATCAGGTATTCTATGGAAAGGAGATGGGCCACAGTCTGGTTGCAGTTGTTGGGTTGTAATTTGAAATACTTCCTACACCAGAAGATGATGGATATTTGTAGGAGGAATGTGTATGGTGGGGTAAATTAAGGTTGGATATGAGCCAGGGGCTTGGAATGTTACGAAGTAAGGAAAAGGCAATCACATGGTTGCAGTCACTGATAAGGGTAGATTAGTGAGGAATGGGGGCCCAGGTCAGGTCACATTAAGGGAGAAGGAAGAGTTTATTACCAATATCACTTAACTTCCTGTCTGGCAACAGATGTATTGGGCTGTCCAGATGTGTAAGGAGGAGACTCGGCGTAGGAGGAAGGTTTAAATGCCAGGGCTTGTGTAAATGTGTTTTTGTCTAATGCAGCTGTGTGACCCAGTGGGCGAATAAACTTGGTTTGAGCTTTACTAGTTGTCCGTTAATTTTTTAAAACTTTGTTTATTTAGAACATAATAGTTCAAAGGAACAATCATGTGTTTCAGTCAGCCTCTGCTTGTTATTTACTATCCGATGTGGCTTGGCTGAGGTGTCGGAACTGTCAGTTACCTCCCAAGATCCCCCGGCAAAGTGTAACGGATGCTAGCAGATACTCATAGACTTCGTCATTGTGCTAACGCTAGTTAGGCTCGGG
Source organism: Oncorhynchus mykiss (assembly GCF_013265735.2). Classification (NCBI taxonomy): domain Eukaryota; kingdom Metazoa; phylum Chordata; class Actinopteri; order Salmoniformes; family Salmonidae; genus Oncorhynchus; species Oncorhynchus mykiss. The sequence continues at coordinate 23,806,474 of NC_048578.1, read as the reverse complement.
AAACTACCTCGAACTTCCTCCATACTGGGCACAGACAAAAATGCTATGCACAAGTTAATCAGGGAAATAGATAAAGGGCCTCATTGCCAAAATCCCAAAGTGTCCCTTTAATAATTCAACAGGAAGCATCAAATATGCATGTCCCTGTGGTGTGTGCTTAAGTGAGTTTTGGAAATCCTTCAGCGTATGTTGGAGTGGAACTGGACCGACTAATGTAAAGTAGGTCTATTGACACGTGGTTAGTTATGATGAATTTAATTGGATGTGACTCACCATTCTCCTAGCTGAAATAGAAACACCCAGGGTCATGTTCATTAGGGCATGCAAAGGAAAATGAGCGCTTCTTATTGGACAAGTCCAGGTAGTCCCTCTTGTTGTCTTGAGCAATCCTTACAGACGAAACACAGCACTGCTTTTCTCCACATGGATACTACAGGTGTAGGATCTTAATTTGACCTATAATGTTACAGTAAAATGATCCTACAGCAACAGGATTTGAAGGTCCTGTACTGGCGTGGTCTGCCGTTGTGAGGCCTGTGGGATGTAGTGCCAAATTCTCTAAAATTACGTTCTAGGTGGTTTATGGCAGTGAGATTAACATTCAGTTAAAAAAAACTCTGGTGGACATACCTGCCGTGAGCATGCCAATTGCACGCTCCCTCAACTGGAGACATCTGTGGCATTGTGTTGTGAGACACAACTGCACATTTTAGTGGCATTTTATTGACCCCAGCACAAGGTGCACCTATGTAACGACCATGCTGTTTAATTAGTTTCTTGATATGCCACACCTGTCAGGTGGATGGATTATCTTGGCAAAGGAGAAATGCTCACTAACAGGAATGTTAACACATTTGTGCACAACATTTGAGAACTCTGCTTTTGTGCTCATGGAACATTTCTGGGATATTTTATTTCATCTCATGAAGCATGGGACCAACACTTTTACATGTTGCGTTTTATATTTTTGTTTAATATCCATAGTTTAGTGCAAAAAAATGTGGTAATTAACTACAATGACAAATCAATTGTGGCTACTTGTCCAGTCTGTTTCTTTTACGACTGCTATGTTTGGTTAGTAGACACGGAGAGGGAGAGAAGAGACACAATAATTCACAATCAAGAGGGATAGAAAACATTTGCTTCGCGAGGCATCTCTACCTGAAAATACATAATCTAAGTGATTGATAGTTCGGACTTCTGGCAGTCTCTATGGGGGTGCCACAGGGCTCAATTCTCGGCCCGACTCTCTTCTCTGTATACATCAATGATGTTGCTCTTGCTGTTGGTGATTCTCTGGTACACCTCTACGCAGACGACACCATTCTGTATACTTCTGGCCCCTCTTTGGACACTGTGTTAACTAACCTCCAGACGAGCTTCAATGCCATACAACTCTCCTTCCGTGGCCTCCAACTAGAGGTCGACCGATTTTAATCGGAATGGCCAATTTAATTAGGGCCGATTTCAAGTTTTCATAACAATCAGAAATCGGTATTTTTGGGCGCCGATTTATAAATTAAAAAAATATGTTTTTTTATACCTTTTTATTTAACTAGGGAAGTCAGTTAAGAACACATTCTTATTTTCAATGACGGCCTAGGAACGGTGGGTTAACTGCCTTGTTCAGGGGCAGAACGACAGATTTTTCACCTTGTCAGCTCGGGGGACCCAATCTTGCAACCTTAACTAGTCCAACGCAGTAACGACCTGCCTCTCTCGTTGCACTCCACAAGGAGGCTGCCTGTTGCGCAAATGCAGTAAGCCAAGGTAAGTTGCTAGCTAGCATTAAACCTATCTTATAAAAAACAATCATAGTTAACTAGTTAACTACACATGGTTGATGATATTACTATATATTATTTAGCTTGTCCTGCGTTGCATGTAATCTGACTGAGCATACAAGTATCTAAGTATCTGACTGAGCGGTGGTAGGCAGAAGCAGGCGCGTAAACATTAATCCAAACAGCACTTTCGTGTGTTTTGCCAGCAGCTCTTCGTTGTGCGTCAAGCATTGCGCTGTTTATGACTTCAAGCCTATCGACTCCCGAGATGAGGCTGGTGTAACCGAAGTGAAATGGCTAGCTAGTTAGCGTGCTAATAGTGTTTCAAACGTCACTCGCTCTGAGCCTGTGGTTGTTTCCCTTGCTCTGCATGGGTAAAGCTGTTGTCGTTGTGTTGCTGGTTCGAGCCCAGGGAGGAGCGAGGAGAGGGACGGAAGCTATACTGTTACACTGGCAATACTAAAGTGCCTATAAGAACATCCAATAGTCAAAGGTGAATGAAATACAAATGGTATAGAAGGAAATAGTCCTATAATACCTATAATAACTACAACCTAAAACTTCTTACCTGGGAATATTGAAGACTCATGTTAAAAGGAACCACCAGCTTTCATATGTTCTCATGTTCTGAGCAAGGAACTGGAAAATTAGCTTTCTTACATGGCACATATTGCACTTTTACTTTCTTCTCCAACACTTTGTTTTTGCATTATTTAAACCAAATTGAACATGTTTCATTATTTACTTGAGGCTAAATTGCTTTTATTGATGTATTATATTAAATTAAAATAAATGTTTATTCAGTATTGTTGTAATTGTCATTTATTACAAATTTAAAAAATAAAACAAAATCGTCCGATTTTATTCGGTATCTGCTTTTTTGGTCCTCCAATAATCGGTATCGGCGTTAAACTCATAATCGGTCGACCTCTAGTCCAGAGTAGTGATGCTGGTTGGGTGAGCAGGTGCGGGCAGGGGTCGGTTAAATTGCATGCATTTTGTTTTCCCTGTGTTTACGAGCAGTTGGAGGTAGAGGTCAACCGATTTATGATTTCTCAACGCAGATACCGATTATTGGAGGACCTAAAAAGCAGATACTGAATAATCTGCCGATTTTGTTTTTATTTATTTGTAATAATGGCAATTACAACAATACTGAATGAACACTTTAACTTAAAAAAATAATAATTAAAAAATCGGCAAATCGCCGCCCAAAAATATTGTTGTGAAAACTTGAAATCTGCTCTAATTAATCGGCCATTCTGATTAATCGGTCGACCTCTACTCTGGACGGCTCTGACTTAGAATACGTGGACAACTACAAATACCTAGGTGTCTGGTTAGACTGTAAACTTTCCTTCCAGACTCATATGAAGCATCTCCAATCCAAAATTAAATCTAGAATTGGCTTCCTATATCGCAACAAAGCATCCTTCACTCATGCTGCCAAACATACCCTCGTAAAACTGACCATCCTACCGATCCTCGACTTCGGGGATGTCATTTACAAAATTGCCTCCAACACTATTCTCAGCAAATTGGATGCAGTCTATCACAGTGCCATCCTATTTGTCACCAAAGCCCCATACACTACCCACCATTGCAACCTGTACGCTCTCGTTGGTTGGCCCTCGCTTCATACTCGTCGCCAAACAGACTTGCTCCTGGTTATCTACAAGTCTCTGCTAGGTAAAGCCTCGCCTTATCTCAGCTCACTGGTCACCATAGCAGCACCCAGATGTAGCATGCGCTCCAGCAGGTATATCTCACTTGTCACCCCCAAAGCCAATTTCTCCTTTGGTCGTCTTTCCTTCCAGTTCTCTGCTGCCAATGACTGGAACGATCTGCAAAAATCTCTGAAGCTGGAGACTCTTACCTCCCTCACTAGCTTTTAGCACCAGCTGTCAGAGCAGCTCACAGATCACTGCACCTGTATATAGCCCATCTGTAAACAGCCCATCTATCTACCTACCTCATCCCCATACAGTATTTATTTATTTATCTTGCTCCTTTGCACCCCAGTATCTCTACTTGCACATTCATCTTCTGCACATCTACCATTCCAGTGTTTAAATTGCTATATTGTAATTACTTCGCCACCATGGCCTATTTATTGCCTTAACTCCCTTATATTACCTCATTTGCACTCACTGTACATATACTTTTTATTTTCTTTTTTTCTGCTGTATTATTGACTGTTTTGTTTAATCCTTGTGTAACTCTGTGTTGTTGTATGTGTCGAATTGCTATGCTTTATCTTGGCCAGGTCGCATTGCAAGTGAGAACTTCTTCTCAACTAGCCTACCTGGTTAACTAAAGGTGAAATAAAATAAAGAAATAAAATGGTTGGTATTCAGCAGTCAAGTATGCCTTATTTACTTTAAAGAACTATTAAAATAGTGGTTTTTGTCAGACCTTATAAGCAGCATCTCTATAGAGATGAGATAACGACTTGGAATGAAATGGGCCTAATAAAGTAATCAAAATAAACAAATGTAATTTTAACAACTGAAATATTTTTTTAAAGTAATGTCAATACATGATGGTTAATAAGTGAAAGCGGTAATGGGCAGTCACTACCATCATGGGACTTGTATTAATTGTTTTATTCTGTGTTAAGGCATTCAACCCATAATGCACTTAATGTAAAAAAAAATGAAAACAAAATCGAAAATGTGATTATTTTTTAATCGAACAGACCCCAAAGCACAAATTGCTCAGCACTATTGTTAATATAACTTTTTATTTTATTTTTTTATTGTGGTTTTTCAGTGAGTTCATGTAAATCACGAAGTGATGCAGGAAAATTCTCAGCAACAAGTGATCAAATTAACATCCTTCATCTGTAGATGCTACTGCAGGTTGTAAAAGTGCTTTTATGAGATTTGATAACATCATCAGGAAGCGACTATGAAAGCTGGGTCTGTTGCCACGATAACAGTGAAGGAACCCAACATATAATGTGATGGGCTAAAATCCTTTGTACACACTAATTAAAGAGATTTATATTGAGTAATTTTACATTTTACAAAACACAGAACAGGTAGCCTACAGTCACTACTTTATTTTCCAAAGTCTCTTACTTTTGAATGCCTCCAAATTATTTTGCAGCTTTGAAAACAAAGGAACCGTAAGGAACTGACATTGACACAATAGTGTGCCTGTCTGTACGACTGGTATTGTCTATTTTCTGCCCTCCCGCCTTTATAAAAATACTTATAGCTTGCTGTTATAGCTTGCTGTTATAGCTTGCTGTTGTGACACCACGTGCTGGCATCTCCGCTCCATTATTCATAAATTCCCATGTAGCCAAAAGGTCTCTTCCCCTACCTGATGATCCCACACTAAGCTCCTGATGTCACAGCCCCTTGCTCATAGCCCCCAGTCCCCTTCCCCTTGCTGATGTCACAACAGCCCAATGCCCCCCTGTTTCCAGCCCCCTGCCTCCAGTCCCTACTTTAGTCTGCCTCAGCCTATGGAAAGACAGCTAGAGTGATGGGGGGGGGGGAGTCTTAATTCCATAGTGTCCTGTTGTTTTTGTGAGCACTGGTTGCAGTATTGTGATCTGATGAGATGATTGTATAACTCTCAAGAGTTAAATTAGATCAGTAGCTAGCTAGCTAGGGACCAGCCAGGGGGTTGATGCTAGCTAGTATAAAGGAATTTCTTCTCTAACCATGAATGAGGGATGCGTTGAAGTAGGCCTACTGGTAATCTATTTCTAGCTAAATTGACATGTTAGTCATTTAGCAGACACTATTATCCAGTGTGATTTGCAGTAGTAAGTGCATACGTTTTTTTTTATATATTTTTTTGTACTGGTCCCCAGTGGGAATCGAACACACAACGTTGGCGCCATGCTCTACAAGAAGAGCAACACGGGACTAGATAGGACCTTACTCTTCATGAATACATGGCTCTCTGCCTGCTGAAATATGTATCAACCATACATGAATTATACAACGCCATTGGTTGTGATGGGCTGTACACAAACAGGACAATGCGTTCAGTGGATCACGGGTCAGGCATGGCTTATAGACCATGTCTTCGGGACCCTTTCGCTCACAATAGACTTGTGCCATGACTATCATACTGGATAGTCCAGGGTTAGGGCGTGGCTATATAACGACAGCTTTTCGTCTCCAAATGACTCAGAAATTGACAATCGAGGAGACAATTTAGCTAGGCCTACGTCACAAATATTTGACCATTCGCAACCACCTCCTAATTTCATTTTATCATGGTCGCCTATTACGTTCAGTGTATTTTTGATTGTGTCAATACCGGGACAAGTGCTATGATGATGCACGTTCTCTTTTTATAGTGCCTCTTCTAATGTCAGTCTCCTCTCTCTCCTCGTTCATGCAGTTGCCTGGAGCTGTTTTTCCCCCTCCATGGTTTTATTGAATGAAAGATCAGAGAGCCACCGCTCTGGAAAGACCATATGCCTCCATTGTATCTTGTTATCGACCTGCCCATGAGTCTCACAGCTTCATTAGGGGCTTTTTCAATACCCCATCGGTTACACTGCAATGCTTCGACCCATTTCTATTGGATACGGTAATATAGATTTTTGTATCCTTTTGATGATGGCTTCTACACCCCAGGGGTTGAGTGGTATTTGAATGATTATTATATTGGTATCATATTTCTAGTGTGCCTTAGTCATCGAGGCACCTGGAGTGGATGACTGTAATTATAGTCATAGCAGCTATTGACTGGGGAAAGCGCTATAAACGGCAGCACGGCAAGCGAGATCTTTTGTGATGGCTCAATTTCAACCAGAGCACGAATAACCGGAATAGCCATTTGTGATAGCAAAATGCTGTTATTGATTTCTAGGTTCTGTCCCCGAGCTGAAATGACATGCATTAAAAGTCCATGACATTCTCATCCTGGACCATAATAATAAGCCACTTCACTATTTTCACTGTGACAATTTGTTTAATATCAGTGAAGGTGCTGTGTGATGTTTTCAACTTCTGGCACATCAGGTCATTAAGCGATTTCTTCTGTTTATTCTGAATGATTCTCTGGTCACGACAGGCAGTATAGAGTAACACATTTTGGTATCAACTCTATTGTTACTGTCATGCTGCCACCAGATGCATTTAATCCTTCTCGGTGTTGACAGTCATGCAGCAATAATGTTTCAACCCCCCCCCCCCCCCCCCCCCCCCCAGCCTGACCCATGCTAATACATTACTCCTCTCCCTATCTACAGACATGGACGTAAACCAGATATGCACGGAGATTAAGCTACACTATACGGTGTAATATCATACTAGTATAGCATTTTAAAACCAACACGTATGTGATGAGGCTACTAGCCATAGGCCTATGTTTTTGGTATTCATTCATTATGCAGTGAGCACAGTTGGACAATTGGCCCTTCAGATATAAATGGAGAAAGCATATGAGCTTAAGCTTTTATGCTATTTACTCTCACTTTTTGTATTCCAACCTGTTTTCTAAAATAATTGGTGGATAACTATCTACCAAATCTTCTCTGGTGAAATATAAGACACTTGGAAGAACATCAAAACACATGCACGTTGCTTACTGCAGAGCTGTTGGACCATTTAACTGACACCGCTATCTGCCATATTAGGCTTCTCTCCTATTAAAATGGTTTGTCTTTAGAAATTACAAGAACAGGTCTTGGTGACTGATTAGCATATTGCTGTACCGTGGAGGCTGAGGATAAAACAAAGAAAGGATTTCCCATGTCTGTTGGTTCCAGAGTATTTGTGAAACGGAGTGCACTCGTTTCCTCTGACAGAAAGGGAGAAACAGGAGAGAGAGTGTGAGAGAGGGAGATACCTCTGCCAGTGCCATGCCAGGCCCAGTTTTTCCATGGTGGGCACCCCTTCCACAATCTGTTTCCCTCTTAGTGTCCATTGTTCTGTCTGTCTGTTAGCTGACACAAGCAATAATCCTGTCATCTGGCCCACGTCCAAAGTCATTACGCCACTTGCCACCATTGATTCCTCCTCTGTAGGCTTCCCCTCCAGAGTGGCATGCTTCTGCTTGATCTCTCCATACGCTGGGCCCAAAACAACTCAAGAGATATGGTTCACCCGGTCTCTCAACTCCTCCACCCTCTCACACTTGGCAGTTATATTGGCAGCTAGCATAGCTGACCTGGTTTCTGTGGAGGGGGGTATAATATTAGGGGGTGGGAGTATAACATTGGGGGGATTGTATTAGCAGGAGGGGGAGGGGGGTTGTATTAGCAGGGGGGGTTGTATTATTTTGGGGTATATTAGGGGGGGGGGGTTATTATGAAACAGTGTATAAGGTTCTCTGCCTGTCTCTTGCTCTCCCTCACGCTGTCTTTATTGGCGTATGGGTAGTTAAGCCGTGACTTGCCTAAGGTTAATGAAATTAGCGCCGAGCCGATGCAACGAGTCCACTGGGGAATACTAAGAGCAGCTTCCCACTGAGAATGTGTCAGTGGCTGAGCCATTTATTCTCACAATGTGTCTTTGGAGGAAGTGAAATGGATAGGAGTAAGACTCATCCAGTAAAAGCCTCTGTCAGGGAAGTTGGCGCATAAGGCTATTCTGATAATAGAACCCCCCCCCCATGGGTTGACATGCCGAGGTAAACTGAAACCGTGCTTGCTGAAGCTAGTGAAAGGCACAGTTGTTCAGTTAATTTAGAATTGGGGCCATGCATGCATGTACGCACTTCAAAGAGGTTTCCATGTTTATTTTCTCTCTTCCTGGGAGATTTAGCTAGGTGGAATTATGTAACTGTTCAACAGGCAATAATCCTTTTTATGTTTCTAACAAAAGGCAGAGATATTATTAGGTAGGCTAGATTGCTTGGCAGCATTGCTACATTTTTGCTCTAGTCAGTAATTACCACCTGTACATGGCTTACAACTTAGTGGACGCCTTAAATATGATTAATAGAGAACATTTGACATTTTAGTCATCTATCAGGCACTCTTATCCAGAGTGACTTACACTTAGTGCATTCATCTTATGATAGCTGGGTGAGACAACCACATTTCAGTCATAAATACTTTATTGAGGAAAAAATTATCAGCAAAGTTGGTGCTAGTAGGAAAAGACAACTGTTATCCCACCTTTATGACACTAATGTCAATGGATTGTCACCTCCCTTCAAGATCCACAGTACATTGGCTAATGTACAAATTAGAATGTATTTTGGGCCCACCTTTATTCTTTGGTGCAACATCCTCCTACATTTAATTGTATTCACCAGCTTACCAGATGTAAAAGGGAGGGAGTGAGAGGGCCAAGTTTTGCAGTAGCACCAACCCTTGCTGGTGCAATGCACCACCTAGCCTACTACATAGCACAGACTCCCACTGTGTGGGCTCGTTCAGAGCGAAGAGAGACACTACATCAATCACAGCTGCTCAGCCGGTGCTTGCCGATGTCCCTATCCCCGCTAGTCCACAGACCTTATGCTGCAGTCATCTATTATACCAACTCCTTATTCTCATTTGTCAGTGACTGGATTATTCCAGGCTGTTTTTTCTTAATTACACTTATTTGATCGGGATTTACAAAGGGTTCCATGTGAATGTCATATCACCCTCTTTAACAGCTGTCATGCTTGGTGACGTGCTACACATGCTTGGTGACGTGCTACACATGCTTGGTGACGTGCTACACATGCTTGGTGACGTGCTACACATGCTTGAAGCTAAGTGTAGCCTATGTTTTTTGTTCCCCCACTTTGCTTCTGTCATTTTTGCAGAGAAAAGGGCAGGTAGCATAAACGTAACCACATGTAACATATATAGATTTTCATTACTATACGCATCAAAAGTCCCAATGCAAAGTATTTTTCAAGTAATTTCATAAAACTGATCAGAATGCTGAAGTCATGTTGGAAAATGTTTTTCTAGTGTGTGATATATGGAGGACCCAGCAAGCCAGCATATTCCCTATAATATAAATTCCAACACTAATAACTTAAAATGTATTCCTTTAAATTAAACCATTGTTTGTACTGATGACTACTGGTTCCAATTAAAATGTTAAAATATTTACAAGCAAATACTGTATGAATTTTACAATTCGATTTGCAAGGCTTCTAGCCAACTTGCCTGCCAACGGTTAGCCCAACTGGCCTGCCAACGGTTAGCCCAACTGGCCTGCCAACGGTTAGCCCAACTGGCCTGCCAACGGTTAGCCCAACTGGCCTGCCAACGGTATGTTAGCAACTGGCTGACTCATGCACTGCTATCAACAGCTAGCTTACAAGCTACAGTAAAGTAAACCAACATTTTGGAAATACGTACCGCCATCTAACCAGTTATCAAAGAGTGTTCACTATATGCAATTATCTTAGCCAGCAAGCTAGCCAGCCAGGGAATTAGTTATTTAGCCAACTAGCTATTAGCTTAGCCAGCCTAGCCAACCACCACAGTTATGGTCAGCAAGCTAGAGCCCAACTACTGGAGACCAGCTAGAACACAACTAACACAACCCCAGATTAAAGCAAAGAGGTCAGACTTAAAGATTGATGGCTGGGGCTCATCCGATTATGACACTTTTAAAAGATTGTAGGTTGAGTCGGCTAACAAAAGATAGGGGAGGCGGGCACTTCACCAGGCCGAGGGAGAGTCGGGGAACTCCAAAATTGATAAATTCCAAATGTCTGTCAGCTAGCACTAAGCCAAGGTAGCCTACTTCAGAGAACATGCCAAAAAGTTGAGAAAACTAAAATGAGAACATGAGGTACTACACAATTTGAGCAAGCAGGTATAATTTTCTCTTTCGTTTTGAGCTCACAGCAAGAAGGCACCAGATAGGGTTGGGCGGTGTCCAGATTTCCGTACCGTGCCTGTGCCATCCTGGGATACATAGTGTTACCGGTAGTGCACAGAATGGGCGCTAATTTTAGGGGAGCTTACCAGAATGCTAACAAGTACTAAGGAATCCCCATAGCAGATGCTAGGTAAATGCTAACGAGCGCACACAAACATTTACTACGGAGACAGACAACCCAGCTCATGAAGTTATGCAAGTATCTCAAGCATCTCCAAATGCAGTTTGCGGCACACACACAACAAATATTAGGCAGCAGGGATCTTAATCCAGGAGGGGGATTGTCTCTGCTGCGGCTATCAAGAAGCTTGATCTTGCAAGCTAACATTAGGTACTTAGCTAACATGAGCAAGTTAGCAAAACCCAGCAGGAGAATTTATTTGGCAAATTTTAGATGGTTAACTTAACAGTCAGAGATATATATATATATATATAAAGTGAATTTCATACAAGTGTAACTTGTAGGGCTGTCCCAGACCACAGAAAATCTTGGTCGACCGAAAGTCTGGATGTGTGTTTTGAGTCATTGTCCTGTTGAAAAACAAATTATAGTTCCACTAATCGCAAACCAGATAGGATGGTGTATCACAGCAGAATGCTGTGGTAGACATGCTGGTTATGGGTGGCTTGAATTCTAAATAAATCAGTGTCATCAGCAAGGCACCATCACACCTCCTCCATGCTTCACAGTGGGAACCACACATGGGTAGATCATCTGTTCACCTACTTTGCTTCTCACAAAGATGTGGCGGTTGGAACCAAAAATCTCAAATTTGGAATCATCAGACCAAAGGACAGATTTCCACCAGTCTAATGTCCATTGCTTGTTTCTTGGCCTAAGCAAATCTCTTCTTCATATTGGTGTCCTTTAACGAGGACACCAATCACATCTCAACATCAACTGTTCAGAGGAGTCTGTTACTTGAACTCTGAAGCATTTATTTGGGCTGCAATTTCTGAGGTGCAGTTAACTCTTTTGAACTTATCCTCTGCAGCAGAGGTAACTCTGTTTTCCTTTCCTGTGGCGGTCCTCATGAGAGCCAGTTTCATCATTGCGCTGATGGTTTTTGCGACTGCAGTTGAGAACTTTCAAAGTTCTTGAACTGTTCCGTATTGACTAACCTTCATGTCTTAAAGTAATGATGGACTGTTTTTTCTCTTTGCTTATTTGAGCTGTTCTTTCTATAATATGGACTTAGCCCTATTTGGTAAAAGACCATCTTCTGTATACCCTCCCTACCTTGTCACAACACAACTGATTGGCTCAAATGCATTAAGAAGGAAAGAAATTCCACAAATGGACCTTTAACAAGGCACACCTGTTAACTGAAATGCATTCCAGATGACTAACACATGAAGCTGGTTGAGAGAATGCTAAGAATGTGCAAAGCTGTTATCAAGGCAAAGGGTGGGTATTTTGAATAATCTCAAACAAAATATACTTTGATTTGTTTAATACATTTTTGGTTACCACATGATTCCATATGTTTTATTTCATCAATGTAATTCTACAATGTAGAAACTAGTAAAAATAAATAAAACCCTTGAATTAGTAGGTGTCCCATATTTCTGTTTGTTTTAGTTGAACAGTAACCAAAAAAATATTGGTCAACCAACAGCCTAACGACCAAACAATCGACCAGTTGACTAATTGGGATCAGCCCTAGTAACTTGACTCACCTCATGAAGCTCCCATTCTGCTCCTTGTGCTTCTTTGTAAACAAACACACGTGATTGGCTGAAACGGCTATTTTGGGGAAGACAGTACTGGAAAATCATACATATGTGACCGACCTGCTGGATTCAGTCTTATGTAGCAAAATTTGCAATTGTGTTTTTTACATTGGGTAAAAGTAGAGACTCAGAGCTAGAAGATGGTTTATCATACACTACAGTTGAACAATGGGAAAGTAATTCTGCTTTGAAAGTTGAGCTTTCCTCACTTGAGAGGAATGGCCCTTGTTTGGTATTGTACCTACTGGAGCTCTTCTTTGTCTACACCCATTCAGCATCGTTCACACCCTTAAGCTTTAGCCCCACCCATGTCTTTAAGGATTCACATATGAGTCTATGTGCTAAACATCCAAAGATTTCAACACTAAAGGCTGGTTTATACTACGAGTTTGTTTTGTCAATTTAATCTGGAGTGCCAGTGTGCTCTGGCCGTTCGTAAACTCGGAGCGTTTCGCTCTTGGAGCGTTCAGAGTGCACACTGGATGCTCTGGCCGAAAAGTAGGGTTGATCCTGGACCTAACAGCAGTCAAGCACCCAAGCTAACGTTGGCTAACTTGCTAGCTCCTTCCAGACTCAAATGAGAGAACCGCTCACTCTGACCATTTTACTTGCCCTAGCAGAGCTGGTTAGGCTTTTTTCATGTTATTCAGAGTGTTGGTGACTGCAACTGTACGTACTGCTGGCAACAATTTAATGACGCTTTTTTTGCCAACGTTTACTGACACCGGCTATATTCAACAGGTGGTGAGGGTTCAAGTCTTTTGTTTAGACATGTAGCTAGCTAGCTAGCTGAACAATGAATCATAATCCCAACTGCATGAATCTGCAGGTAGCTAACCAACCAGATTCAGTGTTAGCTAGCTGACATTAGTCAATAACTAGGAATGCAAATGGCTCTGACACAAATAATATTACTACATAGATCATACACGTAAGTTAGCTAGCTAGCCAGCCAGCTAACGTTAGCTAACTAGCTAACAGTACACGAACTTGAAATGAAGTTGACTTTCTGACAGAAACATGGAATATCTGAAAATGTAGCTAGCTAGACTATTTTACCAGTATACTTGGATGGACTCTTCTCCCTCTCTCACAGATGCCATGGTTGCCCTTAGTCTGAAGATGTAATCCGGAGCCTTCTGTGTGTTCTCTTTTCAAATCTGTCTGCACATTTGCAATCAAAAGCCAGAATTTTCTCCATCTCCTTAGCTATCATACTTCAAATCCACTTCTGTTGCACAGAAGGTGGAGATCAACACTTATGTAGTTCTACTACGTGATATCTTTCAAAAGAGCCACGTTAGAAATTATAACCTGCACATACTGACAAGCTTATATTATAGACAGAAGCGTGCCATATTGCAGACCAATCCAAACTCATCTCTCGGCATGTCCAGCCCACTCATCTCAGCCAGTAATGGCTAGTGGGAAGGTTGTCTTTTTCCATGGCTAAACCAACTAGGCTCGTAATTTAACAATTGTGTTTGTATTTACAGATGGCATACTAGTTTATGGCACATGTTCCAGAAGGCGTTTCTGTCAAACGTATTTTGATCAAAATAAAAAGTTTACCTTCAAATGACTCTATTGTGAAGTAGTGACACACGACATATGCCTAGTTTTCTGAAACTAGTCACATATTGTGAAATATCCGGGGAAACTGTATATACGGTATACCGCCCAACCCTAGTACCAGAGCCTGCCGCGTCAACTGGTTCCCACTATATAACACAGCCACACAGTCTGAAGAGAATGCTGCATGGCCACACGTGCTCCAACTGCTCCTTGGTTTACAGCACACTTCCTTGTGGTTGGTGGATTGTAACTCCCCAATGCCAACACTTGGTCTAGAATGTAATTATATGCTCTTGTGGCTAATGTTAACCAGCTTGTGCTCGCTACTGACCTAGCATACATACTTTGTAGCGCAGAGTAGATCCTCCATATTTTGTTGAGAATTAGTGCGTTGTGGGTAGTTTAGAAGATATCCGGAAATAAGTTAATAAATATGTTATGACAAATATTTGTGGTTATAGGTAACCAGATCGTGAATACAACTAAATTACTAAGTATTTGCTAACAGTGTGTTACATTTGTGAGTAAAAAATGTAATGTTTCCTACATTTGAAGTGTTTGATCTAGTAATGTATCAATATTTATCGTTTTCAAATTACACTGAACATGTACTGAGCTAGCATGGTTTACACGTGGTCTGCGGTTGTGAGCCCAGTTGGACATGCTGCCAAATTTTCTAAAATGACTTGAGGCAGCTTATGGTAGAGAAATTAACAATTTTACCAGGCAACAGCTCTGGTGAACATTCCTGCAATCATCGTGCCAATTGCACGCTGCCTCAACCTGGGATATCTGTGGGATTGTGTTGAGACAAAACTGCACATTTTAAAGGGGTCTTTTATTGTCCCCAGCACAAGGTGCACCTGTAATTATCATACTGTCTAATTAACTTCTTGATATGTTACACCTGTCAGGTGGATTGGGTATCTTGGTAAAGGAGAAATTGAACATTTCTGGGATCTTTTCTTTCAGCTCATGAAACATGGAACCAACACTTTACACGTTGCGTTTATATTTTTGTTCATTGTAGCAATGACATGGCCAACAGAATACGTAACACAACTTTGGATTTCGCCCACATCTCAAAATCAAATGGTTTGGAAGTTTTAACAGAGTGATCTTCTCTTTTCTGGCTTCGGCCTTGCAGTGCGCCTCGCAAAAGTGATTGCTGTCCAAATGACCATATTTGGACACATGGAAACCATGTGTTGGATGTATTTGACACTATTCAGCTCTAGCCATTACCACTAGCCTGTTCTCCCTAATTAAGGTGCCACCAACCTCCTGTGCTACTGATATTGTTGTTTGACGTGCAAAATGACTTGTAGATCAATGACTGTCAACACAGTATGTAAGTTTCATACTGAAGGGGAGGATATGTCAGTTGTCACAAGATGAGCGGTATTTTCGTAAGGTAGAAAGCGGTGTAATATTAGCAAAAAAAAATTGTGAATCTGCAATTAACCTGTTAGAGCTCTAGGGGCGCTATTTCATTTTTGGATAAAAAACGTTCCCGTTTTAAGCGTGATATTTTGTCACGAAAAGATTTGTTTTGGAAAGAAAACACTCTGAAGTTTCAGAATCTGCAAAGATTTTGTCTGTAAGTGCCCCAGAACTCATTCTACAGGCGAAACCAAGATGATGCATCAACCAGGAATTAGCAGAATTTCTGAAGCTCTGTTTTCCATTGTCTCCTTATATGGCTGTGATTGCGCAAGGAATGAGCCTACACTTTCTGTCGTTCGCCCAAGGTCTTAGCAGCATTGTGACGTATTTGTAGGCATATCATTGGAAGATTGACCATAAGAGACTACATTTTCCAAGTGTCCGCCTGGTGTCCTGCGTCGAATTCGGTGCGCAATTGCCAGCTGCTTCTACTTTACCATTTGATTCAGGGGAGAAAGCATGTGTCCAAGAACGATGTATCAATGAAGAGATATGTGAAAAACACCTTGATGATTGATTCTAAACAACATTTGCCATGTTTTCAGTCGATATTATGGAGTTAATTTGGAAAAAAGTTCGCGTTTTGAGGACTGAATTTTCGGATTTTTTTTGGTAGCCAAATGTGATGTATAAAACGGAGCTATTTCTAATACACAAGGAATCTTTTTGGAAAAACTGAGCATCTGCTATCTAACTGAGAGTATCCTCATTGAAAACATCAGAAGTTCTTCAAAGGTAAATGATTTTATTTGAAGGCTTTTATGTTTTTGTTAATGTTGCGTGCTGGATGCTAATGCTAACGCTAATGCTAACGCTAAATGCTAACGCTAAATGCTAACGCTAAATGCTAACGCTAAATGCTAACGCTAGCTAGCTACTTTTACACAAATTATTGTTTTCCTATGGTTGAGAAGCATATTTTGAAAATCTGAGATGACAGTGTTGTTTACAAAAGGCTAAGCTTGAGAGATGGCATATTTATTTCATTTCATTTGCGATTTTCATAAATAGTTAACGTTGTGTTATGCTAATGAGCTTGCTGATAGATTTACACAATCCTGGATACAGGGTTTTTTTCATAGCTAAACGTGACGCAGAAAACGGAGCGATTTGTCCTAAACAAATAATCTTTCAGGAAAAACTGAACATTTGCTATCTGAGAGTCTCCTCATTGAAAACATCTGAAGTTCTTCAAAGGTAAATTATTTTATTTGAATGCTTTTCTGTTTTTTTGTGTAAATGTTGCCAGCTGAATGCTAATGCTAAATGCTACGTTAGCCATCAATACTGTTACACAAATGCTTGTTTTGCAATGGTTGAGAAGCATATTTTGAAAATCTGAGATGACAGTGTTGTTAACAAAAGGCTAAGCTTGAGAGCTAGCATATTTATTTCATTTCATTTGCGATTTTCATGAATAGTTAACGTTGCGTTATGGTAATGAGCTTGAGTCTGTATTCACGATCCCGGATCCGGGATGGGGAGATCAGAAAGGTTAACGTTTGAATTTATTTTTAAAAATCGATCCATGCTACATTTGGATCGGTTTGGGGTCCGTGGACCGTGGCACTTGTATTGTAAACATTTGAATCTGGGACCAATGAATGTGCATTCCTATCGTTACATCCCTATTGAAAAGATCCAAATATACACTAAGTGTTCAAAACATCTTGAACACCTGCTCTTTCCATGACAGACTGACCAGGGGAATCCAGGTGAAAGCTATGATCCCTTATTGATTTAATTTGTTAAATCCACTTCAATCAGTTAAATAATGATTTTAAAGCCTTGAGACATGGATTGTGTATGTGTAGCAGCGTTGCAGTTCTTGACACAAACCTAATACCATACACTGTTCAAAAAGGCACTTCAGGGGGTGAATGGCTAAGTCTCAAGATTTGTGCCTTTTTGAACAGTGTATGGTATTAGGTTTGTGTTAAGAACTGCAACGCTGCTATGTTTTTTTACCCCCCAGTTTCCTGTGTGTATCAAGAATGGTCCACCACCCAAAGGACATCAGCCAACTTGACACAACTCAATATTAGGAAGGTGTTCTTAATGTTTTGTACATCCATTTTATGTGTCTTCAAACGTGAGCCCGGATAGATAGCCTATATAGTTTGGTTGGTATTTATTTGGTCCTGTTGTTGGCGTCGTCTTGGACTCTGACAACGTTCTTTATACCTGTATGGCACAAATTCAACAACCTTAAGTGCATATTTATTTAGCTGAAGGTCACCAAAGCAGTAGGTCACACTTTGAAATTGAATCCGTACATTTACTCTCCCCTGTAACCCACTCTGTCACCCTGTGCTGGCCATCCAAAGTTACAAGGGAACTCTTGGCTGCCTAAACGTCTGTGACAAAATGAGTAATTTGCCTAGGTTTAAGGAATGTAATTCTTCTCCGTACGTTACATTAACCTCTTAGAGCTCTAGGGGCGCTATTTCATTTTTGGATAAAAAACGTTCCCGTTTTAAGCGCGATATTTTGTCACGAAAAGATGCTCGACTATGCATATTCTTGACAGTTTTGGAAAGAAACCACTCTGAAGTTTCAGAATCTGCAAAGATTTTGTCTAAGTGCCCCAGAACTCATTCTACAGGCGAAACCAAGATGATGCATCACCCAGGAATTAGCAGAATTTCTGAAGCTCTGTTTTCCATTCTCTCCTTATATGGCTGTGATTGCGCAACGAATGAGCCTACACTTTCTGTCGTTCGCCCAAGGTCTTAGCAGCATTGTGACGTATTTGTAGGCATATCATTGGAAGATTGACCATAAGAGACTACATTTTCCAAGTGTCCGCCTGGTGTCCTGCGTCGAATTCGGTGCGCAATTGCCAGCTGCTTCCACTTTACCATTTGATTCAGGGGAGAAAGCATGTGTCCAAGAACGATGTATCAATGAAGAGATATGTGAAAAACACCTTGATGATTGATTCTAAACAACGTTTGCCATGTTTTCAGTCGATATTATGGAGTTAATTTGGAAAAAAGTTTGCGTTTTGAGGACTGAATTTATGGATTTTTTTTGGTAGCCAAATGTGATGTATAAAACGGAGCTATTTCTAATACACAAGGAATCTTTTTGGAAAAACTGAGCATCTGCTATCTAACTGAGAGTATCCTCATTGAAAACATCAGAAGTTCTTCAAAGGTAAATGATTTTATTTGAAGGCTTTTATGTTTTTGTTAATGTTGCGTGCTGGATGCTAACGCTAATGCTAACGCTAAATGCTAACGCGAAATGCTAACTCTAGCTAGCTACTTTTACACAAATTATTGTTTTCCTATGGTTGAGAAGCATATTTTGAAAATCTGAGATGACAGTGTTGTTTACAAAAGGCTAAGCTTGAGAGATGGCATATTTATTTCATTTCATTTGCGATTTTCATAAATAGTTAACGTTGTGTTATGCTAATGAGCTTGCTGATAGATTTACACAATCCTGGATACAGGGGTTTTTTCATAGCTAAACGTGACGCAGAAAACGGAGCGATTTGTCCTAAACAAATAATCTTTCAGGAAAAACTGAACATTTGCTATCTGAGAGTCTCCTCATTGAAAACATCTGAAGTTCTTCAAAGGTAAATTATTTTTTGAATGCTTTTCTGTTTTTTTGTGTAAATGTTGCCAGCTGAATGCTAATGCTAAATGCTACGTTAGCCATCAATACTGTTACACAAATGCTTGTTTTGCAATGGTTGAGAAGCATATTTTGAAAATCTGAGATGACAGTGTTGTTAACAAAAGGCTAAGCTTGAGAGCTAGCATATTTATTTCATTTCATTTGCGATTTTCATGAATAGTTAACGTTGCGTTATGGTAATGAGCTTGAGTCTGTATTCACGAACCCGGATCCGGGATGGGGAGATCAGAAAGGTTAAATGAAAGTGACAATTACCCACTGTGAGCAAACCAGAGAGCTTTTTTTCTATGGCACGCCATTTGTGACCGACTGGTTTAAATTGGTCTTATATTGCAAAATTTGTATCAAAAGTAATAAACAATGGGAAAGTAATTCTCAAACTCACATTTGAGAAAATGGCATTTTAATGTTTTGGTACTACTGCAGGAGAGCACCTCTTTGTCTACACCCATTCAGCATCGTTGACACCCTCTTAAGCTTTTGTCCTACCCATCTCTTTAAGGGTTGATCCGAGCATTCTGTACTCACAGCATTTAAGCACTCCTGTAAAGACCTTTTTATTATACACAGATTCAAAATAGCTATTGATAACACGTGTATTTTGTGGTTGTGACCCATTTAATGCTTGAGCAGTTATTTTTTTGGACTGTTCTTATGTCAGAAGATTTTGGAGTCAGTTAGAATATTTGAATTTAAAGGAAACTACTATTAATGTTAATTTGAAATAATGTTTTATTTTTATCAAAATTATATGGACCCTGATTTAACTTTCATTGTTTATTTGTTTATTTTTCATGGCAGTTTTTTTATCCACAAAATGAAGTTGGTGGAGAACAAACTCCTCAACATAATATTTCAATTCTATTTTGAAATGATCCTTAAGTGTAAAAACAAAAAAGCATCTGTATCTGTATCTAATAGTCCTGTCTGTTTAGATATATGTACTCTTGTTTGGGTCTTTGTCAAAAATGTACTCTCACATTTGGGTCTTTGTCAAAAACAACAATTATATTTTAGAATGTTGTGGGCTCACTTTGCTTGCGCAAGTGAAGCGCCACCACTACGGTCAGTAGCACTGTCAAAGCTGTAAAAAAAATATTCTGCAAACAAGCACACACACAGGCCACGATGTGCTTACAATACCCCGTTGGTAATAAGCCATTATTTGTTCGACCGAATGGGAAAATGTCTGTGTAAGCATTTGAAATAAGATCAGGATCAAACGAGCAGGATAAAAGTTAGCAAGGTAGTCCAACATTCTCTCCGACATGCAACCAGACCAGGGAAGAAAGGATGGTGATCCTATTAACAACTGCAACAGTGATGAATGGGGTGGGGGCAGAGGGAAATCCGTTGGAGGGGGAATTTAGTCTAAGGAATTTGAAGTTATTGACCGTCTCCATGATGGCTCCCTTGATGTGGATGGGGGCATGTCCAGCCTGGTTCCTCCTGAAGTCTACAATCAGCTCCTTTGTTTTTGCTAACGTTGAGGGAGCGGTTATTTACCTGGCACCATGCCGTCAGAGTGACTACCTCCATGTAGGCTGTCTCGCTGTTGTTGGTAATCAGGCCTACGTCTGTAGTGCTGTCAGTCAACTTGATGATGGAGTTGGAACTGTGTGAGAGGGTTAAGTGTGTTGGGGAGGAAGGAGGCGATATGGTCTTTGACTAGCCTCTCGAAGCACTTCATGATGACAGAAGTGAGTGAGTGTTACTGGTCGGTAATCTTTCAGTTACTTTCTCTTTCTTGGGCAAACGGATGATCGTGGACATCTTGAAGCAGGTGTGTTTAGTGGCCTGGGCTAGGGAGAGATTTAAAAAGTCAGAACACAACAGTCAGCTGGTCTGCACATGCTCTGAGGGCATGGCTAGGGATGCTGTCTGGGCCAGCAGCCCTGCGAGAGTTAGCATATTTGAATGACTTGCATACATCCTCCATGGAGACCTGAGTGTGTAGCCCACGTGGTCTTTGGGGGCTCTCCTTGGCAGCTCACGGTTATTGTGCTTGAATTGTGAGAAGGCGTTTAGCTCCTCCGGTAGAGTGGCGTTGATGACCACAATGTGGCTGGCTTTCTTTTTGTAATCCATGATTGTAAGGAGCCCCTGCCACCTTCGCCTTGTCGCCGACCCGTTGAATTGCTCCTCCACTTTGTCCCTATACTTGTTTCACAATCTTGATCGATCTGCGTAGGTTGTATTTGTACTGTTTATTAACCAAACTATTATCCCCTGTCACCGTACACTGTTCATAAGCAGCCTCTCTCTTTCAGTTTTCCTACAAGGCTGCTCTCATGATTTTTTGTTTTTATTTGTAGCGAGATGGAGTCATGGTCCGATTTGCCGGAGGAGAGGACCTTATACCCGTGTCAAAGGTGTGTAGCAGTGGTCAACAGTAGAAATTCCACGAGTTAGGTAATTATTTTGGAGCACGGTTCGCAACTTTTTTTTTATAGTCCCTCGCAACAATTGTGGTCTCCAGTTTGTTCAGGATTCAATTGTCATGACGTTGGCCTTTTTGGGAAAAGCAAGCCCATCCCCCTCTCCTTGCCTCCTTCAACTAGATTGCTGTGGTCAGAGAGATGTCGTAAATCCCTGAGAAGACCCTGTACATGGCCACACAGTAGAGAGAGAGAGAGTAGATTTTCATGGAGAACAAAGGAAATCCTTCCACCTCACAGAACTTGAGGTACGAACAAATTTCACATTCCGGAGAAAGTATAAAAGATCGGTGAAGAATCCAGCTTCGAACTGGTCCGTTTGTCACAACTTGGGAAAGCTCATGGGAGACGGTGTGGCCACATTACCATAACACTGTTTATATAATAGCCTTAGATATGAGGTTTACATCTAATTGTTGTATAAGATGAATGAGTGAGTATGATACTGTTTGTAATTGTGTAATATGATTTTGGACTGTTTAATGAAGATAAATACAATTCCCTTTTGATTTGAACTAAATCAGAGGACCGCCCCTGAGCCCAGTTAGGGTCAGACATCCTGGGACAGCCCTCTTCGGCCCTTGCGAATAAAACCCCCACTCGGGTTTTCGATCAGCAGACCGACCTTATCTCAATTACGAGATGGCTAAAGGTTGCAGATCATGTTTTTCTCCATTAGGAGGATGAAGGTTGTAGACCTTTGCTCAATCTTTTAACCATACCACGTGGTTAAAACCTCTTGGAACTCCCTCTCCCGGATCCGGGAGAATTTTCATCAACTGACACTAATTAGCATAATGCAACGGACAAAAAATATTACTAGAAAATATTCATATTCATGAAATCACAAGTGAAATATATTGAAACACAGCTTAGCCTTTTGTTAATCACCCTGTCATCTCAGATTTTGAAATTATACTTCACAGCCAAAGCAAGACAAGCATTTGTGTTAGTTTATCGATAGCCTAGCATAGCATTATGCCTAGCTAGCAGCAGGCAGCTTGGTCACGAAAGTCAGAAAAGCAATCAAATTAAATCGTTTACCTTTGCGCTTCGGATGTTTTCACTCACGAGACTCCCAGTTAGACAGCAAATGTTCATTTTGTCCCATAAAGATGATTTTTTTATAGCCGAAACACCTCCGTTTGTACTTCACGTTTGGTTGAGAAATCCACCGGAAACTGCAGACACGACCACCCCGAAAAATATTCAAAATTAGATCCATAATATCGACAGAAACATGGCAAATGTTTTTTGTAATCCATCCCCAAGGTGTTTTTCAAATATCTATTCGATAATATATCAACCGGGACAGGTGGCTTCTTAGTAGGAAAGAGAGAAACAATGGCCGCGTTTGTCTTTTATGCACAAAACATTCTGAGATCCTCCAGCTGACCACTGACGCAATGTTGTCGTTCAGGCTCATTTTTCAAAATAAAAGCCTGAAACTATGTATTGTGACACTAGACACTAGGGAAGCCATAGAAAAAGGAATCTGGTTGATATCTCATTCACTGCTCAATAGGGACGCATAGGAACGCAGAGCTTTCTAAATAAGAGCCCCTTCCTGATTGGATTTTTCTCAGGCTTTCGCCTGCAATATCAGTTCTGTTATACTCACAGACAATATTTTTACAGTTTTGGAAACTTTAGAGTTTTTTCTATACTAAGCTAGCCCGTTTACTTTGGGAACGTTATTTTTCCAAAAATGAAAATGGTGCCCCCTAGTTTCAAGAGGTTAAACTCTTAAACTATTGATACCGACAGAATAAGAACAAGTCTTTGATATTGATTACACTGAGTGATCGTTCATGTGCAAAGGATTAGCATTTCAATTGTTATAATTATCACTCTGTAGTGACTTCTTAGTCGACCCCCCCCCCCCCCCCCCCCCCCCCCCCCCCCCACTTCCCCTTTTGTCTAACAAGCCATCATGCCGGTTTAGCCCACTAGGGCACATTCTCCTATCATTTCATGTAACCACATTTACCTTGTTTGTTTTGTTTTACGCATTTCTGTGAATTACTTAGTTAGTAATAAATAAATGATTTAAGACAATTGATGTATGGATGACTCATAGTGAAGACTGGGTTCGTGCAGATAACCAACAATTTACGACGTTTGGAATGAGACTAACGTGAGGTAAATAATTCATTAATTCGAAGACTAATTGATCAGATAAAATATCTGAAAAGTTATTTTAGGAAATTATAACTTTAATCTGAATATTTTTCCTTGGTATCCCGATTTCATAGTTAATTAGTTACGTGATTAATCAGTTGATCGCGTAATACTTAATTACAGAGAATCTTTGATAAAAACTATAAGTCTTCAGTTAATGATAGTAAAGACACAACACAATGAAGTTCTTTGAGGGCTATTTTGGTGTCCGCTTTGGGTGGGATGTACACAGCCATGGCGATAATCCCTGAGAACACTCTCGGAAGGTAAAAAGGGCGATGTCTCCTCTCCTTCGGCGTCTTCACTTCCTCCTCCGGTAGGACTCCAAAGCAGCTTGGTGCTTTGCCCAAGAAGCTAGTTCATTGTGCCGTCGTCTCAGGGAATTCGGGGAGGTCGGGTGGACAGTAAATTGTATTCAAATAGTTCTACTCGGGTATGTAGTAAATCACAAAACAAACTGATTAAGAACATTTTGAGAGAAACACAAAAAGTAGAAAATTGCAATGTTTTAGCAGAGGGCACCTCGCCTCGAGCTCCGTCGGCGCCATAGCCAAATAGTGTTATTTGATGCGCCCCCTTTTTTTTTTGATACGCAAGACCCAAACGCCATTCCATATTTGTCAAACTAAGGTGAAGATGGGCTCAAATGCGTAGTTTTGAATACCATGTCTGTCGAGGCTTTTCTAACAGATTGGAGGCCTTCATCTTCCATGCATCTGGATACGCATCTGTTGCTAGCAGGAGTTGGAACTGGTTCAGGGAACGAATCAGAATTGGGAACGAAAGGGATCTATACTGTTCCGGAACAGAACAATTATTTTAAAAGCATAGGAACCAGTTAATAATGACACAATTTGGTTTATCCCACAAAATAATGCAACAAAGCGCCTATGCAAAGCCCTCACTCTGTCACTCAGAAATGTATACCAGTGTCTGCCTGCCACCTGAAAATCTCTGCCAGTGCGTGTGAAGGCTACCCCCCCCCCCCCCGAAGCATAGACTACTGTAGCCTTCTGACGTTAGAAGCGTGACTCAGAAATTGGGGAGAGATTTTTAATTGGAGAAGAATGGATTACTTATTTCAATGCTCGTAAAGGATAATATAGTTAAGTATTGGATTATTAACTAAAATGTGTTTTTTTTTCTTTCTGGTGTTGCTCTGCACACACAAGCAGGTAGCCTATAATTCTGTCATAGGATGTCATAACAAGATGCCCGTGCATCAAGCCAAGCCTCCACCCTCACTCACTTTTTCCCCACTCTGAATATTTGTCGCATCTTGCGCCCTACACTTGTATGTCCATTGCGCATGGAAACAACTAGGCTATAGTTTGCCCGATCCATAGCAATCTGCTCTATCACTCTGATTGGTAAAGGAATTTAATGTCACGCTAAATGTAAAAAGGAAAAAAAATACAATTTTAGAGGTTTAAAAAGGAACAGAAAGGAACAATATAAACCAGTACTTTTTTGTGTGGTTCTAACCTGTTCAGAACTTAATTTTGCTGGTCTGGACAGTGGAACGGAACAAAACAAATAATTGGTCTGTTCAGAATAAAACGATTGGATAATAATTTCAGTTTCACCGCCTGTTTACTAGACCGTCTTCCTTATCATGGCTAGATATTTGTCTGTTTCACAATGCTTTTTCGTATTGTCTAACCTACTTCTTGTCAAGCGACAAATCCCTTACAGCTAAACTACCACAGGTGATAATCACTAGCATTCATGCTAGCAAGTTTCTTTACTTAAGCGGAGGCACAACTCCCTAATACCCAGTTGTTGCCTTGAACCACCCTCTTGACTCCACACTAATCCAATAATCCTGAGCTGTCATGTGGGTGGGCCGTTGCGTAACTGGCCAGGCATCGACAGCCAACCCGTATAACCCCCGGTGACCAAAGGACTGCAAGGGGGGCCGGGCTATTTATAGCCTTAGAACACACGCCAGAGACTAAAGAAGAGGGAGAGTGAGCGAGAGAGGTAGTTGGAAGTTTCTCTTCGTTCATCCTGATAAGAGCCCATGCCAATAACAAAACTGACAAGATATGCAATCAAAGACAGCGAAGATTTGCGTGACATGGGTAAGGGTATTATGGGAGATGCGGGGGTAGATAAGATTGGCTTTGAGATCTGTCAGACTTCTACTCTATGTCCTCCTCGGGAAGCCAAGAAAAGGGGGGGTCGATTGCAACTGGGTTATATCTGGTGAGGGCTCTAGTTGCAGCCCCTCATGACACTGCAGTTGTTGTTGTTGTTAGCATCTCCCTTGCCAGCTTCGTTCCCCCACTTTTAGAATGCCACATCCTCCTGGTCCATATTTATTTGCCAGAATTCCATTTACAGTCATGCTCTACCATGGCAGACAGTGTTGTTACGATACCATAATTCTGTCTTTAATACGGATACCAGGTTTAGTATCACGATACCTAAACAATACCACGGCAGAGGTGGTGTATTAGCCAAAGTCACAGAATGGCACTTGATTCAGACAGAAACTCAGCTACTACTCTGTTCAATCGTTGGGCATCTTTTCAATTCAATATCATAACATTTGAAATTTGATGTCAACATTTTTCAGACAGCCGTGTATGTATTAATGAATCATTTATACCTTTTCCCAATAGTACTACATAATATAATGGTAATCCATTTATTTGAATGGTAAATATATCTTGATAAACTGGGTAAATCAAGATTTCATGTGGCTACACATGATAAGCAATCTCCATTACATTTGGGACTTTTATTGTACTGATCAACAACATTTGCATAAAAGTTTGGAATGGGCATACAAATAAATTCAATATTCAAATATGGTAGAGCATGTATTGACTGCATCAAATTGATGTAAAGAAGCTAGCTAAGATGGCCACATAGGCTAATTGGTGCTTTTTTGCTGTGCTTCCCATCCTTGTCTCTGGAATAGTCAGTGCCTGCCAGACAGGTTGTGCCATAGTGCTGTACCCACTGGAGCATAGTTGGAGAGCCATACTAGTGTGATTTCCGTTCTCCCACCCTCTCCCCTCCATGTTGTGTAGTGTCATGGGGGAGCTGAGTGAGCTGTCTCCACACGTCTCTGTCCATTCCACTCCACTCGACTGGCTGCTGGTAGGTTGGAGGATATTCACTGGATATTCCCCAAAGCAGAAGGACGTAGCCTAATACTGTAGTACTCCATCGTTATGGCTGCCCTGGTCTCATCTGGATCCCTCAACTCTAACAGATGTCCTTATGTACATTTCTAATTTAACACTATCACTCTTACATGTGTGGTTGTTAATTGGACCAGTAGCTCTTGCCACATATGGTATAGTTGTGGTTGTTAATTGGACTGGTATTAGTATTTATTTATTATGGATCCTCTTCCTGGGGGTCCAGCAAAATGAAGGCAGTTGATACAATTTAAAAAACATTACAATACATTTACAGATTTCACAACACAGTGTTCCCTCAGGCCTCTACTCTACCAATACCACATAACTACAGTACTAAATCCATGTGTATGTATATATGTTATTGTGTGTATGCATGTGTCTGCGCCAATGTTGGTTGTTTCAGTACCCACTGTTCCATAAAAAAAAAAAAAAATCTTTTTTTTAAATCTAATTTTACTGCTTGCGTCAGTTATTTGATGTGGAATAGAGTTCCATGTCGTCATAGCTCTATATAGTACTGTGTGCCTCCCTTAGTCTGTTCTGGACTTGGACTGTGAAGAGACCTCTTGTGGGGTGTGCTTGGGTGTCCGAGCTGTGTGCCAGTAGTTTAGACCGACAGCTCGGTGCATTCAACATGTCATAAATAAAAGTAGTGATGAAGTCAATCTCTCCTCCACTTTGAGCGAGGAGAGATTGACATGCATATTATTAATATTAGCTCTCTGTGTATATCCAAGGGCCAGCTGTGCTGCCCTGTTCTGAGCCAATTTCAATTATCCTAAGTCCTTTTTTGTGGCACCTGACCACACGACTGAACAGTCGTCAAGGTGTGACAAAACTTGGGCCTGTAGAACCTGCCTTGTTTGTGTTAAGGCGGCAGAGCATCACTTTATGATACTAAGCTACTACTGCATCAATATGTTTTGACCACGACAGTTTACAATCTAGGGTTACTCCAAGCAGTTTAGTCATCTCAACTCGCTCAATTTCCACATTTATTACAAGGTTTAGGGTTTAGCGAGTGTTTTTGTTCCAAATACAATGCTTTTAGTTTTATAAATATTTAGAGCTTTCTTAATCCTTTTTTATTTATTTAACCAGGAAGGGCTCATTGAGATTAAAATTTATTTTTCAAGAGCGCTCTGGCCAAGATAGGCAGCACCAAGTCATTACAAAAGAAATTAGACAACATGAAAAACTACAAGTAATCTAGTAAAAACCATTGAATTCACTCGAGTATAAAACAGCAAATTTAAAACATTTACAGGTCAGGGAATCAGCCTCAAAATCCTTCATCTGTGATTTAAAAACACCAATTGGGTTTTAACATTTTTTTTTTTTTTGCAGGATAAAGTCCAGCGAACGAAGAGAGTACCCACCACATTTCTGAACAATAAAAATGCACAAATAAAAAGGTAGTAAACCCAAAATGGCTTTGTAAATAAAAGTATACCAGTGACTGAGTCTACGAGTGACTAGAGAAGGCTATCCAACCCTGGTATACAAAGTGCAGTGGTGCGTAAGGGTTTTGCAGTTTAAAATAAATCTGAAAGTGCCATGGTAAAGAGTATCAATTGATCTCAAACACCGAGCGTAAGCATTCATATATAAAATATCCCCATAGTCTAGTAAAGGCATAAATGTAGCTGATACTATCCTCCTTCTGGCTTCAAAAGAATAACAGGCCTTATTCCTAAAATAAAATCCCAATTTCAGTTTTTTTTTTTAAGTTGTTGAATATGCAATTTAAAAGAGGCCGTCATCAATTAAAATTCCAAGATATTTATGAGGTTACAACCTCAATCTCCTTGCCCTGACAGGTAGTAATAGGTGAAAGATTCAGAGGTCTATTTCTTGCATTAGAAAACAACATTAGTTTAGTTTTGTCAGTATTGAGGATAAGCTTCAATTGACACAAGGTATGTTGAACAGTATGAAAAGCAGTTTGCATGTTCTGGAAATTTTGTAAGAGATGATGCACAACAGTAAATAACAGGATCATCAGCATAAAAATGAAGTTGTGCATTTTGGACATTTTTGTCTAAATCATTTATATAAATAGTGAATAAGAGAGGACCAAGTACAGAGCCATGGGGCACACCATTCAAGACAGACAATTTAACAGACATAAGCCCATCAAATTGAGTGCACTATCAGACAGGTAGTTAGCAAACCATGCAACTGCATGCTCCAGAAAGACCTACACTCGACAATCTCTGCCTTAGTATAGCATGATCAACTGTATCAAACGCCTTAGAGATCAATAAAAAGTGAGACACAGTGCTGTTTTTTTTGTCAATGGTTTTAGTGATATCATTTAAAACCTTCATGGCTGCTGTAATTGTGCTATGCTTCTTCCTGAAGCCCAATTGGTACATTGATAAAATATAGTTAGTAAATAAAAACGATTTTAGCTGTTCACTTACAAGGGTTTCAAAGATTTTCACTAGGGGTGACAGCTTTGAGATTGGCCTATAATTATTTAAAAGAGTTGGATCTCCCCCTTATTAAAAGTGGTAGGACAAAGCTGATTTCCAAATCTTTGGAATTTCATTACATTCCAGGGTTAGATTGAACAGAGACGTAAGTGGTTCAGCTATGAAATCAGCTGCCAGATTTGAAAAGCAGGGATCCAAAAGATCAGGACCTGCAGGCTTTCTCGGATCTATGGATTCCAGGGTTTTATGTACCACCTGCACTGAGAATGGCAAAAAGCTAAAAGTTTGACCAGCTCTCACTGGTTTATCCACACAGGGTTGTACAGAGACAGAGGACACTGAATCAAACAGCCTACCAGATGATACAAAGTGCTCATTGAAACAATTCAGCATTTCAGTTTTGTCATATATAGCAACAGAGTCCTTCAAAACACATGACGGTAATTCATTAACATTACTGTTACCAGACATGGACTTAAGACTTAATCCTTGGCAACCACTCTGAAATTAACTGCAGCTCTTTGTTAAGTGTTGCAGTCATTTCAGTCACTGTAGTAGCTGAGTTTCAGTCACTGTGTATAGTGTTGAGTCATCCGCATACATAGACACTCTGGCTTTACTCGAAGTCAGTGGCATGTCGTTAGTAAAAATTGAAAAAAGTAAGAGGCCTAAACAGCTACCCTGGGGAATTTCTGATTCTACCTGGATTATATTTGAGAGACTTCCATTAAAGAACACCCTCTGATCTGTTAGACAAGTAACTCTTTAACAACATTATAGCAGTAGCAGCAGACTATGATCAATAATGTCAAAAGATGCACTGAAGTCTAACAAGACAGCCTCCACAATAATTTTTCATCAATTCCTCTCAGCCAATCAGTCATTTGTGTCCTTCCTTATAAGCATGCTGAAATTCTGTCAATTTGTTTACTGTGAAATAGCATTGTATCTGGTCACATTTTTTCCCCAGAAGTTTACTAAGGGTTGGTAACAGGCTGATTGGTTGGCTATTTAAGCCAGTAAAGGGGGCTTTACTATTCTTGGGTAGCGGAATGACTTTAGCTTCCTTCCAGGTCTGAGTGCACACGCTCTCTAGTAGGCTTAAATTGAAGATGTGGAAAATAGGAGTGGCAATATCGTATCGCTATTATCCATGCAGATTGTCAGACCGCGGTGGCTCTTGCCAGGTATGGTATAGTTGCGGTTGTTAATTGGCCGAATACAACAGAGAAATGCTTACTTATGAGCCCCTAACCACCAATGCAGTTAAAAAAATATATGATTAAGAAATAAAAGTAACAAGTAATTAAAGAGCAGTAGTAAAATAACAATGGCGAGACTATATACAGTGCCTTGCGAAAGTATTCGGCCCCCTTGAACTTTGCGACCTTTTGCCACATTTCAGGCTTCAAACATAAAGATATAAAACTGTATTTTTTTGTGAGGAATCAATAACAAGTGGGACACAATCATGAAGTGGAACGACATTTATTGGATATTAACTTTTTTAACAAATCAAAAACTGAAAAATTGGGCGTGCAAAATTATTCAGCCCCTTTACTTTCAGTGCAGCAAACTCTCTCCAGAAGTTCAGTGAGGATCTCTGAATGATCCAATGTTGACCTAAATGACTAATGATGATAAATACAATCCACCTGTGTGTAATCAAGTCTCCGTATAAATGCACCTGCACTGTGATAGTCTCAGAGGTCCGTTAAAAGCGCAGAGAGCATCATGAAGAACAAGGAACACACCAGGCAGGTCCGAGATACTGTTGTGAAGAAGTTTAAAGACGGATTTGGATACAAAAAGATTTCCCAAGCTTTAAACATCCCAAGGAGCACTGTGCAAGCGATAATATTGAAATGGAAGGAGTATCAGACCACTGCAAATCTACCAAGACCTGGCCGTCCCTCTAAACTTTCAGCTCATACAAGGAGAAGACTGATCAGAGATGCAGCCAAGAGGCCCATGATCACTCTGGATGAACTGCAGAGATCTACAGCTGAGGTGGGAGACTCTGTCCATAGAACAACAATCAGTCGTATATTGCACAAATCTGGCCTTTATAGAAGAGTGGCAAGAAGAAAGCCATTTCTTAAAGATATCCATAAAAAGTGTTGTTTAAAGTTTGCCACAAGCCACCTGGGAGACACACCAAACATGTGGAAGAAGGTGCTCTGGTCAGATGAAACCAAAATTGAACTTTTTGGCAACAATGCAAAACGTTATGTTTGGCGTAAAAGCAACACAGCTCATCACCCGGAACACACCATCCCCACTGTCAAACATGGTGGTGGCGGCATCATGGTTTGCGCCTGCTTTTCTTCAGCAGGGACAGGGAAGATGGTTAAAATTGATGGGAAGATGGATGGAGCCAAATACAGGACCATTCTGGAAGAGAACCTGATGGAGTCTGCAAAAGACCTGAGACTGGGACGGAGATTTGTCTTCCAACAAGACAATGATCCAAAACATAAAGCAAAATCTACAATGGACTGGTTCAAAAATAAACATATCCAGGTGTTAGAATGGCCAAGTCAAAGTCCAGACCTGAATCCAATCGAGAATCCGTGGAAAGAACTGAAAACTGCTGTTCACAAATGCTCTCCATTCAACCTCACTGAGCTCGAGCTGTTTTGCAAGGAGGAATGGGAATCTCCATGTGCAAAACTGATAGACATACCCCAAGCGACTTACAGCTGTAATCGCAGCAAAAGGTGGCGCTACAAAGTATTAACTTAAGGGGGCGGAATAATTTTGCACGCCCAATTTTTCAGTTTTTGAATTGTTAAAGTTTTAAATATCCAATAAATGTCGTTCCACTTCATGATTGTGTCCCACTTGTTGTTGATTCTTCACAAAAAAATACAGTTTTATATCTTTGTTTGAAGCCTGAAATGTGGCAAAAGGTCGCAAAGTTCAAGGGGGCCGAATACTTTCGCAAGGCACTGTACAGGGGCTACTAGTACAGAGTCTATGTGCGGGGAACCATTTGGTCGAGGTAATTGAGATAATATGTACATGTAGGTAGAGTTATTAAAGTGACTAGATGATAACAGATGAATACAAAGAGTAGCAGCGGTGTATAAGAGGAGGGGGGGGTGTCAATGCAAATAGTCTGGGTAGTCATTTGATTAGATGTTCAGGAGTCTTATGGCTTGGGGGTAGAAGCTGTTTAGAAGCCTCTTGGACCTAAACTTGGCACTTCGGTACCGCTTGCTGTGCGGTAGCAGACAGAATAGTCTATGACACGGGTGGCTGGAGTCTTTGACAATTTTTAGGGCCTTCCTCTGACACCGCCTGGTATAGAGGTCCTGGATGGCAGGAAGCTTTGCCCCAGTGATGTACTGGGCTGCATGCACTACCCTCTGTAGTGCCTTGCGGTCGGAGGCCGAGGAGTTGCCATACCAGGCACGTATGGTATAGTTGTGGTTGTTAATTGGACTCGTAGCTCTAGCTACACAGAATATAGTAATATTTGTCGTTGTCAGAGCGGTGTGTGTTCTGAAGTGGGGAGCTAAGCTAACTAATGTGATTGGCAGTGCCATTGGTGCTCAATCGTAAGGCCTCTTTTACAGAGGGTAATTTAAGTCTGAGGGGAAATCGGATGTAGTGGATACGTTCAAATAATGAGTGGTCTCCAACCTAGATTCCATCAATATCTGTGACTGCTACAATAGAGGAAATGGAAATTATAGCCTCTCACTTACTCTACTAGTTGAGACTGACTGACTCATTGATGACATAATCACAATAGCACTGTGAGGCACTATGCTAATGGTTTCACTGAATACATTTTTAGGCCTAATTCATATGCATATTTGTTTTGTTCTACAAGTATCACAGAATAAAAGTGTCTGCATTGGCTGAAAGGTCAGGGGAAATTCCAGAAAATGAAAGTGCGTCATGAGGAACCACCACCCTTGATCAGGATCATATCTTCTAAATACTTTGTGGTTTACATGTCTAGACTCTATGGGTGGCGCTGTCCTCTTACTAACACATGTGCATTATTATATACAAACACATTACTAGGACAGCGCATTGCGTAAACACATTACTATGAGAACAATTGATGAGTAAACATTTTTAATTAACAGGTGCTCTCATACTGCCTCTCTCAATTAGGCCTACATTACATTACGAGCTGCGTGTGTAGGCTACTACAATTCCAGTACATTACTATGGTTGGCAAAATGTACAACATAAACCCCACTGCTTATTATATTTTCACTCGTCCCATCTGTTTGAAATGTTACTGTGCATTTGCTTACTCTGCGGGTGTGTTTGCAAAAGGGGTTTGTCACCTTAGCCCTTATCTCTCTAAACGGTATTGTGCAGACAGTCAACCTAAACCTATGCAACACATTTCAGTTTGAATTAAAAGCAAATAGAAATGGACCTGTAGGCGTGTTACACAAGTTAACGTATTTTTGCCAAGACTGTGCTTTTAGCCCAGGATTGTGTATTTAACCAACGGCCCCAAATGCAGCCAAACATTCCTTTTAAACATTTTGGCCGAGTCAGATTTGAATTGCTCTCAGCTCTTTTGCATGTGTACCTTATCTGTATCAGACACCAAAACTCCAGTAACCATGAATGCACGCTGGTTCTTCATATTGAAAGCGTTGTTCCCCAGTAACCATAAACACCGGTTCTTCATATTGAAAACAGTGTTCTATCTCCAAGAATGTAAATGTGATGCAATTAGGATCTCAGAACAGAGCAGTAGCACTTCTTTGATGGAAGTCACATGTTCCTGTTGATTGATCTTTGGGCCCTTGTCTGTGTTAAGACTGAGCGCCTTAGATTAAGGTTATTAGTCCTAATGTGTGCTGCTGGGAGAGCTAGGCATGTCAACAAATGGTAGTTCTGTGGTGATGGCTCACCGACCTTTAACCGTTGATGGTAAACTCCCTGCTTTTGACTTACAACTTATTTTGTGTAGAAATAATTAAATTGGGTCACCTAACGTAGAGTAAATATGAATAAGCTATATTCAAATGTTTTCATTTTACAGGTAATAGTGGACATTGGCTTACTTACGGTGCATTCGGAAAGTATTCCTTTCCCAATTTCCACATTTGGTTACGTTAGACTTATTTTAAAATGGATTAAATAAATAAAAATCCTCAACCTACACGCACTACCCCATAATGGCAAAGTGAAAATAGATTTTTAGAAATTTTTGCAAAGTTTCTAAAAAAAACAAACCGATAGTATTCAGACCCTTTGCTATGGGACTCGAAGTTGAGCTCCGGTGCATCCTGTTTCCATTGGTCATCCTTGATGTTTATACAACTTGATTGGAGTCCAGCTCTGGTAAATTCAATTGATTGGACATGATTAGGAAAAGCACACACCTGTCTATATACGGTCCCACAGTTGACAATACTTGTCAGAGCAAAAATCAAGCCATGAGATCGAAATAATTGGCCGTTGAGCTCCGAGACAGGATTGTGTCGAGGCACAGATCTGGGGAAGGGTACCAAAAATATTTACGCAGCATTGAAGGTTTCCAAGAACACCGTTGCCTCCATCATTCTTAAATGGAAGAAGTTTGGAACCACCAAGACTCTTCCTAGAGCTGGCCACCCAGGCAAACTGAGCAATCAGAGGAGAACGGCCTTGGTTAGGGAGGCGGCCAAGAACCCGATGGTCACTCTAACAGAGCTCCAGAGTTCCTTTGTGGAGATGGTTGTCCTTCTTGAAGGTTCTCCCATCTCTGCAGCACTCCACCAATCAGGCCTTTATGGTAGAGACGGCCTGCTTGGAGTTTGCCAAAAGGCACCTAAAGACACTAAGATTCTCTGGTCTGATGAAACTAAGTTTGAACTCTTTGGCCTGAATGCCAAGCGTCACGTCTGGAGGTCTGGGGAGTTTCCTGGCCATGGACCTAAAATATCGATGTTTTGTTCCCCGAGCCACTTAGTTATCACTTTTGCTTTATGGCAAGGTGCTCCGTCATGCTGGAAAAGGCATTGTTTGTCACCAAACTGTTCCTGGATGGTTGGGAGAAGTTGCTCTCGGAGGATGTGTTGGTACTTTATTCATGTCTGTGTTCTTAAGCAAAATTGTGAGTGAGCTCACTCCCTTGGCTGAGAAGCAACCCCACACATGAATGGTCTCTGTTGGCATGAATGCTTTACTG
Organism: Oncorhynchus mykiss; assembly: GCF_013265735.2. Taxonomy (NCBI): domain Eukaryota; kingdom Metazoa; phylum Chordata; class Actinopteri; order Salmoniformes; family Salmonidae; genus Oncorhynchus; species Oncorhynchus mykiss. The sequence continues at coordinate 23,771,102 of NC_048578.1, read as the reverse complement.
TTGGCATGATACAGGACTAATGGTAGTGCTCACCTTGTCTTCTCCAGACAAGCTCTTTCCGGATGCCCCAAACAATCGGAAAGGGGATTCATCAGAGAAAATGACTTTTCCCCAGTCCTCAGCAGTCTAATCCCTGTACCTTTTGCAGAATATCAGTCTGTCCCTGATGTTTTTCCTGGAGGGAAGTGGCTTCTTTGCTGCCCTTCTTGACACCAGGCCATCCTTCAAAAGTCTTTGCCTCACTGTGCGTGCAGATGCACTCACACCTGCCTGCTGCCATTCCTGAGCAAGATCTGTACTGGTGGTGCCCCGATCCCGCAGCTGAATCAACTTTAGGAGACGGTCCGGGCGCTTGCTGGTCTTTCTTGGGCGCCATGAAGCCGCCTTCACAACAATTGAACCGCTCTCCTCGAAGTTCCTGATGATACGATAAATGGTTGTACCTAAATCAATCTTACTGGCAGCAATATCCTTGCCTTGTGAAGCCTTTTTTTGTGCAAAGCAATGATGACGGCATGTGTATCCTTGCAGGTAACCATGTTTGACAGAGGAAGAACAATGATTCCAAGCACCACCCTCCCTTTGAAGCTTCCAGTCTGTTATTCAAACTTAATCAGCATGCCAGAGTGATCTCCAGCCTTGTCCTCGTCAACACTCACACCTGTGTTAACGAGAAATTCACTGACATGATGTCAGCTGGTCCTTTTGTGGCAGGGCTGAAATGCAGTGGAAATGTTTTTTGGGGGAATTCAGTTCATTTGTATGGCAAAGGGACTTTCAATTGATCCAATCACTCTTCATAACATTGGAGTATATGCAAATTGCCATCATACAAACTGAGGCAGCAGACTTTGTGGAAATTAATATTTGTGTCATTCTCAACTTTTGGCCATGACTGTAGATTGAGGAATACGACTATTTAATCCACGTAACAATAAGGCTGTAAAGTAACAAAATGTGGAAAAAGTCAGGGTCTGAATACTTTCTGAATGCAGTAGTTTAGCATTATACTCCTGGCAATGGTTGGCCTGTATAGTCTGACTAACTTCCTCATTTCGACTACACATTTGACTGTTGCCTCATGCCGAGTTATATTATTCTCACTCCTGTCTCTGGAACTAGCAGGCATGGAATTCCTGCCTGCACATCTCTAGAGTTAGCTGTTGCCATAGAGACTAAAGCAGATTCAAAGTAGATAACATTGAGCTTATATATCCAGCATGCCAGCTGGAGTTACTGTAGACAAGTCTGCTCAGGAAATACCCAACTCTGATCAGGAAATACCCAACTCTGATCAAGTAGGCTTCCCAGCAGGAACTCAAAGCCAGAAAAATCCCTAGATTTAAATGTGTGAGATTTGTGTGATTAGGCTCCTGACTTTTTAACCTCTTGAGCTGACAGCCTTGGAGCGATGTTTTCCTGTATTTGCTATGCCAGACAATATAAAATATAGAGAGGGCCATAAAGAATAGACTAGGAAACTCTTAAATCCGCAGAAAGCTTGGGAGCTGTAGAATATAGTGGGCTGTACCATATTTGTGAGACTTAATGAAATGGCACGGCACAGGTGCAAATATAACATAAAAATATTATATTTTTCTAGAAAAACCTTTGAGTATCAAATAAATTATTCATGTGAATGAATAAAGCTTTTCACTCTTTGAATCCTTTACAAATATTATTTCAAACAGAGGGTTCATGACTTGACACAAAGGATTATTTGTGTTTATACTGTTAAAATGTATAATGGACTTATGATTTATTGTTAAAAAAAACATATTTTGGGGCACTAGTTCCATTAATTTTGCTCAAGTGTATCGTTTGTCGGACACAGACAAACGATACACCAACAACTCACAAGGCCCAGCTGTTTCGTTTTGTATTCTCCCCCCTGACCAGATGAGTAAAACGGTATCTTGCAGTTCAATTTACCTCACACGGAACTCTGTCTGAAGCTGTTGGCATCAGATTAGCCTTTCTTAGCCTTTTAACGTTTAGCAGGGGCTCTTATGAAACTAAGTTGTGAAGTATAATACACACCATTGGGAGCACTGCATTGTAATGAAACCAGCCATATGTCAGACTAATATGTTGGTTTTAATCAACAAACTTTTTTTTTTGTGGAAGTGAAACTGACAGCGTTTTTAAATTAGTTTTTTTCATATCGGCAAAGTATCATAATATCAAATCCCCAGTTAATGGTACAAAACATACTTCATAAGAGGTTTTAAAAATAGGTTCATTCCATGATGTACACTAGGGCATTGTTGGCAGAATAGATGGATGCTGTTCAATGCATGATGAATATAATTTACCAATACATTTTTGGTAGTCCAACAAATATTGCTTTCAGGTTGTAAATCACAGCTGGTCTGGTACATTGTTTGCTACCTCCAGCCATTCAGGATGCACTGATTGTTTCAATGACTCAATATTTTTTACAAAAATGGACGAATGTAGCGAAGGCTGAGAATGTCAATACAATCAAAGTTGCAAGGGCAACGATCACAAGTCAGTCATACGTGGCTAATAGGCTAGCTTATCTACATTGAACAAAACTATAAATGCAACATGTAAAGTGTTGGTTTCATGAGCTGAAATGAAATGTTCCATACACACACACACACACAGCTTGTTTCTCAAATGTTGTCCACACATTTGGTTTTCGTCCCTGTTAGTAAGCATGTGTCCTTGGCCAAAATAATCCATCCATGTGACAGGTGTGGCAAATCAAGTAACTGATTAAACATAAGTATCATTACACAGGTGCACCTTGTGCTAGGGACAATAAAAGGCCACATTTTAGAGAATTTGCCAGCATGTCCAACTGGTCTCACAACCGTATGGTGTTGTGTGTGTGTGTGTGTGTGCTAACGGTTTGCTGATGTCAATGTTGTGAACAGAGTGCCCCATGGTGGGGTTATGGTATGGGCAGGCTTAAGTTACAGATGACAAACACAATAGCATTTTCTCAATGGCAATTTTAATCCACAGAGCTACTGTGATGAGATCCTTAGGCCCATTGTTGTGCCATTCATCCACCGCCATCAACTCATATTTCAGCATGATAATGCACGGCCCAATATTTAAGGATCTGTACACAATTTCTGGAAGCTCCAGTTCTTCCAGGGCCTGCATACTCACCATTGAGCTTGTTAGGGATGCTCTAGATCAGGCCTGGACAAAGGCTGGCCCATATGCGGCCCGCAACCTCATTCAATATGGCCCGCGGAATCATGCTCAGATCACAAAGAATTTGCGATAGTAAAGTAAAAAAAAATAAAAAATGTTATTCAAATGAACAGCCCAACAAATACTTGCCTTTGTGTAATTATTTAACTCCCACTGCTTGAGTGACATTTATTTTGAAGGCGTGTGTGTATATATCAACTTCACGAGGACAGACAGTGACTGACAGGCTGACACAGTTACAAATAGTAGCTAGCTAGAAATTGCTCAAAAATGAGTGGACAATGAATGTAGGGTGTTCCAGCAAGAGTGGACATCGAAATATTTCTTTGAGGTATCAGCGAAAGCTGTGTGCAGAGAGAGCAGACTACAACTTGTCCCGACACTTCCATCCGAAGCATGCAGAGAAATATAGGAATGTCTTCTGAGCAGAGGGCAAGTGCATCGATAGAGTTGCTTTCTCAGTTGCAAAAGCAGCAAGGACTTTTCACAAAACTGCATTCCGCAAACAACGGAATTGCGTGAACTAGCTATGTAATGTCCCACACAATTGCTAAACATAGTAAGCCATTTGCTGAGGGCGAATTAATTTAAGAATGTTTAATTGACTCTGCAGCAATACTTTTCCTCGACAAGAAAAAGCTGTTTGAAAATATTTCCCTTTCAAAACGAACAGTGACACAGCATGTTGAGGATATCGCAGAGAATATGGAACAACAGTTGAAAGACATTTCTCCTTGGCCCTGGATGAGAGCAGGGATGCACGTGACACGGCGCAGTTGTTGATATTCTTACGAGGCATAACCCCAGACTTTGAAATTACAGAGGAGCTTGCTTCAGTACAATCAATGAAGCGCATAACCACAGGGAAATATGTATTGGAGGTTAATAAGTGTGTGACAAATCTGGGACTGAATTTTGAAATGTTATCCAGTGTGACCACTGATGGGTGCCCAAACGTTGGCCTTTTCAAAAAGGATACAAGATCAAGTAGCTGAGCTGAACCCAGATCAGAAAATAATTTCCCCGAATTACATTATTCATCAGGAGGTGCTCTGTAAATGTGTTCTGAAAATGAGCCATGTTGTGGATAGTCACTAAAGTGGTAAATTTCATAAGAGCATATCTTTGAACCACAGGCACTTTGTCTCACTGTTGGACGAGACAGTTGGGTCATGCAGAACTCCCCTACCACACAAACGTGAGATGGCTGAGTTTGGGGAAGATGCTTAAGAGTATGTATGTGAACAGACATTTTCAGTGATGAAATATAATTCAAGGCACAGATCATCTCTTACTGACTCTCACTTCTCAGCAATCCTGCGCATAGCGACATCAGAAACTATACCTGACTTCACTGCTCTAGTCAATGCCCATCAGACTTCACTCCTAACACTAATTGAGTAGTTTAAATGTAATGTTGAGCTCTCTCTCGTGTTTTTGTGCATACCCGTTAACAAGAGTTCTGTCCGTGGTGCTGCATGCACATTATATTTTTTCCTTCCGTGTAGTGTATTGCATGTTGAATAATGAAAATACCAACCAAAAGGAGAACATGGATATGGTTTATTTCTGTGCATGTAAAATAAGTAGCACATCTGAATGTGATTTACAGTAGATATATATTTCAACAGTCATACACTTGATGTATAATCCTGTCATTTCATTCTGGCCCACAATGTCAAAAATATATTCTTATGTGGCCCTCTAAGGAAAATAATTGCTCAGGCCTGCTCTAGATCGATGTGTATGACCGCGTGTTCCAGTTCCTGCTGATATCCAGCAACTTCGCAGGGCCATTGAAGATGAATGGGACAACATTACACAGGCCACAATCAACAGCCTGATCAACTTTATGCAAAGATTATGCGCTGCATGAGACAAATGGTTGTCACACCTGTACTGACAGTTTTTCTGATCCAAACCCCTACCTTTTGTTTTAAAGGTATCTGTGACTAGCAGATGCATATCTGTATTCCCAGTCATATGAAATCCATAGATTAGGACCTAATTAATGTATTTTAATTGACTGATTTCCTTATATGAACTGTCACTCAATAAAAGTAAATTTGTTGCATGTTGTCTTTCAATTTTTGTTCAGCATATTTATGTAGCTTTTTTATTAAGCAAGATGAAAATGCTGAGCCTAACGTTAGCTAGCTAGCTGCGGGGAGGATGTCATGTCATTTGATGAGTGAGTGAGTGGACAACTCCCCAATATCGTTTTTTTTGGTTCTACTGCTGGAGATGCAGGTGTCATTTGGTTAGCTTGCAAGAAATGTGAATCACTTTGCTAGGTAGCTATACTGAACTTGAACGACTGTTATCCACAGTTAGCATTAGGGCTGTTCCCGACGAAAACAAATGTTCGTCGACAGTCGTCTGTTCTTTCAACCAATGGCTTGTTAGACATTTTTTTACGGGTATTTTTCCATATATAGACACCCTATGTGTTTTAATAAAATAAACTCTATGCATTGAGCTTGTCTGATACGTTAAGCTTACTGTTTGATGAAATAAGACACAAATGACTCACATGGGAGCCAGAGATCTAGATAACCAGAAGAAAAAAACTTAACCTGACCCAACCATTCTCCTCTCTCTCCTGCTGGCTTTTGCAGATTCTGACATTACTCTCCTGAAGTTGCCGGTAATTCTTGGAACAGTTTAATTTATATTAACGTCAATCTCAAATCATTGTCATGAGGTTAATAAAAATTATATCTAAATGAAAATTATAACCTAAAAGCAACTTATATTGCTATTGCCTGCTACAGTGGGGCAAAAAAGTATTTAGTCAGCCACCAATTGTGCAAGTTCTCCCACTTAAAAAGATGAGGCCTGTAATTTTTATCATAGGTACACTTCAACTATGACAGACAAAATGAGGGAAAAAATCCAGAAAATCCCATTGTAGGATTTGTTTATGAATTTATTTGCAAATTATGGTGGAAAATAAGTATTTGGTCACCTACAAACAAGCAAGATTTCTGGCTCTCACAGACCTGTAACTTCTTCTTTAAGAGGCTCCTCTGTCCTCCACTCGTTATCTGTATTAATGGCACCTGTTTGAACTTGTTATCAGTATAAAAGACACCTGTCCACAGCCTCAAACAGTCACACTCCAAACTCCACTATGGCCAAGACCAAAGAGCTGTCAAAGGACACCAGAAACAAAATTGTAGACCTGCACCAGGCTGGGAAGACTGCATCTGCAATAGGTAAGCAGCTTGGTTTGATGAAATCAACTGAGGGAGCATTTATTAGGAAATGGAAGACATACAAGACCACTGATAATCTCCCTCGATCTGGGGCTCCACGCAAGATCTCACCCCGTGGGGTCAAAATGATCACAAGAACGGTGAGCAAAAATCCCAGAACCACACGGGGGGACCTAGTGAATGACCTGCAGAGAGCTGGGACCAAAGTAACAAAGCCTACCATCAGTAACACACTACTCCGCCAGGGACTGAAATCCTGCAGTGCCAGACGTGTCCCCCTGCTTAAGCCAGTACATGTCCAGGCCCGTCTGAAGTTTGCTAGAGAGCATTTGGATGATCCAGAAGAAGATTGGGAGAATGTCATATGGTCAGATGAAACCAAAATAAAACTTTTTGGTAAAAACTCAACTCGTTGTGTTTGGAGGACAAAGAATGCTAAGTTACACCATACCTACTGTGAAGCATGGGGGTGGAAACATCATGCTTTAGGGCTGTTTTTCTGCCGAGGGACCAGGACGACTGATCCATGTCAAGGAAAGAATGAATGGGGCCATGTATCGTGAGATTTTGAGTGAAAACCTCCTTCCATCAGCAAGGGCATTGAAGATGAAACGTGGCTGGGTCTTTCAGCATGACAATGATCCCAAACACACCGCCCGGGCAACGAAGGTGTGGCTTCGTAAGAAGCATTTCAAGGTCCTGGAGTGGCCTAGCCAGTCTCCAGATCTCAACCCCATAGAAAATCTTTGGAGGGAGTTGATTGTCCGTGTTGCCCAGCAACAGCCCCAAAACATCACTGCTCTAGAGGAGATCTGCATTGAGGAATGGGCCAAAATACCAGCAACCGTGTGTGAAATCCTTGTGAAGACTTACAGAAAATGTTTGACCTCTGTCATTGCCAACAAAGGGTATATAACAAAGTATTGAGAAACTTTTTGTTATTGACCAAATATTTATTTTCCACCAGAATTTGCAAATAAATTCATAATAAATCCTACAATGTGATTTTCTGGATTTTTTTTCCTTCTCATTTAGTCTGTCATAGTATCAACTGTTAACTTGGGTTTGGCAGAAGCATGTGCTAGTGAATTTGCAACATTGTATAAAATATTCTGGGCTGTCAGTTTCCTGCGCCAAAAGTTTGTAAACACCTACTCATTCAAGGGTTTTTCTTTATTTTTACTATTTTGTACATTGTAGAATAATAGTGAAGACATCAAAACAATGAAATAACACATATGGAATTATGTAGTAACCAAAAAAGTGTTAAACAAAATATATTTTTGAGTTTCTTGAAAGTATCCATACTTTGCCTTGATGATAGCTTTGCACACTTGGCATTCTCTCAACCAGCTTCACCTGGAATGATTTTCCAACAGTCTTGAAGGAGTTCCCACATATGCTGAGCCAACAGGCTGCTTTTCCTTCACTCTGCAGTCCAACTCAATTGGGTTGAGGTCTGGTGACTGTGGAGGCCAGGTCATCTGATGAAGCACTCCATCACTCTCCTTCTTGGTCAAATAGACCTTATACAGCCTGGAGGTGTGTTGGGTTATTATCCTGTCGAAAAACAAATGATAATCCCACTACGCACAAACCAAATGGGTTGGTGTATCACTGTAGAATGCTGTGGATGCCACGCTGGTAAAGTGTGCCTTGAATTCTCAATAATTTACTGACAGTGTCACCAGCAAAGCACCATCACACCTCCTACTCCATGCTTCACGGTGGGAACCACACATTTGGAGATCATCTGTTCACCTACTCTGTGTCTCACAAAGACACGGTGGTTGGAACCAAAAATCTCACATCAGACCAAGGGACAAATTTCCACCGGTCTAATGTCCATTGCTCGTGTTTCTTGGCCCAAGCAAGTCTCTTCTTCTTATGGGTGTCCTTTAGTAGTGGTTTCATTGCAGCAATTTGACCATGAAGGCCTGATTTCACACAGTCTCCTCTGAACTGTTGATGTATCTGTTACTTAAAGCATTTTTTGGGGCTGCAATTTCTGAGGCTGGTAACTATAATGAACTTATCCTCTGCAGCAGAGGTAACTCTGGGTCTTCCTTTCCTGTGGCGGTCCTCATGAGAGACAGTTTCATCATAGGGCTTGATGGTTTTTGCGACTGCACTTGAAGAAACATTCTTGAATATTTATTGCCATAATATGGACTTGGTCTTTTACCAAATAGGTCTATCTTCTGTATAACAAATCTACCTTGTCACAACACAAGTGATTGGCTCAAACACATTAAGGAAAGAAATCCCACAAATTAACTTAACAAGGCACACCTGTTAATTGAAATTAATTCCAGGTGGTTGAGAGAGAGCCAATAATGTGCAAAGCTGTCAAGGCAAAGGGTGGCTACTATGAAGAATCTCAAATATGAAATATATTTAGATTTTTTAAAAACACTTTTTAGGTTACTACATGATTCCATATGTGTTAATTCATTGATGTCTTCGCTATTAATCTACAATGTAGTAAAAATAAATAAAAACCCTTGAATGAGTAGGTGCTCAACAAGAAATATCTGTCGACCGAGACCAGTCAACTAATTGTGGTTAGCCCTAGTTAGCATATCTCTTGTTTCAATCAAATATATCTGGCGTCGATCAAATGTGCAGGCAGGCAACTTCCCACTCAGTTGTGAAGGGCGAGCAGGCTACCATTCTCCATCTTTTATCAATGCAATTTTTGACGGCCAACTATAAGCTGAGAGGGTATATCTAATGTTCCCTCGCTATTGCTAACATTAGTTGTTGATGTTGTTAATGTGCATAGGCAACAGAGACACAGCCTATCTGTTTGTGGTTGTTTGAGCAATAGCAATGTAAAGTTCCCAAATGTAAGAGGACTCCTGTGGTATTTACATATTTGCAGAAATCCATTCAGGTGTATTTTGTGGAACGCTTTCTGACCTAAAGTCTCACTGTTGCTACTGCCTGTAAACACAGTCTAGTTCAAAGTGAGTGATGGCCGGCTTGTGTCAACTGGCTTATTTGCCAATTGCCCTACAGTAGCTCTGATTTGGCTTTAGAGCACCGGTCAAGCTACATGTCTTAACAAAATACTCTCATCTGAGTGTACCAGAGTGACAAATAACTGATGAATTTACAAACACTCAACACCCGTTGAATATGGTTGGTGTCAGTTAACGTTAGCAAAAAAAAGCATAATGAAATTGTTGCCAGCAGCACAGTTAGTCACCGACCCTCTGGATAACATAAACGGCCTAACCAGCTCTGCTAAGGCGAGTAAAATGGTCAGTGGGGTGTACTCATTTTTGCCTAGAAGTAGCTAGCAGGATAGCCAATGCGAGCCAGTTAGCTTGGGTGCTTGACTGCCGTTGTGTGGTCAGAACGTTTGGATCAACCCTACTCATCCGCCAGAGCATCCAGTGTGTGCTCTGAACGCTCTGAGAGCAAAACACTCTGAATTTACAAACTGACAATCTGACGGCGCAGTTGCTGTCACCAATGCTCTGGATAACAACAGCCCAACCAGGTCTGCTAGGGCGAGTTATGTTCAGTGAGCTGTGCTCTCATTTATGTCTGAAATTAGCTAGCAAGTTAGCTTGGGTGGTTGACTGCTGCTGTTAGTACAGAATGCTCGGATCAGCCGTTAGAGATGGGTGGGGTTAAAGCTTAAGAGTGTGTGAACTATGCTGAATGTTTGTATACTAAGAAGGGCTCTCCAGTAGTAGTACCAAAACATTCAAATGCCATTTTCTCAAAAGTGAGTTTACAAGTTTTGCAACTTTCAAAGCAGAAATACTTTCCCATTGTTCCTCAACTGTAGTGTATGAAATATTATTTTCTAGCTCTGAGTCTCTACTTTAATTCAATGTAAAAAAATAAATTAAAAAAACTACATTTCAAATTTTGTTACAGAATAATGATTTTGAGCCGGGTCGGTCACGTAAATCATTCTATGTAAGTATAACCATGTGAAAATGACCATATCTAAGTGGTCGAGTGTGAGAAAATGTATGAAAAGGCATCATTCTTCCTGGCGGTTTACATGAACTGATTTTTACACGATTTCATGTTGCTAAAACGCTGTAAGTTCCACTTTAAACAGCCTAGTACTCGATTAGGGGATCTAGGCTTTTTCACAGCTCAAGAATGCGATGCCAGGGAGTGTAGGCTAGTCATGTCTCATTTTAAAATAAATGCAATGAGGGCAGAAGTAGGCTGGTCGTGACTCCTCAAATTAACCTAGTATTTAAGCATTGGAGAATAGAATGAAGTCCGTAGCTGACACATCCATGTTTGTGTATTTGCTTAGTATAAGTCCCTACTGTCATGACGTGGCCCTTTCTGGGTATAGATAGTGGCCTCCCCCTCTCTCTCACTCTCTCCTACAACCAGGTTCTGTTATCTCAGGTTGTAAATTCCTGGCGGAGACTCTCTCCCCCTGGCCATGCAGAAAGAGAGACATGGAGAGAACAAAGGATTTCACATGGCGAACTTCTAAATCCCCATAATGAGAATATGAAACAAAATCTCCACTTGTGAGTAGGTGGGAATGGTCCGTGGACACTTAAAGGATGGGTATGACGAGGGTGTTTCATTTGCTGACCTCCGAGAGGACAGGAAACGCACAACTATATCTCTGAATGTGTACATTTCTCAATTATGGGGTTTGCATCTAATTATTGTGTAAAAGGAATGAGTAAAGATTAAATAATGTATTGTGATGTTAAACCTTTAATGCGAGAGAATTGCATTCCCTTTAAAGTTTGTCATTTGCCAGGCCCTGTGAGCACAGACATGATCGGGCGTCATAGAACCGCCTTTTTTACTGTTACGAATAAAACACTCTCCTGTGGAAATCCTCTTCAGACATCAAAAACCTCAGTGTAAGCTAAGGTTGCAATGGTTGTTCAATTCCTAACCATACCACGTGGAGCATTGGCTACACGGCGGGAAATGTTTAATCTGAGACTATCGATCCCGACACTACCCAGTGGTGTCTGTGCTTGGTCTCAGTCACTACCCAGTGGTGTCTGTGCTTGGTCTCAGTCCCTACCCAGTGGTGTCTGTGCTTGGTCTCAGTCCCTACCCAGTGGTGTCTGCGCTTGGTCTCAGTCCCTACCCAGTGGTGTCTGTGCTTGGTCTCAGTCCCTACCCAGTGGTGTCTGTGCTTGGTCTCAGTCCCTACCCAGTGGTGTCTGTGCTTGGTCTCAGTCCCTACCCAGTGGTGTCTGTGCTTGGTCTCAGTCCCTACCCAGTGGTGTCTGTGCTTGGTCTCGGGAGAAGCCAGTTAAAGGTGTACCTGCAGCATCTGATCTTCCTTAAAAAGGCACCCTGAAGGGACATTGTGTAAAAGGCATTTTATCTAGTCGTAATCCAATCTTCTGTGATTTCTCTAACACACACACACACACACACACACACTGCCACCTGAACCCTGCAGAATGGGTGACCCTGAGACACAGATTTGCCTTCGACTCTGCCATCTGCTCTAAAAGCCTTGTTTGAAAATAAACCCTGCCTGGACCAACCTTGTCATACTTTTTTTATTTTCTTCTGTGACCTTGTCCAAAAGTTCTTAGTGCCTTTGAGTCAACCTCAAATTTTCATCTAAATGGCCCCTTTTCAGCTTTGGTTCTACAGCACAGAGAAGTGCCATTAACAAAATCTATGCAAAGTACTGACTTTTATGCCTTTTTTATACTACGTCACACATTGCAAATACTCTGACTGGAAGGTGATTCTATTACGGATGAAGCTATCTGGGAAGATCTGGTGCTGAAAAGACAATTTTGTACATTTAGGCAATGACTTTTGAAAATCTGTTTTTTTGAATGCGTTTTCTTTTTTCCGTTCTTCCCTCAGGGTACGAAAAGACAGAGGACACGGCAACCTCCGCAAAGACCTCTTTAGCTGACCAAGAAGATGCACGACTGATATTCCTCAATCAGCCACAGTTCACCAAGTTCTGCAGCAATCACGTCAGGTAAGACGTCTGTTCATTGGTTGGCCTATCATCCTCTTTGCTTGCATAACGTTGAAAGACTAACTGTGGCGATACAATTTCCCACAGATTCCCTCCCTCTCGCAGAGATTGCATTGCATCTGTACTACCATTACTGTACCTCAATTCCGGCTTGCACAGTTTGCATTTCCTTCTCATTTAACTTCTCATAGTATTGCCATACAAGGCCGCTTCTATAGCTTGCCTTTCTCTGCCATTTTTCCAAAGTTAACCACGATGACGTAGTGGTGGAGACTTGACTCCAAATAATTGATTCTGCGACTCCTTGAACGTCGACTCCTGATGTCAACTCCCATTTCTGAGTGTCAAGATTCGATTTAGCTAGGAATCGCCTCCTAAGAGTCAGTATTTTTGGAATGGAGGAGACTGATTATTTGCCATACTTCCGAGAACACAATCACTCGCATCTTGCATAGCAAGCTAGTGAGGGATGGCAATCAAATGCTGTATCACACAATGGAAGGCTGTGTCTTGTCTCAACTTCAGTAAAGCAGGGAATATCATGAATGAATAGGCAAAGATATTCTACATGCAACAGACCAAAGGCTGAACACACACTTGCATCATTAGGGAGGAGGAGGAGGAAAATGTTTTGGTAATCTGTATCTCTCAATGTCTTGTCTTTCATGCCTCGCAAATTCACCACAGTAGCCTAAAGTTAGCCTTTTCCTCACAGGTTAGATTTAAATGACACAGCTTTCGCCATGTGTTTACAACCTATCATCTAGTTAGGCTATAACACGGAAAATAATATGTTTTGTGATAACTGCACCCCCCACTAAACATGGATTTATGGATTTTTCATAACTTTAAGGATCCCGACTTAGCTTTAACATCACACCCCGACTAGAGAACAACTAAGAGTTACTTACAGTATGTTACTCATCTCCTGCTAAATATAACATGACTCTGGCTGTTTAACACATTTCCTCACACAATTCTCCAGTGCTGACCGGAGAGAAGAACAATTCAAGTACGGCTGCATTTTATATTGTTAGATATTTGCTTGATATGATGGATGATAAAACGTCTATTCCGTTTGGTGCATGGAGCTCCATCTACGGCCAATATTGTGTCATTTAATAAGTAGCCAGCTTGCATATAACCCGACGAGAAACCTGATTTGAATACTAAAACTTTTTTATTTTTTTATTTATTTTTTTTACCTTTATTTAACCAGGCAAGTCAGTTAAGAACAAATTCTTATTTTCAATGACGGCCTAGGAACAGTGGGTTAACTGCCTGTTCAGGGGCAGAACGACAGATTTGTACCTTGTCAGCTCGGGGGTTTGAACTTGCAACGTTCCAGTTACTAGTCCAACACTCTAACCACTAGGCTACCCTGCCGCCCTATAAGGTCAGGAGAGACCAATCGTGTGGCATCGTCAAGTTGTCAGGGCTTATTTTTGTGTGTATTGGGTATTGGACCTCAAAGGTAGCAAGAGGCCTTTGGGTCTCCGGGTTATTTTGTTCCACTGTATATCATTACCAGATGAAGTCACACTGCAGTTCTTCATGTCCTCTTCTCTTTCTCTCTCTCCCTTTCCCCCTTCCCACCTGGCCCGCTTTGCCCTGACACCTGCTGGGAAGGAAGGGAGGGGGGGGGGGCTCACAACAACAACAACAACAACAACAACAACAACAACAGTATTGCCATTTGTCAAAGCAGAGGAATTGTTGCTGAGGAGGCAGCAAAGTTCAAGACATGTCGAAGTATGTCGATGTGCCTGATTTGAAATATGGGCTTGGGATGATCTATAGTGGGGGTGGAAGGAGGACAGGCAGGCAGCTTCTAAACCCTGATTGAAATGTACAGCTCCTACACGTGCCTGCCTGTTTTGGTGGGAGGCATAGGCAACATGACAAACGGACAAGGTGCACCTCTTCCAGTTTGAAAAGGTCATTGTCTATTTGACAAGTAGAAGAGAATTATGAATAGCTGATCATTCTGTGACATCTGAAGATAATCCATACCTTTAGAGTACGCTGCATGTGCTGGCGTGAGGATCTCAACTATTTGGGTACTGGCAACAGTGACCCAGAGGTAAGGATTTTTTCCCCATATCAGCCCCCGGCATATCCAACCTTTTTTAACCCCTTAACCCCACAGAGACACAACAGACCAGTGTCGTTCGTTGAGTCATGTTTCATCAGTAGTACTACTAGGCCGACATACACTATTCCAATGAAGGCTACATACACTATTCCAATGAAGGCTACATACACTATTCCAATGTAGGATACATACACTATTCCACTGTAAGCTACTATACATTAGACTGACTCGAGCCCCCCCTCCCCGACTCACTGCAGCCCTTTTACAACCACTAAGGGCTCTCGTTGTGGATTCGTCCAGAAACTCTACCTCGCTAGGGCTACATTCCAAATGTCATCTTATACTTAAGTAGTGCACTATATAGGGAATAGGGCTCCATTTGGGACGCAACCTTAGTTAGCTCGCTGGCGTTTCCCTCCTCTGTTCCTTGTGGAGCTGTGTTGCATTGAAAGGTCAGGTCTGGGCTGGCCATCCTCTGTCAGGGAATATTAGCGTTAGCATTCCTGCTGCATGAGCGGCTGGAGATGTCTGCATCGCACACACAGACACACCGATCCACCGCCAAAGGAAAAACATAGAGCCTTAGCAGCATACAGCCAACCACTAGAATGAAACACAAAATCATGGACACAATGAAATGACAACGAGTCAATATTCAGCTTCTTAGCATAGATTAACCAAGCAAGTCATGCTGTGCCCAAAAATTTGCATTTTTGGACTCCTCTTTTTATCCGCTGCTATCTTGGATCTCCAATTCTTGTTCCGACTTGTGTCGATTTGGTTCCATCTGATCCTTGAACACTGTATGCTGCTGCCCATAAAAAGTCACCCAGAGAGTCACTTTCAGGCTCTGGTCCCAGATCTGGTTTTGCTGTCTTGCCAACTCCTATGGTCATTATGTTTGGCATGGCAACGTTTATATAGGTGTTGTCTATACCGCACAAACAGATCTGAGACCATAGAGGTATACTACGATGTAAGATAGATTTACTCAGGCTGTTGCTCATTCGCCTGCCGCTAACTCTATCAGGCTTGTAACTGCTAGTCGATCGCCAAACTCTTGAGACAATGCTGAAACCTCAATCCATGGGCCAGTCAGTGGAACATTTTAAATGTTTTCCTGAATCAAAATTCTTGCAAATTGAGTAGGCTGTGGTGTGAAATAGGCTTTTAGAAGTGATTTTTGTTTTTTTGTGTCGTTAATGCCGCCTTTGCTTTGGTGTAGAAAAGCACAAACACCTTTTTCCCCCACTCCTATCAATAAAATCATTTTGTCATTCAATAGTTTTACTCTACATAACTTTCAAATGCATCCCGTCATTGCTAAATGTGTGATGTGATAGGTATTTAAAAAAAAAAAAAAACATTATTTTTAACCCCCTTTTCTCCCCAATTGGTGATGTCCAATTGGTAGTTGTCCCATCGATGCAATTCCCGTACGGACTCAGGAGAGGTGAAGGTCGAGAGCCATGCGTCCTCCGAAACACAACCATGACAAGCCGCACTGCTTCTTGACAGACTGCTCTCTTAACCCGGAAGCCAGCTGCACCAATGTGTAGGAGGAAACACTGTACAACTGGTGACCGTGTCATCGTGCATGCGCCCAGCCCGCCACAGGAGTCGCTAAGGACATCTCAGCCGGCCAAACCCTCCCCTAACCCGGAAGACGTTGGGCCAATTGAGGCATCGCCTCATGGGTCTCCCGGGTGTGGCCGGCTGCGACACAGCCCGGGATCGAACCCATATCTGTAGTGACGCCTCAAGCACTGCAGTGCCTATTATTAATATAATATTGAATCAGTCATCTTACCCAAATGAAGGGGATGATGACGGACTCTTTGCGAGAGGGAGGGAATCTGATTTCATTGGTCTTCATCTCGCGGCTCAGTCATTTCATTCAGGGTAAGTGGAGTTAGCCTGACCCGGAGTAGGTTGGTTCTGAAAGATTTGTTGCCATGGCTAAAACGTGAGCCACTTTCGTATGACCGGTTATACCGAGTTTACCAAAGTTAGTTGAAGTTGGAAGTTTACACACACCTTAGCCAAATACATTCAAACTCAGTGTTTCACAATTCCTGTCATTAAATCCTAGTAAAAATTCCCTGTTTTAGGTCCTCTTTATTTTAAGAATGTCAGAATAATAGTAGAGTGATTTATTTCAGCTTGTATTTCTTTAATCACATTCCCAGTGGGTCGGAAGTTTACATACACTCAATTAGTATTTGGTAGCATTGCCTTTAAATTGTTTAACTTGGGTCAAACGTTTCAGGTAGCCTTCCACAAGCTTCCCACAATAAGTTGGGTGAATTTTGGTCCATTCCTCCTGACAGAGCTGGTGTAACTGACTCAGGTTTGTAGGCCTCCTTGCTCACACACACTTTTTCTGTTCTGCCCACAAATTTTCTACAGGATTGAGGTCAGGGCTTTGTGATGGCCACTCCAATACCTTGACTTTGTTGTCCTTAAGCCATTTTGCCACAATTTTTTAAGTATGCTTGGGGTCATTGGCCATTTGGAAGACACATTTGCGACCAAGATTTAACTTTAGCTTGCTTCAATATATCCACATAATTATTCCCCCTCATGATGCCATCTATTTTGCACCAGTCCCTCCTGCAGCAAAGCACCCTCACAACATGATCCTCTCACCCCCGTGCTTCACGGTTGGGATGGTGTTCTTCGGCTTGCAAGCCTCCTCCTTCTTCCTCCAAACATAACGACGGTCATTATGGCCAAACAGTTATATTTTTGTTTCATTAGACATTTCTCAAAAAAGTACCATCTTTGTCCCCATGTGCAGTTGCAAACCTTAGTCTGGCTTTTTTATGGCGGTTTTGGGGCAGTGGCTTTTTCCTTGCTGAGCGGTCTTTCAGGTTATGTTGATATTGGACTATTTTTACTGTGGATATAGATACTTTTGTATAGTTTCCTCCAGCATCTTCACAAGGTCCTTTGCTGCTGTTCTGGGATTGATTTGCACTTTTCGCACCAAACTATGTTCATCTCTAGGCGACAGAATGCGTCTCCTTCCTGAGCGGTATGACGGCTGTGAGGTCCCATAGTGTTTATACTTGCGTACTATTGTTTGTACAGATGAACGTGGTACCTTCAGGCATTTGGAAATTGCTCCCAAGGATGAACCAGACTTGTGGAGTTCTACATTTTTTTTTCTGAGGTCTTGGCTGATTTCTTTTGATTTTCCCATCATAATGTCAAGCAAAGAGGCACTGAGTTTGAAGGTAGGCCTTGAAATACATCTACAGGTTCACCTCCAATTGACTCAATTGATGTCATTTAGATTATCGGAAGCTTTTAAAGCCATGACATAATTTTCTGGAATTTTCCTAGCTGTTTAAAGGCACAGTCAACTTAGTGGATGTAAACTTCTGACCCACTGGAATTGTGATACAGTGAAATAATCTTTCTAAACAATTGTTGGGAATATTACTTGTGTCATGCACAAAGTAGATGTCCTAACCGACTTGTCAAAACTATAGTTTGTTAACAAGACATTTATGGAGTGGTTGAAAAAATGAGTTTTCATGTAATCTTCGACTGTACCTCTTCAAACCTGATTTGTAGTATAGGGCTCAGGGAATCACTTTCACACATTCTATTTAAACTAAAAATATTTACTTGTGTATTTCTCCATACACTGCACCTCTCCACCACTATCACTACCAGCATCTCCATAATCATCTGTTGCTCCACTGCTGGTCTTGTCCCAAATGGAATCTTGTCACACAGACACATGGGCCCTGGTCAAAAGAAGTGCACGATATCGGGAATAGGGTGCAATTTGGTACACAGCCTGCTGGTCGTGTGAGTGATGGAAACTGTTTATTCAGCTGCACTACTTGTCAGACCAGATCTTGTGCTAATGTAATGTGACATGGGAGTCGGTGGTGGGATGTGCATGACTTCAACCAGGGCAAACTGGAGAGTCAGGCAGGGCAAGCTGCTGTTCATTGTGTGTTCTGTGAAAAGCTGACATGGTGGATCCATGCAGGGAATTTGGCACAAGGGGTTACGTGCGTACTCACATGAAAGGATACATGTACGCACACATTTATTTATTTATTTCACCTTTATTTAACCAGGTAGGCAAGTTGAGAACAAGTTCTCATTTACAACTGCGACCTGGCCAAGATAAAGCATAGCAGTGTGAACAGACAACAACAGAGTTACACATGGAGTAAACAATAAACAAGCCAATAACACAATAGAAAATAAAAAAAAGAGAGTCTACATACATTGTGTGCAAAAGACATGAGGAGGTAGGCGAATAATTACAATTTTTCAGATTAACACTGGAGTGATAAATGATCAGATGGTCATGTAGAGATACTGGTGTGCAAAAGAGCAGAAAAGTAAATAAATATTAACAGTATGGGGATGAGGTAGGTAGATTAGGTGGGCTATTTACAGATGGACTATGTACAGCTGCAGCGATCGGTTTGCTGCCCAGATAGCAGATGTTTGAAGTTGGTGAGGGAGATAAAAGTCTCCAACTTCAGTGATTTTTGCAATTCGTTCCAGTCACAGGCAGCAGAGAACTGGAACGAAAGGCGGCCAAATGAGGTGTTGGCTTTAGGGATGATCAGTGAGATACACCTGCTGGAGCGCGTGCTACGGGTGGGTGTTGCCATCGTGACCAGTGAACTGAGATAAGGCGGAGCTTTACCTAGCATGGACTTGTAGATGACCTGGAGCCAGTGGGTCTGGCGACGAATATATAGCGACGGCCAGCCGACTAGAGCATACAGGTCGCAGTGGTGGGTGGTATAAGGTGCTTTAGTAACAAAACGGATGGTACTGTGATAAACTGCATCCAGTTTGCTGAGTAGAGTATCGGAAGCTATTTTGTAGATGACATCGCCGAAGTCGAGGATCGGTAGGATAGTCAGTTTTACTAGGGTAAGTTTGGCGGCGTGAGTGAAGGAGGCTTTGTTGCGGAATAGAAAGCCGACTCTAGATTTGATTTTAGATTGAAGATGTTTGATATGAGTCTGGAAGGAGAGTTTACAGTCTAGCCAGACACCTAGGTACTTATAGATGTCCACATATTCTAGGTCGGAACCATCCAGGGTGGTGATGCTAGTCGGGCGTGCAGGTGCAGGCAGCGAACGGTTGAAAAGCATGCATTTGGTTTTACTAGCGTTTAAGAGCAGTTGGAGGCAACGGAAGTGGTATGGCGTTGAAGCTCATTTGGAGGTTGGTTAGCACAGTGTCCAAGGGAGGGCCGGAAGTATACAGAATGGTGTCGTCTGCGTAGAGTTGGATCAGGGAATCGCCCGCAGCAAGGGCAACATCATTGATATATATATATATATATATATATATATATATATATACAGAGAAAAGAGTCGGGGCACACATACTTAATTTAGAGTTATTAATGTACCCTTTAGTAGTTCTGGGTTCTCCCGAGTGGTGCAGTGGTCTAAGCCACTGCAGTGCTTGAGGCGTCACTACAGACCTGCTGTGTCAGAGTTTGACCGTGGGGCTTTACTTGGCTCATTGTTCTATATAAATCCTTGTGGCGGGCGGGCGCCTCCAGGCTGACTTCGGTCATCAGTTGAGCGGTGTTTCCCCCGACACATTGGTACGGCTGGCTTCCAGGTTAAGCAGGCGGGTGTAATGGAGTGTGGTTTGGAGGGTGATGTTTCAAAGGACGCATGACTCGTCCTCAGCAAATTTGGTAGGCTACTAATGACCATCAACAGCATCCAAGCTTGGAGAAGCCTAATTACCGTGACTAAACGGTCACATGGAATTTGACTCGTGACCGCCGGTGTGGTGGTAATATGGCCGCAACAGCCCTACACATGGAGAGAGACACACACACACACAAACAGATTTCATGCTCATGTGTAAATGACCAGTTAAGGGAAACCTGTCTTTCTGCTTTTTCATTTCAAGGTTAAGTGCTTTTGTGCAATTGTGTTTGCACACATTTAACTTGACATGGTCAGATTTGAAGCTACAACAGTGACATCATCCTTTTATGCCAAGTCAGGTAATGTAATGTCGATCATCTTCTCTCGACGGTCCCCAAAATTGCTACTAATGTCTTCACGGCTGTTGGCCATTGAGCCATAGGGCTTTGGCCAAAAGTAGTGCGCTAAATAGGGAATAGGGTCCCATTTGATTTTTTTTTTCCCAACTCATTTTTTGAGTGGAGTGACGAGATGAGGAGGAAGTGGTCTCAGTCCTGAGGCCACGGGTAGATAATGAATGGAGAGCTGGTGCAGTAATCTCCATTAAGAAGAGGAGTGTTAATGGAGAGCTGGTGCAGTAATCTCCATTAAGAAGAGGAGTGTTAATGGAGAGCTGGTGCAGTAATCTCCATTAAGAAGAGGAGTGTTAATGGAGAGCTGGTGCAGTAATCTCCATTAAGAAGAGGAGTGTTAATGGAGAGCTGGTGCAGTAATCTCTGTTAAGAAGAGGAGCGTTAAAGGATCACTTTTTTGTAATTCGCCGTGGTTTTGCCCCAAAGAAATACGGAAGGAAAGAAAGAAAGAGCGATAGGAGGAGAGATGGAAGATGGAAAGAAAAGGAAGTAGCTGAAGGAACAAAATATTAAATTGAGAGCAAAACACTGGTTATTATTTTTAACCGCTTACACCATCCCCGGGGGTTCAAATTAGGTAATGAGACCAGGTCATGGATTCTGTGGTGCAGAGGTGACCGCACTCCCTAATCCACCTGGCCAACTCCTCAACGTAACACAAAGCCACCTGGCCAACTCCTCAACGTAACACAAAGCCACCTGGCCAACTCCTCAACATAACACAAAGCCACCTGGCCAACTCCTCAACATAACACAAAGCCACCTGGCCAACTCCTCAACGTAAAACAAGCCACTCGGCCAACTCCTCAACGTAACACAAAGAACAAGGGAACTAAGCCTAGCCAATATTTTTTTCCCACACGTATGACTAGCCCGTTTTTTTTCTTTTTTCCCCAGGTGCGAATTTCCACGGCACAACAATGCTGACAATGGACTTCTGTGAAGACCAAACATGGTCCTCGTGGCAAAACTGGGATGGTGCTAGGGGGTTCAAATTACGTAGACTAGGCCAGGTCCAGTAAAGAGCTTGGCCACGAAGCAGTGGAGAGTGTCCACAATTTTTGTCAGCTTTTGTTCACACTTTCGGCTGAGAGTCAGAGGGGGGATGGAGAAATAGTTGAGTTTCATCCGCGTAGCATAGCAATGGTAGGAGAAACCATGTGAGTATATTACATTGCTGAGCGACTTGCTGTACAGAGAGAACAGGAGAGGGCCTAGATCTGAGCTCTGGTAGACACCAGTAGAGAGACCATGTGGCGCAGACACAGATCCCCTTCATGTCATCTTGTTCAAACCACCATTTAAGTTACTTACAAAAAAGGATTTCCAAGAAAAACTCAATTGAGGCTTGATCTGTGTTCTGATGAGGTTTTCCATTACATCGCTCTGCAAAGATGGTACATTATGGTACCATGCCCTATTGTATAGCAATCTACTGCCATGTGTGCTGTGCTGTTGTCTGATAGCCGCCTCTCTCGCAGACAGAGCCCCACTAGACGGATGTGACGGGGAGAAGATGAATGGAGCACTATCTCTTATCATTGACTGTTTGTCTCTCTCCACGCTCACTGGCGTACTATCCCCGCCCTGTGTGTGTGTCTCTGCTTGTTGTTGATTTATCACAGTCTGTCTGATTGTGTGCCTTGTCTATGGAGGGAGGCCTATTATGGATTGTGCTTACAGTATATCGTGTGTGTGTATAAGCTTGACTGGCGTTGCATTATGCTACCTTATCTACACCAGTAGATAACATCATGTGTGAGAAAATGTACAGTATTAAATTAAGTGCCCTTTAATATAGCCTGGACCACATGGATTTTTTGTTGTTGCCAGTTTCTGGTGTCTTGTGGTGGAAAACTGAGCAAGTCGACCATAACCCTTCAACCCTGTTACCAATAGATCGGCTAGAAATGTTTTAACAATGTCAGTTTCTTTGGTAAAGCTTGCCTTGCATTCAGTTGCCCCTCCCTGTTGCACACAACAAGCTTCCATTCCCCCTGTCACAAGGGGATTAATTACTTTTAAGATGAGGTCGTCAGCCCTGTTACGGTCAGCCCTGTTATGGTCAGCCCTGTTACTTTATAAACAAAACTTTTTGGGGGGAGTTTCTGTTAAAATGAAAATAAATAAATCATAAAATTCCATGTAATTTCGCAATGCAGAATAATAGTCCTATTACGTATGTATGACAGCTAGGGCCAGGCAATGGATTATATCTACCGCGACCCTTTAAAGACAGAACACAGTTCAGTAACAAAAAAAAAAGAGTGTAATGTAATTCTCTGCTCTTGCATGTAATGTTGCCTCCTTGACAACAACAAACGTTGCTGATTTGATGTCCTGCTATGTTTTTTTTTTTATGATAAGGTAGCTAAATGTCCGTTCATTCTACTAAATGTCTTGTTAAGTCGTAATGTATAACAAACTTTGACAGTTTGACAGTTCTGTTTACCTAGTGATGAAAGCGGCATTACTTTACAGACAAGTAAAATGCTGTTCATGTCTCCAGAGGTTTTCTGTCAGCTTTTAAAAAAAGCCGTAGTGTAGCCTACCCTAACAGACAAACATGTCATAGCCTGGTGGCATGGTCTACATCACAGCGTTTATCTCCCCCCAAAGTGCTCTGGCTGGCTGGCCCTTAATGCGACTGTAAATCAGGCTCTGTCTGGTCTGGGCCGGAGGTGCTCTGCCAGGCACCCCCTCTCTGCCATAGCTTACGTCTGCCAGGAGAGCTCCCCTTAGTTATGCTTTATGGTAATTTAGCCGACTGGCCTGCCATTCATCACTCACACAGTACATGTTCAACCACAGCTCAGAGCTCCGCCACCCCCTGCACTCAGGAGAAGCAGCTTCCAGGAATGGTGGATTGTGGGGGGTGGAGGTGGAGATGAGGGTGAAATGTATCAACTCGAGGCTGGATGGGGTATCAGGAGATATACAGTACCAGTCAAAAGTTTGGACACCTACTCATTCAATGTTTTTTCTTTTATTTGTACTATTTTGTACATTTTAGAATAATAGTGAAGACATCAAAACTATGAAATAACACATATGGAATCACGTAGTAAATAAATAAATGTAGTAACCAAAAAAGTGTTAAACAAATCAAAATATACTTTATATTTGAGATTCTTGAAAGTAGCAACCCTTTGCCTTGACGACAGCTTTGAACACTCTTGGCATTCTCTCAAGTTTTTTATGAGGTAGTCACCTGGAATGCATTTTGATTAACAGGTGTGCCTTGTTAATTTGTGGAATTTCTTTCCTTCTTAATGCGTTTGAGCCAATCAGGTAGGGGTGGTAATTCAGAAGAGAGCCCTATTTGGTAAAAGACCAAGTCCCTATTATGACAAGAACAGCTCAAATAAGCAAAGAGAAATGACAGGATGGGACAGGATTACTTTGACATGGTCAGTCAGTGTGGAAAAATGTTTAGTCGCAAACACCATCAAGCGCTATGATGAAACTGGTTCTCATGAGGACCGCCATAGGAAAGGAAGACCCAGAGTTACCTCTGTTGCAGAGGATAAGTTCATTAGAAGTACCAGTCTCAGAAATTGCAGCCCAAATAATTGCTTCACAGAGTTCAAGTAACAGACACATCTCAACATCAACTGTTCAGAGGAGACTGCGTGAATCAGGCATTCATGGTTAAATTACTGCAAAGGAACCACTACTAAAGGACACCCATAAGAAGAAGACTTGCTTGGGCCAAGAAACACGAGCAATGGACATTAGATCGGTGGAAATCAGTCCTTTTGGTATGAGTCCAAATTTGAGATTTTTGGTTCCAATCGCTGTGTCTTTGTGAGATGCAGAGTAGGTGAATGGATGACCTCTGCATATGTGGTTCCCACCGTGAAGCATGGAGGCTGTGGTGTGGTGGTGCTTTGCTAGTGACACTGTTAGTTATTTATAATTCAAGGCACACTTAACCAGCATGAATACCACAGCATTCTGAAGTGATACGCCATCCCCTCTGGTTTGCGCTTAGTGGGACTATCATTTGTTTTTCAACAGGACAATGATCAAACACACCTTCAAACAGTGTAAGGGCAATTTAACCAAGAAGGAGAATGATGGAGTTCTGCATCAGGTGACCTGGACTCCACAATCACCCGACCTCAACCCAATTGAGATGGTTTGGGATGAGTTGGACCGCAGAGTGAAGGAAAAGCAGCCAACAAGTGCTCAGCATATATGGAAACTCCTTCAAGACTGTTGGAAACGTATTCCAGGTGATGCTGATTGAAAATGCCAAGAGCGTATACAGCTGTAATCAAGGCAAAAGGTGGCTACTTTGAAGAATCTAAAATATATTTTATATTTGTTTAACACTTTTTTATTTTATTTGGTTCATACATGATTCCTTATGTTATTTCATACTTTTGATGTCTTAACTATTATTCTACAATGTAGAAAAATAGTAAAACAAAGAGTAACCCTTGAATGAGTAGGTATGTCCAAGCTTTTGACTGGTACTGTATATTATGTTTACTGGTATAAGATGTCTGTTAGTGGAAAGAAACTGATTCATGGAACTGAACTTTTTCTCTTTCTCTCTGCCTTTCTTTGTTCTCTCTTTCTCACTCACTCCCTCTCTCTCTCTCTCAATCTCCCTACATGTCCTATTCTCTGCCCTGCAGCACTGCAAAGTATAATGTCCTCACCTTCCTACCTCGGTTCCTCTACTCTCAGTTCAGAAGGGCTGCCAACTCCTTCTTCCTCTTCATCGCTCTCCTGCAGGTAAGACAGATTTCATTTGTATTGGTTGCTAGAGCTTTGCCATCTGTAGTAAAGGTTACATTAATATTCAAACACACTGAATACCCCACATGCATTCCCAAACTGAATACACACACTACTGAAAAATACATGTGGGAGCGTGAGTGTCCCTCTTTAAAATAATTTAGTGTTTTACTTCCTCAACACACATCATTCCACACATCAGATGCTTTAAAAATGCACCACAACTATATGTCAGTGGTTTACCAGACATGAGTTGTAGCAGAGGACAAACAAAGATTCCTAACACAGACCAGCACTCACATGGATAGCGTGGAAATATTCTCATTTGGATGGTGGCGCTGGGATTTGTGTGGTTATATCAGGGTTGTGTTCATTAGGCACCAAAAGGATGAAAATGCACCGAAACATGGAGGGACTACCTGGGCTTGACCAATAAGAAATGCTTATTTTAGTTTTCTGTTGCGAAACTAATCAAAACATTTTCCTTTGCGTGCCCCAATGAACATGACTCTGTCGTATTAACTTTGATTTCTCCAGAATGTGGCATAATAGACCAGAGGAAATCCACAATCTACTAAAAGTTCAGAGTGATTACGCTTAACCTCACAGAACCTTAGTGTGAATCTAAAAAAAAAAACTCTTTCCTAGAAGTTCAAAGCTCCACGGAGCCGATTAGGACAATGGATTCAGGGCAAGACTTAAACCTCAATCTTTTATCACTCTGTATTCTGCTAACTAATGCAACGGTAATGAGAGCTGACTAACACAGCGTTAATGAGAACGTTTGACACTAAATGTGACTGTTTCAGGAAACTAGGTGTATGTTCGGGTCATTACTTCACAGGAGAGCGGTTTGTATGTCAATGTTTTTTGCAGAAATGCCTTCTTGGAACATGTTAACTTTCATGTGCCTTTAATAACTAACTTGTATGCCATCTGTAAATAATAAATAAAATTGTTAAAGTACGAGCCTAGTCGGTTTAGCCACAGCAACCCTTCCGCTAGCCATGATTGGCTGAGATAATGAGTGGGCTGGACATTCCGAGAGATGAGTTTGGATTGGTCTGCCATATAGCACACTTCTTTCTATTAGAGCTGGTCAGTATGTGTAGGGAATCCTGTCTAACGCTGCTTTAACCTTTTGCGACGAGCAAACCCGTATCCGGGAACGTAATCATAGCCTCAAATGCATTAGCATAACGCAACGGACATAAATACCCCTATAAACTTTTCCTATTCATGAAAATCGCAAATGATATGAAATAAATATATTAAAACACAAGCTTAGCCTTTTGTTAACAACACTGTCATCTCAGATTTTCAAAATATGCGTTACAGCCAACGCTAGACAAGCATTTGTGTAAGTTTATCATGGCATAATGCTATGCTAGGCTCTGCTGGCAGCAGGCAACATTTTCACGAAAATAAGAAAAGCAACCAGATTAAATAATTTACCTTTGAAAAACTTCAGATGCTTTCACTCAGGAGACTCCCAGTTAGATAGCAAATGTTCCTTTTTTCCAAAAATATTATTTTTGTAGGCGAAATAGCTCCCGTTTGTTCATCATGCTTGGCTGAGAAATCGACCCTAAAATGCTACAACTAAAACGCCAAACTTTTTCCAAACTTTGCTCCATAATATCGACAGAAACACGGCAAACGTTGTTTAGGATCCATCCTCAAGGTGTTTTTAACAAATATATTAGATAATATATCCGTCGAGGCAGTTGGTTTCTCATAAGAAGCGATTGGAAAAATGGCTACCTCAGTATTTTACGCAAGGTTTTCTGCGTGAGACACCATGTGACCACATGCCATATATGGTCCCTTACAGCTATTCTTCAAGGGAAATGCCTAACAAGACGTCACAATGCTGTAGACACCTTGGGGAAAACGTAAGCTCATTCGTAGCTCATTCACAGCCATACAAGGAGTCATTGGCATGAGGCGGTTTCAAAAAATGGGGCACTTCCTGGTTGAATGTTTATCTGGGTTTCGCCTGTAACATCAGTTCTGTGGCACTCACAGACAATATCTTTGCAGTTTTGGAAACGTCAGTGTCTTCTTTCCAAAGCTGTCAATTTTGTGCATAGTCGAGCATCTTTTCGTGACAAAATATCTTGTTTAAAACGAGAAAGTTTTTCATCCAAAAATTAAAATAGCTCCCCCTAAATCCAACTGGTTAAAAAAATTATATTGGGTAGTAAAACTTAACAAAACGACTCCACTATGCAAGTATTCATTTCAATGGAATGTCACTGCAACAACTGTTTCAGAGCACTCTCGTCTGAGTGCCAGAGCGCTGAATAACTGATGAATTTACGAACGCTCAACACCCGTTGAATATGGCCGGTGTCAGTAAACATTGGCAAAAAAGTGTAATTACATTGTTGCCAGGAGCACAGTTAGTCACCAATGCTATGGATAACATGAAAACAGCCAAACCAGCTTTGCTAGGGTGAGTAAAATGGTCAGAGTTTGGGTGGGGGCTAAAGCTTAAGATGATTCTTATGGCATTACACACGATCAGTGTGAACCAGAATGAGCTGTTCAAAGAAAATGGAAACAACACAGGACGTCTTATTTAATGAAAGGGGTTGCAGTCTGCCGTAAGCGTTCATCCATGTATATAGGAAAGAGTCTAGCTACATTTTCAAATATTATAGATTTCTTATTTTGTGCAAGTTAAAGCTTACTGTTAACCATCTAACGTCAGCTAGCTAGCTGACTCGCTAGTTAACGTTACGTTTTTGATCTGTGTGTAGTAATATCTCAGAATTCCATTTCACATTGCTAGTTATAGCCTGATGTTAGCTAGCTAACATTGAACCTATTTGATTCACTTCAGCTAGCTATGACAATCGGTTTGTATTGGTAGTACTCTATGGATTGGGATTATGGTTCATTGTTTAGCTAGCTAGCTACATGTCTAAAAAAAAAAAAAAAAAGACCCCAAGTTAAAGCTTACTGTTAGTTAGCTAGCTGACGTTTGCGGCAGTCCGTGACACAGCCTGGGATCGGACCCAGGTCTGTAGTGCCTTAGACCGCTGCACCACTCGGGAAGCCTGAATTGTGTTTTTTTTAACATTTGTTAAAAGTAGAGACAAATAACTAGGAAATGGTATAGCATACACTGCAGTTGAAGAACAAAGGGGAAAGTAATTCTGCTTTGAAAGTTGATAAACTTGTAAACTCACGTTTGAGAAAATGACCCTGGAATGTTTTGGTATACCTACTGGTGAGCTCTTTGTCTACACCCATTCTGCATCGTTTACACCCTCTTAAGCCTTAGCCTCACCCATCTATTTAAGGATTCAAATGTGAGGCCATTTGCTAAACAGAGTGATTGGTTTAGTAAACAACCTAATATTTTAAGACTAAAAGTGGTGAAAGTAGTAGCCTACAATAAGGAAAAACTCCCGGTAAAAATACACTATCTAGTCCAAGAAGCAGTGCTGCTTGGCAGGGTCGTGTTTCAGAGGATGCATGGCTCTAAACGTTAGCATCTCCCAAGTCCGTATGGGAGTTGCAGCGATGGGACAGACTGTAACTACCAATTGGATATCACGAAATTGGGGATAAAAAGTACAACAACAAAAATACTTTTTTTTTTTTTTTTTTGCTACAGAAGATTGAGGCGGTCAGTCACAGATCTTGACATTTTGATTGCTAATAATAAGCAAAACAATTTGGGACTAAATCTACAATGGACTAGTGAAACAAATACCAAAATATTGTTTTTGGGTGGAATTTCTTTAATAGTAGCTATGTAAAGTTAAAACAAATTAATTATATTATTCATTATACTGCATGACCGTGTCCTGCAGTCTTTGTAAAAGTGTTCAATGGGCGCCTTGGAGAGACTCACAATAAATCTCCCATTCCCCTTCTATGAATCTTGACTAGCATACCATCCATCTCAACCTAGAAAGAGCCAGTGACACTGTGTGTGCATACAGTATGTCAGCGAGCCCTACCCTTTCATGTCCCAGAACACTGACTGCATCCCAAAGGGCACCCTATTCGCTAGTTAGTGCACTAGTTTACATAAGTATTCAGACCCTTTGCTGAGCTCAGGTGCATCCTGTTTCCACTGATAATCCTTGATGTTTCTACAACTTTGATTGGAGTCCACCTGTTGTAAATTAAATTGATTGGACATGATTTGGAAAGGTACACACCTGTCTATATAAGGTCCCACAATTGACACTGCATGTCAGGACAAAAACTAGGTTGAGGCACAGATCTGGGGAAGGGTACCAAAACATTTCTGCAGTATTGGTCCACAAGGAAACAGTAGCCTCCATCGTTCTTAAATGAAAGAAGTTTGAAACCATCAAGAGTCTTCCTAGAGCTGGCCGCCTGGCCAAACTGAGCAATCGGGGAAGAAGGGCCTTGGTCAGGGATTTGACCAAGAACCCGATGGTCACTCTGACAGAGCTCCAGAGTTCCTCTGTGGAGATGGGAGAACCTTCCAGAAGGACAGCCATCTCTGCAGCACTTCAGGTAGAGTGGCCAGACGAAAGCCACTCCTCCGTAAAAGGCACATGACAGCCTGCTTGGGGTTTGCACTGTACACGGACTGACTGATTGATTAAACGGTGCAACCCCAGTGTCCCCTGGCCTGTCTCCTGTCCCTCTAATGACCCCCTAGTGGGTCGCTTCTGGTGTCCTCTGCTTGACAAACAGCCCTCTCCCAAGCTCAGTGTCAGAAGGTTGTCCCAAAGGGTGTCACCTGGAGCTTCATCAAGTGTGTGTGTGTGTGTGTGTTTGTGTGCAGATATGAGTGATCACCATGGGATGCTCTTGGGGGAGAGAACTTACTTCCAAGAGTGCTGGCTTGGTCAATACTGACTGAACAGGTGCTACACTGTAGCTAGATATTCATGGGATCGCTATATATTTTTTATTTCAATATCAGCCTGTAGGCACTGGCCAAAAAATAGTGCACTATAAAGGGAATAGGATGCCATTTAGGATGCCTATGTGATTCAGTGATGTTTGATTTTGAACTGGGACGTGTGCTTTTCCTTTTAGCAAATTCCGGATGTGTCGCCCACGGGTCGCTGGACAACTCTGGTGCCGCTCCTCTTCATCCTGGTGGTGGCAGCAGTCAAGGAGTTCATTGAGGATCTGGTGAGGGAACACTACCATCACTGAACACTGGGGAACACTACCAACACTGAACATTGGGGGAACGCTACCAACACTGAACACTGGGGGAACGCTACCAACACTGAACACTGGGGGAACGCTACCAACACTGAACACTGGGGGAACGCTACCAACACTGAACACTGGGGGAACGCTACCAACACTGAACACTGGGGGAACGCTACCAACACTGAACACTGGGGGAACGCTTAACTCAAATTGCCCCTTTGATACCTTAGTCTGACATTAACAGCACCTGTGTGTTTTCAAGGCTTTTAAAGATGCGTTAAAGGTTTTGTATAATTTCAGCCAGTTGTTTTGAAAGTAGCACTCACAAACCAAAACGGGTCCCCGAAAGTTGTGTACATCATCCAATTGGTATGATATGTTATGAATTCCAATTTGTACAAAATTGTTACATATATTGTAAGTGCTTAAAATCCCTTTCAATCTCTTTAAGTCTTCTGACCTCAATGGAACCTAAATTAGCCTAAGGCTGAATAAAAATGAATAAAAAGTAGGCTAATGGTTAACCGTATTGCCTAAAGCACATAATACATTGTCAAGGAAGAATCTGTTGCATTTGAGCGTTTGTGTGAGACTGGCACACTTCTAGACTTTATCAATAGAAAAAATAATGATTTCAGTATTAGGCAAGATGTTTGCCTGCCTTGATTGAATTGACCATACTCTAACTCAATACGGTAGCCACTGTAAATGGATGAGAGTGAATAGATGTTCAGTTGCACGGTCTGCTTGGTATTGTTGGATTCAGGCCACTTGTCCTTTGAGTGTTCTGTATGGGATTCCTTGAGCAGAGAGGAGACCTTGTGGTGATGGGAACACAGCAGGACACAGGCACACACAGACTGGACCGGTCACAGCTGGGAAACTGCACTGGGCTACTCAGTCCATAAATTAGCCTATATAAGTTAATGCACAGAAACAGTTGTGTCCATTTGCTGAAATTAATGTTGATTAACAGATGTTTGAACATTTGGACCAGCATTTAGGCCTGTCTATATTTTGAAGGTTAACACATTTAGCTTCAGTTTCAAATACCAAGCGTCAGAATGTTTTTTTTTTTTTTTTTTTTACACATTTCCCAAGACCCATTGCCAATAGTGAATTGAATTCAGTACTGTACCAAGCCAGAGTATGCTGCACTTTTTAGCTGTGCCCCTGCAATGCGATCCTCTCTGCCTAGCCCAGCTCCCAGTGGACTGTAATAGTTATCCTATAACGTTAGCAATGTTGTCTTTATATCTGGCATCTAGTGGTGAAATGACCAGCGCAGCAATTTACACCCAGGCCTCTCGTGATAAATATTGGAGCAGCAAGGTGATGACTGTCTTTATTAGGATGAAGGTCACCTGCACCACGCCCACCCCCCTGTCCCCTTCCCATCGGCTCCCAATGATTAAACGGCCGACTCAATGATTGACCCGCATGCTTCATAAAACATTCATCATCGATCCATCAGTCACATCTCAGTATCCCCTCATAGCTTTGTTCTGAACTAATCACTATATGAAATAAATAGGCCTGCATTGTATAGGCAACACAAGTGTGTGTGTGTTTGTGTGTGTATTTTAGGAGCCCTGTATACGCTGTGCTTTTGTTATTTCATGCTTGAGCAGATGCAGTGTCTTCGGAAAGTATTCAGACCCCTTAACTTTTTCCACATTTTGTTAGGTTACAGCTTTATTCTAAAATTGATTTATGAGGATTTAAAAAAAATCTACACACTATACCCCATGATGACGAAGCAAAAACTGTTTTTTAGAAATGTTAATTTATTAAAAATTAAAAATGGAAATGGCACATTTTACATAAGTATTCAGACCCTTTACTCAGTACTTTTGTTGAAGCATCTATGGCAGCAATTACAGCCTCAAGTCTTCTTGGGTATGACACTACTAGCTTGGCACCTGTATTTGGGGAGTTTTTCCCATTCTTCTCAAGCTCTTGTCAGGTTGGATGGGGAGTGTGGCTGCACAGCTATTTTCTGGTCTCTCCAGAGATGTTTGATTGGGTTCAAGTCTGGGCTCTGGCAGGGCCACTCAAGGACATTGAGACTTGTCCCGAAGCCACTCCTGTGTTGTCTTGGCTGTGTGCTAGGGTCGTTGTCCTGTTGGAAGGTGAACCTTTGCCCCAGTCTGAGGCCTGAGTGCTCTGGAGCAGGTTTTCATATGTTGTGCTGCAGCCGGACAACGTTGCTGTAGTGCTGCAGCTGGACAAAGTTGCTGTCGTGCTGCAGCTGGACAACGTTGCTGTAGTGCTGCAGCTGGACAAAGTTGCTGTAGTGCTGCAGCTGGACAACGTTGCTGTAGTGCTGCAGCTGGACAACGTTCCTGTAGTGCTGCAGCTGGACAACGTTGCTGTAGTGCTGCAGCTGGACAACGTTGCTGTAGTGCTGCAGCCGGGCAACGCCGCTGCAGCTGGTGGGTGAGAGCCAGTGCTCCTCCACGTGACATACAGCCACATTCATTAGCCACTCCAGCACATTGCATGGATATTGAATTATATTTAATTCTATTGTATTTCTGAGTGAATGTGAAAAAGCAGGAGTGAGGTGGAGACTATGTGGAGCACATCTAAGGCAACCTGTAATGATGTGCAATTCCTCAAGGGACTCGACAAAGACTGCTGGGCGAGTAGTACGCTTAGTTGCGTTTGGTGCATAACAAAACCTCAGCGGTATAGTTTCCAACTCACAAAGGCATTTGAGTCTTTACTTTTCTTCATGCCTGAATAATGTTGGCTGTCTGATGGAGGGATACTGGTAGGCTACACCTCAGATATTTGAAGGGTATTTAAGTTGCAGCCGGGTAATGTTACTGTAGGGCTGCAGCCGGGTAATGTTACTGTAGGGCTGCAGCTGGGTAATGTTACTGTAGGGCTGCAGCCGGGTAATGTTACTGTAGGGCTGCAGCTGGGTAATGTTACTGTAGGGCTGCAGCCGGGTAATGTTACTGTAGTGTTCAGAATCAATCAATCAATCAAATGTATTTATAAAGCCCTTCTTACGTCAGCTGATGTCACAAAGTGCTGTACAGAAACCCAGCCTAAAACACCAAATGGCACGCAATGCAGGTGTAGAAGTACAGTGGCTAGGAAAAACTCCCTAGAAAGGCCAGAACCTAGGAAGAAACCTAGAGAGGAACATGGCTATGAGGGGTGGCCAGTCCTCTTCTGGCTGTGCCGGGTGGAGATTATGACAGAACATGGCCAAGATGTTCAAATGATCATAGATGATCAGCAGGGTCAAATAATAATAATCACAGTGGTTGTAGAGGGTGCAACAGGTCAGCACCTCAGGCTATGAAAAGCCAACTGATATTTACTCCTATCATTGGGTATCTCTACCGCTCTTGCTGTCTATAGAAAGTTGAAAACAGCAGGTCTGGGACAGGTAGCACGTCCAGGGAACAGGTCAGGGTTCCATAGCCGCAGGCAGAACAGTTGAAACTGGAGCAGCAGCATGGCCACGTGGACTGGGGACAGCAAGGAGTCATTGGCAGCGATTTGGCAGCGATTACAGCCTTGAGTCTTCTTGGGTATGACTACAAGCTTGGCACACCTGTATTTGGGGAGTTTCTCCCATTCTTCTCTGAAGATCCTCTCAAGCTCTGTCAGGTTGGATGGAGAGCGTCGCTGCACAGCTATTTTCAAATCTCTCCAGAAATGTTTGTTTGGGTTCTGGCTGGGCCACTCAAGGACATTTAGAGTCTTGTCCCGAAGCCACTCCTGCGTTGTCTTGGCTGTGTGGTCACGGTTGTTGTCCTGTTGGAAGGTGAACCTTTGCCTGAGCGCTCTGGAACAGGTTTTCATCAAGGATCTCTCTCTACTGTGCTCGGTTCATCTTTCCCTCAATCCTGACTAGTCTCCCAGTCCCTGTCGCTGAAAAACATCCCCACAGCATGATGCTGCCACCACCATGCTTCACCGTATGTGCCTTTCACTGAGGAGTGGCTTTCGTCTGGCCAGTATACCATTAAGGCCTTTATTGGTGGAGAGCTGCAGAGATGATAGTCCTTCTGGAAGGTTCCTCCAACTCCACAGAGGAACTCTAGAGCTCTGTCAGAATGACCATTGAGTCTTGGAGAAGTCCCTGACCAAGGCCCTTCTCCCCCGATTGCTTAGTTTGGCCAGGTGGCCAGCTCTAGGAAGATTTTTGGTAGTTCCAAACCTCTTCCATTTAAGAATGATGGAGGCCACTGTGTTCTTGTGGACATCCAATGCTGCAGACATGTTTTGGTACCCTTCCTCAGCTCTGTGCCTCAACACAATCCTGTCTCGGAGCTCCACGGACAATTCCTTTGACCTCACCACTTGTTTTTTTCTCTGACATGCAATGTTAACTGTGGGACCTTATAGACAAGTGTGTGCTTTTCCAAATCATGTCCAATCAATTGGATTTACCACAGTTGGACTCCAAGTTGTAGACACATCAAGGATGATCAGTGGAAAAAACCTGAGCTCAATTTCAAGTGTCATAGCAAATGGTCTGAATACTTTTTAGGTAAATTGGGTATCGCTGTTTTATTTTTTATACATTATCAAAAATGTCTAAACTTGTTTACACTTTGTCATTATGGGGTATTGTGTGTGGTTTTGATATGTTAAAAAAAAAATTGAATACATTTGAGAGGAACTCTGGAGGTGTCTGAGTACTTTTCAATGCACTGTAAATACATGGGTAGATAGATGAATACAATTCTAGCCAAACATGCAAATATTCATTAATCAGACCTTTACTATGACTTAATCAAGAAGCAGGCTGTATGATATTTAGCCTACATCATAAATCATCTGTATCTGCAGCAGATTGGCTCCTACAGAACTGAACTGACCACCTGCTGTGATTCTCTGCATCTTAGCACGCACACACACTCATTCATGCTACACAGACATCACAACTGTTCTCTCAGACTCTTATGATTGCTAAATACTGTGCAGTTTAAACACCCCCTTCCCCAAAACACATGTACAGTTGAAGTCGAAAGTTTGAATACACTTAGGTTGGAGTCATTAAAACTCGTTTTTCAACCACTTCACAAAGTTCTTGTTAACAAACTACAGTTTTGGGAAGTCGGTTAGGACCATCTACTTTGCATGACACAAGTCATGTTTCCAACAATTGTTTACAGACAGATTATTTCACTTATAATTCACTGTATCACAATCCCAGTGGGTCAGAAGTTTACATCCACTAAGTTGACTGTGCCTTTAAACAGCTTGGAAAATTCTAGAAAATGATGTCATGGCTCTAGAAGCTTCTGATAGGCTAATTTAAATAATTTGAGTCAATTGGAGGTGTACCTGTGGATGTATTTCAAGGCCTACCTTCAAACTCGGTGCCTCTTTGCTTGACATCATTGGAAAATCAAAAGAAATCAGCCAAGACCTCAGAAAAAAGATTGTAGACCTCAAGTCTGGTTCATCTGTACAAACACAATGGGACCACGCAACCGTCATACCACTCAGGAAGGAGACGTGTTCTGTCTCCTAGAGATGAATGTACTTTGGTGCGAAAAGTGCCAATCAATCCCACAACAGCAGCAAAGGACCTTGTGAAGATGCTGGAGGAAACAGTAAAACGAGTCCTTTATCGACATCACCTAAAAGGCCGCTCAGCAAGGAAGAAGCCACTGCTCCAAAACCGCCATTTAAAAAAAGCCAGACTAAGGTTTGCTACTGCACATGGGGACAAAGATCGTACTTTTTTGAGAAATGTCTTCTGATCTGATGAAACAAAAATAAAACTGCTTGGCCATAATGACCATTTATGTTTGGAGGAGAAAGGGGGAGGCTTGAAAGCTGACGAACGCAATCCTAACCGTGAAGCACGGGGGTGGCAGCCTCATGTTGTGGGGGTGCTTTGCTGCTAGAGGGACTGGGTGCACTTCACAAAATACACTGCTCAAAAAAATAAAGGGAACACTAAAATAACACATCCTAGATCTGAATGAATGAAATATTCTTATTAAATACTTTTTTCTTTACATAGTTGAATGTGCTGACAACAATCACACAAAAATTATCAATGGAAATCAAATTTATCAACCCATGGAGGTCTGGATTTGGAGTCACACTCAAAATTAAAGTGGAAAACCACACTACAGGCTGATCCAACTTTGATGTAATGTCCTTAAAACAAGTCAAAATGAAGCTCAGTAGTGTGTGTGTGGCCTCCATGTGCATGTATGACCTCCCTACAACGCCTGGGCATGCTCCTGATGAGGTGGTGGATGGACTCCTGAGGGATCTCCTCCCAGACCTGGACTAAAGCATCCGCCAAATCCTGGACAGTCTGTGGTGCAACGTGGTGTTGGTGGATGGAGCGAGACATGATGTCCCAGATGTGCTCAATTGGATTCAGGTCTGGGGAACGGGCGGGCCAGTCCATAGCATCAATGCCTTCCTCTTGCAGGAACTGCTGACACACTCCAGCCACATGAGGTCTAGTATTGTCTTGCATTAGGAGGAACCCAGGGCCAACCGCACCAGCATATGGTCTCACAAGGGGTCTGAGGATCTCATCTCGGTACCTAATGGCAGTCAGGCTACCTCTGGCGAGTACATGGAGGGCTGTGCGGCCCCCCAAAGAAATGCCACCCCACACCATGACTGACTCACCGCCAAACTGGTCATGCTGGAGGATGTTGCAGGCAGCAGAACGTTCTCCATGGCGTCTCCAGACTGTCATGTCTGTCACATGTGCACAGTGTGAACCTGCTTTCATCTGTGAAGAGCACAGGGCGCCAGTGGCGAATTTGCCAATCTTGGTGTTCTCTGGCAAATGCCAAACGTCCTGTGGACGTCGGGCCCTCATACCACCCTCATGGAGTCTGTTTCTGACCGTTTGAGCAGACACATGCACATTTGTGGCCTGCTGGAGGTCATTTTGCAGGGCTCTGGCAGTGTTCCTCCTGCTCCTCCTTGCACAAAGGCGGATGTAGCGGTCCTGCTGCTGGGTTGTTGCCCTCCTACGGCCTCCTCCACGTCTCCTGATGTACTGGCCTGTCTCCTGGTAGCGCCTCCATGCTCTGGACACTACGCTGACAGACACAGCAAACCTTCTTGCCACAACTCGCATTGATGTGCCATCCTGGATGAGCTGCACTACCTGAGCCACTTGTGTGTGTTGTAGACTCCGTCTCATGCTACCACTAGAGTGAAAGCACCGGCAGCATTCAAAGTGACCAAAATATCAGCCAGGAAGCATAGGAACTGAGAAGTGGTCTGTGGTCACCACCTGCAGAACCACTCCTTTTTTGGGGGTGTCTTGCTAATTGCTATAATTTCCACCTGTTGTCTATTCCATTTGCACAACAGCATGTGAAATGTATTGTCAATCAGTGTTGCTTCCTAAGTGGACAGTTTGATTTCACAGAAGTGTGATTGACTTGGAGTTACATTGTGTTGTTTAAGTGTTCCCTTTATTTTTTAAGCAGTGTAGATGGCATCATGAGGAAAAATAGTGGATATTGAAGCAACATCTCAAGACATCAGTCAGGAAGTTAAAGCTTGGTCGCAATTGGTCTTCCAAATGCACAATGACCCCAAGTATACTTCCA
Source organism: Oncorhynchus mykiss (assembly GCF_013265735.2). NCBI lineage: Eukaryota > Metazoa > Chordata > Actinopteri > Salmoniformes > Salmonidae > Oncorhynchus > Oncorhynchus mykiss. Next base: position 23,733,073 of record NC_048578.1, on the reverse strand, counting down.
AAGTTGTGGCAAAATGGCTTAAGGACAGCAAAGTCAAGGTATTGGAGTGGCATTGCCCTGACCTCAATCCTATAGAAAAGTTGTAGGCAGAACTGAAAAAGCGTGTGCGAGCAAGTAGGCCTGCAAACCTGACTCAGTTACACCAGCTCTGTTAGGAGGAATGGGCCAAAATTCACCCAATGTATTGTGGGAAGCTTGTGGAAGGATACCTGGAACATTAGAGTTACACTCAATTAGCATTGCATTTAAATTGTTTATGTAAACTTCTGACCCACTGGGAATGTGATGAAATAAATAAAAGCTTAAATAAATAATTTTCTCTGCTCTTATTCTAACATTTCACATTCTTAAAATAAAGTGGTGATCCTAACTGACCTGAAACAGGGAATTTTTACCTGGATTAAATGTCAGGAATTGTGAAAAACTGAGTTTAAATGTACATGGCTAAGGTGTATGTAAACTTCCGACTTCAACTGTAATTATTGGACTATAAATTGTGCCTTCCTGTGTTTTACTTACTGCAAAATTTGTATTCAATTTGACTCAGCCATTTTCTTTGTTCATATTCTTATCTTTTATTATTTCTCATTGTTGTTGCATTGTCCAGAAGGAGCCTGTGAGTAAGCATTTAGTTGGAAGGTGTATACCATGTACGACTAATACAACTTTAAACTTTATGGGGCATCAGACTCCGGGTTGTTTCCCTATTAGAGTTAGATTATAGGAATATGTTGTAATCCGCCACAATATATAGTTTCAGTCCAAAATGGCACCCTATTCCCCATGTAGTCCACCACTTCTTCAATGCAGTCATCATTACCTTGACTGTATTGCTAGTGTATTGTCTCAATGGCTTAACTTTCTGTCTTGACTAAACAGGTTTCTTTTGTCTTCTTTTGCAGAAACGTCACAACGCTGACAGTGTTGTCAACAAGAAGGAATGTCAAGGTACGGCCCAATTCTTTCTGTCTTCGTTGTTGTAATCCTAGATTGATTGATGTTTTATTGCCCTTCAAGTGGTAATTATTTTCATAGCTCACTAAGGTCACAAGTTGCACATATACGCATATATACACACACACACACACACACACACACACTACCTTTCAAAAGTTTGGGGTCACTTAGAAATGTCCTTGTTTTCATGAAAACATACATGAAATGAGTTGCAAAATGAATAGGAAATATAGTCAAGATGTTGACAAGGTTATAAGTAATGATTTAGAATTGAAATAATTGTGTCCTTCAAACTTTGCTTTTGTCAAAGAGTCCTCCATTTGCAGCAATTACAGCCTTGCGGACCTTTGGCATTCTAGTTGTTCATCTGAAGAGATTTCACCCCATGCTTCCTGAAACACCTCCCATAAATCAGATTGGCTTGAGATCAATGGGGTTGAGATCCGGTGACTGTGCTGGCCACTCCATTATAGACAGAACACCAGCTGACTGCGTCTTCCCTAAATAGTTCTTGCATAGTTTCAAATCAAATCAAAGTTTATTTGTCACGTGTGCCGAATACAGTGAAATGCTTACTTACAGACTCTAACCAATAGTGCAAAAAAGGTGTTAAGGTGAACAATGGGTAAGTAATGAAATAAAAAGACAGGCTATATACAGTAGCGAGGCTATAAAAGTAGCAAGGCTACATACAGACATTGGTTAGTCAGGCTGATTGAGGTAGTATGTACATGTAGATATGGTTAAAGTGACTATGCATATATCATGAACAGAGAGTGGCAGTAGCGTAAAAGAGGGAATGGTGGGTGGCGGGACACAATGCAGATAGCCCGGTTAGCCAATGTGCGGGAGCACTGGTTGGTCGGCCCAATTGAGGTAGTATAGTTAAAGTGACTATGCATATATGACAAACAGAGAGTAGCATCAGCATAAAATAGGGGTTGGGAGGGGGCGGCACACAATGCAAATAGTCCGGGTAGCAATTTGATTAACTGTTCAGGAGTCTTATAGCTTGGGGGTAAAAACTGTTGAGAACCCTTTTTGTCCTAGACTTGGCACTCCGGTACCGCTTGCCATGCGGGTGGCTGGGGTCTTTGACAATTTTTAGGGCCTTCCTCTGACACCGCCTGGTGTAGAGGACCTGGATGCCAGGCAGCTTAACCCCAGTGATGTTCTGGGCCATACGCTCTACCCTCTGTAGTGCCTTGTAGTCAGAGGCTGAGCAATTGCCGTACCAGGCAGTGATGCAACCTGCTCTCGATGTTGCAGTTGTAGAACCTTTTGAGCATCTCAGGACCCATGCCAAGTCTTTTTAGTTTCCTGAGGGGGAATAGGCTTTGTCGTGCCCTTTTCACGACTGTCTTGGTGTGTTTGGACCATTCTAGTTTGTTGTTGATGTGGACACCAAGGAACTTGAAGCTCTCAACCTGCTTCACTACAGCCTGTCGATGAGAATGGGGGCGTGCTCGGTCCTCCCTTTTCCTGTAGTCTACAATCATCTCATTTGGCGCTGTGCTTTGGGCCATTGTTCTGTTGTAGGAGGAAATTTCCTTCAATTAAGCACCCTACACAGGGTATGGCCTGGGGTTGCAAAATGGAGTGATAGCCTTCCTTCAAGATCCTTTTTACCCTGTACAAATCTCCCACTTTACCACCACCAATGCACCACCAGGCCATCACATTTCCTCCACCATGCTTGACAGATGGCGTCAATCATTCCGCCAGCATCTTAATTTTTTCTGCGTCTCAGAAATGTTGTTCTTTGTGATCCGAACCCCTCAAACTTAGACTTGTCTGTCTGTAGCAATTTTTTCCAATCTTTCTCTGTCCAGTGTCTGTGTTCTTTTGCCCATCTTAATATTTTAATTTTATTGGCCAGTCTGAGAGATGACTTTTTCTTTGCAACTCTGCCTAGACAGCCAGCAAACCTGAATTGCCTCTCCACGGTTGACATTGACTGGTGTTTTGCAGGTACTATTTATTGAAGCTGCCAGTTGTGGACTTGTGAGGCGTCTGTTTCTCAAACTAAACACTCTAATGTACTTGTCCTCTTGTTCAGTTGTATACCGGGGCCTCCCACTCCTCTTTCTATTCTGTATAGAGCCAGTTTGCGCTGTTCTGTGAAGGAACAGCGTTGTACCAGATCTCCAGTTTCTTGGCAATTTCTCGCATGGAATAGCCTTAATTTCTCAGAACAAGAATAGACTGACAAGTTTCAGAAGAAAGTTCTTTGTTCCTGGCCATTTTGAGCCTGTAATCGAACCCACAAACGCTGATGCTCTAGATACTCAACTAGTCTAAAGAAGGCAAGTTTTATTGCTTCTTTAATCAGTATAACAGTTTTCAGCTGTGCTAACATACAGTGGGGCAAAAAAAGTATTTAGTCAGCCACCAATTGTGCATGTTCTCCCACTTAAAAATATGAGAGAGGCCTGTAATTTTCATCATAGGTACACTTCAACTATGACAGACAAAATTAGGAAAAAAATCCATAAAATCACATTGTAGGATTTTTTTTGAATTTATTTGCAAATTATGGTGGAAAATAAGTATTTGGTCACCTACAAACAAGCAAGATTTCTGGCTCTCACAGACCTGTAACTTCTTTTTTAGAGGCTCCTCTGTCCTCCACTCGTTACCTGTATTAATGGCACCTGTTTGAACTTGTTATCAGTATAAAAGACACCTGTCCACAACCTCAAACAGTCACACTCCAAACTCCACTATGGCCAAGACCAAAGAGCTGTCAAAGGACACCAGAAACACAATTTTAGACCTGCACCAGGCTGGGAAGACTGAATCTGCATTAGGTAAGCAGCTTGGTTTGAAGAAATCAACGGTGGGAGCAATTATTAGGAAACGGAAGACATACAAGACCACTGATAATCTCCCTCGATCTGGGGCTCCACGAAAGATCTCACCCCGTGGGGTCAAAATGATCACAAGAACGGTGAGCAAAAATCCCAGAACCACACGGGGGGACCTAGTGAATGACCTGCAGAGAGCTGGGACCAAAGTAACAAAGCCTACCATCAGTAACACACTACGCCGCCAGGGACTGAAATCCTGCAGTGCCAGACGTGTCCCCCTGCTTAAGCCAGTACATGTCCAGGCCCGTCTGAAGTTTGCTAGAGAGCATTTGGATGATCCAGAAGAAGATTGGGAGAATGTCATATGGTCAGATGAAACCAAAATATAACTTTTTGGTAAAAACTCAACTCGTCGTGTTTGGAGGACGAAGAATGCTGAGTTGCATCCAAAGAACACCATACCTACTGTGAAGCATGGGGGTGGAAACATCATGCTTTGGGGCTGTTTTTCTGCAAAGGGACCAGGACAACTGATCCGTGTAAAGGAAAGAATGAATGGGGCCATGTATTGTGAGATTTTGAGTGAAAACCTCCTTCCATCAGCAAGGGCTTTGAAGATGAAACGTGGCTGAGTCTTTCAGCATGACAATAATCCCAAACACACCGCCCGGGCAACGAAGGAGTGGCTTCGTAAGAAGCATTTCAAGGTCCTGGAGTGGCCTAGCCAGTCTCCAGATCTCAACCCCATAGAAAATCTTTGGATGGAGTTGAAAGTCCGTGTTGCCCAGCAACAGCCCCAAAACATCACTGCTCTAGAGGAGATCTGCATGGAGGAATGGGCCAAAATGCCAGCAACAGTGTGTGAAATCCTTGTGAAGAATTACAGAAAACGTTTGACCTCTGTCATTGGCAACAAAGGGTATATAACAAAGTATTGATAAACTTTTGTTATTGACCAAATACTTATTTTCCACCATCATTTGCAAATAAATTCATTAAAAACCCTACAATGTGATTTTTCTGGATTTTTTTCCCTCATTTTGTCTGTCATAGTTGAAGTGTACCTATGATGAAAATTACAGGCCTCATTTTTTTAAGTCGGAGAACTTGCACAATTGGTGACTGACTAACTACTTTTTTGCCCCACTGTAATTGCAAAATGGTTTTCTAATAATCAAATAGCCTTTTTAAAATGATTAACTTGGATTAGCTAACACAACGTGCCCCTGGAACACAGGAGTGATGGTTGCTGATAATGGGCCTAATAATAATAATAATATTCCATTAAAAAATCAGCCGTTTCCAGCTCAATAGTCATTTACAACATTAACAATGTCTTCACTGTATTTCTGATCAATTTGGTGTTATTTTAATGGACCAAAAATTGTATTTTCTTTCAAAATCAAGGACATTTCTAAGTGAACCCAAACTTTTGAACGTGTGTGTGAGTACATTGTGTATTTCTTTGTTGTCGAAAGATGAGACATAATATATGGCTCGGTATGCATTGTGTAACACTGTGCCTTTCAAGTAGGCTAAACAAAGCATGGTGGTGGTGATTTATCTTGCCTGTCACAACACTTCTCTTACCTTTTTGTCTCTGCTCTTTAAAGTGCTGAGGAATGGTGCCTGGGAGATCGTGCACTGGGCCAAGGTACATTATCAGACTACTTCCTTTTAGCTTAAATGGAAAGTTCTGTATTTTGCAATTCAGTGTAAGATTGTTCCGCACTCTGAAAGTAGTCTATGCACCAGGAGAGACAGTAGGGTAATCCATGGATCGGTTTTATTTGAACCGCCACTACAAACTTCTGCTAACTTTAGCCACAGGTAGTTGATTATCAATGGGAGTGATGGCGGCAACCATGCAAATAAGTAAAGTAATGGACAAATAACCTTTTTAAGGATGCTGGGATCATCTAACATTCATTTGTAAAATACGGAACTTCCCCTTTAACCAACGGCATCAGGCAGGGGTGTGATATTATTCTAGGAGAGATATTCATAGACAGCTACTGACATCCCACAAGAACTGGAACAAACAACAGATGTTGATGAGGATGTGTCCACAATAGTCTCTTCCTATCCAATCTTTCTATATTAAGTACACACACGCACACGCACACGCACACACACACACCAACACCTCCTGTTTGCCATCCGGCCCCTTTCGTCAGCCTGGTCAGTTACTGGCCTGGTCAGTAACTAATCCACTGCTTCCATGTGGACCGACAGCGATAAGAAGAGAAGGAATGCTATGCCCGAGAACATAACAGACATGGAGAGAGAGAGTAGCTTTTAGTCCAGTGATCATAAAACACCCCAGTTAATTACCTTATCAGAAATGGTCCACCCACAACAATCAGGTGAAAAGGAAAAAAGGTAAGGAAGCGTGATATTAATAGCCTGGCCGTTAAATAGAAGGCACACGCAACTGGTTTCTCCTTACTATAGCTCTGCTGGGGGGCGAGAGGAGAAAACATTAAGAAAATATTCACCATTGCCTCTGGTTCTGGAGAATGCATGGTTTTAGTGGCCCGGTAAATATATTGTCATTTCAAACCGGTAGATGTTTGTTTTTTTACCATTCCTGTGAGAAATTTCCTCAGAAATTGGGGAAGCAAAACACTTAATGATGAACCCCAGAGGATACAGAACAAGGTGAATTACTGATCTAGATATTATATTAATGCTTATGGGAAGATCTCATTTGGACATTTTGGGCAGAAACAAGGATTTTGCTGGGGTATGAAATATAGATGCACGTCTTTGCCCTGTAACTTTTATTTTTCCTCACAGGAAAAAAACTATGTAATCTACTTGAAGTGGCAGTGGAACACAAGATATTTAGGGTCGTTTCATTAGGGCACGCTAACACTGTAACAGAAAATGAAAACAAGTCTAGGTTGTCCCTTCCTGTTTAATGACACTTTATTCCGTTTAGGCGCCTAATAAACATGACGCAGGTTTTCTGCCTGGTTGACCAACCCTGGAAAGACGACTGGCTTATTTTTCCCCTGTTTTATCATTTCTATTATTTCACTACGATTGTTTACTTCTCATTTTTCCCATGATGATCATTTCCATGACTTCCCAGGCAGTGGTCTCTATCTTTCAGTAACCAGTGTGTTTCTTCCAGGCAGTGGTCTCTATCCATCAGTAACCAGTGTGTTTCTTCCAGGCAGTGGTCTCGATCCATCAGTAACCAGTGTGTTTCTTCCAGGCAGTGGTCTCGATCCATCAGTAACCAGTGTGTTTCTTCCAGGCAGTGGTCTCTATCCATCAGTAACCAGTGTGTTTCTTCCAGGCAGTGGTCTCCATCCATCAGTAACCAGTGTGTTTCTTCCAGGCAGTGGTCTCCATCCATCAGTAACCAGTGTGTTTCTTCCAGGCAGTGGTCTCCATCCATCAGTAGCCAGTGTGTTTCTTCCAGGCAATGGTCTCCATCCATCAGTAACCAGTGTGTTTCTTCCAGGCAGTGGTCTCCATCCATCAGTAACCAGTGTGTTTCTTCCAGGCAGTGGTCTCCATCCATCAGTAACCAGTGTGTTTCTTCCAGGCAGTGGTCTCCATCCATCAGTAACCAGTGTGTTTCTTCCAGGCAATGGTCTCGATCCATCAGTAACCAGTGTGTTTCTTCCAGGCAGTGGTGGGAGATATAATTCGAGTAGGATGCTCAGATTACGTACCTGCGGACTCTATCCTCCTGTCATCCAGGTAGAAGTCTGTGGGTTCACCTACCTGTTCCTGCCAGACCCTGAGGACATCTCCTCCTCTGTTCTCTCTCTCCCTCCCTCCCTCTCTCTGTCAGCTCACACAAGGAAGTGGTGATTGATTCCAAATAAGAGCAGACATTTTAAGTGCCTCGATTAAAAACATTGGCCTACTATCAAAGCAGGTTAAGTGCCAGCTACATTTTCAATGTTGTGAAGATCCAGATCTGCTGCTACTGCTATTGAAAATAGTTTTAAAGACTGAGAAACAGTATTGCATTGTGGGAATCATCACTTCCTTCTAACATGTCGTCACATCCTTTCCTCCTTCACCTTTTCAAACTTCATTTGGACCAGGTCTTACTTTGGGCCCTGCCTCGGTTTACTGTCTGATTATGTCCTTTCTGACCTATTACCCATACTTTGAAAAAGCTGAAACAATGCAACAGACCTACACGCTGTACTGTATCCAGATGGCACAGGCCTACACGCTGTACTGTATCCAGATGGCACAGGCCTACACGCTGTACTGTATCCAGATGGCACAGGCCTACACGCTGTACTGAATCCAGATGGCACAGACCTACACGCTGTGCTGAATCCAGATGGCACAGGCCCACACGCTGTGCTGAATCCAGATGGCACAGGCCTACACGCTGTGCTGAATGCAGATGGCACAGGCCTACACGCTGTGCTGAATGCAGATGGCACACTGTTTTGTCTGTTTGCACAGCAGCGATTTATTTGCACGTTATCCAGACCTCATCTAAAATATCATTAAATTGTAATTTCTCTCGCCCCATATGATTTATATTGAGTAAATTTGGTTATTGTATTTGTATAGTACTGTATATGACGATCCTAAATGACTTGATATAGTCCAAATGACATTTGAAACCAGTTTATACCAAACCCTCTGGACGTGCAAGGGTTACACTGTCCTTATTATTCCATCAAATTAAACCATTCTCTTTCCCCTCCCTTGTTTTGGTGTTTGTTTGTACTCTACCTCTCACCCTCCTCCCCTTCTTCTCTCCCTAATGTCCTTCTCCTGGATGCCCCTGCTCTCGCTGGCCCCTCCTGGTGCGTGCTGGGTACTATCAGGTGGGCGTTGGGGAGGTAGTGAAAGCGGCCAATGGGGATCACCTCCCGGCCGACCTTGTCATTCTGTCTTCCAGGTCAGGAACCGAACCACACTGCCGAGCATGAGGGTGGGAGTGTGGCGGTGGGAGCATGGGAAGAGGGGCATAGCATACAAGTCAACTACAACTCAGGATGTTTTGTCTTGCACTGCCAACATTAATGATAAATATTGGATTTAACATTCTAAGGCAGGAAGGTAAAGCTCTGGTTATGTTGATAAAGCCAGAGATTAAGGTGAATAGGTCAGTGAACACATTGTTCCTATCTAGGCACAGTCAGATGCCTTAACAAGAAATGTTTTTATGGCTTGAAAATATAGTGAGACAATACATAAATTATTGAATTGCTCTTTAAGACCTGTAACCAAACTGTTAAGCAAACATGGAAAGTGTTTCAGTTAGTTTTCTTAGTGTAGCACCACAGAAAAGCTTGCTTTAGTTTGAGACAAGAGCATAAGTTTGTGTGTGAACTGTGAATGGGTTTCCATGTTCCTAACTGTGCATGGCTAAAAAAAATCAGCCTTAAAACATGGCATGCTGGGACCATAGAATAGTGACATTTCTATGACTGACATGACAACATTTTAATTAATCTTGGCATATTTGTTTATATTTTTATTTAACTAGACAAGTCAGTTAAGAACAAATTCTTATTTACAATGACGTCCTACCCCGGCCAAACCCTAACCCGGACTACGCTGTGATACAGCCTGGAATTGAACCAGGCATAATGGCATATTGTAACGTGCTTACAACAATGTATCTACAATAATCAAGTAGATATTTGGAATATTTGATTAATACTAAATATTCATGAATACTCCAACAGTGTTGTTGATGCACTGGTCCCATCTTGTCAACAGGATATTTGAAGCATGACTGACTGGTTTTAGAACATTCCTGCAGAGCAATTGTCTGTCGTCAGGAATCCAAAGCCCTTATTGATCAACCAATGACTCAAAACAGCTGAAACTACAACCTCATTGATTGAGATTAGGGTTTGAGTGGGACAAAACCCTTTTGGATTTTCTCCTTCTTCCCCTGTTTTTTGGATGGGCTCTTGTCATGCATCTATCACTGTATTAAAAGAGTGGCTAACCAGTGACCCTGCCTGGTCCGGTGTGCTCTGTAACTCTGTCCCTGTGTCTGTCAGAGCCCCAGTTGTTCTACTGTGGTTCTAGTGCTTGCTCGGCATGCCTGCTTACTTTCTCTGTCTTTGAAAGTTGACTGAGTTCAAGGACAGCTGCAAACAAAGATGTTAGCCTTGCCTGTGCCGCTTTTCCAGGACTTGGGACTGTCATAAAATGTTTGACTGTATTAGTTCAAAACAACTTGGTATCAGAAAACTTTGCAGTCTTTGTTTGTTGGAGTCCCACCTCCCTATTTCTTTCAAACATCATCATTAAATAGATTAATGAGTGTTTTCATTATTATATATAATTAACTTTTATCTTAAGTTCTCCAGGTCCGATGTTCAATTTGATGCTTTTTTGCGTCCCCTTTTTAAACAAGTGAGCCCCAAGGCATGTGCTACATTGAGACGTCAAACTTGGATGGAGAAACAAACCTCAAAATCCGACAGGTGATTATTTCTCTCTCCTATATTTTCGTTTACTCCATCTCCTGGGAAATAGGCAACTTAGAAGTATTGAACTGAAACTCAGCCAGGGATGACTTTTGGTCAGCCTTCCAGGAGTTTCCCCAGATAAGATGTTCTGATATTTTTTCTGATATTTCAGAAACCACATTAACCAATTTTAGCTCAGTCCATTATGAAAGTGAAGTGTTTTCTCAATATAGGCTATCCCCTTTTATTGACTTAATTGAAATAGAATTGGAATGTGTGTGTGTGTGTGTGTGTGTGTGTGTGTTTGCACACAAAGGGACTACAAATCACCTCGGAGATCAAGGACATTGACAGCCTGATGCGTCTCTCTGGGCGCATGGAGTGCGAGAGCCCCAACCGCCATCTCTATGAGTTTGTGGGGAACATCCGTCTGGACGGACACAGGTGGGACACAACACACCGCTCTTCCCTTTTCAACCAGCTAGCTGCTTTTCCAGCACAGTGAATTGTGTGGGTTTGTGGCTAATTTAATGTTTCTATGAAGTGAAGAGAAGATTAGAAGCACCTGCTTATTGTTTGTTTGGGAGGCTTTGCCAATCCATAGTAATAAAGAACATGGTGTCAGTCATCTGAAATACAGACTTGCATCTTAATCCTGAGGTAGAACAAAGTCCCTGAAAACTGGAAGATGTGAGGACTTCTGTTCCCTCCGTACTCAGTGACAGTATCACTATAGCAGTAAAAGTTCTACGTTGGATTTAAGTTCCATAATTTCACAAGCTCCTCCACTCTACGCCTATGCTGGAGACTCATGGACACTTCTGTTTGTGACTCCAGCACCATGCCTCTGGGTCCGGACCAGATTCTGCTGCGAGGTGCCCAGCTGAGGAACACCCAGTGGGTCCATGGCGTCGTGGTCTACACTGGACACGACACCAAGCTCATGCAGGTGAAGCCCTCTGCTGGTCCACATGTACATTTGTCATTTAGAGGACATTCTTATCCAGAGCCACTTAGGTTTGTAAGAAACCCACATGTCAGTCATTTTTTGGGGGGTTTTGTATTATAACTTCTATTATGTCGGTTACTTTTTTGTCCAGAATTCCACACGGCCGCCTCTGAAGCTGTCCAATGTGGAGCGCATCACAAACTTCCAGATTCTACTGCTGTTCGGCTGTCTACTGGCCATCTCTCTGGTTTGTTCAATCGGACAGACCATCTGGAAGTACCAGTACGGCAATGCAGCCTGGTACATGGACTTGAACTGTAAGAGCACCAACGCAAGATATAGTCCACATATTGTGTCTGCTTTTTGAGTTATGTTTTGTTGATGTCGCTGTGTCATTGTTTCTTTTACTTTGCCTCTGTTAAAGTATGTATTTGCAACACAAGTCAAATATGTGGCGATGGGGATTGATGGTATTCCCATGTAAACATAACTGATTGTGACATGCATAGACGTGATGTGAATGAAAGGAATGGTTGAATATCAGTGCGCTGCTGTACATTTTGGTTAATTTCTAATGTTCTGTTTTGGTTCTTTGTTTTTCTTTGTTGTTTTTTAACAGCTCCAGGTAACAACCATTTAAAAGCCTTGGCCAATCCGTGAATGACCCTTCCATACTAACACCCTAACTGAAGCTCTGCCTATGCTAAGCCCCCACTATATGGTTGTCGTATTTTGTAAGGGCCCTCTTGCCATGGACAGCACAGGCCAGGGATCCGACGCTAGGTTTACCCCTCCAGCTCTTATGCTCTACTCTTTAGTTCCTTTTAGTGCCTGATCCACACAGTGTTTCCCCCTTTCTCCTCCATTTGTGTGTGATGCATTAAACTCTTTGCAAACCTTGGCCTCAGATCCAGACCCCCCTTTTTGTGCCTTTTTTTACCACAAATGGACCATGAGTCAAGAAACTTCACTTCTGCTTCACTTTTGTCCTGTGAGAGCAAGAGATAAGATTGCGCTCAGGAAGCTCTTGGTAGGCAGGATTATTCTACATGTAGCTGAACATAGATGCTGCAGTACAACCCAGAGGTTACCGGTGACATTTTCTAAATGCCTCCCTCCCTCTTTCTCTCCCTCCCTCTGATGCCAGTGTTTATTCTTTATAAAGCAATACAGAGAGCGAAGGAGTGATTCAAAACCTATTTCAGCACAAGAGAGATTTTAACATCCACTCTTGAGACATGTTTTTCAATTAAAGCCGGTGTTAGACTAACTACTATTGAAAGAATAAAAGCGACAGGTAATAGAACCTTACAGCCTCAGTAGTAGAATGAAGGTTAGATCACCTCTGTGGCTACTTGAAAAGTGCTTTAGTATTTTTTTCCCCCATTGCTAAAGATGGCCTTCTTTTCCAATGAGTCTGTGAGCCTCGTTTTGCAAACTGATTAACGTCTCACTACAGCCATTACTCTATATTCAACTAGGCCTGTGTTAGGAGAGGTTGTCAATTTCATGCTTGTTTTATGACCTACTCTCCCCTCAGTCTCAGAAAATTTGATTGGCTCGATCTCCAGGGTTTCACTGCTCTTGTTTGTAGCTTTGAAACTCCCACCTAACAGACCCCATCCTATGGGGTGGAGCAGAGAGTGGTGTACAAATGAGGGTGATGTGAGTCATAAAGCAAGCGTCCATCTTGAGACTGACTGTTCCTTTTAGGGAGAGAGGGACTCAGTCCACTGAAGATTTTTCCGACCTGTGTCAAAAGAGAGAGGTGGTGAATTCATCAAATCATATTAACTTTCACTGTAGCATTTACATACTCCTTACCCAAATTACTTGACTGTAATTGCACATTGAGACATGTCAACACAATCTGTAGTCAGATGGAGAGCACAATGTCAAGATGAATGGACTGGCAGTGCACGCTGGTCAGTGGGGAGAGAAGCTGGATCACCACACATCAAACCACATACTGTACGTTCCCCATACAGTATGTCAAAGAGGGCACGTTTATGTTTATGCATACGCGATAAATAATTAACTTGACATTGACGCAGCCTACACTGCTGACATCCAAACTGGCATGGTTCCCAGTATTTAGATCTTAACAGCCTTTATGCAGATGAAGAGTTGAAAATAACTTCCGGCCATTTGTTATACGTTCACACCACCTGCTACACATAACTTTCGGTTAAATCCCCATCCACTAAAAAGCAGGTTGCTGGTTTTCCCGGATTTTATCGGTTTCTGCTGAATGCCCACTGCTTAAACAGCTTACCCCGCACTTCAGCCGTTAACGCATCTTTGCGCAGTGTGGGTTTTCGCTGTCCCTTAAAAGTTAGCCGACGGTTGTGGCTGCTCTTTGCTCTACCATAGTAGAAAGTTATAGTAGAGGAGATGGGCTGGTTTTACTTTTGGATACGCATGCTCTGAAATAGAAGAAAATACTGACTCAAAATCACGTATTACCTGAATTTTACTCCAATGTATCACAGCAAGAGTCAGACATAAGAAGGAGATAGAGGGGTGGATGGTGCATGTCTTGGTTTGTTGTGATTGACTTGCTCATGGCTGCAATTTTAATCTGATCCCAACCTTATTTACCCCTCTGAGAATATACCAGTTCATGTGTAACAAGGTGACCTCACAAACTACACAAATAGTTACTTACAGGCCAATCACACTGCTCAATGTTGATCTCTAAATCCATCCTGCTCTTTTACACTTGTTGTTGGTTGGGACAGGAATGTGCTTTGGACTGAATCCCTCTCCTTTTGTCTTGAGACATCAAACTCGTTTGTCTTCCACCCCACCTCTGGCAAGCCCTCCCTCCTCTCCTCCTCTCCTCTCTGTGTGCTGTCGTTCCAATAGCAGTAGCTTCCATTTTGAACCCCATCTTTTTTATGATTTCATCTTTAAATCATTCTGTTGTGGGGAAAAGGGCTCCTCGCAACTGCTAATCTAAAGGGAAACGCTTTGGTTGAGGAAAGTTTATCTTGCGACTCCTGCAAGCTGAGGAAAGGTAATTCACATCACTCATGTTTTTGTGTGAGCCACTACTCTGACAGTGGGGGTTGTATGTCTCCTTTTTGTTTGTTTCATCATGGACCGGGTGAAAGAGAATCCATAATTCCTCACAGTGCGTTGTGGAATTCATTGCCTGGATCATGCTGAATGCCAAGGCTGCTGCTATATGACAAATGATTCTACTCTAGATCAGTCCCATTTCTGTAGCCAGAATTATGGGACCTTAATTGGAGTGAATATCAATTTCAGTGGCGAGAGGATGAGGTGGGGTGGAAGAGATGGGTATTAAATCTCACCTAATGCACAACATTGATACAACGTTGTACAAGGCATACACTGTGTTGTGAAAACGTTGAGCATTAGAACTCTGGGAACTGGGCTTTTTCCCGATGGTGTTGGGTGGGATTCAATGCTGACAAAAATCTTGTCTATTGTTCCTCTCCCCCCGAATCTTGCCGTCCCCCTGACAGATGGTGGTGCCGCAAACTTTGGCCTCAACTTCCTCACCTTCATTATTCTTTTCAACAACCTGATCCCCATCAGTCTGCTGGTGACTCTGGAGGTCATCAAGTTCACACAGGCCTTCTTCATCAACTGGGTGAGAGAAGACACAGGATTTTGAGCCCTGTGGTTATCATTGACTGGGGTTTACATGTATTGTTAATTCAGTTTACTTCCTGATTTGAAATGTAATTGACCCCCAACCCTGTTAATGTCTCATATAGCTCTGACCCCAATTCAAGTATTTTGTGCATGGCACACAGGCACTCTGGCTGTCTAGTCACTTGATGTCAAAGTTGAAATGTTTGAAGTTGTTGTCTCAACATTCTATATGATTATTTCAGGATACAGACATGCTCTATGAGCCCACTAACACCCCAGCCGTGGCTCGCACTTCCAACCTGAATGAAGAACTAGGACAGGTAATGCTGCTTGTTCAACATTTTTATGAATTATATTTAATTCATGAATTATATCCACCTTCCCCTGCACATAGTAGTTGCAGCAAATACACATTTGTTTCCAACGTTGACAAAAAATGTATTCTAGTCACCCATGAATTGGTGTTGGTTACCATTTGAAGTAAAGTGTTTGTGCAGTCTGATCTTATTCCATTACTGATTTAAACTGAGCGCCACTTGGCTCAAAGTTCCTGTTGCTGGTGTGCCGCAGGTCGACACTAAGCAATGATTGGCTGTCTCCGATCGACACTGAGCAGTGATTAGCTGTCTCGCTCTTGTCACAGGTGAAATACATCTTCTCCGACAAGACGGGGACTCTGACCTGCAACGTGATGCAGTTCAAGAAGTGCACCGTCGCCGGCGTGGCCTACGGGTAAGATTTGCCTCCACTCCCCCTCGCTTGTTTACCTCCCTCTATCACTTCTCTCTCCCTCTACCACTCCTCTCTCCTTCCTCCCTCCTCTCTCCCAATCACCTTCATTAAGTGAAGTGTGTACCGTGGTATACAGCTGTACATCTGGCACTCCTTGTCCTGTCCCCAGCCGCCTCATTAGCAGTTGCATCAGTGCGTTCCACTCTTCGACTCAGACTATAAATAACACGGCGTACTGTTTGCACGCAAAGGCATTTTTTTTTGCTACTGTCCCTTGGATTTTTCCCCCCAGGTACAGTTGTGAGAAGTGTCCGTCTCTTAAAAAAAAAAAAAAGTTTTTTAATGAGTGTGATGATGGTGGGTAGAGCTTCCATGTTGTGGCTTAGCTCTGTATTGGAGCGCTGACCAGGAATTAATGCAGTGCTTATTGTGGTTGTAATAGATGCTAGGGGCCTTTACCCATCAGATCAGCTGTGGTATACTCAACTGCTCACAGCTGTTCAGTAAGGCTGTTCAAAGTATACTACCTCTGGGATAGCCTAGACTGTATAGTTAGTTGAGTCTTCAAAAAGTCATGTAATGTTGTAACAGAGCGCTTTAATCTCAGCCCGTGTTTTTATTTGATGGTCTTACATTGAGGGAGGGGGTTGTCCTGTTAGTTCCTAATGCATTTATTCTGTGAATATGCTATCAGTTCCTTTCTGCAATTTGAAAATGACAAACATTGCTTAATGTGATACAGGCAGCTAAGAAGCTACCAGGGAACTGTGTGTGCATCCCAAATGGCACCCTATTCCATATAAGGCACTAACTTTGACCAGAGTCTTATGGGCCTTGGTCCAAAGTAGTGCACTATAAAGGGAATAGGGTGCAAACTGTGAATATCTCAGTAGAGCGTGACAATACATGATTAGTTCAATTAAAAACATGCTTGAGGAAGTGCAGGGTTGGGGGACAAGAACGCCTGTTTCTTCTCCAGTGCCGCTGGTGAAGCTGTCCGACCTGCGAGCTAGAGAAGGACAAGTAGTTGCCACGCCTTCCTTTCCAGCCAAGGTTCACGTTGCCACACCTTCCTTTCCAGCCAAGGTTCACGTTGCCACGCCTTCCTTTCCAGCCAAGGTTCATGTTGCCACGCCTTCCTTTCCAGCCAAGGTTCACGTTGCCAAGCCTTCCTTTCCAGCCAAGGTTCACGTTGCCACGCCTTCCTTTCCAGCCAAGGTTCACGTTGCCACGCCTTCCTTTCCAGCCAAGGTTCACGTTGCCACGCCTTCCTTTCCAGCCAAGGTTCACGTTGCCACGCCTTCCTTTCCAGCCAAGGTTCACGTTGCCACGCCTTCCTTTCCAGCCAAGGTTCACGTTGCCACGCCTTCCTTTCCAGCCAAGGTTCACGTTGCCATGCCTTCCTTTCCAGCCAAGGTTCACGTTGCCACGCCTTCCTTTCCAGCCAAGGTTCACGTTGCCACGCCTTCCTTTCCAGCCAAGGTTCAGGTGTAAGGAGGGGATTAAGCACATCAATCAAAGAACCATTAGATTTGTTTGTGGAGTGTTCAAGAATATCACTTTCTCCTTCTTTTCAAAGCTAGAGTAGCATGCCATAAACACATTGACAGCAGGTTTCTGACATGTATCCCCAAATCGAGTGGGGGAAATTGATACGTTAGAATGTGATCAAAGCATAGCCTGCTGTACTGTGTAACCATCCCTGCTGTAATCTACCCATTTAACCACTAATATGTCAGTCATAATCACATTTAAATTCTCTTACGGTTTCCTTTAACCATTGATTTTCTGGGGACAATCATGGAGAAAGGGGCTCTACTACAGTGACACAAGGTCTTTGCCTAGTCCTGGATCTTCTCGGGCTGTCTTGCCAACTCCTATGGTCATTTGTCATGACCATACAAACATATAGGATCAGGTTTAGGAAGCTGTCTGCCATTGTAGGCCTATAGCTGGAAAGTCGGAAGTTTACATACACTTAGGTTGGAGTCATTAAAACTTGTTTTTCAACCACTCCACAAATTTCTTGTTAACAAACTATAGTTTTGTCAAGTCGATTATGACATCTACTTTGTGCATGACACAAGTCATTTTTCCAACAATTGTTTACAGACAGATTATTTCACTTATAATTCACTGTATCACATTTCCAGTGTGTCAGAAGTTTACATCCACTAAGTTGACTGTGCCTTTAAACAACTTGGAACAGAAAATGATGTCATGGCTTTTGAAGCTTCTGATAGGCTAATTGACATCATTTGAGTCAATTGGAGGTGTACCTGTGGATGTATTTCAAGGCCTACCTTCAAACTCAATGCCTCTTTGCTTGACATCATGGGAAAATCAAAAGAAATCAGCCAAGAACTCAGAAAATAAATTGTAGACCTCCACAAGTCTGGTTCATCCTTGGGAGCAATTTCCAAATGCCTGAAGGTACCACGTTCATCTGTACAAACAATAGTATGCAAGTATAAACACCATGGGACCACGCAGCCGTCATACCGCTCAGGAAGGAGATGCATTCTGTCTCCTAGAGATGAACGTACTTTGGTGCGAAAAGTGCAAATCAATCCCAGAACAGCAGCAAAGGACCTTGTGAAGATGCTGGAGGAAACTGATACAAAAGTATCTATATCCACATTAAAACGAGTCCTATATTGACATAACCTGAAAGGCCGCTCAGCAAGGAAGAAGCCGCTGCTCCAAAACCGCCATTAAAAAAAGCCAGACTAAGGTTTGCAACTGCACATGGGGACAAAGATCATACTTTTTTGAGAAATGTCCTCTGGTCTGATGAAACAAAAATAGAACAGTTGGGCCATAGTGACCATTGTTATGTTTGGAGGAAAAAGGGTGATGCTTGCAAGACGAAGAACACCATCCCAACCTTGAAGCACGGGAGTGGCAGCATCATGTTGTGGGGGTGCTTTGCTGCAGGAGGGACTTGTGCACTTCATGAAATAGATGGCATCATGAGAATGGAAAATTATGTGGATATATTGAAGCAACATCTCAAGACATCAGTTAAAGTTAAAGCTTGGTCGCAAATGGCTCTTCCAAATAGACATTGACCCCAAGCATACTTCCAAAGTTGTGGAAAAATGGCTTAAGGACAACAATGCCAAGTTATTGGCGTGGCCATCACAAAGCCCTGACCTCAATCCTATAGAAAATTTGTGGGCAGAACTGAAAAAGCATGTGCAAGCAAGGAGGCCTACAACCTGACTCAGTTACACCAGCTATGTCAGGAGGAATGGGCCAAAATTCACCCAATTTATTGTGTGCAGCTTGTGGAAGGCTACCCAAAATGTTTAACCCAAGTTAAACTATTTAAAGGCAATGCTACCAAATACTAATTGGGTGTATGTAAACTTCTGACCCACTGTGAATGTGATGAAATAAATAAAAGCTGAAATAAATCATTCTCTCTACTAATTCAGACATTTCACATTCTTAAAATAAAGTGGTGATCCTAACTGTCCTAAGACAGGGAATTCTTACTAGGATTAAATGTCAGGAATGGTGAAAAACTGAGTTTAAATGTATTTGGCTAAGGTGTATGTAAACTTCCGACTTCAACTGTGTGTCTTGCTATCAACCAGTATCCAGATAGATATTTGCCTTTCAGTCTCTCAAAAACCAGGGTGCAATTGAAAGGGGCTGCTCAGTCCCACCATTCATGGATATGGATCTGTGCTTTTGTAACAGTATAGACTTTACGTCTGTCCCCTCGCCCCGACCTGGGCGCGAACCAGGGACGCTCTGCACATGTCAACAGTCACCCTCGAAGCATCGTTACCCATCACTCCACAAAAGCCGCGGCCCTTGCAGAGAAAGGGGAACCACTACTTCAAGGTCTCAGAGCAAGTGACGTCACCGATTGAAACGCCACTAGCGCGCACCACCGCTAACTAGCTAGCCATTTCACATCGGCTACACTTTCATCAGAGAAGCCTAGAGTTATTGTGCTGATCCGATCCCTGTGTGCTCCCTTCCTCTCAGCCTCTCCCACGACTGTATGCTAAGGGACACGTTCTCCCTCCCAGGTGGTTTGTAGGAGGCTTGATGATGGCTAAATTTTGATAAACAAACATGATTTTAGAAGTGCTCCACAGAACTACCAGACCAAAGAAAAAGCATAGAGCAATCTAGCTACCATTAATCGGGAAGGAAAAGTGAATTTCTACGGTAATGCTCTGAATAATCTGAGCTGTCTGACAATGAGCGTCCTGAGAGGTCTTTAGTCTTTTATACACTAGGGATTTTAGTTTGCTCTTCCCTGCATCTCTAAGGTAGACTTTCTCTGTCTTTACAATACTATTCTCAGCAATGGTCACAAGATTTGTCCTCATGAAATGGTGTCATAATGACCTTTTCTTCTTCTGGTTGAAGTGGTGTCATAATGACCTTTCTTCTTCTGGTTGAAATGGTGTCAAAATGATTTTTCTTCTTCTGGTTTAAATGGTATCATTATGACCTTTCTTCTTCTGGTTGAAATGGTGTCATAATGATTTTTCTTCTTCTGGTTTAAATGGTATCATTATGACCTTTCTTCTTCTGGTTGCGACGACGCCAGTTCAAACGGCTTTTCCCTCTGGCTGGGTGAAGTCTAGTAATGGGTTCATGTCCTTACTACTGCTTCCCACTGCAAGTCTTAATTGCTCTTCCCAGGGTTCCAGTCCAGTCTGTGGTCTGTCAGCCTGGACAGCATAGTGTCCTACTAGAGTCAGAGGCCCATTGTAATGTTACACACACATCAAATGTATTTATATAGCCCCTCTTACATCAGCTGATATATCAAAGTGCTGTACAGAAACCCATCCTAAAACCCCATACAGCAAGCAATGCAGGTGTAGAAGCACAGTGGCTAGGAAAAACTCCCTAGAAAGGCCAAAACCTAGAGAGAAACCAGGCTATGAGGGGTGGCCAGTCCTCTTCTGGCTTTTCCGGGTGGAGATTATAACAGAACATGGCCAAGATGTTCAAATGTTCATAGATGACCAGCATGGTCAAATAATAATCACAGTAGTTGTTGAGGGTGCAACAGGTCAGCACCTCAGGAGTAAATGTCAGCTGGCTTTTCGTAGCCAATCATTCAGAGTATCTCTACTGCTTCTGCTGTCTCTAGAAAGTTGAAAACAGCAGGACTGGGACAGGTAGCACGTCCGTTGAACAGGTCAGTGTTCCATAGCCGCAGGCAGAACAGTTGAAACTGGAGCAGCAGCACGGCCAGGTGGACTGGGGACAGCAAGGAGTCATGCCAGGTAGTCCTGAGGCATGGTCCTAGGGCTCAGGTCCTCCGAGAGAGGGAAAGAAAGAAAGAAAGAAAGAGAGAAGGAGAGAATTAGAGAGCATACTTAAATTCACACAGGACATCGGATAAGACGGAAGAAATCTCTCCAGATATAACAGACTAACCCTAGCCCCCCCATAAACTACTGCAGCATAAATACTGGAGGCTGAGACAGGAGGGGTCAGGAGACACTGTGGCCCCATCCGATGATACCCCCGGACAGGGCCAAACAGGCAGGATATAACCCTACCCACTTTGCCAAAGCACAGCCCCCACACCACAAGAGGGATATCTTCAACCACCAACTTACCATCCTGAGACGAGGCCGAGTATAGCCCACAAAGAACTCCGCCACGGCACAACCCAAGGGGGGACGCCAACTCACATCCACTCCACCACGTCGTCCTCCTCAAAGACTAATTAACTAGAGCAGTAATTAATATAGCCATCCCTATGCGTGAAGACATTAATGAATTCAGCTGCACACTAGTGCTCTTAGAGACATATAGTAGCAAGAGATGTGTGCTTTTCTTTTAGGAGTCTTCTAGTCACTGATCCAAGGTCAACCCTTATGGTGAATGTTAGGAATTGGGGGAGGGTAAGCTGATTTCAGACCTTTCTTTGACACACCTGAGAAGTAATAGCATTCAAGAGTTGTGTATGTGGTTAACTTGAACATAGCATCGGGCATGTCCGGTAACGGGAATTAGATCTGTGAAAAGACCTAAGAATGCGTATTGTGTACTTTGTCCATTCACAGTGTATTTGAATGGGTGTTGTGGATAATACAAAGCTCAGAATAGTGAATTAATTCCCAGCCTCAGTCTTATATGGGCCAGTCAAAGTGGCCAAGCCACAATGTTCTCTTGTCATCTAGATAGCGGGACAGTGTCCGGTCAACTCAAATCCTCCCATGTACAATTAACAAAAGCCTGGACCGTAATTAGTTTGCCAGAGCGGAGATGTGAAAATAATTTGCCACTCTCGTCTTGGAGCAGTGTGCGCAGTGACCACATTTGGAGTTCCCAGTGGGGAACACTTGGCAGCCCATGAGACACAGGGACGGACGGACGGACGGACGGATTGATTGATTGATGGATGGATGTGGGGCTGAGAGGCCTAACCCAGCTGTCCTCTCGCTCGGCTGACCAAAGACAACTGGAGTGGACAACTGGAGTATTAAAACTTAACTAAGCTTCTGCTGCTTTGTTAGCAGCCCGCTATTATAAAGATGGTCAGTCACTTCCATTGGAACAGATCCTCATCACTAACCACTATCCCAGCGATCTACCCTCATGTGAGATACTAGCCCTCTCTCAACAATCTCCCTTTAATATCTCCAAATTAACCCAACGCCTTTGGATAACCAACCAGTCAATGTAATTTTTTCATTGTCTGCTTGTTAACAGAACATGTTAACAGAACATGGTTGACTGTACAGTATTCTGCAACATGATTTTCTCTCAACAGTCACATACCCGAGGCTGAGGATGGTAGTTTTGCTGAGGATGACTGGTAAGATTGCTGTGGTGGTGTTCTGTGTGCTACTGCTCTCTTGCTTCTGTGATGTATAGTGTTGCATTGTGGGTGTAGTACTTTGGAAATAATTCACTGTGCATCTGTTTTTTTGCTGTGTTTTGATACACTGACTTGGGGCGTTGTGCTGTATGGCACCAAGATAATGTTTTCTGCAGGCGTTAGAGTATAAAAACAGATTCTGCATGGAAATGAGTTACCAGTTAAAGGATTATGGGTTCTCAGCTACTGTACAGTATACAGTGTTATAGCTTACAATAGATGTCTGGAAATGCGACACAGTGCAGTCTGCTTGGCATGTTGTGAAGCATTTCTCTACCTATTATACTGTGACGCTGACTATTGCGGCACAAACTCCCTTTTCCCCATTTGCATTAATCTAGCGGTTGAGACCCAGGCAACACACACACACACACACACACACACACACTCCTGTGATCCATCTGCTGCAGTGTGTTGTAATCCACAGCATGGATGTGTCTCATCCATTTTGCATGGGAGAATTTGGCCTTTTTGTTGATGCCAAATGTGGTGCCTCGCAGGCTGCTGGGGAGACGGACGTGGCTGTAGCCAGTTTCCCACCTTGTGTGAAAGCATGCCTTTTTTTTTTTTTTACTGCCTTTGTCTGTGAAGCAACCGCCGTGAATTTAGCACATTAATATATGACGTAACTTAGCGAACATACGGAGAGATACCAACACAAAACAGAGGCAGATATTTATTAAAAGTACTTTATCTTCTTCTTTGCCATAGTCATGAATAATAGATACTACCAGACTGCAAGAATTGTTCTCCCTCCTTCCTGAAATAATATCTGCTCACTGATATACACTTAATAAAAAAATACACTTCTCTTGCCAGGCTGCTCAGTGTGAAATCGCATTGGATTATTCCATTCCTCAAATATACTACCTCAAACTCACTTAGGCCTACGCCGGGGACATCAATCATCCCACGTGTAATACATCTGCAATCCTAAAAACAATCCCAGTCCTGGTGGGTCGGGTGCTGCTTCCATTGTTTTTATTTTGTTATTAGAGGCAGTGCACTCTCTGAAAACGCTTAAACGCCAACCCAAATGGTTGATGAGGTTCAGACCATTGGATAATAAAGAAATCCTGTATTAGTCCCAGTCATTCAATGGGAGTATAATTTTGCCAGACACAGATTGTGGGACTTGATAAGTATATGGCGGTGCCTAGAGTGTACAACATGGAAAGATGAGGTGAGCCTCTTTGGAGAAGAAGGAAATGAAACTCCAGCCTGCCTGCTGCCCTTCTTCAATCTCTAGACCATCTGTGGTATGAGCTTTACAGACCCATTCCTTACTGTCTCTGTGGGAAACCATATCATTTGGCGCTCTTTTTCATGGTCCTTAGAGCCAGATGGGAGCAATTGTCCTGTAACATTGTCAGTTGCAGCCAAGAAATTCTGGACCCATTCAGCACCAAGAAAAATCCATTCCGTCCCGAGAAACTGTTAACACACATCGGCCATTTTGGATATTGACCCATCTGTTGCTTCTTGGTGACAGAAACAGAATGTGCTGTAACAGAGCTGTTGTTGAGTTAGTACGGAGGCCAAAGATAGTGTGAACAACCAGTGCTCTTGTTCCTATAGTGACAGGATGGATCACTGCTGGGCTGTAGAAGGTAATCAATAACAGACCATCCTTCACGATCAGCTTTAGCCTCAGAAATCACATCAAGCCGATGGACTCGGGCGGCGGTGATGCCATTGCTTTGTCAGTCTCGGCAAAGGGCTTAGTTTTCTGTTCACTGCCTCAGTGCTCCATTTCTATATACAGTGCATTAAGAAAGTATTCAGACCCCTTGACTTTTTCCACATTTTGTTACGTTACAGCCTTATTCTAAAATGGATTAAATTGTTTTTTTCCCCTTATCAGTCTACACGCAATACCCCGTAATGACAAAATATCATTAAAAAATGAAATCACATTTACAGTATTCAGACCATTTACTCAGTACTTTGTTGAAGTTACAAGCTTGGCACACCTGTATTTGGGGAGTTTCTCCCATTCTTCTCTGCAGATCCTCTTAAGCTCTATGGGCAGCTATTTTCAGGTCTCTCCAGAGATTTTTGATCGGGTTCAAGTCCGGGGTCTGGCAGGGCCACTCAAGGACATTCAGAGACTTGTCCCGAAGCCACTCCTGCGTTGTCTTCGCTGTGTGCTTAGGCTTGTTGTCCTGTTGGAAGGTGAACCTTCGCCCCAGTCTGAGGTCCTGAGTGCTCTAGAGAAGGTTTTCATCAAGGATCTCTCTGTACTTTGCTTCGTTCATTTTTCCCCTCTCCTGACGAGTCTCCAAGTCCCTGCCACTATAAAACATCCCCACAGCATGATGCTACCACCACAATTCTTCACCGTAGGGATGGTGCCAGGTTTCCTCCGGGCGTGATGCTTGGCATTCAGGCCAAAGAGTTTAATTTTGGGTTCATCAGACCAGAGAATCTAGTTTCTCATCGTCTGAGATTCCTTTTTTGGCCTTCCACCCAGGAAAATAGATCGAATCCCAGCCGGCGAACCTAAACAACGTCGCCGTAAAAGGGGCAAACGAAGCGGTCTTCTGGTCAGGCTCCGGAGACGGGTACATCGCGCACCACTCCCTAGCATACTACTTGCCAATGTCCAGTCTATTGACAGCTAGGTTGATGAAATCCGAGCAAGGGTAGCATTCCAGAGAGACATCAGAGACTGTAACGTTCTTTGCTTCACTGAAACATGGCTCACTCGAGAGACGCTATCGGAGTCGGTGCAGCCAGCTGGTTTCTTCACGCATCATGCCGACAGAAACGACCATCTTTCTGGTAAGAAGAGGGGCGGGGGGGGGGGGGGGGTATGCCTTATGATTAAAAAGATGTGGTGTGATCAAAACAACAAAACAGGAACTCAAGTTCTTCTGTTCACCTGACTTAGAATTCCTCACA
Organism: Oncorhynchus mykiss; assembly: GCF_013265735.2. Classification (NCBI taxonomy): domain Eukaryota; kingdom Metazoa; phylum Chordata; class Actinopteri; order Salmoniformes; family Salmonidae; genus Oncorhynchus; species Oncorhynchus mykiss. Next base: position 23,707,801 of record NC_048578.1, on the reverse strand, counting down.
ATCAAGTGTCGACCGCATTATCCACCAAGAGAATTCTCTTCGATTATAATCACAGCCGAATATACCCCCCCCCCCCCCCCCCCCCAAGCAGACTCCAAGCTGATTCCACGCTTCAAGACCGCTTCGATCACGTGGATTGGGATATGTTCCACATTGCGTCCAACAACGACATTGACGAATACGCTGATTCGGTGAGCGAGTTCATTAGAAAGTGCATCGGCGATGTCGTACCCACAGCGTCTATTAAAACATTCCCAAACCAGAAACCGTGGATTGATGGCAGCATTCGTGCGAAACTGAAAGCGCGAACCACTGCTTTTAACCAGGGCAAGGTGACCGGAAACATGACCGAATAAAAACAGTGTAGCTATTCCCTCCGCAAGGCAATCAAACAAGCTAAGCGTCAGTATAGAGACAAAGTAGAGTTGCAATTGAACGGCGCAGACACGAGGTATGTGGCAGGGTCTACAGTCAATCACGGATTACAAAAAGAAAACCAGCCCCGTCGTGGACCAGGATGTCTGGCTCCCAGACAGACTAAATAACTTCTTTGCTCGCCTTGAGGACAATACAGTGCCACTGACACGGCCCACTACCAAAACCTGCGGACTCTCCTTCACTGCAGCCGACGTGAGTAAAACATTTAAACGTGTTAACCCTCACAAGGCTGCAGGCCCAGACGGCATCCCCAGCTGCATCCCCAGAGTATGCGCAGACCAGCTGGCGGGTGTGTTTACGGACATATTCAATCAATCCTTATCCCAGTCTGCTGTTCCCACATGCTTCAAGAGGGCCACCATTGTTTCTGTTCCCAAGAAAGCTAAGGTAACTGAGCTAAACGACTACCGCCCCCTAGCACTCACTTCCGTCATCATGAAGTGCTTTGAGAGACTAGTCAAGGACCATATCACCTCCACCCTACCTGACACCCTAGACCCACTCCAATTCGCTTACCGCCCAAATAGGTCCACAGACGATGCAATCTCAACCAGAGACCCTGAGTCTCGACCCCGCCCTGTGCAACTGGGTACTGAACTTCCTGACGGGCCGCCCCCAGGTGGTGAGGGTAGGTAACATCTCCACCCCGCTGATCCTCAACACTGGGGCCCCACAAGGGTGCGTTCTGAGCCCTCTCCTGTACTCCCTGTTCACCCATGACTGCGTGGCCATGCACGCCTCCAACTGAATCATCAAGTTTGGGGACGACACTACAGTGGTAGGCTTGATTACCAACAACAACGAGACGGTCTACAGGGAGGCGGTGAGGGCCCTCGGAGTGTGGTGTCAGGAAAATTACCTCACACTCAACATCAACAAAACAAAGGAGATGATCGTGGACTTCAGGAAACAGCAGAGGGAGCACCCCCCTATCCACATCGACGGGACAGTAGTGGAGAGAGTAGAAAGTTAAGTTCCTCGGCGTACACATCACGGACAAACTGAATTGGTCCACACAGACCGCATTGTGAAGAAGGCGCAGCAGCCCCTCTTCAACCTCAGGAGGCTGAAGAAATTCAGCTTGTCACCAAAAGCACTCACAAGTTTCTACAAATGCACAATCGAGAGCATCCTGTCAGGCTGTATCACCGCCTGGTACGGCAACTGCTCCGCCCACAACCGTAAGGCTCTAAAGAGGGTAGTGAGGTCTGCAAGACACGGACACCTACACCACCCGATGTCACAGGAAGGCCATAAAGATCATCAAGGACAACAACCACCGAGCCACTGCCTGTTCACCCCGCTATCATCCAGAAGGCGAGGTCAGTACAGGTGCATCAAAGCAGGGACCGAGAGACTGAAAAACAGCTTCTATCTCAAGGCTATCAGACTGTTATACAGCCACCACTAACATTGAGTGGCTGCTGCCAACATACTGACTCAACTCCAGCTCACTTCAATAATGGAAATTGATGTAAAAATGTTTCACTAGCCACTTTAAACGATGCCACTTAATATAATGTTTACATACCCTACATTACTCATCTCATATGTGTATATACTGTACTCGATACCATCTACTGCATCTTGCCTATGCCGTTCTGTACCATCACTCATTCATATATCTTTATGTACATATTCTTTATCCCTTTACACTTGTGTGTGTATAAGGTAGTAGTTTTGGAATTGTTAGGTTAGAATACTCGTTGGTCATTACTGCATTGTCGGAACTAGAAGCACAAGCATTTCGCTACACTCGCATTAACATCTGCCGATCATGTGTATGTGACAAATAAAATTTGATTTAGACAGGTGTGTGTGTGCCTTGACCACAGGTGACCACAGGTGGACTCTAATCAAGTTGTAGAAATATGTCAAGGATAATCAATGGAAACAGGATGCACCTGAGCTCAATTTTGAGTCTGATAGCAAAGGATCTGAATACTTATGTAAATAGGGTAATTCAATTTTATTTTAATTCATTTGCAAAAAATTCTAAAAGTTTTTGATTGGTCATGGGGTATTGTGTGTAGAGTGATGGGGGGGGAAATGATTTAATCAATTTTCGAATAAGGCTGTGACGTGGAAAAAGTGGGGTCTGAATATTTTCCCAAGTCACTGTAGGTGGTTAGATAAAGCAGGGGTAGGCAACTACATTCAGCCGCAGGACGATTTTTGTAGGAGTGGATGGTGGGTGGAACAGAATTATAATAATTTGTACATTGCAAATTGACCACAACTCAGCCCAATAAGAGATTTGTATTTGATAATAATAATCATTTCATACATTGAGGCACGATCACGTCCCTTTTTCCTATTTGTGGGAAAACTTGAACAGAGTTCCTTTAGCACAAATGTTTTACCAACCCCTGGAGTAGGGCTTACACAACAATCAGTGTGGATTCTATTAAAACTAGAATCTACTGTTGCTGTCCTGGCCTAGGTGTGTGGGCTACTTTAGGTCTTCGTTTATGAGCTACGTGTGTTATAGTCATGTCTGTTTATAGGAAATTGTGTTTTAACTTGGCTTATAGATTAGCTAGCAACAGCAAGCAAGCTACCTAAATTGCCATGTTTCATGCGTTTCGACCTGTCCCCAAATGAATATGGTTGGTTCAGAGTTAGTTTTGATATTTCAGCCTGCGTGTCCTGATCGCGTCTGGTGTGGATGGACAAAATCAACATGTGCGCGATGGCTTGCGCGCCCAGTCTATTCAGCATTTAAATGAGAGAACCACATACTCAACACTACAATATTAGCCATAAAGCGAGGTGCGTTCTGCCCCTCCTGTGTCTCTCTGTATCCCTCCTTAGACAGGAAGGAGGAGAGAGAAACAGGAGAAATTGCTTTCTCCCTGCATGCCATATTTTAATACAGGCCTCTGAGTATGATAGATTCCCTCTACTCCACCACATCTATTCTCGGTATAACACATCTGCCACAGCCCTGGTATAATTGCATTGCTCTCTCCCCGTTCCCAAAGCAACATTTGTTTGCGGTGAACTAACAGGACTATTGCCGTTTGGCTCTTAAGAACCTTAACGATCCATCCCCTGGGTTTAGGTAACTTATTATGGTGGCCAATGGCAACCATGGTACATTCCTGTTAATCCCGACCTGATCCATTGTCTCCTATTTATCACATAATCATCAATCGATTTCTGCCGGAGGTAGTAAACCACTATTGTCTGCCTAGAGTCTATTCACCCAAGATTTGGTAGCAATGCTAAAAGGCATCCTGACAAGACGTGTCACTTCTATGCTTTCAGGGTTTTGCATCCAATCATATTGCACTCACCATAGCCAACATAGCCTGGCTGCAAATTAGATTTCTTGATTATGACCAGACCATATGTTTTTTATTTTTATAAGTGTAATAGATGTTCATCCTCTTTGTTCTGGGGTGTTATTGAGAAAAACATATTTTGTCAATGTACAGGACCAGTTCCATTTTTCTTGATCTTATCGTGTGGCTTTCTGCTGATGTTATCTAAAAACCTTTACTGAATCTTTTTCAATCTTATGTACCGTATTCTTACGAGATGTCTGAGTGTATATCTGTTGAAAATGCCAACGGAAAGTTCTGTTGTAACGGGGATTTGTAAAAGTGGAAAATATGTCAATTGTCATACCCGAAATGGTCAATACCAACACAAAGTTGTGTTTTCTTGCGGTAGTGACTCCAGTATGATTGTTAAATATTTAGTATTTTGTTTAGTATTTTTTCTGCTGAAAGAAATACTTATTGTCAAGGATTCTTGTCTGGTTACGGTTTCTTCTCTGCCAATTTAACAATGCACCCGACTCTGTTGCATTGTGTTTCTATTGAGATAAAACCAAAAGGTCATGTAGGGATTCTTGGAGATGGGGAGGGGAGGAGGCGGATGGGGGTTGCATGTATGAGTGGGAGGCAAATGAATTAATGTTACCCAGAAGTTGAGAGTCACCAGGGACTCCAGGCTTGCGCAACTTAATAATCCACCCCCTCTCCCGTTTCCCCTGCGTCTGGTGCATTATGGAGTCATTTCAGGCCAGCTCTGGCTGCTGGCTTTCCCAAAGTTTTTTTTGTTTTTACTGTCAACATGGTACAGAATCCCTGTTGGCCATCACTGTAACTGTATATACAAGCCCTCGGGACCAGCTTCACATCTGTCTGCAATTTTAAATAATTCCCAACACACAAACTCTTCATGCAGTCTCCAATTATTTCATACTCTCTGGAGAATTTTTTTAAATGACTAAACTTGATCAGTTTTTTTTTTCTTTACTTATGCTCTTGTGTTGTCGGTGTAGTGTTAGTTTTTTTTCACCAGTGTCCTTTTTTCTCATTCACAGCCACAGCACACAGTCGTCTGAGGAGGCCGGATTTAATGACCCCAGCTTGCTGGAAAACCTCCAAAGTAATCACGTAAGTAACTAGGGTTCCCCACCACCCACTTGCAGTGGCGGGGTGTGCAGGAGGACGTTAGGAAAGATGTCAGGCGTGGGTCGTGGCCATTAGGTGTGCAGGAGGACGTTAGGAGAGATGTCAGGCATGGGTCGTGAACATTGGGGACATGTATTAAAGCATTTTGCAATGGAAAAGGAAGTGTAAGCAGGTTTTTTTGTCCATCCATTTGGCTGTCGGTTTTCTTGCTCTTGGTACCTAATGAACCCAACCCTGCTTTTGTGTTCTTTAGTGGGCCTCACTGACTGGGTGATGTGTGTACATACCACATTGATAACCAGTACATAAGCATTTCATAAATGTTTCTGTCAAGTTATGTTATTCCAATTTAAACTCTAAAATTGTCGTCATAGGAAAGCTTTGAGGAAAATTGGAATTTCAGTTTAGAATTGCCCCGAACCCTGTTCCTACTTATGAATGTGGTATGTACAGTATATACAGTACATCTTGAACACTTGCTCTTTCCATGCCATAGACTGACCAGGTGAATCCAGGTGAAAGCTGTGATCCCTTATTGCTGTCACTTGTAAAATCCACTTCAATCAGTGTAGATGAAGGGGAGGAGACAGGCTAAACCCTGTTTGTGCGCATTAACCGCTAGTAGGACACCTATGACAACATCCGGTGAAATTGCAGAGTGCGAAGTTCAAAATACAAAAATCGTAATATTAAACATTCATGAAAATACAAGTGTCATACATCATTTAAAAGCTAAACTACTTGTTAATCCAACAGCGTTGTCAGATTTCAAAAAGGCTTTACGGCGAAAGCATACCATGCGATTATCTGAGGACAGCGCCCCACACCAATAGTTGTTTCAACCAGCACAGGCGTCACAAAATCACAAATGGCGATTAAATAAATCACTTACCTTTGAAGATCTTCCTCTGTTTGCAATCCCAAGGGTCCCAGCTACACAATGAATGGTTGTTTTGTTCGATAGTTATTCTTGATATCCCCAAAATGTCCATTTTGTTGGTGCACTTGATTCAGTAATCCACTCGTTCAACATGCATACAAACGAATCCAAAACGTTACCAGTGAAGTTCATCCAAACAAGTCAAACGATGTTTATAATTAATCCTCAGGTACTCTAATATCTAAATAAACAATACTATTTAAGACAGAGAATAGTATGTTCAACATGGAAGATAAATAATAAAGTGCGCCACCTCATTCACGCTCCAACAAGACTACATTTCTAATGGGAGACACCTTGTAGTTTTTCCAACTATTTGCTCATTCATTTTTAATTTTTTTTTTAATCCCGAAATCCTTTCTAAAGACTGACATCTAGTGGAAACCATAGGAACTGCAATCTGGGTCCTATCCTATCGCAAGCATTGAAGTGGCCTGTGACCTAAAAAAATACAAAAATACGAATGGATTTTCCTCGGGTTTCTGCCTGCCATATCAGTTCTGAAATACTCAGACATTATTTTAATTATTTTTGTTTTCTATCCAATGCTACCAAGTATATGCATATCCTAGATTCTGGGCACGAGTAACAGGCAGTTTACTTTGGTCACGTCAGTCATCTGAAGTTCTGGACAAAAACCAGTATGCTAATGAAGTTAAAGAAGGATTTTTAAGCCTTGACAATTGAGACATGGATTGTGTATCTGTGCCATTTAGAGGGTGAATGGGCAATGACAAAATATTGAAGTGCCTTTTGAATGGGGTATGTTAGTAGGTGCCAGGCACATCGGTTTGAGTGTTTCAAGAACTGCAACGTTGCTGTGTTTTCCTGTGTGTATGAAGAATGGTCCACCACCCAAAGGACCTCCAGCCAACTTGACACAACTGTGAGAAGCATTGGATTCAACATGGGCCAGCATCCCTGTGGAATTCTTTCGACACCTTGTAGATCCCATGCCCCGACTCAGACAAAAGGGGGTGCCACTCAATATTAGGAATTGATATACGTTCCCAATGTCTTGTACACTCAGTTTATATGGAAGTAGTTTAGTGCCAATTTTTTGTTTGTTAAATATGGCTATAAAAAAAAACTTACTTACATATTTTTTTTTCTTATCTTTTCGATATAGACACTTGAAAACCAACTTCCTTTTGATAAAATGTTTTACTATTTTTCCATGAATGAATCTGTTATTCAATGCATTTCTATGGGCTAATAGCAGTAAGGCCAAATTCAACATTTCATCAAATAATTTGGTAATTAATTTTTTTTATAGCTAAATGATCCTTGCTTGGTATGACCATCTTAAAACAATTCCATATGTTAGCTTAGTAGAACATTAAGTGGTGTCTTGATGTGGTTTAAGCATTGTTATGTCCTCAACATCAAATTTATTTTTTAGATTTGAAAAAAGTGTGATTTCTGAGAGCAAAAACCTGAAATGGTAACCTGGATCAACAAAACAGAGAAAATAGAATTTGGGAAAAACAAAATTGAATCAGGCAAAAAAATTAACTGAATTTATATGACCCTAAATAAACTCAGCAAAAAAAGAAACGTCCCCTTTTCAGGACCCTGTCTTTCAAAGATAATTTGTAAAAATCCAAGTAACTCCACAGATCTTCATTGTAAAGGGTTTAAACACTGTTTCCAATGCTTGTTCAATAAACAATTAATGAACATGCATACTGCTCGTTCTGTGCTTGATTTCCTGCAAGACAGGAATGTCAGTGTTCTGCCATGGCCAGCGAAGAGCCCAAATCTGGGACCTGTTGGATCGGAGGGTGAGGGCTAGGGCCAGGGCCATTCCCCCCCAGAAATGTCCGGGAACTTGCAGGTGCCTAGGTGGAAGAGTGTGCTATCATCTCACAGCAAGACCTGGCAAATCTGGTGCATTCCCCCCCTTTGTTAAGGGACACATTATTCAATTTCTGTTAGTCACATGTCTGTGGAACTTGATCAGTTTGTCTCAGTTGTTGAATCTCTTTGTGTTAATATTTCTATGAACACATGTCAAGTTAGCTGAAAATAAACACAGTTGACAGTGAGAGGATTCTTTTTTTTTTTTGCTGAGCTTATCTATTCCCATCTTACTCTGGTGGTCCCTTTGAAACATCCACATGTGGGGTTGGGGGATTGACTGCTTGACTGTGGTCCTTTTGTCGCTGAGTTGGCAGAGCATGGCCCTTTGGTTTTGAGTTAGATTCCCGCTGGGGCCACCCATACAAAACATTTTACATGCTGGGCACAAAGTGGCCTGGATAAAAACATTTGCTATACAGCGTATATTATTTGTGGAATTCATAGAGGCAGGTGGCCATACTTTATCTTCCACGCTTTGTTCAAGTCTGTGTCATGCTATTGAACTTCAAAAAACTACGTAAAATAAATTTGCCTCAATCCTGCAAACACTGGATTCACTCAAAGGCAGCAACCACCTCCTGTAGCGTAGCTGTGTATCGCTCTGTCTGTGAGAAGCGAGATGGATAAAAAGCCATGATTGATTGGCTGGTTGAGTCATCGGGTCACCAGACGGCATAGGAGGCAGGATGTCACTTCTGATTACGTAGCTAGCTAGCACGGTGTCGCCCGGGGAGACTATGTAATCCTGCTGTGATGTTTGCCGTGTTGTGACAGCACAAACTCCTCGGCGCCGTTAATGAGTTTGTGGGTAGGATCCGTTTTAATGGCATATAGATATCTGTAGTGTGTTGCCAACTCTGAGCGCTAATTACATACAAAGTGAACAAGCTCTGGTTCCTTGTTTGTAATTCACAATCCCCTGTAAGGATTTGTTGATGATAATGAAGTGGTCGCTGGCGGTATTATATTAATTAGGCCTAATTAATTAATTAATTAACGGTATTTGTATGGCAGCTATTGGTGTTTCTTCTCTTTTGGCGATATATATATATTTGATAAGCTTGGATGGAAAACGTATATTTGTTATTTTTCTTTTACCCCCTGTGGTATTAGAAGAGACCTTTTCATGTGTGGAGAGGTTGTGATGTGATGCCACTCATGTAGAGAATGAAACCTCTCTTCCATAAAGCACAGGAGTTGAACCTGCTTTGTAGAATTGGTGGTGCTGTCATTCATTTTACCAGCGTCCTCTTCCTTGTTCTTGAACACCTGAGTCAACCTGAACCAGAATATGGTGCCTTAGTTGTACTTCTACTAAAACAACTTTATTTGTCTAACTAATACTAGAGGTCGTCCGATTTTATGATTTTTCAATGCCGATACCGATTATTGGAGGACCTTAAATAGCCGCTTAATACATCAATAAAATCTATTTAGTCTCAAATAAATAATGAAACATGTTCAATTTGGGTTAATAATGCAAAAACAAAGTTTTGGAGAAGAAAGTAAAAGTGCAAAATGTGCCATGTAAAAAAGCTAACGTCTAACGTTGCTCAGAACATGAGAACATATGAAAGCTGGTGGTTCCTTTTAACATGAGTCTTCAATATTCCCAGGTAAGAAGTTTTAGGTTGTAGTTATTATAGGACTATTTCTTTCTATACCATTTGTATTTCATATACCTTTGACTATTGGATGTTCTAATAGGTACTTTAGTATTGCCAGCCTAATCTCAGGAGTTGATCGGCTTGAAGTCATAAACAGCGCAAAGCATTGCGAAGAGCTGCTGGCAAACGCAGGAAAGTGCTGTTTGAATGAATGCTTACGAGCCTGCTGCTGCCTACCACCTCTGTCAGACTGCTCTATCAAATCATAGACTTAATTATAATATAATAACACACAGAAATACGAGCCTTAGGTCATTCATATGGTCAAATCCGGAAACTATCATTTCGAAAACAGAACGTTTATTCTTTCAGTGAAATACAGAACCGTTCTGTATTTTATCTAACGGGTGGCATCCATAAGTCTAAATATTGATGTTACATTGCACAACCTTCAATGTTATGTCATAATTACGTGAAACTCTGGCAAATTAGTTTGCAACAAGCCAGGTGGCCCAAACTGTTGCATATACCCTGACTCTGCGTGCAATGAACGCAAGAAAAGTGACACAATTTCCCTAATTTAATATTGCCTGTTAACATTAATTTCTTAACTAAATATGCAGGTTTAAATAAATATACTTCTGTGTATTGATTTTAAGGAAGGCATTGATGTTTATGGTTAGGTACATTCGTGCAATGATTGTGCTTTTTTCGCAAATGCGCTTTTGTTAAATCATCCCTCGTTTGGCGAAGTTGGCTGTCTTTGTTAGGAAGAAATGGTCTTCACACAGTTTGCATCGAGCCAGGCGGCCCAAACTGCTGCATATACCCTGACTCTGTTGCACAGAACGCAAGAGAAGTGACACAATTTCCCTAGTTAAAAGAAATTCATGTTAGCAGGCAATATTAGTTAAATATGCAGGTTTAAAAATATATACTTGTGTATTGATTTTAAGAAAGGCGTTGATGTTTATGGTTAGGTACACATTGGTGCAACGACAGTGCTTTTTTTCGCGAATACGCTTGTTAAGTAGGCTGTGATTCAATGATAAATTAACAGACACCGCATCAATTAAAGTGCCATGCTGGACAAGCTAGATAAACTAGTAATATTATCAACCATGTGTAGTTAACTAGTGATTGTTAAGATTAATTGTTTTTTATAAGAAACATTTAATGCTAGCTAGCACCTTATCTTGGCTCCTTGCTGCACTTGCATAACAGGTAGTCAGCCCGCCACGCATTCTCCTCGTGGAGTGCAATGTAATCAGCCATGATCGGTGTCCAAAAATACAGATTACAGATTGATATGAAAACTTGAAATCAGCCCTATTTAATCGGTCACCTCTAACTAATACATCGGAAATGTATATTCTGCTCTGCTGTTAACACTACCATATTCGAGAGAGCACAGGGCCAGCTACAGTACTGTGCCCCTTGAGGTCGTTTTGGGTTTAAGTGCCTCAACATTAGTAGATTTGACCTGTGCTAAAGCTGCTAAAACGGCTGATAGCCTTACCGTAGCACCTCTTCCATGCACTACATTCAAACACTTCCTCCTTTGCCCGTCTGTGTTTGGCTTACTGTACTCGGAGGTCACATTTTAAACACAATGAATCCCAGCCATTGACAACAGTTTAACTCAGCCCCTGGCTGTTTGTGGGAAACCCTGTGGATACAGCAGCAAGTGGTCGCAGGGGTACCTACATTTTTTTTTTGTTTAATTACTCTGGTGCTTTTCAAATTCTCGAGTCATGTTTTCAGGCCGTGGAGTAGTCTGTCTAGCTGTCCCAAATGGCACCCTATTCCCTATATTAGTGAGAGGGGGGTGGGGGGAATCGATATAGTTACATATCGGTATATTATTTTTTACAATATATCGTGTAGTTTTGACTATCACAATATTTTTGCGCTATTTGGCTTTACCCTCACCAAAACTCCAGAATCTTTCCTTCATAGCTTGTTTTCCATCTTAAAAAAAAATAGGAAGCCAACTTTTATTTCCCTGACTGATCAAAACGAGTTAGGGCTCTCTTGTTCCTCTGCAGCAGACACATGGTGAGCAATATGTTTGAATCACAATATCCAATCGCAATACATTGGTGCTGATACGATATATGTATTGCGATTCTCAAAGTATGATATTGTATCTTGAGGTCCCTGGCAATTCCCAGCCCTTCCCTTTATAGTGCAACCTATGGGCTCTGGTCAAAAGTAGTGCACTATAAAGGGGATATAGGGTGCTATTTGGGATGCAGGCTGTGTCTGGTTGGTTTGCTTAGTGCTCTGAGATAAAAGGCATGGAGATGGAGGCAGAATCCCTTTACACGACTTCCTGCAAGTCCCGCTAAACTTCCAGCATCGGTCACGTCCGAAGCAATGAGTATCTGTCACTGGCACCATGACACAGATTAGGCTACAAAGGTGCCCACAGGGGGCCATGGGCCGAGCCAGTAGTGTCGCGTCGGTCCTATTAGCTGTCACATCTAATCAGAACATTGGAGCTGTCTGTAGTGGCCTCTCTGTCCTCTTAGGTGACCATCACCCTGTTCTGCCATAAACACATGCGCACACACACACACACATACACCCCTTCTGCAGCGATCCCTACCTGTCACCCAAACCAGATTTAGCATTCTGCTGTGACGGAGCGGCCAAACAGCCACCTGGTCTGTAAAAATCTCTGTGTACTCTCATTTGGAAGAAGGCCTTTGATTTTTCTCCAGCTTTATTCTTTTATCGCTCCTCTGTTCCCCGCCTGGCGATATCTCTTCAAAGAGCTTGCATCACAGACACGAGGACAATAATGACAAAAGCAGCAGTAATCAAATGCGTGAAGTGTTTGTTTTTTTATAGGCAAATCCTTTGAGTTTTCATATGATAGAGAAGTTCTTGGTACAAATGAGGGGTAGCTGAAATACAGATTGTCAGAACAAGAAGTACATAAGTGGAGGCTTTCATTTTTTATGATTTTATATGTACGCTATTCAGAGAGCTGAAGCTAACACACCGTTTTCCTTCAGAAAATATCATCCTTTATGGTTTTCAAGTTTTGTCACATGCACAATTAACAGTGAAATGCTTAACTTACATAATCAATATCAAAATAGTATAACTAATATAAATATTTGTTTGTGTATATATACAGTACCAGTCAAAAGTTTGGACACCAACTCATTCCAGGGTTTTTCTTTCTTTTTACTATGTTCTACATTGTAGAATAATAGTGAATACATCAAAACTATGAAATAACACACAGAATCATGTAGTAACCAAAACAAGTGTTAAACAAAAAAAAAAAAAAGTATATTTGAGATTCTTCAAAGTACCTATCCTTTGCCTTAAAGACAGCTTTGCACACTTTTGCCATTCTCTCATCCAGCCCAAATAAATGCTTCAGAGTTCAAGTAACAGACACATCTCAACATCAACTGTTCAGAGGAGACTGCGTAAATCGGGCTTCATGGTCAAATTGCTGAAAAGAAACCACTACAAAAGGACACCAATAAGAAGAAGAGATTTGCTTGGGCCTAGAAACATGAGCAATGGACATTAGACCAGTAGAAATCTGTCCTTTGGTCTGAGTCCAAATTTGAGATTTTTGGTTCAACCGCCTTATCTTTGTGAGACGCGAAGTCGGTAAACAGTTGATCTCCATATGTGTGGTGCCCACCATGAAGCATGGAGGAGGAGGTGTGGGGATGCTTTGCTGGTGACACTGTCAGTGATTTATTTAGAATTCACGGCACACTTAACCAGCATAGCTACCACAGCATTCTGCAGCGATACGCAATCCCCTCTGGTTTGTGCTTAGTGGGACTATTATTTGTTTTTCAACAGGACAATGACCCAACACACCTCCAGGCTGTTTTAAGGGCTATTTGACCAAGAAGGAGAGTGAAGGAGTGTTGCATCAGATGACCTGGCCTCCAGTCACCCGACCTCAACCCAATTGAGAGAGTTTGGGATAAGTGGGACCGCAGAGTGAAGAAAAAGCAGCCATCAAGTGCTCAGCATATTTGGATACTCCTTCAAGACTGTTGGAGAAGCATTCCAGGTGAAGCTTGTTGAGAGAATGCCAAGTGTGCAAAGTTGTCAATGCGAAGGGTGGTTATGTTGAATCTCAAATAAAATATATTTTGATATGTTTTAAGACTTGCATACTACATGATTCTGTTTCATTTCATTGTTTTTGTCTTAGCTATAATTCTACAATGTAGAAAATAGTACAAATTTATAAAAACCCTTGAATGAGCAGGTGTGTCCGAACTTTTGATACGTGTGTGTGTGTGTGTGTGTGTGTGTGTGTGTGTGTGTGTGTGTGTGTGTGTGTGTGTGTGTGTGTGTGTGTGTGTGTGTGCGCGCAGTGAATTCGGAAAGTATTCAAATCCCTTTTTCCACATTTTGTTACTTTACAGCCTTATTATAAAATGGATTATCAATCTACACAATACCCCATAATGACAAAGCAAAAAACAAAGTTTTTTTATTTTCTTCAAATGTATGAAAAATAAAAAACGATACCTTATTTACATAAGTATTCAGACCCTTTGCTATGAGACTTGAAATTGAGCTCAGGTACATCCTGTGTCCATTGATCATCCTTGATGTTTCTACAACCCGGAGTATACCTGTGGTAAATTCAATTGATTGGACATGATTTGGAAAGGTACACACCTGTCTGTATAAGGTCCCACAGTTGACAGTCAGAGAAAAAAACAATCCGTGACGTCGAAAGAATTGTCCGTAGAGCTCCGAGACAGGAGTGTGTCGAGGCACAGATCTGGGGAGGGAGTCTCTGTATGTCATTGAGTTGCCCAGCTAGAACCCGGACTTGAACCTGATTGAACATCTCTGGAGAGACCTGAAAGTAGATGTTCAGCAACCTAACAGAGCTTGAGAGGATCTGCAGAGAAGAATTGGATAAACTTCCCAAAGAAAGGTGTGCCAAGCTTGTAGCGTCAACTGTTTTTGCTTTGTTATTATTGTGTTTTGACTGATGATTGAAAAACATGTTTTAAATTCATTTTAGAATAAGCCTGTAGCATAACATAAAATGTGGAAAAAGTTGAGGGGTCTGAATACTTTCTGAATATACTGTGTATATAAAATAAAAGAACCCGTAGTAAGCTATATACAGGGTCCGTACCAATACCTGTTTATATTCTGAATATGTACAGTATACTCTACTGGAAGCCAGTAAACTAACCACACCCCATGCTGTTGACTAACCTACCCTACTGCAGATCCACGCTGTTGACTAACACTACCATACTGTAGATCCATGCCTTTGACTAAATACACCCTACTATAAATCCATGCTGTTGACTAACTACACCTTACTGCAGATCCATGCTGTTGACTAACCTACCCTACTGCAGATCCACGCTGTTGACTAACTCTACCATACTGTAGATCCATGCCTTTGACTAAATACACCCTACTATAAATCCATGCTGTTGACTAAATACACCCTACTATAAATCCATGCTGTTGACTAACTACACCCTACTGCAGATCCATGCTGTTGACTAACTACACCCTACTGCAGATCCATGCTGTTGACTAACAACACCCTACTGCAGATCCATGCTGTTGACTAACTACACCCTACTGTAGATCCATGCTGTTGTTTTGGGGTTTTGTTGTCATTCTTGGCTGAGGTCACTGACACCGGGCTGGTGTTCATTCAATCTCAGCCCAGATCGGAGCCTCAGTAGCATCAACCAGCTCCAGTAGCAACAATCAGCGCTCCAGCTCCACCACTCTCTCTGCCTTAACCCTGGCTGCATACCAAATGGCACCCTATTCCTGTTGTAAGTAGTGCTCTATGTAAGGAATAGGGTGTGATTTGGCTCTGTCCCGTGTAGCTCAGTTGGTAGAGCATGGTGCTTGCAATGCCAGGGTTGTGGGTTTGATTCCCACGGGGACCAGTACAGGAAAAAAGTATGTAAATATAGGCACTCACTACTGTAAGGCGCTCTGGATAAGAGTGTCTACTAAATGACTAACGTGACAAGTATGCACATTTGGGATGCAGCCCTACTCCTAACCCAGCACTGTCTAACATCTCATGAACTCAACGTAAGCTACTACATATGCTCTTGAAGGAACAGAAGATATGACAAAGCAGTCTTGTGGACTTAATGTTTATACTTGTCATTATTGCCTGGGACCGACAAGTCCTTTGAGGGTAGAGTTATTCCCATAAAGAAATTACAGATATAGGCAAGAGAGATTTCCAGTGTCTTATTCAGTTTGATCATCAGTCGGTCAATATAGGCTATTATTTGCAGGTGTCTTGTCATCATTTTCCAGTGGTAATTGGTCATGCTCTCTAATGATGTCTCCTCACTCTCGCTCGCTTCCTCCCCTTTCTCATTATCCCTGTTCCCCTCACTCTCCCTCCCTGCCTCTTTCACTCTCTTCCCCTCCCTCCCTGTCCCTCTGCAGCCCACTGCTCCTGTCATCCTGGACTTCATGACCATGTTGGCAATCTGTCACACGGCTGTCCCCGAGCGCACCGACGATACGATCGTCTACCAGGCTGCCTCACCAGGTACAGCCCACCAGTCCTGACCTCACAGCACTGCACTGTAAAAGTCTTACAACCGCTCTTAATAGCCTTTTAACAGCCTTATGATAGCTTGAAATGCCAGGTCAGTCACCAAACGTCCGTCAGTCAATCTACCAATCAAATATAAGAATACAGAAGCAAAGGATCTCCAGTTGACGTTGAATAAATGGCTGTCTCTAGGCGACCACTTATATTGTCATGCCTCAGTTTCCTGTGTTCCTAAGTCTCATTGTTTGCAAAGCCCCTCAAACCTCAGTATCGTCTGCAGACATATGACAACACCATCACATTGATATCAACTAATGACATCAATACCTTATTGAAGATGGGAGTGACACAAACTAGGATGTGACCAGTATACAAAAGACAGCAATTTCGTTGTGCAGGAGTGGAACAGACATCTGAACAATACAAAAGGATGCACATTAACCCTGAGTATTCTCTATTATATTATACAAGGCCAATCTGACTTTATATGCTTTGAGCCAACAAGACTAGGTGTTTTGTAGTGGTAGAGAGCAGGGTCGTGTTCAATAGGCACCAAGGCTAGATGTTTTGAAGTGGTTCAATAGGCACCAAACGGAAGAAAACGGACCAAAATATTTAGGCACTACCTTGACCGGTCCCATAAGAACCGCTTATTTTTGTGTTCTGTTGCAACGTTACACACTCATGAACACGACCCAGGGAAATACAAGGTCCTCTGAAGCAGCATCCTCATTTGATCTGCCAGGGTTGTCTCCCCCACCCCCCCTCTAAGTGGAGCTTGTTCATTTGAAATATTTAAAGTGGCGCTTACCTCAGTGAATCTGCAGAACCTATCCACTTTTCATAATTAAGAGTACATTCTCCACTCTGGCCTTGTTTCCTTGTGATCCAGACAAAAAGAGGAGATGTGATGAATGGATAGAATGTCACTATTTTATTTAACCTTTATTTTGACTGGGAAGCCATTGAGACCAAAGTCTCTTTTCCAAATGCGCCCTGTATAATACAATATAAAATAGTGTGTGTGTGTGCACGCGCAGTTTGGACACACCTACTAATTTCAAGGGTTTTCTTTATTTTTACTATTTTCTACATTGTAGAATAATAGTAAAGACATCAAAGCTATGAAATGACACATGGAATCATGTAGTAACCAAATAAGTGTTAAACAAATCTAAATATATTTTATATTTGAGGTTCTTCAAAGTAGCCACCATTTGCCTTGACAGCTTTGCACAGTCTTGGCATTCGGTTTTTGCTATGTCATTATGGCTGATTTGTGTGTAGATTGATGAGGGGAAAAAATAATTGAATCCGTTTTAGGATTAGGCTTTAACGTAACACTGGAAAAAGGGAAGCGTTCTAAATACTTTCCGTATGTACAAAGTGGTTGTAGCACTCATTTATAAACAACTGTATGAACATTTTTGCGGTCTAGAACAAAATTCTTAGTGCTTAGTTAGACCCCAACTGTCTTGGTCAGCTCATGTCTCTGATACTTGTGTTACTGTTCTGGTGCACCTCTCATCTCCAACCCTAACTTGGGCTCTCCTCTGGTTATACAGACGAAGGGGCTCTGGTGAGGGCAGCAGCAAACCTGGGCTTTGTGTTCTCCGGTAGAACCCCAGACAGTGTCATCATTCAAGCGGTAAGTAGATGCAGCAGAATACATATAAATATAATTCTTATTCTAGTGATTCTATTTCTATGGTATAAACAAAATAAAGTCTGATAATGAAAATGAACAGTGCTATTGTGCCTTTCACTGCTGTTCTGTAGCTCTTAAAGCTCTATACATTGTAAGGTGGTAACTCACCCATCTACAGTACCACTTGTGTGCAAACGTTTTGAGGTAGGCCTGCCAAACATTGCCCAGTACTGAAAGGCTACGGTCATTGTGTGCAGAGCGTTCTAGTAATGGTGCTCTGATTGTTCGGCCTGTTTTAACAATGAAAAGGCAACATTGTTCTATGTGACATTGCTACATAACCTACAAGGATAGACCATTACATTTGACATTTTAGTAAAACAACAGTTTCATGACGCTGTGCCCCATTTAAAAAATAATACAAATAAATAAAAAAGCATCATTAGCCTATTCACGTTTCACACGTTTACCTTGTTCTTACTGTCCAGTCAAACACTCCATGTAAAGTGGGAGATTCTAATCAATGCAAAATGGAATTCAAATGAAGGAATTAAGTTGGCTTAATGAGGAGTAGGCTACAATGATCAACCAACAGGTAGGCTGTTGTTTCATATAAATGGATTTGTTGTAGACCAGTGTGGGGAATGCAGCAAAATAGTTAGACTTGCTACTTAAGCTAACTAGCTGGCTACTGTAGCTTGCTAGCTTCTTTACAACGATTTGATGCAGTCAAGACTGGCCCTAGCAGGTGGTATGATAAATAGGCCAGTCAAGTTCTTCCACAACGATCTCGAGAAACCATTTCTGTATGAACCTCGCTTTGTGCATGGGGGATTTTTCATGCTGAAACAGGAAAGGACCTTCCCCAAACTGTTGCCACAAAGTTGGAAGCACCAAATCGTCTAGAATATCATTGTATGATGTAGCGCTAAGATTTCCCTTCACTGAAGCTAAGGGGCCTAGCCTGAACCATGAAAAAACCCACAGGCCATTATTCCTCCTCCACCAAACTTTACAGTTGACACTCTGCATTAGGAAGGTAGCCTTCTCCTGGCATCCGCAAACACGGATTAAGAGAACGCATTTCTACTGCTCCAATGGCGGCGAGCTTTACACAACCCCAGCCGATGCTTGGCATTGCGCGTGGTGATCTTAGGCTTGTGTGCAGCTGCTTGGCCATGGAGATGTATCTCATGAAGCTCCCGAAGAACAGTTCTTGTGCTGATGTTGCTTCCAGAGGCAGTTTGGAACTCGGTAGTGAGTTTTGCAACCGAGGACAGACTATTTTTACATGCTTCGCGCTTCAGCACTCGGTGGTCCCGTTCTGTGAGCTTGTGTGGCCTACCACTTCGCGGCTGAGTCATTGTTGCTCCTAGACGTTTCCTCATTACAATAACAGCACTTAAAGTTGACCGGGGCAGCTCTAGCAGGGTAGAAATGTGCCGAACTGACTTATTGGAAAGGTGACATCCTATGACGGTGCCATGTTAAAGGTCAGTAAGACCATTCTACTGCCAATGTTTGTCTATGGAGATTGCGTGGCTGTGTGCCAAAATGATATACACCTGTACGCAACGGGTGTGGCTGAAATAGCTGAATTTGAATTTTGTTTATATATAGTGTATATTATTATTATTATTATTATTATTATTATTATTATTACTATTCGAATAGTGAAATCATTTAAAATGCCCATCCCTGGTAGAAATAGCATTGCAAAATGTTTCAAAGGAGAAATAGCTCGGCATCCCGTATACAACACAATAATTAGGCTTATTTTTCTTCACTATACACTGGGAATGAAAGCCTTTGTTTAGCCACCACAGGGACAGACGCTGTGCTTTTTGTGTAAACACAGAACACCTCTATTGTCCCTCAGAGCTCAGACGAGTGCTCTCTCTCACTGTAAAATATCATCAAGGAGCTTGTCGCTATGACAATCACTCGGCACTTTGAGGCCTCTGTCTGATTAAATGTCTTGAGGCTTCATCTCAACATTTGGCACTCTATTCACTTTATAGTGCACTGCTTTTGACCATACCCTTATGGGTCCTGGTCAAAAACAGTGCACTATAAAGGGAAATGAGTGCCATTTGGGATGCATGCTTTGTGAGAGACGGGAAATACTTGAGGGTCGGACCAATGTACGGTGGAGCAGACCTGGGTTCAAGTAGGATTTGTTTTCTTTCAAGTACTTACGATGCATTCTTTTTTGTCCATTTACAAATCAAATCAAATTTGTACCATAAAATGCTTACTTACAAGCCCTTTTAACCAACAATGTAGTTAAGAAAATATTTACTAAATAAACTAAAGTAAAACAATAAAATAACAGTAATGAGGCTTTATACAGTTATATACATGGAAATGTATTTTGTGAGATCAGCATAAAAATTACACAATCAATGCACTTTAATACAAAGAATGCAATACATAGAGCCCTGCTTTGAGCGTTTGACTGCTCCTGCCTGGAGTGACAGATGGGTGGCGTTTGTACTTCTGTGACCATTGCATTGGCAAGTTCAATCAAACTTGGGTAAAGTTTATTTGGAGGGGGAAAAAATGATTATCCTACTATTTGGATCCAGGTCCTTTCATGTAGCTAGAGCACAGGCCCTGTCATGGAAAATAACGACTCTTCTAAATTACTTAATTAGATTACGGGTACGCGATTACGTCTGTGAACGCGTCCCTCTCTAACCTAAGGGCACTTTGTTTCCTGTAATTGGCTAACCTGATGATTGCACTTAGGGAGGTTGGCCGGCACGGAAGCCTAAGCCCTCTTCAAATTTTTCTCCAGAGTACGACATTTCCAAGACATTTGTCTAGGTCCTCAACTTTTATTAGGCCTGCGAAAGCCCCTTGACGCACATGTAATCATCGGCAATTGTACCTGGTGGTCTTGACAATTTATAACATCTGAGCTGGGCGGACTGTCTGAGCACAATTTAGTTCAATTAAGATTAGACAAGGGTCAAAAATGTAGCGTTGGGTTACTTTCATAGTGAAAAGTGATAAAAGAAGGCTAGTTTAGAGTCAATGACTTAACGTGCAATGACTAACTTACTGTCTGTCTGTTGTTTTGTTTTCAGCTTGGAGCTGAGGAGAAGTATGAACTGCTCCATGTTCTAGAGTTCACCAGGTACGGCTTCATTAAAGTTCCCCCTGAATCTGATGGTTCTACTTCTAAATGAACTGCAGATGTCTTCATTTAGAGCAGGGGTGTCAAACTCATTCCACAGAGGGCCGAGTGTCTGCTGGCTTTTGGTTTTACCTTTCAATTAAGACCTCGACAACCACACGAGGGGAGTTCCTTACTAATCAGTGACCTTATTTGATCAATCAAGTACAAAGGAGGAGTGAACCTGCATGAGTTTGACACGTGTTATGGATGTTTAAACATGGTCCGGTACTGTGCCTCGGTCAAAGTGGCATGCAGGTGGTGAGGTTCCACTACAATACAGGAGGCGGACAGTGGTAATTATGACACCATGTTGGCTATGCAACAATCTTGCCACACATTTTACAGTAGACACATTTTTATGCGACCACCCTGGCATATATTCTAGATTTACTTGTTTTAATTTTGTGAATTTAGCTTAATACAAAGGTGTGATATATTTTACTTTCACAAATATTCTGTCTCTGCTAGTTACAGTAGGGGATAATGTTCTCTCTGCTGTTTACAGCAGGGGATAATAGTTATTTTTAAAATTATTATTAGCATTTAAAAATATATATATTTCCCTTTTATTTTTCCCTAACCCTACCACGCCTCACATAATTGGAGTAAATTAAGGGACAACAACACTTATGCTTCTTCTTCCAGTTTATATACATACTTTTATCAATTTTACAGACACAATGTATTTTACAATAGTTATCTTTTGTTTGTTTTTAATCCCATCCTTTAGCTAAAGTCAACCCCTCCCATCTATCTCTGTCGACCATCCAGTTTGGTTTCTATTTTGCCATATATTTTTAACTGTACTGTTTCACCAAAGTTCTGAACGTATATACATTTTACAGACACAGTATATTTTACATTAGTTATCTTGTTGTTTTTAATCCCACCTTTCAGTTCCACTCAACCCCTTCCACTCAACCCCTCCCATCTATCTCTTGAGACCATCCAGTTTTGAATTTCTATTTGCCATATATTGTTCTACAGTGATGTTTCATGAAAGTTCTGAACCTTTTTATTCTCATAGTTTCTACTGATTGTAAATTAAAGATGACAATTTTTGCTAAAAGTATTATTGATCAATTGACAATGATTTTTCAAATCACCCAGTAGTGCTATCTGTAGCGTTAGCTCCAGGTAAATATTGCACTTCTTCAAACATTCAAACATCCTCTGCTAGTTACAGGAGCTGGTCATGTTTTGTCTCTCCTAGTTACAGGAGGTGGTCATGTTTTGTCTCTCCTAGTTACAGGAGGTGGTCATGTTTTGTCTCTGCTAGTTGCAGGAGGTGGTCATGTTTTGTCTCTGCTAGTTACAGGAGGTGGTCATGTTTTGTCTCTCCTAGTTACAGGAGGTGGTCATGTTTTGTCTCTGCTAGTTGCAGGAGGTGATCATGTTTTGACTCTGCTAGTTACACGAGGTGTTCATGTTCTGACTATGCTAGTTACACGAGGTGATCATGTTCTGACTCTGCTAGTTACAGGAGGTGTTCATGTTCTGACTCTGCTAGTTACACGAGGTGATCATGTTCTGTCTCTGCTAGTTACAGGAGGTGATCATGTTCTGTCTCTGCTAATTACAGGAGGTGATCATGTTCTGTCTCTGCTAGTTAAACGAGGTGTTCATGTTCTGACTCTGCTAGTTACAGGAGGTGATCATGTTCTGTCTCTGCTAGTTACAGGAGGTGATCATGTTCTGACTCTGCTAGTTACAGGAGGTGATCATGTTCTGTCGTACTGTATCTTTAACATTGTGATGATTTTCTGTCTCTCAGTACTAGGAAGAGGATGTCAGTCATCATGCGTACTCCATCTGGCAAGATCCGCCTCTACTGCAAAGGAGCTGTGAGTGTCTCTCGCCCTCTCGCTTTCTCGCTCGCCCTCTCGCTTTCTCGCTTGCTCTTTCTCTCTAGCGCTCGCTCTTTCTCTCTAGCGCTCGCTCTTTCTCTCTAGCGCTCGCTCTTTCTCTCTTGCCCGCTCTCTTGCACGCTCTCGTGCTCGCTTTCTCTTTCCCTCTCCATGGCAACACATGTGACAGACCATCATTAGCATAGCACAGCGCTGTTGTTAAATGCTTCTCTTATTGCTTCTAATTCCGACATAAACAATTCTTCCTGTAACAGACTAAAGATCTGATATCAAGATCACACATTAGACATATTATTTACTACACTGGTTCTCCTGTTTTTATTATTGATTTGCGCACACACACACACACACACACACAAAAAAAGGAAATGCCTCTCCCTTTCAAATTTCTTTAGAAAAAGTACTGCAGTTGTTTAATTGCTGTCTAACTATTGGGTGTTCGGTATAGACGTACAGTACATATATATATATATATTCATGAACATATTCATACAGTGAGCTCCAAAAGTGTTGAGACATTGACACATTTTTTGTTGTTTTGGTTCTATGGGAAAGTTACAGATGCACGATCAGACACACCGACCCCCCCCCCCCCCCCCCCCCCCCCCCCCCCCCCCGTCTAACTTTATCACTCATCATTATTAACGATTCATTCAGGATTATCCATCATGGTAGCATCCACATTAATGTAGAAGTGTTTCGAAAGTTATTCAAAAAATAACACAACATTTACCATTCATTTCTATTGGGCACAAAATAATGAAAAACACATCCAAAACAAACAGCAAATGCATCCAACAAGTTTGTAAAGTAACAAGCTTGATGTAGTCATTGAATGCTATGAACATGGGACCAAATACTAAACGTTTGACTACTTGAACACACACATACAGTACCAGTCAAAAGTTTGGACACACCCACTCATTCCAGGGTCTTTATTTTGACTATTTTCTACATTGTAGAATAATAGTGAAGACATCAAAACTATGAAATAAAACATAGGGAATCCTGTTGTTAACAAAAAATATATACATTTTCAATTCTTCAAAGTAGCCACCCTTTTCCTTGACAGCTATGCACACTCTTGGCATTCTCTCAACCAACTTCATGAGGTAGTCACCTGGAATGGATTTCAATTAACAGGTGTGCCTTGTTGAAAGTTAATTTGTGGAATGACTTTCTTTAATGCATTTGAGCAAATCAGTTGTGTTTTGACAAGGTAGGGTTGGTATACAGAAGATAGCCCTATTTAGTAGAAGACCAAGTCCATGTTATGGCAAGACAGCTCAAATAAGCAAAGAGAAACAACAGTCTATTATTACTTTAAGACGAGGTCAGTCAATCTGGAAATTCCAAGAACTTTGAAAGTGGCTATGATGAAACTGATCCTCAGATTGCAGCCCAAATAAATATTTCACAGAGTTCAAGTAAGACACATCTCAACATCAACTGTTCAGAGGAGACTGCGTGAATCGGGCCTTAATGGTTGAATTGCTGCAAAGGAACCACTACTAAAGGACACCAATAAGAAGAGACTTGCTTGGGCCAAGAAACACGAGCAATGGACATTAGACCGGTAGAAGCCCAAATTTGAGATTTTGGGTTCTAACCGCTGTGTCTTTGAGATGCAGAGTTGGCGAACTCTGCATGTGTGGTTCCCACTGTGAAGCATGGAAGAGGAGGTGTGATGTGTGGGGGTGCTTTGCTGGTGACACCATCACTGATTTATTAAGAATACAAGGCACACTTAACCAGCATGGCTACCACAGCATTCTGCAGCAATACGCCATCCCCTCTGGTTCACACTTAGTGGGACTATCATTTGTTTTTCAACAGGACAACGACCCAAAACACACCTCCAGGCTGTGTAAGGGCTATTTGACCAAGAACGAGAGTGATGGAGTGCTGCATCAGGTTACCTGGCCTCCACAATCACCGATCTCAACCCAATTGAGATGGTTTGGGATGAGTTGGACCGCGGAGTGAAGGAAAAGCAGCCATCAAATGCTCAGGGTATGTGGGAACTCCTTCAAGACTGGAAAAGCATTCCAGGTGACTACCTCATGAAGCTGGTTGAGAGAATGCCAAGAATGTTCAAAGCTCTCATCAAGGCAAAGAGTGCCTACTTTGAAGAATCTCAAATGTAAATATATTTTTTGGTTACTACATGATTCCATATGTCTTATTTCATCATTTATGTCATCATTATTATTCTACGATGTATAAAATAATACAAATAAAGAGAAACCCTTGAATTATTATTTGTGTCAAATTTTTGGACTGGTACTGTATATGTGAATTTGTCCCAAAACTTTTGGTCCCCTAACATGGGTGGACTATGTACAAAAAGTACTGTAATTTCTAAACGGTTCGCCTGATATGGATGAAAACGCCCTCAAATTAAAACGGACCGTCTGCACTTTAACCTCAGTCATTGTATCATTTCAGATCGAAAGTGCTGCAGTACAGAGGCAAAACAACAACAAATTCACTGCCCCAATATTATTTTGGAGCTCACTGGTGTTTGGTAGCCAGTGATTTTACATGGTTGATTGTTTACATGGCAGTTATTTGCTGGCTGTCCAGGCAGTATGTGTGATGACTGACTGTGCTGTTTCAATAGGACACGGTAGTCTACGACCGTCTGGCCGACAGCTCCAGGTATAAAGAGATCACTCTGAAACACCTGGAGCAGTTTGCCACAGAGGGTGAGTGAGGGAACAGCTCCTCCTGTTTAGCTACCTAACACACATAGGACCTATTCAAACACTTCAGAAACCTTTCTTCCTTCATTGCTTTACCTCTATGAATATACTACCCCCTTGTGAGAGGTTGGCAGAATTACATCAACATATCCCCTGTGCTAAAATCAGCATATTTCTAGTTTCTGCAGTTTTTTTTATTTTTTATTGTGTAATATAAATGGAAATGCAGATTAATGTCAATCGCCATAAGTTAACACCCGCTGTGTCATTATTAGGTTATGTAGGCCTTCTGGGTTTACGTCAGGTGATGTATGTCCATTGTGTCTCAGGGCTGCGTACTCTGTGCTTTGCTGTGGCTGAGATTAGTGAGTCAATCTATCAGCAATGGTTGGAGGTGTTCCACCGTGCCTCCACCGCCCTGCAGAACCGAGCCCTCAAACTGGAGGAGAGCTATGAGCTCATCGAGAAGGTCAGTCACACTCACACACACGCATATGAACACTTGTGAATGCACCGACACACACGCATGCTTGCACACGCATTCACACCACAGCACTCCCCAACTAACCCCTATCCACCAATCACCATCTTCCCCTGTCCCCTCAATAGTCCTGTAAACCACCAGTAAACACAGGACATATTTCTTCTCTGTTTGAAGTTACTACCTCTACCACAAACTTTTCAAATAGTACTACCTTTACCTCTACAAATACCACTACCTCTACTACTAACTCTACAAATACCTCTACCACTAACTCTAAAAATACGACTACCTCTACAAATACAGCTACCACTACCTCTACCGCTACCCCACCTTCCCCAACCCACACTCAGAACCTGAGTGTGAACTCATATCAGCCAAGAGATTCCAGCGCTGAGCAATCAGCTCTGCAAACAAGATAATGACTTAGTTATTGACTTACCTGCCTGCTAGGTTCACCATAAGGACACCAACATTGCACAAGGCATCCATTTTAAACCTCTTTCCATGGGTTTGCTGAACCTAAATCAGTTGAACTGAATTCAGACCTGAATTCAGACCAACTTGAGTAATGTCGGGCCGTTGCTGAAAGCATACGTGTTGCAATCGAAATGGCACCCTATTCCCTATATAGTGCACTACGTTTGACCAGAAAGTAGTACTTTATATTGGGAATATATGGTGCCATATGGTGCACGGAAATGTATTCCAAATGGGTTTGGATGGTTCGATGCACGATATACTATGGGGCTTAATGAATGTATGGGGCAGGTTCGGTCGGCCCAGTACTGCAAAGCAACAGTCAGTTCCTCTGTGTGAAACGTGGTGTTGAAATACTATTCAAACATAGCAGTGGAGCCCTTGATCAACGAGCCTGCCAGACCTTCAGCGCTGCCCAGAACAAATGAACTCAATCACAGTGTAAACACAAAAGTTCTGAGAAAGAGGGGTGCAGGGATGAGAAGACCACTAGATGGCAGTCTGAATGAGGCTAGATTTACAGTATCTCTGAGAGAAGGGCCTTGTCCCAATAATCTGTCCTTTCTCCTGGAGGCATGGGCTATTGGCATTTTCCACCACAATTCTTATACCAGTCATCCCTTTCAAATCAGGGAAATGAACCAGTGCATACTTCATGAGGTAGGTGAGATCATTGAGATGTATATGTGGTGCTGATGTTTAGGAACTGTGACCTCACCATGTCCTTTTAGAGAAAACCAAAAGGAAAGCCCACCACCACATCACTTCTCTTTGCAGAACTCTCTTGACAAGCTACTCTGGAACAGCCACTACTTGGGCTTCAATGAAATACACACCTTATTACTGTTAGTTTATTTAGTCCATGTTCTGGTGTATGTTCAGCAGTCGTCTTGACTGAAATCTAGTTGCAGTCTTGGGTTCAGATAGGCCTACTGTTTGAAACCATTCAAATACTTTCAGCGTTCGCTCTAGCCTGCCTGCAGGGCCAGCCAGAGGGGCGGGTTTTGCGCTTTTGGGACTTTTCAAATAGTATTTGAACCAAGGTCTGTTGTTTTTATCTGGGGCTGTATGTATCCAGCGTCTGATCTAGGATCGGTTTTGCCTTGTAGATCATAATGAGATCAGAACCTCTACTCTGAGATGCTTTGTGTATATGGTTTCTGAACAGTAAAGAGGGAGAGTCACCCATATTACTGAGTCGGGTGATCAATGAAGAGAACAGCAAATGTGACGCAGACGCATTGAAATCCTAGGAAAAAGGGTCAGAGGCCAATACCTTGGACCATGACCACAATTAATGACCAGAAATTCCTGGTCCGAAAGCTCACTGACTCCCCTTTTAGTGACCTGTGTACTGCAGTCCCTGTTGACCTGAATTAAACAACTGTTCGCCCATGAACCCTGTGGCTTTTTAATCTGTTCTTGAAGGTCAACATGTTGCCATATTGCCTGTTTGCGTTTGACTTGCATGCGATTGCATTTAACCTACGTAAACGATCAACAATGTCCATGATTCACTTAACGTGTTGGTTGTCATTTAATGCACAAATTATGCTCTTATGTCGTGTCTTCCCAGCAAACACCGTAACATTATCAATGTTGAGACAATGTAACTTGGAAGTCGCAACATTAATTAACACACGCATCCCTCCCCCCGTGCATGGTTTCATATGGGTAGTGGGCTAAAGATATACTGCAGCCCGGCCTAGGTCACAGCTCTTTAGGGAGGATTGACCGTTGCACCCCCGGCCCAACTCTGGCCTCCCCTTTGCAGCTGCCTCTCCTCTCTCCTCTCCAGGGCCCTGTCAAAGCATCGGGCCCCTCCAGGTCCCCCCAGGCCCCTTCCCAAAGACCCGCCTGGCTTCCTGTTAAAAAAACACATTAACCACTGTGCTGCGACTACAACTGGCCCCTAAGTCTCATTCTCCCTCTATTCCCCACCCTAACCCCAAATCCCCCAATCCATGGCCCAGTTTTGGAGGGGTGGGAAAACAAGAGCAGCTGACTTGAGCGAAAAACAGGAAGTGAATGAGTGACACAGTCCGGCCCTTAATTTTTCTGACACCTGACGTTGTAAAGCCCCTTCTCTTGTTACATTATCTCTTCCTTGTTTCCTCATGCTTCTCTCACTCTCTAGAACATGCAGCTCTCGGGGGCCACAGACATTCTCTAATGTTTCTCTCCCTCTCTAGAACCTGCAGCTCTTAGGGGCCACAGCCATCGAGGACAAGCTCCAGGACAAGGTGCCTGAGACCATTGAGACGCTGATGAAGGCCGACATCAAGATCTGGATCCTGACCGGGGACAAGCAGGAGACTGCCATCAACATCGGTAAGACTACACAAACAGAAACATAAAAAAGCATAACATCAAAACGACATCCTTCCCTAACGTTGTGAACTAAAATCTTTACTGAGGAAGGCTCAGTCAGCGCAGTGGCCGTGGGGCAAAGCTCAGTCAGCTCAGTCAGCGCAGTGGCCGTGGGGCAAAGCTCAGTCAGCTCAGTCAGCGCAGTGGCCGTGGGGCAAAGCTCAGTCAGCTCAGTCAGCGCAGTGGCCGTGGGGCAAAGCTCAGTCAGCGCAGTGGCCGTGGGGCAAAGCTCAGTCAGCGCAGTGGCCGTGGGGCAAAGCTCAGTCAGCGCAGTGGCCGTGGGGCAAAGCTCAGTCAGCGCAGTGGCCGTGGGGCAAAACGGTCTATTGGCAAGAAGATTTCCTCTGTAGAAGTTGGCACAACAACATGTTTCTAAATGCACATGATGTATTGCTACACCACATTGATGTTGACAGGAATAACATTGCGTGCACACACTCATACACACAAAAGTATGCATACACACATGCAAAACATCTCACATATGTACCTGGTATTCACAGGGGTTTCAACATTACCATTGCTGTCAATGCACCAGAGAGCTGACGTTGGGCATGTGCACCCTCCCTCCCCATGTTCCCCCACAAGGAGCGTTGCTAAGCCCTCAGATGTGGCCGTAATAGTAAAATTGCTAAAAACACGCAGGCCTCGAAACAGCAAACCCGATTACAGGAGCGTCCGGGAAAATAGATAATAAAAGGTGTCCGTTTGTGGCCACCTACCTTCCTTGGGGCTGAATCAGCCCTTTGTGCCCCACTGGCCAGCTGTGCGGGGGCCTGCGAGCGCTAGAAGCTCACGGGAAGTATTTTTACAGGTCCGCCGCTTGACTGAGTCGCTCTGTAAAACGCCTCTGAATATTTACTTTGTTTTTACCGCTTTCCTCCCTCCTCCTCATCCTCCTCCTCCTGGAAAAAAAAGTAAACTGCTGCATAGGTTTGTGGCACACCTTTCGTGGCCAAAGGCGGGCTGGCGAACAAGACTGTCCCGTTCTCCGTGTTCTCTTTTCCCAGCATCTCCCTGCCTGTGGCGGCCCATGCCGTGAAAATGGCCTCATGCCATCCCTGGGACGAGCTTGTAAAACTCTGTTTACCCGTTTTAAAATTCATCGGGTGCTGAAAACATGGTTGAGCCTGTTTGACGTTGACCTCTGCTGCTCTAGAGGCTGAGAGCGCAGAGAGAACTGTCACAGCTGTAATCCAGTCCACTGGAAATGACACATCGTGACAACAACCATTCTGAAACCTTATGAACGTCTCTGCCCTGGCAGAATCAGCAAGGATTTCACATGAAATGACCTGACTCTAAAGCTGCCCTTGATGCTTTAGGCAGGACCACTTGGACTACGACTCCATGAAAGCACACTGCCCGCTGGTGTAGTGTGTTCAGAGTGTATTCAGTCTCCCAGCACATCACTGGAGCGAGGACGGCCAGGCAAACAGCATCATGTTAGTCTTGGCTGAGGGGGGCTTCGTCCCCTCTTGGAAGGCAGACATGAAAGGGCAAACGCCTTCCAAACTGCCAACGCAAACACTGGCCTACCCTAACAACCCACTCTACCCTCACCATGCCCAGTGATTTAGCGGAGTGCCACCCCCACCCTCCCTCCTAATACCCACTGCCCCGGCAGCCATTTTGAGAACCCACTATGACCACATTGTGCAGCTTTAATTACTTACCCCCCCAAACAACTGACAAACCTCTGGTGTTACCGTGTGACACGGTGTCGCGCCGTTCGCATTCCCCAACTCCTTGGAGAGCACTGTTGTTTAGTTCCGCCAGGCCCCAAAAAACAAGGAATTTACTTTCTCTGGTGAATAAAAAGGGCAGTTTGGTCAGAGGCAACTGATCCTTTAAGATAAACACATTAAGCTAGGGGCTTTTGCAGGGGTTGACGGGGGTAAAGAGGCGGGAGATATTTTACACACGATGGCAGATTTTTGTGAAGTTTGTGCTTTAACATTTAAGAAAACAATCCGCCAGGTCCAGACCTCCACCCTGCTTGTTGTTGATTTGAGCCTCTGGAGGTGAAACCTGCACACACCTCATACATACACACACCAGACACGGGGGGGGGGGGGTGTGTGTGTGTGTGTGTGTGTGTGTGTGTGTGTGTGTGTGTGGGGTTCTCTTACACATTCACACCCAAACACACACTTATACATGCAGATGTGAAACAGGAGTCAATTCCAAGCTCGACCAAGCCCACAATGCTTGTGTGGTCACTTCACAGATTGTCCACTCTGATATTGCTGAGGATTTAGGTAGGCCCATTTTTTTGGGGGGGGGGGCACACAACTGTATCCCCCTGAGAGCCACTATCTCTCACCTCTCTAGTAACCCTGACCGGAGCCAAAATGGCCTCTCCAAGGGGAACCATGTTGAACAAACAATGGTGTAACTGCCCCCTTAACCCAGGAGACAGACATGTAACCTCGAGTATTACTCATGTTTTTTCCACTGATGGACTCAAGACTGTCGCTGTGCACCTAATGAAGTTCTAATAATTTGTCTTTTTCACCCCATTGTGACTTTAGCTAATAACAAAGAGAAAGCAAAGAGAGAGCTCAATTTCAGGAGGGAGTATATATAACCTATTGTTTGTCATTCATTCAGTATTAAAGTTGATTTTGAAAATATAATCATGATGTATAATTATATAATGGCCACTTTTTATTTGGATTGTCCAGCTAGTCCTTCTATAGATGCTCTACAGATGGTCATACTATTTGTTGTTAAGCAACTGCTTGCTTAGGTTACGGTTATGGCTAGGGTTGGTGTGAGGGTTGGTGTGAGGTCTAGGGCTGGTGTGAGGGCTAGGGCTGGTGTGAGGGCTAGGGCTGGTGTGAGGGCTAGGGCTGGTGTGAGGTCAAGGGTTGGTGTGAGGTCAAGGGTTGGTGTGAGGTCAAGGGTTGGTGTGAGGGCTAGGGTTGGTGTGAGGGCTAGGGTTGGTTGAAATGTTACTGATAATAATGTATATAGTCTATCTGTAGATGCTGTACAGACTATCCAAATGAAGTGTTACCAATAATATGACAGCGTGAAAAATATGTTTTTGATATTTGCACAAACTGACATTGCAGCTCATCTCTTGTTTCACTTGACCCTCTCCAGGACACTCCTGCAAACTTCTGACCAAGAACATGGGCATGCTGGTGATCAACGAAGACACACTTGACGTGAGTATGGCGGACTGGCGTCATGTTATTAATAATAATCTACAATTTCACTTTCATTGAACAGGGAGTGCTCTATACTTTAGTAACCTG
Organism: Oncorhynchus mykiss; assembly: GCF_013265735.2. Lineage (NCBI taxonomy): Eukaryota > Metazoa > Chordata > Actinopteri > Salmoniformes > Salmonidae > Oncorhynchus > Oncorhynchus mykiss. The sequence continues at coordinate 23,675,959 of NC_048578.1, read as the reverse complement.
TAGGCTTTCTTTGTGGACTGTACCGTCCCACAATATCCTTAAAGGGACAATCTGGGATTGGTATGTCCATGTTTGGAATTGTAAATTAATGATAGGTCAGTCTGAATTTAAGAGCGGTTACATTTCTCCAGCTTTGTTGTTTTTTGAATGCCAGATTGCCCCTTTTAAAAATCTATTTTATTGAACTGTTGCAATGGATTTTCCTATGTTTTGAGTTACTGTTATGTTAGTAGTGCTGTCACTCGGCACAATCCAAATCACAACGCTCCCTCAACCTCAATTATAATAATAATCCATCCCTGTGTGTGAAACAAAAATACCAATCTGGTCTGGTTTGTACCCTGGAGCCCGCTAAGAATGTCAAACACGCTCTTTGTACCAAAGGTAAGTCACCACCACCAATGCCTGACAGTGTAATCCTGCTTAAGACCAAGCTCGGTGTGTGTGTCCTGGTGTCCCACAATCAGATAGGGCTGTTGATTACTGTTAGCTCATTAGTTGATCGTTAAATCGTTGCCACCACTCCAAAAAATGCTGGAGAAAAAAATTGTTTTTCGTAGACTTCAATGAATGAAACCAGATAGAAAGTACAGTACCAGTCAAAAGTTGACATACCTACTCATTCCAGAGTTTCTCTTTATTTTTACTATTTTCTACATTGTAGAATAATAGTGAAGACATCAACACTTTGAAATACCACATGGAATCATGTAGTAACTAAAAAAGTGTTAAACAAATCAAAATATATTTGAGATTCTTCAAAATAGCCACCTTTTGCGTTGATGACAGCTTTACACACTCTTGTATAAAGAATAAAGAAAAACCCTTGAATGAGTAGGTGTCCAAACTTTTGACTGGTACTTTATGTAGAAAACATAATGGAGCTATATATTTGTTAATTAGGTCATGTTTGAGAACTAACAATCACCCCTCAAAAAAAACTAGACAGTAATGGGGGCCAACATTGATTTTGTTATATTGTTCGAGTCACTCAGATTGTATAAGAACACGGCATAAGTCATGGCAAAATGTGTAGAATTGCTGTAAATTAGCTTTAAAACATCACAATTTTGTCTCTGTGGCCAAGGGGAGGGCCTCTAAAATCAGAGACAGCGTCCTTGACCATGCCCACTCCCACGCCTAGGGGAAACTTATGTTGCTTGGCTTTACCTTTTTCTTTGTTCCTTAGTCTCTTTCCTTCTCTGTTGCTTCTCTCTGTCGGTGGCTTCTCTGACTCTCCTGTAACCAACAACCCGCCCTGTTGTGTTAGTTCCCTCTAGTGACCAGAGTGTAGATGCTTCAAGCCCACAGGCTGTGTTTACACAGGCAGCTCAATACTGATCTTATTTCAAATGGGTGGTCTTTTGACCAGTCACATCAGTTCTTATAGCCTTTAGCCGCACCCTTATCCTACTCCTCCTCTGTTCCTCTGGTGATGTAGAGGTTAACCCAGGACCTGTAGCCCTCAGTACTACACCTATTCCCCAGGCGCTCCCATAAGTTGACTTCTGTAACCGTAAAAGCGTTAGTTTCATGCATGTTAACATCAGAAGTCTCCTCCTTAAGTTTGTTTTATTCACTGCTTTAGCACACTCAGCCAACCCTGATTTCCTAGCCGTGTCTGAATCCTGGTTTAGGAAGGCCACCAAAAATTCTGAAATTTCCATCCCCAACTACAACATTTTCCTTCAAGATTGAACTGCCGACGGGGGTGGAGTTGCAATCTACTGCAGAGAAAACCTTCAGAGTTCACTCATACTATCCAGGTCTGTGCCCAAAGAATTTGAGCTTCTACTTTTAAAAATCCACCTTTCCAGAAATAAGTCTCACCGTTGCCGCTTGTTATAGACCCCCCTCAGCCCTCAGCTGTGCCCTCATCTGGACCCTCTCTTGCTAAAATTATCCGCCGCAATTGTTGCAACCCCTATTACTAGCCTGTTCAACCTCTTTCGTTTCGTCTGAGATACCTAAAGATTGGAAGTTGCAGACCGATATCCATCCTGCCCTGCCTTTCTAAAGTATTTCGATATGTAAGTTAACAAACAGATCACCTACCATTTCGAATCCCACCGTACCTTCTCCACTATGCAATCTGGTTTCCGAGCTGGGTGCTCCTCAGCCACGCTCAAGGTACTAAACGATATCATAACAGCCACCGATAAAAGACAGTACTGTGCAGCCATCTTCGTCGACCTGGCCAAAGCTTTCGACTCTGTCAATCACCCCATTCTTATCAGCAGATTCAATAGCCTTCGTTTCTCAAATGACTGCCTCGCCTGGTTCACCAACTACTTCTCAGGTAGAGTTCAGTGTGTGTAATCGGAGGGCCTGTTGTCCGGATCTCTGGCAGTCTCTATGGTGGTGCCACAGGGTTAAATTTTCGGGCTGTCTCTTTTCTCTGTATATATCAATGATGTCGCTGCTGGTGATTCTCTGATCCACCTCTACACAGACATCACCTTTCTGTATACATATGGTCCTTCGGACACGGTGTTAACTGACCTCCAAACCAGCTTCAATGCCATACAACACTTCTTCCGTGGCCTCCAACTGCTCTTAAATGCTAGTAAAACTAAATGCATTCTCTTCAACCGATCGCTACCCGCCTGCCTAGCATCACTATTCTGGATGGTTCTGACTTAGAATATGCAGACTCATATTCACTGAATATATGTCACTCATAGACACATTCACTGAATGTGGAGTCTTATATCTCTAACTTTAAGCATCAACTGTCAGAGCAGCTTACCGACCACTGCACCTGTACACAGCCCATCTGTAAATAGCCCACCCAACTACCTCATCTCCATATTGTTATTTGTTTTGCTCTTTTGCATCTCTACTTGCACATCTATCACTCCAGTGTTTAATTGCTAAATTGTAATTATTTTGCCACTATGGCTTATTTATTGCCTTACCTCCCTAATCTTACTACATTTGCACACACTGTATATATATTTTTCTATTGTGTTATTGACTGTTTTTTTTTATCCCATGTGTAACTCTGTTTGTGTCGCACTGCTTTGCTTTATCTTGGCCAGGTCGCAGTTGTAAATGAGAACTTGTTCTCAACTGGCCTACCTGGTTAAATAAAATAAACAATCTTTTCACTTAAAATCTTTTTCCAGAGCTGATCTGATTGGTCCAAAGATGCCGCCATCCAGAGGATTGTAGTGAAGTATACCCCAGCTAGTCACGGGCTCTGGCGGGGCCGGGGGCTCTGGTAGGGTTGGGGCTGTGGGGCTCTGACAGGGCCTAGTGGCCTGGTTGGAGAGAGAGATGTCGGTCAGCACATAGCCAGAACCCTGCATGCCGCCTTCTGCAAGATTGCGAAAAGAACAGAAGGCGGCCCAGGGGGGACCCCTCCACCCAACCCTAAACCGCTTTAAAAGTAGAGGGGGAAGAGGTCAGCAGGGAGTCTTGAATGTTGTTGGAGGGACGTAAAGGTGGAAAAGAGACTGCTGCTGTACTCCAGGAGAGGAAGCGAGGGAGCAGAGCAGAAGACGGAGGAGGAAGCGCTCACTGTGTGAGCCCAGTGTGCCGGAGCAGGAGTGAGGGATGCACAGAGGTGATGGAGGAGGGGATACAGCTATGACCGACGACCTTCACTCTGTCAACCCGGCTGGTTAGCGTGATAAATGGAGGTAGAGAGGAGAAGTTTCAGACACCGCCGTTCATAAAGCATAAAACACGCGGATGGCCTATTTTGAAATGTCAGCTCCTATTCTCCTGTGGCTCAGCAGATGCCTATAAGTTTTCTTGTAAAATATGGAGGAATTCTCTCCACCCTTCATTCGGGCTCAATGAACAGAGGTCCTGTCGGCGGTGCTGCTGGGAATTGGAGTTCTTCTCATTTTGTGCCTGAGAGTAATTGGAGTGCGCCCCCCCCCCCCCCCCCCTTTCTGTGTTTAGAAACAGTTCTCAAAGAGAGGGTGAAGTTTTAGAAGGCTTGAAAGTGGCCCGAGATCTCTCCAGGCACGGGGAGTGGTGCTAAATCTCCCATCCCCGGGCCTGGAGAACACACTGACTGGTGGAGCTGCCATGGCTGAACACTGGGCCTGGAGAACACACTGACTGGGTAGTGTGCGTGCCTGTGTGGGTTGTCGATGTTGGTATGTGCACGGAAGTGCATAGGTCTGTGTGCTTTATGTATCTGTGTGTCGGATATGCCCCTCTTTGGGTCGGATATGCCCCTCTTTGGGTCAGTCCAAGGTTGTATAGAACTGTACGAGACTAATGGATACACGTCCTCTAACTTGGAATCCCTGTCAAGTGTGTCATGTCATGTTTGCTACATCACTCAAGAGTTGCATCAACAATGGCGCTCAAAGTCTTGATTAGCCACTCTTAAACCAAACACAACCTAGTCACATAGGCTAAACTGGTCAGTATAGCCATAACAAAGAGGCTTTAGAAGGAGACAAGTAACATTAGCACTAAAATACCTCAGTGGAAATGGGGAGGGGGGGGATGGGTACCCTACTTTATCGTTATTTTGTGATAAATCACTTGTATCCAAGCACATACGTTCCCAGACATATACTTTACAAAGTCCGTACTGTACACATGCTTCCATACATTAGTGTTCCCACTGTTCACCCTGTTAGAAATCTCAATTTTTTTGTTCCATGGTTGAATTCCGATATCAAATGTGATACTATGCTCACTGTATGATGTAGCTGTTACCGCAGCACACCCCAGCGCTTGCAAGCCTGTGTGGCCTTTTATGGCCCCGATCAAGAATGGGCACACTCATGTGGAGAAATCCTGACAGCTGCACTCCTCCCTGTCTCCTCTCTCTTGTTCAATTTCTCTACCTCTTTAGCCCCCCCATCTGTCTCTTTCTCTCACTCTCTCTCTCTGTGTGTCGGTCAGCTTTGAAACCTGAGGCCTTTCTCTCCAAATATTGTCCTTCAAGCTTGGGTTTCAGAGTTTTGTTATGCCAGAAGAGGGTTGCATGGCCCCGTCAGTGCCCTTAGGTATCTAACCCTCCTCAACGGACCCTTCCCAAGCCTCATTCATGACCACTAGGTCACTCTAGCGTTGCATAATGCTCATGCCCGGCCGAGCCATCTGTTCAATGCGTTAGGTGTGACCACCTTCGGGTGGAAGGGCCCACCTAGGTCTCGTAACCCAGTTCATGCCCTCGATCTCGTACTCGGCCGGAAGTGGATACCTATGAGTCTCACACACTGACCTCACTCTTCAGACCACACCAGTCTGCCGGAGTCTACCACTCCCATGGGCAAACAGGGCGACTTTCCACCCTTCTTTATGAGTTTCCCTTTACAATCGTTTGAGTCACTTCATAGTTATGGGCTCTATTAGTCATACAGGAGAAATTACAGGACAATGTTGATCCCCAATAATGGAAGTGAGGCCAGAGTAAAAAAGTTTGGGAACTATTGCTCTAGGAGATGCAATGTATCCTACTGCCCAAATAAATATGATCAGGTTTCATCCATGTTGTTTTAAGCAGTCTTATATCTTATTTCCATTAACCAAGCCCATGGCCCCAGAACTTCATGCTCGCAATCCTCTTTTATAAGCACATCCATACCTGTTCCGGTCACTCTTGGAAATGGATCCTTGTTTGGGGTTTCATTTCCTGATGGGTTTGGCATCTGGGAAATGGTTGGAGAAGTTTTCTCCAGATGCACAGATGATGTCACCACGACTAGGTCCATCTCCATCCTGGGCTTTCCTGAGTGCAGGATGTTGGCTATAGCCGCCCCTATTAGAGGGCACTTCATCTTCCTGGCCATCCTCAATATTTATGGCATTTCAACATCGCTTGTCATCATAGCACTATATCACACACGACTCGAGAATGCATCCATTCACGTCCCAAACCTTTTGCTCCGTTTGGGGTTTTAGTAATCGCCTCTTGGCCGGGCGTCTGGATAGTCTGTCCAATAGGCATGTAAAACACAGGTCAAACATGGAGGACAGCTGCTTTACGGCAGCTTAATAAGAGAACGGAGAGTGGAGAGAGCAGGGGCTTAACTTTTTAACAGCCCTTATTGATTTAGGGACTTATAAAAGATGGGGCCTCTGAGGACGCTCACAAGCCAGGTTAGGACTTAGAACTTTGGAATGGGCTTTCAAGCACAGTACTCACCTGAGATCTGTGGAAATCGTATCTAGGTATGCGCTTCTTAGTTTCCGACATGAAATGCAGAGGATGGCGGATCCCAATGACATATGTCTAGGGTGTCTGTCCTCACGGGAGCCCATACATACGAGCCTTCGCTCCAGCAGATGATCCGAGGAATCACTCTTTATGGGGGAAATTATATAGAGGTTCAGTGCATTCCCAAGCCAAACACCACCCATCCGCCAGCACACCCTAAGCCTTAGAATAACAGTCTCTTATTTAAGGCCCTATTTGCCATTTGAAGAGTAATTCTGAGTTTGAAACATAAAACCAACAGAGGGGTAAATGTAGTATCCATATTATTCAAGTCGGCAGTTATTAAAATCATCCAGGTTTAATCAGCATATGGAAATATTCCTGGCTTCCAGTTTGAAGAAATTCAGCTGGCTAGGGACATTCCTGAAAAATTACTCGTAAACCCAGACAAATGTACAGTACTTGCTGAGAACGAAATTATGGAACTGTGCAGTGAGAGAGTAGAATCCCTCTTTTCTCTTTCCTATGCTATTGGTATTAATGCCGTGTGACGTTATGCTTTTCCAAATGAACCATCAAACCATTTCTAATGGAGTATGCCTTATTTATTGTTGTGTATATTTATTTTCTTATGATGTTCTAACATCTAGCAAATGTAAATTTGCTTTGAATAATCTTTACCATATGTCATAATAGCACTGTAAAAATTATAAAGGGATCGATGATAAGGTCAATTAAATCACTGGAGAATAGGGTTGCCTAGCATCGTGTTCTATCAAAAGCATTTAATTGATAACCATATTTAATTTGCTTCATTGTAATTTGTATCTCATATTCTGTCTAGGTAGTTCTAATGATGAGAAAATGTGTGCCTTTTCAGGCAACCAGGGAGACCCTCAGCCACCACTGTGGAATGCTCGGAGACGCCCTTTACAAGGAGAACGATTTCGCTCTCATCATCGACGGAAATACGCTAAAATACGCCCTCACGTTTGGAGCACGGCAGTACTTCCTAGACCTTGCCTTGTCCTGTAAAGCCGTGATATGCTGCAGGTAAGGCCCAGTCACCTATAACAGCATTACACTATAGGGTGTGTACATAGTACATTCAAGTTCATAAGTTCCCCATTTACTGTTCGAAAAGTGTTAGAACCACACAGAAGACACACTGTACTCCGGTTCAGACGCTCATTGGATGTTTCCTGTTGAGAGAACTGAGAACCAAGACTCCAAGTACAGAGAATCCCAAAGTTGTTAGTTCAGTTGGCATTAAATCGGCGTACAATTTTATTCTAATGTACCGTAGGAGCAAATCAGGGCAAACCTGAGCATTCAAAGGTTTATGCTCTGCCCTGAAAGGTAATCATTTAGTGTGCAGTTCATGTATTTTACAAGAGCAATTTAAAACCTGAGATTGTCCCCCAAAAAATGGTAACGTTAGAATTACGAAGGTACCGGCGTGTGTTGATTTGCACTTGCTGCATAAATAAAGTACTGGAGTGCTCAGGAGCCTGTGAAGAGGTCTGGACAGAAATCAGTGCCACGTTTCTTAGGGACCACAAACCGTGATCCAATACAAGACATCAGCTTTTTTTTGTGCTACTTTCTCTCGTTATACAGCACCCTGAGCGCTAACAGACCTTGGGAGATGAACAAGGAGGTCTCTTCAGGCATGTAGAAAAATCCTGTCTCACAGGGTTGGGCTAACCCTAACCACGACATCCAGTTTCCAACACCTTCTCTTGAGAGTTTTTGTACTGTAGCTGTACATCATGGAGTGCATCTCAAATGGCACCCTATTCCCTATATAGAGCCCTGGTCAGAAATAGTGCACTATATAGGGAATAGGGTGCCATTTTGGATGCATTCCATATCTTCTACCCGGGCCAAGGCAAAGAAAGCTCTGTAGCTTGGAACTCCGGAAGCCTGTAAGACTCAGCCTGTCATTTCAGGGGTAAAAGTTGGAAAGCTCGAAAAAGGAGGGACCACAGGAAGTGGGAGATCCATCACATGACGAGTGGTTTTGCAGGCAGCCAGGGAGGTCAGCCAGGGGTCAGGGGTGGATGAGATCCGCAGACACGGGGAATTCGTTGAGAATTATCATCCAGAAAATTAGAAATTGCTTGTGTAATACCTAAAGCGACATTGTTTGAAAGACGTCGTTTCGAGTACAGCCTCGGCCTTGTGTTTTGTTGTAAGTCGACTCGGCACCAACCCACCTTTGTTACTCCCTTCTTTGTTCTTTAGTTTGAGGAAAGCATTACGTGATGAACTATACAGAATGCTTTCTTTTGTATTAATCCACATTGTCTAGATGTCTGCACCTCGCTTAGATTGGTCAGTTCTGGAAAATGGCATCTGTTTTGCAGACTCCCAAAAAATATGAATTTCCATGAAAACGGACAGTAAAACCAAGCATCTCATTCTAACGTCCTGCGTCACTTCCTACTCTCCTTTAGGGTGTCTCCGCTGCAGAAGTCTGAGGTGGTGGAGATGGTGAAGAAGCAGGTGAAGGTGATCACACTTGCCATCGGCGACGGTGCCAACGATGTGGGAATGATCCAGACGGCACACGTGGGCGTGGGAATCTCTGGCAACGAGGGCCTGCAGGCCGCCAACTCCTCCGACTACTCTATCGCACAGGTGAGGGCTCCGGAGTGAACTTTCTCCAAGGTACAGATCTAGGATCAGCTTCCCCTCCCCCAATCCTAACATTAACCATTAGTGGGGAAAATGTCAACTTGACCCTGTCTAGGGGCATCTCATTACTCCCACAGGGGAGGAGTTTGGAAGGAGTGTTAGGGTTCAAGGGGTTTACTTTGTGCAGGTATGCTAGACCCATCTGATCCAGTGATACATCTTAGTTTACCCAGGTGAGCAGCAGCAGGGCAGGCATCTGTTCACACCTCATTCTATAGCCACAGTTGGGAACCGATATAGAAACCCTATCTTGAAAATCCTAATGTATACGCATTACTTCTTCAGTAACCAGTTTGTCTGAAAATCATCTTGCATAAGCAGCATTGTGCCGGTAACAAAAGCGACAGGGTTTATCTACTGCATCGTTATCTACTGCATCATGGGTTGTTTTTCTTCGGTCTGCTTCCATTATTTTGTGGTATGTGCTGCCTATGCCTGTACATATAGCCACAGGGCCTGTGAGCGAGCCAAGGCCAGTTCACTAAAGCACAATGCTGTCTCCATAGCATCGGATTACTCTGACAAAGACTGTCTTGTCTTAAGTGCCCCCATTATCTATCTACATGACATTCAGAATGACGAATGCAGAAGGCTTCATTTAATCGGTTTAGGTTGCATCCCGGTAACGTATCGAATTAGCTTCCAGGCGTGTTTCACCCTCATTGGCATGTATCAGTGTTCTTTCTTCAATTTACTGTGCAATAAAATCGACCTTTGCAGTTGTAATAGATATTTCCTTGAATTGTGCTATACAGGCCACAGCCCTGTCCAGACTCACTCCAAATGTATATATTTATATATAGACTGTAGCATCATAGCTGCATAGCATGACAGTTCAGCATTACACTACCTGAATACAATGCACAGTACAATACTGTCCATTTACTTAGAAATCTATTTTGTGAGGTCAGCTATACATTCTAGTTCTATGTGATTGAGATCTACATGCAGCACTGTGAAACTTGTTCTGAGATCAGCTGAATGAAGTTCAGGGCCCAGGCACCCCTGCTGTCCATCCGTCATCAGCTCATGGCTGTGGGAATACAGGCCGTTTGATCCCAGAGTGCCAGGGGTCAGCAGAGCAGAATCCCCTTAAACGTTTTAATTTGCTATGGAATACAGTCTCCTCCCTACTGTTTCTCTGAAAGACGACTTGGCTGGTAAAATAATCACAATTCTGTTGACGTTTGACTTCATAAAGGCCTATACGTTACATAAAAGTAATTTACTTAAAGTTACATACAACTCAAGGTACTTAGAACTGGAAAACAGGATGAGATGTTGAGCTTCCCTACAGAAGCGTTACAGTATGTGCATTGTTTCTAAAAGCTAAGCTTGACGGTAACCAAGACAAAACAGTTCCCCAAGAGCAACCTTCTCAATCTAATCAACGTTATCAAAAAGCGATTACACGAATATGACGTCCGCCGCATGCCCCAAATAGTAGGATTATCAGAAACCCATTAAAGTATTATGTTGAGCCATGGGAGAGTGTTCCCCCTTTCTGCCTCTCCCCTTTTCAACAACTTAAGGCAAAACTAAGCCCAAGCTGTATTAAACTGTGAAAAATGCCTGGAATGTGTCTGTGAAGACCTTGCCCTCAACTCCCCTCTGGCCCTTCAGTTTCCTGCTTTCAAATGATGATAAGATTGTTCCTTTATTTAATCCAAGAGTTCCTCTCAAATGCTTTTTTCTCAAGGCATAGCCCCGGTCCTGAGTTGTCCAGGAACACTCTGTATATAAACTGTATAATGCCTGTCTTACAACTTTTAGGTTATTCATTTATCTTGGCCCTTCTCCTCCCTTCCCTCCCACACAGTTCAAATACTTGAAGAATCTTTTGCTGGTCCACGGCGCCTGGAATTACAACCGTGTATCCAAGTGTATCCTGTATTGCTTCTACAAGAACATTGTCCTGTACATCATCGAGGTAAGTCATGCAGCTCTCGACACGAACAGCCTCAGTAGGGTTCCCAGGGCAGTGGTAAGGCAGTAAACTAGATTGGTATATAAAAGGTGGATTTTCCGCATGACATTACCAGCTTAAAGTGAAGGGATTTTCCTCTTTAGTATATTTTTATGACTAGGTCTATGCTAGTATGCTAGTTTGCCAATTTGTCTCTGTCTATATACAGAAAAATATAACATGAATAAAACAGATTCCATGTATATTCCGCTTTACTGACACCCAGTCGCCAAGAATCCATTGGCAGTTTTTAGAAAGCTGCAGTATAGATAATAGGAATGCTGCTCACCATGTTAAACCTCTTGGCCTCCGTGGTCTGGGATGGCATTTGACAGAATCCAGACCTCGTGCTGATAGCAGCTTCAGATCTACCAACAAGAGTGACCTGACAAGCTGAGGGCTTGCTATCAGCACCAACTTTATCACAGGGTGCTTGGACGCTTTCATCTATAGCCCAACACACTTGACTGAAGGAAGTTGCACCTCTGGAACAGCTCAATGTTTTTCTGAAAGTCCCTGAAGCAGTGAAGCGGCCAATTAGCTTTTGGTATGACTAATATATATAAAGTCTGATGTCCCCACAGTAAGGAAACATTATAAATAAACTCAGTTCTCATCTCTCAATACTTTCTTCAACATTTTTTTTTCAAAAACAGTTACCCCCTCTCTTTTGGCTGGCAATCCTTGTGCCTGAAATGTCTGTCCCTCTGGGGAGCCAGTGATACAGACACACTCCCCTCTCCCCCTTAGTGAGACATCACTGTGTGCTCCCAGGCGCACTGGAAGATTAGACAAGGGTCTTCTGGGCCCAATCATCCTGATGATGTCATAAGAATGTCACCACTACTGAAAAATGCTCCCGGCGCATTAGAGACCATAGGGTTGTACGCTGTAAGCGACACAACCCGTACAGAAATATGTGCCATCTTTTTCTGGGCCACTTGATCTTTGAACTCCTTTTTCATCTTGGTTTTGGTTTATGTGCTGCGGTAAATCTCGGCGTAACCCAAAGGATTCCAGTATGTCTGCATCTAGTCTTTGTATGAAGGCCCACAACTATAGAAAACATGTCTTTCAATGGTTTCCTCTAACTTTGCGCTGTTACGACATGACTTCTGAGAGACTGATGTCCAAGATAACATAACCATTTTGAATGGTAGTAATCTGCCTTTTGTTGACATGGCAACAGGAAACCCATTTTCATAGGGCATCATAGACGCACAGATCCTTGAATATTGTCTCGTTCACCATTTCCCTTTGACTCAGTCTACTCGCTAAGTACAGCTTGGATGTCTGTCAAACCATTTAGGTATAGGATACCAAATGTAAATGAGGAAACAAAAATTCAATTCAAATTGCAATCAAGGGCTGCCACTGCTGGAGGCAAGTACACAGTATGGTCCGAAATTAGACATTTAAATGTAAATGCTAGTTCCTTTCATGTTGTCTTGGCTTTTGCCCCCTTGGTGTAATCTTGTTGCACCCACTGGGAAACACTCTTTGAACTTGAAATAGTTGGCAAAAATGTTGACATGAATGCAAAAGACCAGAGGTTCTCATCACACACCAGGCCATATGACCCTCTCTCATTCCTTTATGTAAATGATCCATGGACTTGACTAGTGGTGGTTTTCCTGTCTGAGCCCCCCCCCCACTTTATTTAGCCTCTTGTGTCCAGCCACCAGCGCTCTTTCAAATATACAATTTCCCTTTTCATAAGCAGGTTGTTTCTCTCCGCTTGTCCGCAAGGCGAGTCTCTTCCCAGCACACCTTTTGTTAACACCCTGAAAATGTAACTCCCCCTTGTTCTCTGTACCCTCCTTCAGGGGATTCATATACATAATAGAGGATTTTCTTCTCTGTTTGCTGCTTTGTATAGTATAAAACACCCCTGTTTTGTAAGGGTCTGACAGCCAAGACACTAGCAACCCAGGGGAGGGCTAAAAGTTACATTTGTTGCACTAATAGGTTTACTTTTGTAGGCACATGTTTTTACTCTCCCGCTCCCAGGCCATATCCTTGAATAAGAAATGGGGAGAAAGGTAGAAAAGGGTCATTTTCACTTTTCTCTGAGAACATTGTCTGTTTCAGTGCGCATTAAAAACCGAATAGCATGGCTAGGAGATTGAATAGAGGACTGTAGCCTGACCTGGCCTTGTTCTGTTCTCTCCTTCACTCCCTAGCATTAACCTTTGGTGGTTTCAAAAGCATAGAGGGGGGAAAGGGTTTTTCATGGCCATTGTAGGGAAATGTCAGTGTAGACCGAGAGGAAGAGGCGAAGCGAGAGTTTTCATTCTCGCCAAAATCTGTCCAAAGTATGCCCAATGCGTTTCTATGGGCTTATTTTGGACCTAAGCTTGTCGCGTGCCTCCCCCCCCCATTTGGGACAATGACTCCCGTTGGTTAGGGCGAAGACGTGACTGTCTTGTCATTATATACAGATGTCTGGTGGTGGGAGCAGCAGCTGTGTTTATAATTGCTGTTTTGTTGGGAGCCTGGATGGATGGAGGTTAATTGAGAGTCAGAAAGTGAGGGAGGGACAGGTGGGGCTGCCATTCAATGCCCCAGTCAGGTTTCTCATCGTCTCTCTCCCCCCCAGCTAATGAGCTGTATTTTTCTGACAGGACACTCATTCAGAGGGAGAACTCTAAATTGACAGGGCTTTTAACTTTTTCATAACTTTGTGAGGTATAGTTGGAGGAAGACCATAATGATCAGAACATTATGGGGGAAATGAGGGAGCTGAAGACACTAAAGAGTTATGTTACACACATGCCAAAGGATATTTAACGCAGCAGTCATACGGTACTTTCCTCTGTCTATAATCTTTGCAAAGATAAACCAACTAAACAAAAACTATTAGAAAAAATGGAAGGATGAGCCACATTCAAAGAAGATACCTTTTCAATGATGTTGCCATAGTGACTTCATTCAAATGTTTGGTCTAGCTGGGCCTACTTGGTTTGATTGACACGTCGTCAAGTGGCCCCAGAGAGACTGATGGACAAGTGGCATTTATGAGGTAATTACAAGAAGCTCATTTGGCAGGGCTCAGAAAACCTGGAGAACGCCTCAAGCTCGAGAGAGGAGGGCTCCCCTAGTGCAGAGCACAGCCTGCTGACTGGTGCCACACTGTGAATACATCCACAAACCAGGGCCCCATCCAGCATTGTAACACAGGGTGCCCTCCTGTTTAGCACCACATGTTTCCAGCATATTTACTAGCTCCTGTTTCTTCATCCCTCTTTCTCCTTTGCCTTTTTATATGGAGGATAAGGAGTCTGTTGGTATTTTTTCATGGGTTCTGCATAGGGGCAAAGCGCGCTGTGATTTGTTGAGGACAAATGTCACTCCTCTCTCTCCCTCCACCCACTTCTTCCCACAGAGATGCCTACGGAGCTGTGGGACAGCGTCTCGGAATCATTGATTTTTGATTCTGCTGATGAATTACCAGGGACCTACTTTATTGGCGGCTTGCTTTCCTTCCTTCCTCCGATCTGTTTTTCCAAATGTGCACTGGGAGAGGTCAGCCGCCGCCCTCTGCTGAGGGGGAAAAATAAGAAGGAAAAACCCCTGCCTGGACCTTTCCCTAATGAGCGAATCAATGCATCTGTCTCTCGAGAGAGGGAGAGCGGGTGAGAGGGGTGCTGGTGGGACCTGAAGGACCAGGCCAAAACACTCAGGCAGAAGCTGTTACAGCATGCTCTGAATAGGCTTCTTTTTAAACTTAGCACAACAATATATCAGCCCGGAGCCCCTCATTGAGCCGGCCCTTAATTAATTCAGCACTTTGACCCGCCCGCTAGGCCAGCCACATCATACTGCCGGTTTAACCTGCTCCATGGCTTTCGCCTCGTCTCACCGTAACCCGTAGCAACAGGGCCTATATATTATTTAGTGAAGACAGACCCTTAAACACAATTTTATTTCTGATGGATGTACTGTAACATGGGACTTTAATCAAATCAAAATGTCACATGCTCCGAATACATCAGGTGTAAACTTTACCGTGAAATGTTTACTTACACGCCCTTCCCCAAAAATGCAGATTCTTCTGTGTGAGGGAGCACAATGCCAGACACCTCCGGGGGAGTCACATGTTCTTGTGTGTGTGTAAAGAAACAGGAGTTGACCACCACTGTCCCCCACTTTAAAAAGCAGCATCATGGTAGAAAGGAAAAGGGAATAGCTAGTCAGTTGTACAACTGAATGCATGCACCTGATGATGGGAAGATTGGGCGCTGGAAGAGGGGGGTGGGGTTTATGGTTTAGGAGCGCACATACACACACTTGCTTCACTCTCCTCGCCCAAGGGAATGAACAGGAGGGGTGAGCGGGTGACAGACATTTGTTTTGGGAACATTTTTGCGCATTCGCTCGATTGAATGGGAAGGCCCTGGCTGGTGGGTTGGGAATTTGGCATGTAAAGAGTGGGTGGAGGTGGCGGGTGAGGCCCTTTGTCCGAACTGAGAATTTGTAGTAATTCAGGCCTTCATAATGCAGTTAAATGAAGCGAGGAAATGTTCGCTGCCTGGCCGTGGCACAGAACAGCAACCCAACAGAGAGGGTCTGTCCAACGCCACTGTCTGTCCACACAATTACACAGAGACAGGCTGTTTCTTTCTGTGCCTGTCATATGCTTTAATTAACATGGTTGGAAATCGATTTACGTTGTTTGTATGAAAACAAGTCCACCATCAATAACAAAATGTGTTGTCGTTGCAGTCTCTGGATATTTCTCCAAAAAGTAGTATTTTTCGGTAGTAGTTTGTTTTAGACAACAACCAGCAAAATCTACCCTTCCCTGTATTCCAAAGTGGTGGCAGTTTGTTTCTTGCCTGACAGTTGAAGCTGTGTCCAGACAAGTCTGACTAATCAAGATATGAGGTGATAACATGCATCTAAACCATATGATTCTTAGTTATCTTCACCTCCCTCCTCGGTGAGCAGATCCAAGGCTGTCCTTATCCAGCCAGTCTGTCCAACCCCATCGCTCCTGCCTCATCACTAAGGCTGGCTGTCACTTGGATATCGCTGGCTGGCTCATTGGAGGGCTTGATATACTATATGTTCATATGTAATCTCGAGCTAAATCCATGGGAAATATTACACTGTGGAAATGGTATCTCTTAGGCTTCGTTTTGCCACTCCCACTAAGTCAGTCATACTTGGTCCCTGTCTCCTGTCCCCCCCCCCCAAAGATTGAGAGGCAGTGCCTTAAGAGACTAATGATGTGTTGAGCACAGGTCAGAACTTCAAAGGGACCAATATTAGATTATAGACTCATTCTAGCTCTTTTTACATTGCCTGGAAAAATGTTCTTCAATTCCTTTAGTAAAGGGCATATTACTTAATGTCAGGATGTCTTTTTGATTATACCTAATAGAAATACCTTATTTTAATGGAAGTTAACATTATAGGAATGAATGATATTGTATTGGTACAGTATGTGCAGTAGGTGTCAATGTGATGTTTCTTTATTGTCATTAGACAGTAAAGAGTGTCCCATCAGGGATGGAGGATGAGGGTGTGATATCTGCAGATCCTCTTCGGACACCCATGGACTGATGCTAATTGACTAATGGGGGCACCTCTCTCCATTACTATCAGTGATGGAAAGCATGCATTCAAAAGGAGGAGGGGGCAAGATCACATGCACTTCTATCACTGATGAAGGAACCCAATCTACTGCTTAAAAAAACACCCAAAAGATAAACGTGACAGTTGAAAAGGAAAATATTCACTTTGAGTAAAGATGTGAAACCATCGTCTTTGTGTTGGCAAAATGTTTTTTTTTTTTTATCTTACCTGTGTCATTAATAACAATCACCTCGTGTCCCTTTGTTCTTCAATGTTGCACATCTAATGACCTTTTTGTCACCTTCAGATCTGGTTTGCCTTCGTCAATGGATTCTCTGGTCAGATTCTGTTTGAGCGCTGGTGCATCGGCCTGTACAATGTGGTGAGTGCTAATGTGATTTATATTACTGTGGAAGCACATGTTATATAATTCTCCTCCCCTGTTGCTCTCTGGCAAGAGAACTAATTTGCCATGGCACTCCAGACGTGATCCCTTTACTGCGGGAAATGTCCCATTTATTTATGACCTGTTGTCAAGTCCATATTCCCCTCGTGCCCCGAACTATGTACCGAATGTGAGAACAACAGCCTTGCATGCCCCTAAAGAGTGTAGTTAGTAAATGCGGTCATTTGTGAATTATAAAGGAACCGGTGGAATAGAGCAGCACACAACCAGCTCTGAGCAACTTGTGTCCCACAGGGTTCTGTGTTGGGTCCCCTCCTATTGAACCAATGTCAAATCAAAATTGTATTTGTCACGTGCTTCGTAAACAACAGGTGTGGACTAACAGTAAAATGTTTATGGGCCCTTCCCAACAATGCAGATAGAAATAAAAGAAAGAACTTATTGGAAAGTAAATTGCGTAATAACATATTCATAATGAATAACGATAGCTTTGCTATATACACAGGATGCCAGTCCCGAGTCGATGTGCAGGGGTACAAGGTAATTGAGGTAGATATGTACATACAGTGGGGCAAAAAAGTATTTAGTCAGCCACCAATTGTGCAAGTTCTCCCACTTAAAAAGATGAGGCCTGTAATTTTCATCATAGGTACACTTCAACTATGACAGACAAAATGAGAGAAAAAAATCCAGAAAATCACATTGTAGGATTTTTTATGAATTTATTTGCAAATTGTGGTGGAAAATAAGTATTGGGTCAATAACAAAAGTTTATCTCAATACTTTGTTATATACCCTTTGTTGTTTTCTGTAAGTCTTCACAAGGTTTTCACACACTGTTGCTGGTATTTTGTCCCATTCCTCCATGCAGATCTCCTCTAGAGCAGTGATGTTTTGGGGCTGTTGCTGGGCAACACAAACTTTCAACTCCCTCCAAAGATTTTCTATCACTGCTCTAGAGGAGATCTGCATGGAGGAATGGGCCAAAATACCAGCAACAGTGTGTGAAAACCTTGTGAAGACTTACAGAAAACGTTTGACCTCTGATCATTGCCAACAAAGGGTATATAACAAAGTATTGAGAATAAATTCATTAAAAATCCTACAATGTGATTTTCTGGAAAAAAAAATCTCATTTTGTCTGTCATAGTTGAAGTGTACCTATGATGAAAATTACAGGCCTCATCTTTTTAAGTGGGAGAACTTGCACAATTGGTGGCTGACTAAATACTTTTTTGGCCCACTGTATAACTAGGAATGTGACAGATTATTTACAGTAGCAGCATTGTATGGGGTGAGTCAAAAATGTTTGTGCAAAAAGGTTCAATGCAGATAGTCCAGATAGCTATTTGGTTAACTATTTAACTACTTATGGCTTTGGGGGTAGAAGGTGTTCAGGGTCCTTTTTGTTCCAGATTTGGTGCATCGGTTCCACTTGTCATGCGGTAGCGGAAAGAACAGTCTATGACCTGGGTGACTGGAGTTTTAGACCATTTTTAGGGCCTTCCTCTGACACTGCCTGATGTAGAGTTCCTTGATGGCAGGGAGCTTGGCCCCAGTGATATACTGTCCGGTACACACTACACTCTGTAGCACCTTGCAGTCAGATGCCAAGCAGTTGCCATATCAAGCGGGGATGCAGCTAGTCAAGATGCTCTCAATGGTGCAGCTGTAGAACTTTTTGAGGGTCTGCGGGGCCATGCCAAATCTTTTCAGCCTCCTGAGAGGGAAGAGGTTTTGTCGTGCCCTCTTCACAACTGTGTTGGTGTGTGTGGACCATGTTTCTTGTTTGTCAAATGAAGTGAGCGCACGGATGGGAAGAAAAATATTTTTTAGTTTGTGTTAAAAAAAAAATATATTACATTGTTTGGGTTTCAACTTGTAGCGTTATACTGTTTATTAAAGATGTACCCAAGTCCATAGACAAAAAAGTGAAGGAAGTGAGATGAGAGAAGTTGCCCACACATCGTTGACGGCCCGCAAATGGAAGTGAGTTCGTCACCGACCAAGAAATTAGAACATAGTCACAGCTCTGGCTGTTTTCAAAATTGCTCAATAAACCGTGGCTCTGTGGCAGGCAGTCTGTCAGAAGCAGCAGGCCGCACCCCCCCCCCAATGGCAATGCTTGGCACCCTGGATGAGAATAGAGCCTATGCAGTGGAGCATGTCCTAATGCGGCCCACCAGTCCGCAGGGCACCCCGGCCATACTGTACAATACTGACACTGCTTTCACTTCTTCTCTCACTCCTCTTCGCCGTCTCTCTCTGCAGAGAGAAACATTACAACACCACATAGAAATGACACTAGCGCCGTGAAAATACCTAACTAGTAAGGGTGTTGCAGATGTTCGTCCAAGACGGAGCGTGTCGAATTAAAATAAAAGCCCAAAAGTGCTAAACACTCAACAGCCTCCACTCAATAAAATCAGTCAGTCATAACTTCAGCATATGACCATCAATGCAAAAGTGAAGCATTTTTTGTGTGTTTTCAATGATGCTGTGTACACTGTTTCCTCCCCAAAATGTTTTATGATCACATAAAAAAATAAAGGTTTGTCAATTTAGCAGACGCTCTTAACCTTAATTGCTCCTGTAATTTGCTATGGTTAAGGGCCTTGCTCAAGGGAAATTGACAGATTTTTCACCTAGTCGACTCGGTTACTGGCCCAACGCTCTTAACCACTAGATTACATGCTATCCCAAATGTGTGATGAACTGGGGATGACCTGTCTAATGGACAGGATGAATAATCTCATGTTGTTGATCATAGTGAGCAAATTGTCTCTTTCCAGACATGTATCTTAATAGGACATCATTAGTGTCTCCTTGTTTCCACTAACGAAGTAATGGAATCAATAACGTCTTGAAGGTCCTCGCCATTATAAAAACCCTGTCTTTTATTGAGTTATTCACTGTGGAATGATAGGTGGAATGATACGGTCTTTGCTAACAGGCCGTTAATTTAATCTGCTTAGATTCTGAGTTTACTACCTTTATCCTAATTTCTGAGTTTTGTCAGGGGATATGTTGACATTAGTGTGTTTGTGTGTTTAGATTTTCACTGCTCTGCCTCCTCTCACGCTGGGCATATTTGAGCGTTCATGCAGGAAAGAGAACATGCTGAAGTACCCGGAACTCTACAAAACCTCCCAAAATGCCATGGGCTTCAACACCAAGGTAGGTCATGTGTCTGTTTATGCTGCATTGAAGAACGTTAAAGGAACATTGTCTCAACAATTCCATAATTTTCCACTTTTATGCATCATGTCTGTCTGGGACACATTTTCATTCATCGTAAAGTCAATGCTTAAGTATTTCTAAGCTTAAATAGGTTAACTTAGGCTTACTTTGCACCAACAAACAAAAAGCGAGACAGATGACTGCAATTAACCAGGCTGTTTTTTTTCTAAACCTCCTTTCTGTCTCCGAATTGACATCCTTTACACACAATGGAGACCTGATAAGCTCCAAATGCGTCTTTCCCCATTGGCCTGTGTCTGACCTATGGGGTCTCTACCACCAGTCTGACCGGGTGCAATGGTCAGAGGGTGTCTGTCTGTCTGTCTGGAGGGGCTGTCGGTTAGCTTTCCCTGCTGTCTGTTAATGAAGATGTCTCCCCTTCTCCACGCCTACCCCTCCCTCCCTCCATCTACCACCCCCGCCTAACTCCCTTACTTTACAGCCGTGGAGAGCCGGTTAGTGCAGCATGGAGACGGATTAAAGCCCGAGTGGCCACCGAGGTCATGGGCGACAGGGACAGGAGAAGTGGGGGGATAGCGGCCCGGAGGAGTGGGGGTGTAAAGGAAGAGTGCTCTTCTGCCAGGGTGTGATGGCATCCAATGTGGAAAATTATGCAATTTGTTTAAGCAAGGGCCTGTTTGCACTGGAGTCCTTCTGCCTAGTCTGGCAGAGCTTGGCCTAAGTACTGTAAATAAGACAACCCCAGTCTACTGGTCTCTCTCGACCCCGGGAAGTTGGCCTGCATGGGGCCAGTCACCTCAGTTAGTGACCCACGGACCATAGCCGGCATTTCCCCCTCATAGCTTTTAGTTGTGTCTGGGTGAGAGAAGGGCTCTGTATGGCCCAGTGTTACATTACCCTCTAGGGAATAGCAGGATGACATTGTGCAAGACAGGCCACAGTCTCGGAAAAAACTGACTTGTTGATTCATATTGGTTTTCCACCATTTTTGTTTGACCAGTAATTTCTTAACACATGTAAATAATGACTTGTCCAGGTCACCGTTGTGTTTTAAATGGACTGTCAACTCTTTCCCTCTGATATTGTCTTTGCCACATGGCCCTAGGCGAGGTGCCAAAAATCCAGCAGGAATTTGCCCGAATCCCCTTTCTTTCTGCACGCCTGGGTCTTTTGTACACAAACAGATACTGTCTGGGTGAATTAAAGGCATTTGTGTTGAGGAAGGGGGCAGGGGAAGGGTGTGAAATATTTAAGACGTCGCCCGCCCTCGCCACTGGGCCCCCTTTCACCACTGTGGCCCCTTTCACTTTTAATTACATATTTTTGACACTTCAGTCACTCTAATAAACCTCAGTCCCCTGATGTGGCCACCAGTAATTACACTGTCCCCCCCGCTCTGTGCAACAGCATTAAAGAGGAAGGACTGGAAATATTTGGCTCGATATAAAGTACATGCATTCATGCTTTTTTAAGCAATTAGGCGCTGCACAATGGGCCTGAATCTTTTAGCCTGGGCACGAACAAGGACAGGCAGGCATTCACACTGGTGTTCTTCGAAACTCGCCGGGATACAGCGGAGGGGGTAGAAGTGGGGGGAGGGGAGTGAGGCTTCACTGTGACAAATGATTATGAACATTCGGGGTGGCAGGTAGCCTAGTAGTTAGGGCGTTGGGCCAGTAACCGAAAGGTTGCTGGATCAAATCCCCAAGCTGAAAAGGTAAAAATCTGTCGTTCTGCCCCTGAACAAGGCGGTTAAGCCACTGTTCCCCGGTAGGCCGTCATTGTAAATAAGAATTTGTTCTTAACTTACTTACCTAGTTAAATAATAGGTTAAATACATTTTTTAAAGTATTTATTGATTTCATTAGTATTCGTTAGGTTGCTGGGCACTTGGAAAGTCTGTTTTTTTCCACACTGTTGTGCTGGGTAGAGTGAGGAGGGTGATGTGAGGAGGTGTTGTTCCACACTGTTGTGCTGGGCAGAGTGAGGAGGGTGATGTGAGGAGGTGTTGTTCCACACTGTTGTGCTGGGCAGAGTGAGGAGGGTGATGTGAGGAGGTGTTGTTCCACACTGTGTTGAGCTGGGCAGAGTGAGGAGGGTGATGTGAGGAGGTGTTGTTCCACACTGTTGTGCTGGGCAGAGTGAGGATGTGTTGTTCCACACTGTGTTGTGCTGTGCAGAGTGAGGAGGGTGATGTGAGGTGTTGTTCCACACTGTTGTGCTGGGCAGAGTGAGGAGGGTGATGTGAGGAGGTGGTGTTGTTCCACACTGTGTTGTGCTGGGCAGAGTGAGGAGGGTGATGTGGAGGAGGTGGTGGTGTTCCACACTGTGTTGTGCAGGGCAGAGGGAGGATGGTGATGTGAGGAGGTGTTGTTCCACATTGTGTTGTGCTGGGCAGAGTGAGGAGGGTGATGTGACGAGGGGTTGTTGTTCCACACTGTTGTGTTGGAGGGTTGGGTTGTTGTTCCACACTGTTGTGTTGGAGGGTGAGGTGGGGCTGTTGCCAGTGGGAGGCTAATTGGGTTTAAACGTGTAGTTGTAACATTGGAGATCATCTGTCACACATTGAGAAGGGGGTGCTCCTACCCCAGCGTGGGGGCTTGTTGGCAGGGTGGGAGGTGAAGTAAGGGGGGATAGGGGTTGGACTAAGGGCTCTTGTTTTGTTAAGGTGAGAAGGTCATGCCAGAGAGGCCAAGGTATGACATAGAGCCCGAACAAGACACACTCCTCCTGTTCCTCCTCTACTCCTGTTCCCCTCCCCACCTGTGGACTACAACACTTGGTTTCCTCATCTGTTTCTAGTGCTCACTAGTGTTTTTTTGTATGAAGCATGCTTTTTATTTTATTTATCTTTTGCCGAAATACTGAGACATTCTCGCATTTGTACAACAAATAATCCTCATCCCCAGACTTCGCCCCGCAGCCCCAGACGTAACTTCCGACCACAGAATCCCCAATTGCTGACTTAACTACACATGACACAGATCCACCATTAGGGAATCTGCACTAAAGGGAAACAAGTTGGAGTACAAGGAAAAGCATGCTGCATATGCCTGCTCTTTTAAACAACTGTTTCGAGCACTAAGAGTTGATCGTTATTCCAAAATTGCTTAAAACCTGTGAAAAACGCATCGACTTCAATAAGCCGGCGGTTTTATAATATGTCTTGGATAAGAAATTGTGCGTTCATAGACCGGTTTTATGAAGTTGTCGAGGGCGCGTTTTTACGGAAGTGTGAAAATAATTTGGTCTTGCTGCCTGCCAAAAATGAATTAAAAAGTGAATATTGAGTGAAGTGTTCCCCCGCCACCCCGTTTTATTAAAATCTATTTCAACTTTTTATAGTGGAGCAGGGTATGTGAACGAGGGGGCATGAAGACAGACTTTTTTGGCGGGGTTGATTTCACGGCCATTTCATGCTACATCACCCTTTAGTGTTGTGTTTGGCGACATCCGAGCATAATGTACATTTGAAACACTGTGGTTTGGGAGAGGGACTATTGATTTAAACGGCTCATCCAAAATCTACAAACGCACACCAACAGCACACACATACTGTAGAGTCGCCTGTGTGGAAACACACAAACTACTGTGTGCCCCTTCTTTTCCAGCTTCTTACTAATTACCGTAAAAACAAGTTAATCCACGTCAAACATGTCAACTTCTCCATGTTTTCAGATTGATTTCTGCTTGTTCAGTGCCCTCTTCATTTATTTTTCCCCCAATCTTAAATTTGCATATGAAAGACTGTTGAAATTTGATGTGGGGGGGGTCTACAGGGAAAGGGAAATCCTGCCCCCCACATAGTCCGACATACGTGCACACACACACCAAACCTACACACATCCCTGCACCCTCTTCTACAGTCCTACACACAGGAGGATATACAAAGTGTGTGTCAGCGGGGTGGCCATTCAGAGAGGAGGCCCTACAAAACCGCCACTTAGCCAACTGCTGAGCCGGGACAAAGAGCCAAGGTCAGTGGTCGCTAGGCGGGTTGGGTCGGCCAACGGTTTCTCATGCTTTTTCCTCTCCTTTTCTCCCTGGAACCCCCCAACCTACCCAACCCCCTCTCTCCTCCATCCTTCTCTCCCCCCTCCTTGCAGGTCTTCTGGGCCCATTGTCTGAATGGCCTCTTCCACTCGGTCATCCTCTTCTGGGTCCCCCTCACAGCCTTCCAGCACGGTAAGCACCTCCTAGAGACTCTAACCCTGACCTCCTAGAAACCCTGACCTCCCAGGGACTCTAACCCTGACCTCCTAGAAACCCTAACCTCCCAGGTACTCTAACCCTGACCTCCTAGAAACCCTAACCTCCCAGGGACTCTAACCCTGACCTCCCAGGGACTCTAACCCTGACCTCCCAGGGACTCTAACCCTGACCTCCCAGGGACCCTAACCTCCCAGAGACTCATCTGGCACCTTGCTATTTGTGACTGAGCCTGGATTTCTAGTCTCTACATGCTCTGGGTAGAATGAGGCCAGTTAACACATACCTTATCTTGATTACTTTTCTTTTTTTACCCACAACCTCATGAATTATAAACATTGGCATGCTTGGCACGCACGCACACTCAAACATAGACACACACACACACACACACTTTCAAGTTCCCTTGTTCAGCTCACACTTCACTATATGGCAAAGTAGCTACAATTCTCAGACTGTGGTAAGGCTCAGGGTTGAGAGAATGGGTATCTTTGAGTCGATGGAGTCTTGGCTGGTGGAGCCAGAGGACCACACAGGCTTGGGCCTGCTCTCCAAATAAAGCGAAGAGTGAAGCCCCTTCAGTCTGACTGACAGGCTGTCAGCAAGGCTTCGAAGCACACATAGGCATGTGACTAGCCAAAAGCAAAAAGGAGCCAGTGTCTTGCTCTCCCTCTTTCTTCTTCTCTTTCTCCCTCTCTCGTTCTTCTTCTCTCCCGCCCTAACAATCTCCCCAAGCACGCCCATGTGTTGAATTTGGAGGTTGCTCAGAAGTTAGGGGGTATTGAAGTAAATGTTGCTAGTACAATCAATGAGGCAATTATTTTTTTTTTTAACTGAACAAAAGTTGACCCATGCCTTTACCGGTATTTGAGTTGCAGTTTGCTTTGATTTGAATACTTTATTTGTCAAAGATTACTGGACTAATTCTTGTTTTCTTTTTCAATAATAATCTGGTTTAACTGGTCACATCAACCATAGTCCAGACTGCTTCCTGATTCCTCCATCAGGTTGCTCCATTAAGCATATGCAATGGACACACACACACACACAGTCTTGTACAGCTCACCTTGTGGGGACACACAATTCTATCCCATTCAAAGTCCTATTTTCCCTCAACCTAATCCGTACTCTTACCCTAAGCCTAGCTCCTAACCCTTAATGTAATTCTAACACTAATTCTAACCTTAACCCTAAACCCCCTAGAAATAGTATTTGACCTTGTGGGGACTAACTGTCAAATGTTTGTTTATTTACTTTTCTTGTGGGGACTTCTGGTCCCCACAAGAATAGTTAAACATGTCCACACACATCTCACTGCTCTAATGGGCCATTATGTCCAGTGTTACATTTCACTGCTCTAATGGGCCATTATGTCCAGTGTTACATTTCACTGCTCTAATGGGCCATTATGTCCAGTGTTACATTTCACTGCTCTAATGGGCCATTATGTCCAGTGTTACATTTCACTGCTCTAATGGGCCATTATGTCCAGTGTTACATTTCACTGCTCTAATGGGCCATTATGTCCAGTGTTACATTTCACTGCTCTAATGGGCCATTATGTCCAGATTTAACACTGGACATAATGGCTCATTAGAGCAGTGAGATGTAACACACATCTCACTGCTCTAATGGGCCATTATGTCCAGTGTTAAATCTCACTGCTCTAATGGGCCATTATGTCCAGTGTTAAATCTCACTGCTCTAATGGGACGTCATGTCCAGTGTTGCATGTCTAATGGGGCATCATGTCCAGTGTTGTATCTCTAATGGGGAATGATGCTCGCCTGCACATACAGTACTCACAGGCTGCATCCCAATTACTGGAACCGAATTGCAAAAATCACTGAAGCTGGAGACTCAAATCTCCCTCACAAACTTTAAGAATCAGCTGTCAGAGCAGCTTACCGATCATTGCACCTGTACACAGCCCATAAATAGCCCACCCAACTACCTCATCCCCATATTGTTTTTGTTTTTTTTACTCCTTTGCACCCCAGTATCTCTATATGTACATCTATCACTCCAGTGTTAATTCTAAATTGTAATTATTTTGCCACTATGGCCTATTTATTGCCTTACCTCCCTAATCTTACTACATTTGCACACATCGTATATAGCCTTTTTCTATTGTATTGTTGACTGTATGTTTGTTTATTCCATGTGTAACTCAGTGTTGTTTGTGTCACACTGCTTTGCTTTATCTTGGCCAGTTCGCAGTTGTAAATGAGAACTTGTTCTCAACTGGCCTACCTGGTTAAATAAAGGTGAAATGAAATAAATGCAGACCGTCTGTCTGCTCTTTGGTAGTTTTCTCCATAGCCGAGATTTCACATTTCTTCTGGTCTAGTGGAACTATCAAAGAGGGATATGACCATACGTCTAAAAGCTTTTCATGTTCATCCTTTTCACAGATACGGTCTTTGGCAACGGAAAGACCCCGGACTATCTCCTCTTAGGCAACATGGTTTATACAGTAAGTATGTGTCTCAAATGGCACCCTTGTGTGTGTGTGTGTGTGTGTGTGTGTGTGGTGCACTATGAAGGGAATAGGGTGCTATTTGGGACACAGCCTAAGTCTCTTTTGGATGAGCACACAGTCAGTTCAGCCCTCCCCTGACTGATAACCAGTGTTGTATTTCTGCTTTTTTAGCTTTGAGAATGAAGACATCTTTGTCTGTCTATCTGTAACCTTGTGTTAGCCTCAGCGTCTTGCTGTGAGATTATTTTTCAGTTTGTTTTGAATTTCTTTATTTTTTTTTGACCGTCTTGAGCGTCATTACTGTGTTTTGATCAAATATGTGTGAGTCAAACAGTATTTCAAGTTCTATACTAAGGAATACACATTTAGCTGTCATGTAAAAAAATAGCCTTTTCCTGTCAAACTTCTGACTTTGATTTTGACTTATTCTCAATAGCGAGGAAGATGTTGGTTTAGCATTTAACGTTGATGTTCTGTTTCCTAGTTTGTGGTCATCACCGTGTGCCTTAAAGCTGGCCTGGAGACCTCATCGTGGACTATGGTAGGCTCTCTCCTCTCACTACAATATCTTGTCTTTTCATCGTCATTCTCTTATGGTACCACAAACACTTGTAACAGAGGCAGATCTTCAAAGGTCCATAATAATGCTCCATCCAGCTTTTCCTCTTCCTCCTGCCACTCCTGGCCACCATTCACACGACATAGGCTTTTCAGCAGCGCTACTAGCAGAATGACTTAGTCATTGTATAATTACTCTACAATAAGATGGTTAGTACTCTGTATTTACTGTTTACTGAACTCTCCCTGCCAACACTCTATTTATGTAAAGACAAAAGGAAGTAACATTCTCTGTCTCCTCCAGTTCAGTCACATTGCCATCTGGGGCAGCATCAGCCTGTGGGTGGTGTTCTTCGGTATCTACTCCTCTCTGTGGCCGCTCATCTCTCTGGCTCCGGACATGTCTGGCGAGGTAAACACTCATCTTACCCTCCACCCTCCTTTAAACCCAGCAAAACATTTCTGGTTACCTCTTCATTCCCAGAAAGTTAGTAAGGGCTCCATTGGAAAATTAACAAACGTTGTAGGAATGTTCACCCCCCGCAGCAGTGAAAAACCCTACTGTATCATGCTGTCATTCATAACTCAACAGAATGTACAGTATCTCCTAACATTGCTGTTACTGACTAAGGGTGGTAGTTGTTGAGAAGGATTTCAATGTGTCTATGCCGTAACCCAACTCTGTGTCTCATCGGAGGGCCAGAGGGGATCTAGACTGTCGGGACTGACAGATTCTGGGTTGTGTTGCGGAATGACTTAATTGGGCCCAATTAGCCCACTGTTTGTGTTATGTCACCCTCGCTTGCCCACTAAGTATCTGCAGGTGACGGTGAAACCTTGTCGCTGTACGGAGGAGCGATTCAACAATTCACACTAAAACCTGAAGTATTTGTGGTGGTGTTGTCAGCAAAGTTATATTATAGCAGGTATTTGTGTCTAAGCATTGTATTTGTAATACATCAAAATTAAACAGAATCAAACAGATATTCAGAACAAGGTAAAGTGTCTTAAATGCATTTTGCGGTATGACACATAAGGCACTCCTCCCTTGGTGCATCCCCGCCCGCCCGCACACACACACACACTCACACTGGTGCTTTCATCCAGTCCCTGCAGTTTTGGAGTAAAGGGAGTGATGGTGCTCTCTGGACAGCTTGGTAACCCTATGCCTAGCTCAGCCGTGGGGACCCCAGTACATCATCACACTGGAATTATGTTCCTGACACCCGAGAACATATCAGAGTCCTGCTAAATGACACCAGGCCTCCCAGGCCCCAGTTGTGGCAGAGTGGAGGTCTCTACAGGGTTGTTCCACCTCGAAACCAACCATCTCAGATTGTTCTGATATTGTTGGTTTGTTCTGTTAGAAACAGATAAGATTACATTCCTGCAACATTATTGTGTTGAAATATAATTAGATCTCTTAGATTGCATCCAAATTGGCCATTTTAATTTATAGGATTCATGTAATATTCCATAACTATAGTCCTAATATTCGATTTGGACCAAACTGTTTTCTAACAATGAGTAGGGACAAGGAATCCAAAGAAATAGTCAAAAGTCAACCACTGTCTGCCCACACCAATCCCACAACGAGTATATATTATCAGTTCTCTGTCTGACAAGGAGTATGGTGCTGCAGCTCGGGTATTGTTTCGTCATCCGTTGTAATGTGAAGTTGGTGACGTTTTCTTCCCCCTGTTCAGATACAGTTGTCATTGAAGTTATGTTTATGTCCCATCCCACGTCCTTACCAGATTCTGACCACTATTACAAAGGTACAGTGGGGCAAAAAAAGTATTTAGTCAGCCACCAATTGTGCAAGTTCTCCCACTTAAAAAGTTGAGAGGCCTGTAATTTTCATCATAGGTACACTTCAACTATGACAGACAAAATGAGAAAAAAAATCACATTGTAGGGTTTTTAATGAATTTATTTGCAAATTATGGTGGAAAATAAGTATTTGGTCACCTACAAACAAGCAAGATTTCTGGCTCTCACAGACCTGTAACTTCTTTTTTAGAGGCCCCTCTGTCCTCCACTTGTTACCTGTATTAATGGCACCTGTTTGAACTTGTTATCAGTATTAAAGACACCTGTCCACAACCTCACAGTCACACTCCAAGCTCCACTATGGCCAAGACCAAAGAGCTGTCAAAGGACACCAGAAACAAAATTGTAGACCTGCACCAGGCTGGGAAGATTGAATCTGCAATAGGTAAGCAGTTTGGTTTGACGAAATCAACTGTGGGAGCAATTATTAGGAAATGGAAGACATACAAGACCACTGATAATCTCCCTCGATCTGGGGTCCACGCAAGATCTCACCCCGTGTGGTCAAAATGATCACAAGAACGGTGAGCAAAAATCCCAGAACCACACGGGGGACCTAGTGAATGACCTGCAGAGTGCTGGGACCAAAGTAACAAAACCTACCATCAGCAAGGGCATTGAAGATGAAACGTGGCTGGGTCTTTCAGCATGACAATGATCCCCAAACACACCGCCCGGGCAACGAAGGAGTGGCTTCGTAAGAAGCATTTCCAGGTCCTGGAGTGGCCTAGCCAGTCTCCAGATCTCAACCCCATAGAAAATCTTTGGAGGGAGTTGAAAGTCCGTGTTGCCCAGCAACAGCCCCAAAACATCACTGCTCTAGAGGAGATCTGCATGGAGGAATGGGCCAAAATACCAGCAACAGCGTGTGAAAACCTTGTGAAGACTTACAGAAAATGTTTGACCTCTGTCATTGCCAACAAAGGGTATATAACAAACTTTTGTAGGTGACCAAATACTTATTTTCCACCATAATTTGCAAATAACTTCCTAAAAAAATCCTACAATGTGATTTTATGGATTTTTTTCCTCATTTTGTCTGTCGTAGTTGAAGTGTACCCATGATGAAAATTACAGGCCTCTCTCATCTTTTTAAGTAGGAGAACTGGCACAATTGGTGGCTGACCAAATACTTTTTTGCCCCACTGTATATATTGGTTTGCTTACTGTGTAAGCAGTCTCTGGACAAGTTATGACAGCAACCCATGCTTTGGTTTTGTCGGTCACGGTGTCAAATGCTAACTTTTTAGCATTTGTAGCACAAATCCAAAATGATGGTACCTAATACCTATATTAGTATTTTCAAGCTTCATATTCAAATCATCCCAAAGTATCGAAAAAATGATTGTGTAACTCAATTATGTTACTTATACAGTTGAAGTTGTAAGTTTACATACACTTAGGTTGGAGTCATTAAAACTAGTTTTTCAACCACTCCACAAATTTCTTGTTAACAAGCTATAGTTTTGGCAAGTCATTTAGGACATCTACTTTGTGCATGACACAAGTAATTTTCCAACAACTGTTTACAGACAGATTATTTCACTTATAATTCACTGTATCACAATTCCAGTGTGTCAGAAGTTTACATACACTAAGTTGACTGCCTATAAACAGCTTGGAAAATTCCAGAAAATTATGTCCTGGCTTTAGAAGCTTCTGATAGGCTAATTGAAATCATTTGAGTAAATTGGAGGTGTACCTGTGGATGTATTTCAAGGCCTACCTTCAAACTCAGTGCCTTTTTTGCTTGACATCACGGGAAAATCAAAAGAAATTAGCCAAGACCTCATAATAAAAATTGTAGACCTCCAAGTCTGGTTCATCCTTGGGAGCAATTTCCAAATGCCTGAAGATGCTGGAGGAAACGGGTACAAAAGTATCTACAGTAAAATGAGTCCTATATTGACTTAACCTGAAAGGCTGCTCAGCAAGGAAGATGCAACTTTTTGGAGAAATGTCTTCTGGTCTGATAAAACAAAAATATAACTGTTTGGCCATAATGACCATCGTTATGTTTGGAGGGAAAAGGGGGAGGCTTGCAAGCCGAAGAACACCATCCCAACTGTGAAGCACAGGGGTGGCAGCATCATGTTGTGGGGGTGCTTTGCTGCAGGAGGGACTGGTGCACTTCACAAAATAGATGGCATAATGGGGAAGAAAAATTGTGTATATTTTGAAGCAATATCTCAAGACATCAGTCAGGAAGTTAAAGCTTGGTCGCAAATGGGTCTTCCAAATGGACAATGACCCCAAGCATACTTTCAAAGTTGTGGCAAAATGGCTTAAGGACAACAAAGTTGAGGTATTGGAGTGGCCATCACAAAGCCCTGATCTCAATCCCATAGAAAATGTGTGGGCAGAACTGAAAAAGTGTGTGCGAGCAAGGAGGCCTACAAACCTGACTCCGTTACACCAGCTCTGTCAGGAGGAATGGGCCAAAATTCACCCAACGTATTGTGGGAAGCTTGTGGAGCTTGTGGAAGGCTACCCAAAATGTTTGTTAAAAAACAACAACAATTTAAAGACAATGCTACCAAATACTAATTGAGTGTATGTAAACTTCTGATCCACTGGGAATGTGATGAAAGAAATAAAAGCTGAAATAAATCATTCTCTCTACTATTATTCTGACATTTCACATTCTTAAAATAAAGTGGTGATCCTAACTGTCCTAAGACAGGGAATTTTTACTAGGATTAAATGTCAGGAATGGTGAAAAACTGAGTTTAAATGTATTGGGCTAAGGTGTATGTAAACTTCTGACTTCAACTGTAGATGATTTGGATATGAAGAGCAAAAATGCAATGCAATTGGTACTATTGACCTGCTTTGGATTTCTGAACTGACATGGAACGACCCTGCACTAGCAGCAAACACCTCTCTTTCGCTGACTCACTTTCCCTCTGTCACTGTTGCTCTGTCGTTCTCGCTTGATCTCTCACTTACAAACACTTTCTTTCTCTCTGCCTCTTCCCCTCTCCTCTTTCTTTTCCATGTTCTCTCTTTCCCCCCTCCCTCTATCACCCACCTTCCCCTCTGTCTCTGTGTCTGTTTGTAATGCCTGAGGGTCATGATATAGACACCACTTCTTGTTCTACAGTTTCTGACTCCACAATTCACCTCATTCAAGAAAGACGTTGAGCAATGGCTGACTTAATGCGATAGCATTTGTCAGTGTCAGTGAGTTTGAGCTTTACTTGGACGATTGACAAGACAGGTGCCTTGGACCATCCCTTAAACATCTTGAAACAGACATCTTAAGTTTGACAAGATGCTTGTTTGGCCCAGGCCCAAACCACACATGAATTTTAGCCTTGAGTTGACGTGGATGAAAAAGGAAGATTCAAATCGGATATTTTCCGAGGAGTGACATGAGCTGCTATAGTAAGGGGCTTAGGCACACCATACGAGATGACACGGCAAATGCCATCACCCTGGCCCGTCTCCTGGCGATTTCCTGTCGCTATCAACAACACAGCTGTAAGGATGTTAGAGCATAGATAACTCTGTTCCTTTCCGACACCTGCCATTTCCTTTGCTTTTGCCAGCGTCTGCAGGGAACAGTACTTATTCTCACACTCACTTGACTGCTTGTCATCGACACTTTGGATTCACCCCTCAACAGGTGCGCATCACATTCCTCCCGCAGTTTGTGCCAAGCGATAAGCAACACGTTCTCCTCAGTGTTTTGCTCAGAAGGGAGAGGTTCATATTTTGGCATACTACAGACGTACAGCATAGAGACAGACGTTTTCAATACGAAGGACATATGAACATTTAATAGAATTAAAGGTTATCTTCATAAATTGTATGTCTTTTGTGTCCTGAGAACCTTCACCGAAAGTTAACTTTTCTGAAATTGAACCCTCCAGAAATGTCAGATTAACAAATCCTTTTGGGTTACTTTGATCAGTCGTAGTCATGAAATGTTAACAGTACATGGAAGGGCTACATATCAGTTCATGTAAAATAAAAAGGTATTAAAAATAAGAAATCCAGGACACCGATAATGAAAGGTGACTTCACCGTCTCCTTAGGCTCTGGTCAAAAGTAGTGCACCTTGTATGGAATATGGTGACATTCACTCACATGTTTGTTTGAATGGAATTATTTATATTGAAGTACAACTATAGAGCCTCCAGTGCAAGCAGCTCATCAGGACTCACTTGCTTTGAAGAACAATAATGCCCCTACAGAATGGCACAGAGGCCAGCTGCACCTCACTAGATAACCCATCCTCTCTCCACTCAGGCCAGCTCCACTCAGCCATGACCAGTCTAGGACAATAGAGATGGTGCGTCCATGTTTTGACGGTGTGGGTGTCCCCTGTGCGGGTGTCTGCGTGCGTGCGTGCGTGCTTGTATGTATGTGTGTGTGTGTGTGTGTGTGTGTGTGTGTGTGTGTGTGTGTGTGTCTACACGTGGACTATCACCAGTGATCCTGCGATTGAAGTAGCAGGGCCACAGATGACAGATCTCCCAATTTCTCCACTATCTCCCAAATCACCAGGGACCCCTAAAAACTCAAACGAGGCTCCCAGCCCACTGTGGTTTTATAGAATCCACAAGGTTCCTCACTATTAAACCTGTGACAGCTATGATGGAATTAAAGGCACTTCAGCATTTCTATTGACTTTGTCCCCTCCACTGGTTTCCCTCTGTGTCTGTGTTTTAGGAATACTTAAGGCCTTTAAGAACCGCTCCTGTGTCGTATGGTAGCCCCCTCTGTGCTGTCGTTGAAAACCCAATGATTTATGGAAGACTTGAGCGGCTGTGGAAGCCACGGGATAGTCCATGGTGTGAGACTTGCTGTGTGTGTGTTATGTGTGTCAGTATATGTAGTTGAATGGCCATGGATATGGGTGTACTTGTCATTATCCGTGAGCTAATACATGTCAAACTGACACAGTCTGTCGGCTAATCTATCTCACTTTAATAATTCTTGAGTCACGTTGTAAATCACTATCGGACAGTTGTGCCTAGATGACTTCTGTTGAGCTATTACTGTTTTTGTTAGCGTTCTGTCCTATGTTTTTCTTCGGGATATCTCAGGGCTATTGAGAGGCGACACGCAGAGAGTAAACAGATGGACCCAATTGAGCAGGCCCAGTTTAAGTTTTCCATAGTAAAAGCTTGCTGGGGTGGGGGTGTTAGGGATTTGCTTTTGCGTTGCAATGATGACATGCAGGGAATTTGTGGGCCGCGTCCGACGTCCGAACAAGGCCCCTCACATACTCTTGCTCTCTTTCTCCTTCGATCTCTCTTTCTCCTTCGATCTCTCTTTCTCCTTCGATCTCTCTTTCTCCTTCGATCTCTCTTTCTCCTTCGATCTCTCTCTCTCTCCTTCGATCTCTCTCTCTCTCCTTCGATCTCTCTCTCTCTCCTTCGATCTCTCTCTCTCTCTCTCTCCTTCGCTCTCTCTCCTTCGCTCTCTCTCCTTCGCTCTCTCTCTCTCTCTCTCCTTCGCTCTCTCTCCTTCGCTCTCTCTCTCTCTCTCTCTCTCTCCTTCGCTCTCTCTCTCTCCTTCGCTCTCTCTCTCTCTCTCCTTCGCTCTCTCTCTCTCCTTCGCTCTCTCTCTCTCTCTCTCTCTCCTTCGCTGTCTCTCTCTCTCTCTCTCCTTCGCTGTCTCTCTCTCGCTCTCTCTCTCCTTCGCTGTCTCTCTCTCGCTCTCTCTCTCCTTCGCGCTCTCTCTCTCCTTCGCGCTCTCTCTCTCCTTCGCGCTCTCTCTCCTTCGCGCTCTCTCTCTCCTTCGCGCTCTCTCTCTCCTTCGCGCTCTCTCTCTCCTTCGCGCTCTCTTCAGGGCATTAAGTTTGCCTCCATCTCTTTTCTCTCCCACCATCCTCAGGGACTGGCTTTTTCATTCTGCGACTGTGTTCACAGCCTATCCGACCACTCAATAACCTTAAGGATTTGGTTTCGGGTGGTAGCATGGAGCTGGTCATGGGACTTTTGGGGGGCTTTTTTTGGCCAAACGTATAGATCCAGCTTCAGTTTGTAGCATAGAAATCTGCACCCTCAAATCACCCAATAGCCATTTCCCTAGATCCTTAGCTCCATAGCAGAACAGTCTACCCCTCTGTTCCAACATTCACCCCAGTCGTATGGTCCGGTAGAGCCAGCTGAATTTAGCCAAACGGACATGGATGGCTTTAGACCAAATCATTCACTGGGACTGGATTTGACTTTTTTTTAAACTTGTCCTTTCATCGGGCCCAATAAAAAAAAAAAAATGCCGTACAAAGAGACTCTGCGCCCAGGCTGCTAGTGTCCAAATATGAATCCAGAGGCTTTGGCTATGGCAGCACCAGGGCCATGCAGAGAAAAGGGGAGAGACTCAAATCTGACAGCCTTTCAGATATGACAGAACGAGACATGGTAAGAGTGAGGTGTGTGTGTGTGTTTGCATGCTTCTGTGTGTGTGTGCGTATGCGGTGGGCGTGTGTGGAAAGTTGGCTTTTCTCAATCTATGCTTTCTAAAGCCAAAGGCCTTGGAACGGGGTGAATAGTGAAGGCCTTGATTGTCCTTCCTTCATATTTACCATCACAATGGCAGGCATTAACATTCTTGGGGCCTTACTATCACTGTGGCCTGCCTGGCATGATCAGCCAACTGCTGCTGCGCTGAGACCCCCTGATCAATGCATCCGAGCATAGTAATCAGACGCCGCAGCACTGAGCCGACTGGATCAGTCCTGTCCCTTGACAGTCACATAAAGGATGGTTTGAAAAATCAGTTTTCTTAAACTGAGACTCAAAGTTTTAAGATTGTGAAAAATGACAAACGACTGTTGGCGTGTCCATATCGTATTCAGAGTGAAACCACTGCTTCATTTTGTAGATCTAAATATATTTAGAATGTGTATCTCAAACAAATAGCCTTCAACAGCTCTGCAACAGCAAGAAAAGCTTGCTGGTCTGCTTTAAACCAGATCTTGCTGGTCTGCTCCAGACCAAATCTTGCTGTTCTGCTTCAAACCAGATCTAAGGATTTAAGTGACACAGTGAATGTTTTTTCACCTATGGCTATGAACTAACTTGGCTGTGTGTGTGTCTATTTTTGTGAGTGTGTCTGTCTCTCCAGTGGCTGTGAGGGGGTTGACAGCCTGTCAAAACACTCTGCCCTGTAGCTGCGGACACCACTGTCTGCCCACCCAGACGAGTTTGTTTGTCCTAAAATACATCCACCTGCACCCCAGCTCCATCTCTAGCATCTACCAAAATGGCTGGCTCTGCCAGTATTTAATGTGTCTATCTTCAAATCCTCAACAGATAAACATTTATTAAGATTTAGTTGAGCATTGAATTTACAGATTAGAGAAGTAGTCAGACATTCAATGCAGTTTGCTGTAAATGTTTGTTATGATTTGTTGTTTTGGATATGTTGTTTGTGCTTTGTATTATTTATGATGATATTTTGGAACAGTATTTGTAAGAAGTTGGAGTTTAAATTAGGAGCTGGTTTATTTTCCATGCTCGTTGACTTCAATGTATTGTATTTAATGTGCTGAGACACTGTCCGCGGTTTATTTTTTTATTTTTCTAGACACTTTAAATGCGGCTATTAAAATGTGGGAAACATTGGATGAAAACAAAAATAATTAAAGTTGGCGTTACAATAAAGAAAAGTCTATGTTTCTACCCGGGACTGCCTAACTTCAAACTTGACGTGAATATGTCCTGTGCGCTAATGTAATTTTCCCTCTACTTGTATTTTGGCCACTGCTGGCCAAAATAGAAAAGCTCCATTCATTCCAATATCATTTCAAACATTCGGAAAAAGCCATTTTGATTTCCACTCATTTGGGATTTCCTCTTTCCCCGATGTTTTGTCAGACATCATAGTCCGTTTGCCTGATAATGGAGAGCAGATTAGCTCATTTAGGAACACCTGAACCCTTTGATAACTTTGACATTGATCCGTGTGTGTGTGTCTCCTAAGGCGCCATCCAAGGGTCCGGCCTGTTCCTAATTACAGGAAGACCCTTGTCTGGGGGCCCCTGCGGTTTGAACAACTGGCACAAGCATGTACTGCCCAAATTGCTGATGCGAGGAGGCGTGTGTTTTGCTTTTTGACATGTAATGACCGATAGTTTCACAGCAGCCAGGCCAAAGCAAACACAGCCCTGCGCAGACGGCTGTATGTGACGGGCCGAGCCAAGAGGATTCCTCTCTGACTCCGCCCGCCAGACCAAATGGAACATACACAGCTGTAGTTGCCCACCATCTTCGAATAGGTCAATGGAAAGACTACCTTTTAGAACTGAACTCAGTGGATGTTCATGTGTTGCTGCTAACCCCTTCTAATGTTTCTCTTTCCTTGTACTGAGGATCGAGTGAACGCCCTTCAGGCATCATCAGGGCAACAGGTTACTAGTGGAGATGGGTTTCGGGGTTCGAGTTGAGAATCCCCTTCACCCTTCTTCCCATTGATACCTCACCAGTGGCCTGTCTGCTGAGGAGGCATCCCGCTCCACTGCACCGTCATTCCCCACCTGCTCTTGAGGCCAGTCACTGTAGCTAACAGTTGCCACCAGGATGGGAAATTAATG
Source organism: Oncorhynchus mykiss (assembly GCF_013265735.2). Taxonomy (NCBI): domain Eukaryota; kingdom Metazoa; phylum Chordata; class Actinopteri; order Salmoniformes; family Salmonidae; genus Oncorhynchus; species Oncorhynchus mykiss. The sequence continues at coordinate 23,638,340 of NC_048578.1, read as the reverse complement.
GGTTAGGGCAAAAATGCCATTGAAAATGTAATGACAAGTATGAAGAAGTGTTTCCTACTGTATTTCCTCCACTCTGGCTGAAAGTTTCCTTTTGGCACAGATCTAGGATTAGCTACATGCTTACCTTAATCATTTGAGGGTTGAATGCAAAATTGATCTTAGATCAGCTACACCCTACCCCACCCCCCGCTCCACTCTGTTCACAGGTATGTTGTCCAATACCTCTTCCTTGTCAGAAATTGAGCTTTACCCAAGGTTTCTCTACTGATAGGGAATAATTGGAATAAGGGGTTTGGACATGGTTCCCATTGGTCTGTTTGGAGAGTGAAATAACACCACAGTAACTGCCTACCCTGGTAAAGAACACCACAGTAACTGCCTACCCTGGTAAAGAACACCACAGTAACTGCCTACCCTGGTAAAGAACACCACAGTAACTGCCTACCCTGGTAAAGAACACCACAGTAACTGCCTACCCTGGTAAAGAACACCACAGTAACTGCCTACCCTGGTAAAGAACACCACAGTAACTGCCTACCCTGGTAAAGAACACCACAGTAACTAACTAGCCTGATAAAGAACACCACAGTAACTGCCTACCCTGGTAAAGAACACCACAGTAACTGCCTACCCTGGTAAAGAACACCACAGTAACTGCCTACCCTGGTAAAGAACACCACAGTAACTGCCTACCCTGGTAAAGAACACCACAGTAAGTCACTGCCAAAGCTACTTCCTTTAGCCCCAGGCTTCTCAAGATCATAGTTAAAAACCCAAACAGCAACGTGTCATTTAGTCACAGTGGATTACCATGTATTGTCAAACTGAGTTGATCCATGTAAGTATTTTGCCTATTAATTTGTTTATTGTGGGTAATTTGGTTGTTATAAAAGATGTAACAAGACTGCCTAAAGCAATCTGAGCCTTTTACCGCTACACCTACTGAGCCCTGTTTTGTCTGCAATGACCTAAGGAATGTGTTCCTGTTTTTCTGTATGTGTGTGTGTCTCAGGCGGACATGATGTTCAGTTCGGGAGTCTTCTGGATGGGCCTGATATTCATCCCTGTCACCTCCCTGGTCTTTGACGTGGCCTACAAAGTGTGAGTCCCCCCCCCCCCCCCCCCCCACTCATCACCACCACCCCATCCACATGTCCTGCTCACGGGAAATTCCTTAGATCACATGTACAATTACATATAGAAGTCATTTATAGGATCCATGTGGTGCCGGGTTTGGAACCGTTTCAGTGAACAGAACCGAAAAGCTTAAAATATTTTTTCCTGAGAAACAATCAGAACCGCAAAAGAAAGAGATTCATATTGTTCTGAAACAGAACTGTTATTTTTTAAACATGGGAACCGGTTAATAACTTTATTTTACACTCTAGGCATTTGTTTACAGTCCCACAAGATGCACAACAAAGCACCTATGCAAAGCCCTCACTCTGTCACTCAGAAACGTATTCTAGTGTCAGCTGAAAATTCTTTGCTTAAAAATAAATACATCAGGAAATGGGAAATATACTAAACCGGTCTCAGACATGCAGGTGTAACATTTATAGTTACCGGTATATCATGTTTTTTTTTAGCAGATTCTGCTTTAGGAGAAATGTCTTGAGAAACTATTTAGACCACCAATAAATAACATGCAGGTGTAACATTTATAGTTATTTGATTCATAGCAAGAGATGTATTCTAATACTGTCCGATTCAGAGTTTAAATAAGTGTGGACCATTCAGAATGAAATTATTAATTGAGGTCATTGGGAGACTTTGATTCAGAGTTGAGATACCTAAACTGTCTCATAGTTCTGGGAAATCCAGAGGAATCACATTTACAGCAGATTGAAGCAGCAACTAAAAGCTAATTGTAGTATCATTTACCAGACATCTACTTTGCCTCTGATATGCAGAATTGATTCAGATTGCATGTACATTTTTGAGAAAGCCTCTTGGACTGATTTGGGATGGTCTGTTACATAGAGATACAATATAATCCTACTGTATAATAATATAAGGAATAGTGTTGTATTTAACGCTGTGGTTGTGAATGCCTGTTGATGACGTCTGCTCCTTTTGAGCCAGTGTGAAGAAGGTGTGCTTTAAAACCCTGGTGGATGAGGTGCAGGAGCTGGAAGCCTTGTCCAAGGACCCAGGAGCCCTGGTGCACGGGAAGAGGTACTGGACCGTCTCTCACCCTTTTCTCACCTTCCTCCTTTTCCAAGAGGACATCCCAAATGGCACCCTATTCCCTATAAAGTGCACTATTTTTGACCAGGTCCCACCATATAGGGAATAGGGTGCTATTTGGGGCGCAGACTTGAAAATGCTTTGTTTGTAGGTTAGCTTTTATCCTTTACAGTACCCTTATAAACTCAGCAAAAAAAAAAGAAATGTCCTCTCACTGTCAACTATGTTTATTTTCAGCAAACTTAACGTGTAAATATTTGTATGAACATAACAAGATTCAACAACTGAGACATAAACTGAACAAGTTCCACAGACATGTGGACAACAGAAATTGAATAATGTATCCCTGAACAAAGGGGGGGGTCAAAATCAAAAGTAACAATCTGTATCTTCCTCATGGACTTCACCAGATTGGCCAGTTCTTGCTATGAGATGTCACCCCAATCTTCCACCAAGGCACCTGCAAGTTCCCAGACATTTCTGGGTGGAATGGCCCTAGCCCTCACCCTCCAATCCAACAGGTCCCAGACGTGCTCAATGGGATTGAGATCCGGGCTCTTCGCTGGCCATGGCAGAACACTGACATTCCTGTCAGCAGGAAATCACGCACAGAACGAGAAGTATGGCTGGTGGCATTGTCAGGATGAGCCTGCAGGAAGGGTACCACATGACGGAGGAAGATGTCTTCCATGTAATGCACAGCATTGAGATTGCCTGCAATGACAACAAGCTCAGTCCGATGATGCTGTGACACACTACCCCAGACCATGACGGACCCTCCACCTCCAAATCGATCCCGCTCCAGAGTACAGGCCTCATTGTAATGCTCATTCCTTCAACGATAAACGCAAATCCGACAATCACCCCGGTGAGACAAATCTGCGACTCGTCAGTAAAGAGCACTTTTTGCCAGTTCTGTCTGGTCCAGCGACGGTGGGTTTGTGCCCATAGGCGACGTTGTTGCCGGTGATGTCTGGTGAGGACCTGCCTTACCAACAGGCCTACAAGCCCTCAGTCCATCCTCTCTCAGCCTATTACGGGGCAGTCTGAGCACTAATGGAGGGATTGTGCATTCCTGGTGTAACTCTGACAATTGTTGTTGCCTTTCTGTACCAGTCTCGCAGCTGTGATGTTTCGGATGTACCGATCCTGTGCAGGGGTTGTTACACGTGGTTTGCCACTGCGAGGACAATCAGCTGCCCATCCTGTCTCCCTGTAGTGCTGTCTTAAGCGTCTCACAGTACTGACATTGCAATTTATTTCCCTGGCCACATCTGCAGTCCTCGTGCATCCTTGCAGCATGCCTAAGGCACATTCGCTCAGATGAGCAGGGACCCTAGACATCTTTCTTTGGGTGTTTTTCAGAGTCAGTAGAAAGGCCTCTTTAGTGTCCTATGTTTTCATAACTGTGACCTTAATTTCCTACCGTCTGTAAGTTGTTAGTGTCTTAACGACCGTTCCACAGGTGCATGTTCATTGTTTATGGTTCACTGAACAAGCATGGGAAACAGTGTTTAAACCCTTTACAATGAAGATCTGTGAAGTTATTTGGATAATTCGTAAAAATCCAAATAATCTTTGAAAGACAGGGTCCTGAAAAAGGGCTGTTTCTTTTTTTGCTGAGATTACAACCAGAACATCTCTAACTTTTCTCCATCTCATGAATTCACAAATACTCTTTATATTACTGCATACACCGCATGTACAACACTTGACTTAGTCTATAACTTCTAAAAGTTTAAATGTGTATTCACCCCCTGAGGATTCAGTAATATTTATCTTGGCTTCCCTATTTTTAGTACGTATGGTGTAATCACGGTCTGCCTACTGTATACTATACGGTTCACTCTTACCTCTACTCTTTGAACTCTGCTCCAGGCCATCCATCCATGCTGTTATACATGCTTGGAACATGACTATCTCCCTCTGAAACTGTGTGAAGAGAGACTGTAGTGTACTATGGAGCCTCCAGCTAATTAGAGACTTGCATCTTGAGCTAAACTCCCAGAGATGATTTGCGTTGCAAATGGCACTGTATAGTGCACTACATTTGGCCAGGGCCCATAGGGAAATGGGTGCCATTTGGGGCACAGCGATCAGTTAGCCGGGTCCCATCGATGGCCTGTGGAGTGCATTAGCATGGATCAGACCAGTGTGAAATCTCCTGCCAGCTGAAAGTGAACCCCCCTATCTGGCCACAGGCCCAGGCCCAGCAGGCTAGGAACCTGGCCCTGGACCGGACGCATGTAGATGCACTCACTCAGTTCCTTTCTCACACTCACACAATTATATACACACACACCACACATGCACACTCTCTCTCTCACACACACAGACTCCACCCCTTCTTCCTCTCCCCCATGCCTGGTCTCTCCTCAGCAGGAAGTGCAGTTGGCTGGTCTCTCCTCTGTCCTGTGGAGGACTGTACTGTGAGAGAGAGAGGGCTTGATGTATGAGTGGTTAAATCTGGCTGAAGGGCTCACCGTGGCACTCACTGTCTCTCTGTCTCTGTCTTTGCAGCCTGACGGAGAGGGCACAGCTCCTGAAGAACGTCTTCAAGAAGAGCACTGTCAGTATGTACCGATCGGACTCCATGCAGCAGAATCTGCTACGTAAGTCACACACACAATATTAAAACATGCACACACCTCACACCCTGACCTGAAGGAAAGCCCTCATGCAGTTTTTCTCAGAGAAAGAGACCCATTTTCTCTCTGTAGCAGCACTGGTCCAACACACCAAGACAGGCTTAGTTCCTATGTGGATACATTGCTCCATGTTATGGGGATTCTATATATATACTGTAGCTTCAAAGGGGACTCCGCTTGCGTCTTAAACGACACCCTATGGGCCCTGGTAAAAGTAGTGTACGGCACAGGGAATAGGGTGCCATTTGGGAATAGGGTGCGTCAGCGTTGCAGAAGTGCTAATACTCTGCTGATCCCACCGCTCTTTACAATTTGATATCCATGTTCCACATTAGCCAGCATGACATCCACATACATGATCCTGTCGTTAACCTCATTAAGTAACACAAAACATCCCACTGTTCCCCCGTTGGTCTCTCCACCTGCTAATACAACCCCCCCACCACTATATTTACATCCCAAATGGTACCCTTTCCCCTTTACAGTGCACTACTTTTGACCAGGGCCCATAGGGCTCTTGTCAAATGTAGTGCACTATATAGAGAATAAGGGGCTTTTTATGGCGCACGCTAATGGACAGTCACGTCCCATCTAATACAAATCTCATAGTAGTCTAGATAGAAGCTATAAGACAACACAGATGGGTTTTATTTTGGATTGTAAACTGGGTGGTTCGAGCCCTGAATGCTGATTGGCTGACAACCGGGGTATATCAGACTGATTAACACGTGTATGACAAAGCATTTATTTTTACTGCAGTAATTACGTTGGTAACCAGTTAATAATAGCAATAAGACACCTTGGGAGTTTATGATATATGGCCAATATACCACGGCTAAGGGCTGTGTCCAGGCACTCCGCGTTGTGTCGTGGTTAAGAACTGCCCTTAGCCGAGGATAAGAACTGCCCTTAGCCGTGGTATATTGTCAATATACCACACCCCCTCGAGCCTTATTGCTTAAATATACCACGGCTGTTCTTAGCCACGACACAAAGCGGATTTCCTGGACACAGCCCTAGCCGTGGTATATTGGCCATATACCACAACCCCTCGGACCTTATTGGTTAATTGGATTTATTTCTGTTTGTTTCGCTGATCTTTTTGTATGTTTTCTGTTTGTCTCGTAGGTGGGGAAGGGATTGTTCTTGTGTGACCCCTGTTTGTCTCGTAGGTGGGGAAGGGATTGTTCTTGTGTGACCCCTGTTTGTCTCGTAGGTGGGGAAGGGATCGTTCTTGTGTGACCCCTGTTTGTCTCGTAGGTGGGGAAGGGATCGTTCTTGTGTGACCCCTGTTTGTCTCGTAGGTGGGGAAGGGATCGTTCTTGTGTGACCCCTGTTTGTCTCGTAGGTGGGGAAGGGATCGTTCTTGTGTGACCCCTGTTTGTCTCGTAGGTGGGGAAGGGATTGTTCTTGTGTGACCCTCGTTTGTCTCATAGGTGGGGAAAGGATCGTTCTTGTGTGACCCGTTTGTCTATTAGGCGGGGAAGGGATTGTTCTTGTGTGACCCCTGTTTGTCTCGTAGGTGGGGAAAGGATCGTTCTTGTGTGACCCCTTTTTATTTTGACGTTCTTACCTGTAGAGAAACGAAAACCCCTCAATCTCTATTAGAAACCCAACCAATGCCCTTTTCACAGTATCGTGCCGATCCAAAACGCATTGTCCTTTTCAGCAGGCTTTCAGCAACTATGGTGGATGTGTAACCAGGCCATCTTAGTACAGTTTGGTTCAGCTCAATAGTGTGAAAAGCCCTCTGTACCCACCTCTCTTCCCCTGTGTGCTGTGACCTACAGCTGAAGTCGGAAGTTTACAAGTTGGCAAGTCAATTAGGACATCTACTTTGCTCATGACACAAGTAATTTTTCCAACAATTGTTTACAGACAGTTTATTTAACTTACATTTCACTGTATCACAATTCCAGTGGGTCAGGAGTTTACATACACTAAGTTGACTGCCTATAAACAGCTTGGAAAATTCCAGAAAATGATGTCATGGCTTTAGAAGCTTCTGAAAGGCTAATTGACATCATTTGAGTCAATTGGAGGTGTACCTGTGGATGTATTTCAAGGCCTACCTTCAAACGCAGTGCCTCTTTGCTTGACATCATGAGAAAATCAAAACAAATCAGCCCAAAAATTGTAGTCCGTCACATCTTTGGGAGCAATTTCCAAATGCCTGAAGGTACCAACTTCATCTGTACAAACAATCGTAAGCAAGTATAAACACCATGAGACCACGCAACTGCATACCGCTCAGGAAGGAGACGCATTCTGTCTCCTAGAGATGAACGTACTTTGGTGCGAAAAGTGCAAATCAATCCCAGAACAGCAGCAAAGGACCCTGTGAAGATGCTGGAGGAAACGGGTACGAAAGTATCTATATCCACAGTAAAACAATTCCTATATCGACATAACCTGAAAGGCTGCTCAGCAAGGAAGAAGCCACTACTCCAAAACCGCCATAAAAAAGCCAGACTACGGTTTGCAACTGCACATGGGGACTTTTTTGAGAAATGTCCTCTGGTCTGATGAAACAAAAATAGAACTGTTTGGCCATAATGATCATCGTTATGTTCAGAGGAAAAAGGGGGAGGCTTCCATCCCGAAGAGCACCATACCAACCGTGAAGCCCTAGGACCATGCCTCAGGACTACCTGCCAAGCATACTTTCAAAGTTGTGGCAAAATGGTAACAAAGTCAAGGTATTGGAGTGGCCATCACAAAGCCCTGACCTCAATCCCATAGAAAATGTGTGGACAGAACTGAAAAAGCATGTGCAAGCAAGGAGGCCTACAACCTGACTCAGTTACACCAGCTCTGCCAGGAGGAATGGGCCAAAATCCATCCAACTTATTGTGGGAAGCTTGTGGAAGGCTACCCAAAATGTTTGACCCAATTTAAACAATTTAAAGGCAATGCTACAAAATAGTAATTGAGTGTATGTACACTTCTGACCCACTGGGAATGTGATGAAATAAATAAAAGCTGAAATAAATCATTCTCTCTACTATTATTCTGACATTTCACATTCTTCAAATAAAGTGGTGTTCCTAACTGACCTAAGACAGAGTCTTTACTAGGTTTAAATGTCAGGAATTGTGAAAAACTGAGTTTAAATGTATTTGGTTAAGGTGTATGTAAACTTCCCACTTCAACTGTATGTGAGTGGTGGTTACACATATTTAACGATTCATTAAATGCTGCAATATTATTCCCACAATGCACTCCCCTCACCGGGCCTTTTGAACTCATCTGCTGGCCTGCAGGTAGTGACTGAATCATTTGAGACCTAAAGGTGAGTTAGGGGGTCAAAGGTTAGGATTAGAACTCCCGTAGTTGTAGGTAGTGGCTGTGTAGCTAAGTAAAGAGAGGTGTCAGGTAACATGACTGCCCCTCCCTGGCTTAGCACTGGTCAAGCTTCTTGGGGAGCTTGAAAGACACAAACACAAAAATGTTTCATGTTTAAGTTATTTCTTGGTTTATTTTTAAAGCCATTCTTTAATCTGTTTTTATTCAGTTTTTTTATTTTTTATTCATGTTTTATGAGTTTTCTGCTTTTGTTCCGAAATGGTTTACTTCTTTCTAATCACGTTTGGAATTTGAACGTCAGCCATGGTTTCTCACTCTGTCCATCTGTCCTGCTTGCAGATGGCTACGCCTTCTCTCAAGACGAGAACGGAGTGGTGTCCCAGTCGGAGGTCATCCGGGCGTACGACACCACCAAACAGCGGACCAACGAGTGGTGAAACCACACCCCTCTCTACCCGGCTGGCCTTTTAAGAGCCACAGCCGTTTTCGACGGTGATTTGAACCTGACGGGGAAGTCTCCGGATAACCCCAGCCCGAGCATCACAGGATATTGGACATGATAAAGGAAAAGAAAGAGGGATGTCTTGTACTTCAAAAAGGGAAAAAAATAGGAACAAAAAGTGTTCAAAAAGTATTCACTGCTGTAGTTGTGTGTCCAGCAGACATGAGCACTGTGCTTGCATTTTTAGCAGTCTGTGGTCTGAAGTTCCTCTGTTCTTGCTCTATCTAATGAAGAGGTTTCACTTCTTAATATCTCCTCCATTCCTATTAATAGACCCCCAAAAATATGTAGTTTGCTCCAAAATCGTCAAAACTGTTGTGTGTGTGTACTCTAATTGGTGACTGAATAATCCAGATTTGATTTTGACCCCCCCCACCACCCCACCAAATATTTAGTTTTGTTTGAAAATGCAGATTGCGAAATAGCAGTTGTAAATGCAATCTCTTTCAAGTCGGCTGTAGCTTCGATAAAAAAATAAAAAAAACTCAACCAAGAATATTGACACTCCTGAGTCTATTCCAGCTCTGAATGGACCACTTCAGAACAGACTTTTTGTTGTTTTGTTGTTATTTTGCACTTCTACTGTATAAAAAGGCCTTACATTTGTTCATGCCTTCAGCCATACTTGTTTGTTTTTCTTCTAAATGTTATTATTTTAGAATGGTGTAGTTATCGTGCCCAAGTTGAGTTTTTTTAATGATAGCCGCTTGCAACTCGTCCAATTTCCACCATTTTATTACAGCACTTTGATTGCTCTATACAAGTAATTGCATTCCACACATTACTCGGCTGCAACAATCACAATGGTGCCTGACTTTTTCCCTGATTAGAATACGTAAGATATCCTAGCTAGCTAGTTTAGAACAGTGCTCTACCCACTAATTGGCAAGATGAGCTCATTGTCCCCCATATATTGCTCCCCAGTACACAATGTGGTAAAAAGTAAAGTGGTATATATAAAATCACAGGCTCCATTGTTGCTTTCTTTCTACCCAGTGTTTTGGGGGTGGCTGTATGACGATCTTGTTGAATTTCCGTATGCTTACAGTGGCGGCTCTTCTTTCAAAAACGTCTTTTCCCTTCAAATAGAGAGTTTATCCTTCTAACATAAGTGCCATTAGCTTAAGGGAGAGAAAATTTGCCAGGAAACTCCACACAGTATCAAAACGACTTTCTCTATAGTTATTTTGAGAATTTGTATTTTTATATTGGAGAAGTACGAATTTTTGCATTGACCTGCTTTGTAATGAATAATTGTCCATGTTTTTCCTTTTTTTCTCTCAGACAAAAAAAAGAATGCCCAAAATGAATGCCGAAAAATATATTTCTTAAATGTCTCGTTGTTATTGTCATTATAGTACCTGCTTTGTTTATTTAATAATTAACTGTGTTTGTTCTCTTCTCCCTATGGGAGATCGGTTTCCATACCGGCTGCGTGTGTATGTGTGTGTGCGTTAATCCGCCATCTGCATGTGCATGTGCGTATGTGTGTGTGTGTAACCTCTTCTACTGTGGGTAACTTCTACATACGCATGTCTGTGTCATTTGTGTGAGACTGGGAGCCCTTAGAACCTCAGGTCTCCTTTTGCATTCTTTGACTGTGTTTTTGTATATGTTTGAGGATGTGTGGGTGACTGACTGTGTGTGTGGTGTCGCTTGCTCCTCTGGTCTGTCTGCATGACTCCAGGTATAATTATGGTGTACTGTCTGCTGCTGTATGGCCCTCTCTGTGTATGGCCAGACCTCAGCCCTGGGGGTCCTGGGCTCTGACGCTAAGGCTCTCGCTTGACAGGAGATGTTGCACAATGCACTCTGTTACCTTTCCAATAGTGGATATTTTGGTATTATCTGGTTATTGGTTTCAGTGTATTTTCTCTGGGTCTACATGTTTGTAACTTGTTTAGGTTTTTGTCTCTCATGCAGTGTACCTCTACTTTACTACAAACCTTTTTGTGTTTCTTCCTTGTTTAAGTGAGGGTATCAGTAAAGATGTATTTGTTACGCTATACTTTTGTGTTTCGATTGATTAGATGTCAACGGCTGTCACAATTCCGAAATGCTGAATGTGAGTCTTCTGATGTGAAAGTGGTCGTGGAAGGCTTGGACTGTTGCTTTTTGTCTGTGAAAGTTGTCGTGGAAGGCTTGGACTGTTGCTTTTTGTCTGTGAAAGTTGTGGGCTGCATGAATGGACTAAAACCTTCTCCGGTTAAGTGTTTATTGTACTACTTTGATTCTCCCTCAAGTGTGGGTCACTTTACAGAAAAAAATGCACTTTTCAATTTGTTTCAATATCATTTAATGATTGTTCTGCATGTTGGGACTGCAAACTTTTAAGTGTTCTGTCTTTTACTGCCATAAAGGACTACTACTAAAATAAACTTTTCAAACATGGAAACCAACCTTTGTCATCTACTATCACAATATCTATGAATGTCTGTCTGCAGTCCAAATGGCACCCTATTCTTTATGTAGTGTATTACTCTGGGCAAAAGTAGTGCACTGTGTTGGGATAAAGTGCCATCCCTCATTTAGGACTTTGTAACCGTCCAAACTGAGGGAAGGCAGCTAGTTGCGGCAGCAAACAGGGCATACAGAGCGCTGAGAACCTAAACAGGAAAAGGCAGGGGACACTCAGGGAAAACATCATTCCCTTCCATGTGTGACAAACAAACAAATGCCGTCATTATGGTTATCATGTATGATTTAGCTGACCCTCTCCTGTTGTATTCCCTGATGACTGGTCATCTGAGGTTTACTGTGCGGCCGTGCGGTAGGATATCACATCCGTTATAATTACAAATATTTGTCTCTGTTATTGACAAAGTATCCACTATCATAGCTGTGTCACAAAACCAACATAGATGGACGTGTCTGATCCATCCAGTGTCCAGCAATCTACCCCATTTGGGAATGGGTAGTTTCTCTTTAGTTGTTAGTTTACAAAGCCATATTTCCCCAACCAGGTGTACCCTTGCTAGAGTATTCATACAAGAGTATTTGTATCAAATCAAATGTATTTATATAGCCCTTTGTACATCAGCTGATATCTCAAAGTGCTGTACAGAAACCCAGCCTAAAACCCCAAACAGCAAGCAATGCAGGTGTAGAAGCACGGTGGCTAGGAAAAACTCCCTAGAAAGGCCAAAACCTAGGAAGAAACCTAGAGAAACCAGGCTATGAGGGGTGGCCAGTCCTCTTCTGGCTGTGCCGTGTGGAGATTATAACAGAACATGGCCAAGATGTTCAAATGTTCATAAATAACCAGCATGGTCAAATAATAATAATCACAGTAGTTGTCGAGGGTGCAGCAAGTCAGCACCTCAGGAGTAAATGTTAGTTGGCTTTTCATGCCGATCATTAAGAGTATCTCTACCACTCCTGCTGTCTCTAGAGAGTTGAAAACAGCAGGTCTGGGACAGGTAGCACGTCCGGTGAACAGGCCAGGATTCCATAGCCGCAGGCAGAACAGTTGAAACTGGAGCAGCATCACGGCCAGGTGGACTGGGGACAGCAAGGAGTCATCATGCCAGGTAGTCCTGAGGCATGGTCCTAGGGCTCAGGTCCTCAGAGAGAGAGAAATAGAGAATTAGAGAGAGCATACTTAAATTCACACAGGACACCGGAAAAGACAGAAGTACTCCAGATACAACAAACTGACCCTAGCCTCCCGACAGATAAACTACAGCAGCATAAATACTGGAGGCTGAGACAGGAGGGGTCAGGAGACACTGTGGCCCCATCCGATGATACCCCCGGACAAGGCCAAACAGGAAGGATATAACCCCACCCATTTTGCCAAAGCACAGCCCCCACACCACTAGAGGGATATCTTCAACCACCAACTTACCATCCTGAGACAAGGCTGAGTATAGCCCACAAAGATCTCCGCCACGGCACAACCCAAGGGGGGCGCCAACCCAGACAGATCACGTTAGTGACTCAACCCACTCAAGTGATGCACCCCTCCTAGGGACGTCATGAAAGAGCACCTGTAAGCCAGTGACTCAGCCCCTGTAATAGGGTTAGAGGCAGAGAATCCCAGTGGAAAGAGGGGAACCGGCCAGGCAGAGACAGCAAGGGCGGTTCGATGCTCCAGAGCCTTTCCGTTCACCTTCACACTCCTGGGCCAGACTACACTCAATCATATGACCCACTGAAGAGATGAGTCTTCAGTAAAGACTTAAAGGTTGAGACCGAGTCTGCGTCTCTCACATGGGTAGGCAGACCATTCCATAAAAATTGAGCTCTATAGGAGAAAGCCCTACCTCCAGCTGTTTGCTTAGAAATTCTAGGGACAATTAGGAGGCCTGCGTCTTGTGACCGTAGCGTACATGTTGGTATGTACGGCAGGACCAAATCAGAAAGATGGGTAGGAGCAAGCCCATGTAATGCTTTGTAGGTTAGCAGTAAAACCTTGAAATCAGCCCTTGCCGTAACAGGAAGCCAGTGTAGGGAGGCTAGCACTGGAGTAATATGATCACATTTTTGGGTTCTAGTCAGGATTCTAGCAGCCATATTTAGCACTAACCGGAGTTTATTTAGTGCTTTATACAGGTAGCCGGAAAGTAGAGCATTGCAGTAGTCTAACCTAGAAGTAACAAAAGCATGGATTCATTTTTCTGCATCATTTTTGGACAAAGTTTCAGATTTTTTCAATGAGACGTAGATGGAAAAAAGCTGTCCTTGAAACAGTTGATATGTTCTTCAAAAGAGAGATCAGGGTCCAGAGTAAAGCCGAGGTCCTTCACAGTTTTATTTGAGATGACTGTACAACCATCAAAATTAATTGTCAGATTCAACAGAAGATCTCTTTGTTTCTTGGGACCTAGAACAAGCATCTCTGTTTTGTCCGAGTTTAAAAGTATAAAGTTTGCAGCCATCCACTTCCTTATGTCTGAAACACAGGCATCTAGCGAGGGCATTTTTGGGGCTTCACCGTGTTTCATTGAAATGTACAGCTGTGTGTCATCTGCATAGCAGTGAAAATTAACATGTTTTCGAATGACATCCCCAAGAAAAAATATATAGTGAAAACAATAGTGGTCCTAAAACGGAACCTTGAAGAACACCGAAATGTACAGTTGATTTGTCAGAGGACAAACCATTCACAGAGACAAACTGATATCTTTCCGACAGATAAGATCTAAACTAGGCCAGAACTTGTCCGTGTAGACCAATTTGAGTTTTTAATCTCTCCAAAAGAATGTGGTGATCAATGGTATCAAAAGCAGCACTAAGGTCTTGGAGCACGAGGACAGATGCAGAGCCTTGGTCTGATGCCATTAAAAGGTAATTTACCACCTTCACAAGTGCAGTCTCAGTGCTATGATGGGGTCTAAAACCAGACTGAAGCATTTCGTATACATTGTTTGTCTTCAGGAAGGCAGTGAGTTGCTACGCAACAGCTTTTTTTTTTTTTTTTGAGAGGAATGGAAGATTCGATATAGGCCAATTAGTTTTTTTTATATTTCTGGGTCAAGGTTTGGCTTTTCAAGAGAGGCTTTTTTACTGCCACTTTTGGTGAGTTTGGTACACATCCGGTGGATAGAGAGACTTTATTATGTTCAACATAGGAGGGCCAAGCACAGGAAGCAGCTCTTTCAGTAGTTTAGTTGGAATAGGGTCTAGTATGCAGCTTGAAGGTTTAGAGGCCATGATTATTTTCATCATTGTGTCGAGAGATATAGTACTAAAACACTTGTCTCTCTTGATCCTAGGTCCTGGCAGAGTTGTGCAGACTCAGGACAACTGATCTTTGAAGGAATACGCAGATTTAAAGAGGAGATTTGTATTACTGCCAATGTAACTTTCAAAAAGTGGAAATCTGTGAAGTATTTTCTTTGAGTTATGAGATGATTCAGAGCAGTATGATACCTCTAAAATACAGTATCTGAAAGAAGATCAGTTCTAGTGTTTTTAATGACTAGAGGTGCCCTGTCAAATGCTTTAACAAGACAAGCATTAACAATAATATAGGAAAACTATTGTGACATTTGAGCAAGAATAGCTCCAAACAGTAGGATGCAGGTCTGCCTGTGTAAAGGTTTCTATTGGACTAGGGTGCTTGTCTGGCTAAACATGGTTGATTCTGAGACTTTCAAAAAAATGAGAAATGACTTGCGGTCGTCTTTGGGTGTTGCTGTCATTCTTCCTTTGTTTGGCAGGTTCAGAATCTAGCCCCAAACACTATCCGCTTTATGAACTATTCCATCTTATCTGCCATAATAGGACAGTGATTTCCAAGTCGATTTCACGCTTGAATGACTAGGGAACAAAGCAGTCTTTGTGGACTCTTGCCATACCTGCTCGTGCAACCCAAAACTTTTCCCTATTTCTGGGACCAGTTGTTTTTAACACTGTGGCTATGACATGCTCATTGAGCATTGACAATGACTGATCTCATTGCCACATTCCTCATGTGAAGTATGGCATAAAAGTGAGCGACAGGTAGCGAATAACTGATCTCCAACAGTTTTAGTTGCCTATATGTCTGTGGCTGAAGGGGAAAATCCGTTATTTGCAAGCCATATTTTTGCCTTGTAGTTTCATAAACAAATGGGGAGGCTGCTGTTGGGCTGAATGTTTAAAATACAAACTCAGGATTGTGGCTTTAACAGCCTAAAGGAAACCATTGAAAAGCCATTTTCAGAAGATTGTACTATACAGTAAGTATTACTACCGAATGTATTAATAAATGAGCAATGAAGCAATTCTCAACCATCCACTGTTAGATTATTTAAGAGATGGTAACATTTTTCTGGGGAGTGTTTTTCACATTTGATAATTTATCATTTGTAGCGTTGCATGACAAGATAAAATACTGGACTCTTATTTGGTGTTGGCTAATATGATAGTTTATTGATTTGTGTGTCATAGCCCTACATAAGACGTTGGGACACATCTGGTCATAAGCATCAAACCAGTGAACACTGTACACAGTACATCCTTTGGCTTTGTCCACCTTACTGCACAACTTGGTGTCAGTCCTTTCCCTCTTTTTAGAGGGGCTTGTGATTGTCAAAATTATAATTTGATTTCCATTGCATTAAATGTCCAACAGCTTGCCAAAACAATTTGCAGAACACTTCTGAAAGATGTTGATGCCACAAAACTTATTGTGACAATTGAAAATCACTGTTTAACCAAAGTGTGTATAAAAGAAGACAGATACTCTTGATTACAATACAAATTAATATAAAAAAAGTGCATGACATTGAAAGAAAACGATAAAGACCAATAAACAGGTCCTGTCTGGTCTGAGCAGATTCCATTCCTGTAACTTAAGAGTAGGGTTTCCAAAACGTTTTCACTCAGGTTCCCCTTCCAGCATTGGAGAACATCTGTCACCAGCCGCGCATGAGTGCACCACGTCTTTTTCAATGGACACAAGCACTGTTCATGACAAACTCTTCACACCCCTCTTGTTGGTAGATTTTGTGTTGTTGCAGTTTTAAAGCTTATATCCTGCAATTCTACACATTTTCCCATGTCTAATGTGTATTCATGTGATATTTGAGTGACAAAAAAATTACAACATCTATGGGCAAAAAGAAAACATTGACTAGTTCATGTGGACATTGACTAGTTCATGTGGACATTGACTAGTTCATGTGGACATTTCTGATAAATAGCTCTCCAAGTAATGCAATGACTGACATGACAAGAGGAACTGATGATGCACTACCCAATTTTGAAATTGCACCTTGTGCATTCTACTATTACAACTTTCAAGAGCAAGTTGAAAGCCGCACTGAGTCTCCCCCCCACCGACCCGCACAGTTTGGGAACCACTAACTTAGACAAGACCCATGTATTCTGCTCGACTAGGGAGATTTCTTGTGGTTGATCTTGAGCACCTCCTAACTGTCCTGTCACCCAGTCTCCATTCAACAGGCCAACTGTACTGCACGTCAGCGCAGTCCTCCCCTTAGCCGCTGACTGTCAACACAACACACCAGGCTCATGTTCAGTAATGTTCACTGATTTAAAACGTCTCACAGCGTTAAACTAACTCATTCTGGACAGGTTCAGGTAGTCCCTTCCTAGTTTCGGTCCATTTTCTTCCGTTTGGTGCCTAGTGAACACAACCCTGCTCACATCACACAGTGCTCCTGTAATCCCCCTCCTCATTGCCCGTGGAGCCCCGTCAGCTCTGTCCAAAGTCTGCAAAGCCCTTGGCCCCGGAGAAGGGCTCCGGCTGCAGGGGGAAGAAGTATTGCTGGGGCAGCAAGAAGCCCGTGCCCTGGGCCGGGTGTTGGTGCATGGGCTGGTGCAGCTGGGCGTGGGGGTGGGGTTGCTGGCAGCCACCTGGCATGCAGGCCGTGGGGGAGGTGTAGGGGGGCGGCGGGGGTGGTGGCAGCAGCGGCTGGGGCGTGGAGGGGGAGAAGGATGCAGATGCTGACACCAAGCACCCGTGCTGCTGCTGCCCCTGACCTCCGAGGGAGAAGCGGCGCACCGAGCTGCCCCCGCCAGCCGAGCTGGAGCTGGTGGTGGCCGTGCTGGACTGGCGCGAGGGGGTGCGCAGGCTGGGTGGCGCAGTGGTCAGGATCATGGGGATGGTCTCGGTCTGGCAGCTGCGCAGAGGGAAACGGATAGGCTGCTGTGTTGGCTGCTTGGGGCGCAGGCAGGTGCAGCAGTAGACAGCAACCAAGGAGCCCACCACCACGAAGGCCACGAAGATGGAGCCCACCATCAGGAAGGGCACGTAGATGGGCTCTGCAAGGAGGAACAGGTGTTGGAATACTTGAAAACGTTAATTTGAGTACCTGTTTGAATACTTAAATTCATAATTTAACCTTTTGGTAATCACAGATCTGAATACTGGTTTGATTTGTGAAGGTAATAGGGTGGTAACATTGCTTACCCCATCAATCACTGACAGACCTGTGCTAAGCTCATGGAAACAGGGCCAATAAGAAGTGGAGTTCATAGTTAATAAACCTATGTGGAGTCAGTGAACATATGTGTGATACCAAGTGTGCATAATAAACTGTATTGCGAATGTGTACAGACCTACAGTTGAAGTCGGAAGTTTACATACACCAAACTCAGTTTTTCACAATTCCTGCATTTAATCCTAGTAAAAATTCCCTGTCAACATGCTGACCAGACCGGACACGTTGCGTGCGTTCAGGTAAAATAACAACTCAATGTTTATATCCCAGGAAAAATTAGCTAGCAACAGCAAGCTAGCTAAATAGGACAAATTAGCTAGCAAGTGCAAGCTAGTTAGCTAAATTGCCATAAATGTTTAATGCTTTTTGATCTGTCCCCAAATTAATATAATTGGTTCAGAGTTTGTTTTGATATTTTAACCTGCGTGTCGTGATCGCATTTGGTGTAGGGGAACAAAATTAATTTATGCACGATGGCGCACATGCACAGTCGGTTTGGGTTCCGTGTTGGTCAGTTAGGATCACCACTTTATTTTCAGAATGTGAAACGTCAGAATAATAGTAGAGAGAAGGATTTATTTCAGCTTTTATTTATTTCATCACATTCCCAGTGGGTCAGAAGTTTACACACACTCAATTAGTATTTGGTAGCATTGCCTTTAAATTGTTTAACTTGGGTCAAACATTTTGGGTAGCCTTCCACAAGCTTCCCACAAAAAGTTGGGTGAATTTTGGCTCATTCCTCCTGACAGAGCTGGTGTAACTGAGTCAGGTTTGTAGGCCTCCTTGCTCGTACACGCTTTTTCAATTCTACCCACAAATATTCTACAGGATTGAGGTCAAGGCTTTGTGATGGCCACTCCAATACCCTGACTTTGTTGTCCTTAAGCCATTTTGCCACAACTTTAGAAGTATGCTTGGGGTCATTGTCCATTTGGAAGACTCATTTGCGACCAAGCTTTAACTTCCTGACTGATGTCTTGAGATGTTGCTTCAATATATCCACATAATTTTCCTACCTCATAATGCCATCTATTTTGTGAAGTGCACAAGTCCCTCCTGCAGCAAAGTAAACCCACAACATGATGCTGCCACCCCCGTGCTTTACAGTTGGAATAGTGTTCTTCGGCTTGTAAACAATTGTTGGAAAATGAGCAAAGTAGATTTCCTAACTGACTTGCCAAAGCTATAGTTGGTTAACAAGAAATTTGTGGAGTGGTTGAAAAACGAGTTTTAATGACTCCAACCTAAGTGTATGTAAACTTCCGACTTCAACTGTATGTTCTCTTTCTGTTTTCTACAGAATCCAGGTGTACACCTTTTAAATGGAGAGGGATTCAGGAGAAAGGACATTTTAGAAGACAAAAAAAGGTGAAATCTTACTCTTTACTCATCCTTTCCTAAATCCCCTTAATATACAGTATATCTTTACATTAACTCACAAGACCATTTTTATTGTTGCAAAGCATATTTTTTAAAAAGCCCATTTTAATGTCATACGGGTAGTAAACGTTTGCACGATATAATGTAAGTAGGCCACTGAGGTGAATTATACAATACAATGCAGGGCTGCAAAAAAAAAAAACATCTGCTACTATAACAATAAGCATGTACAGTTAGGCTGTCAATACAACGTATTCAAAGTGTTAAAAGGCATGTTTATACTATATTCTTTACATTTCATGTACCCAACATCCACCGACAAAACCATCTGTTCTGTAGTTATTAATAGCCTTCTATTTCTTGGGTGTTGTTGAGTAATTGTCTTTATATTAATTGTTTTAGGCCTGAATTGGACTATGCAACAGTTACTGCGAATATTCTTAAAATAATTTAACATAAGCGTTTTTGTCTGAATACATCTTTCCAAATCTTAGATTAAATGTTCAGATTACAGTTTAAAAGGGCAATTGGCGCCAAGGGAAGGAAATCATTTGAAGATCATTTATTTTCATTAAAGAATGGAAATTGTATTGACCACGCCAGCTAGGGCTTCGCAACACTGGAGACAAATTATTTTGAGATTTGGTGAAATTAGTTAAATGTAAGTCTAGATTCTGTTTTATTCCATAAATGGTATACATTTTGAACTAATGATGAATAATTCCCTGAATAAGCATATTTTATGTGAATTGAAAGCTTTTGTTTTTAAATTGGTAATTAATTATAAGCTAATAACCTCTACGACACAGGCATGCCAAAATATAGTGAAGTATAGTGAAATAGCCTAAGGTATCAAATACACACTCTGGTGGCAATCTGATGCCATCTTTGGACAGGATATTCTGCCATTGGTGTGCAAAATTATAATTTAAATTGCATGATTGTTTCAACGTTGCATGGTTTATATAGGGCCTTGTGGTCAAAGTCCATCCACTTATTTTCACATAGGTCTGGGGTAGTATCACACAATGTTTTTTCTTGCATATCATGTAACTGGAGGAATGCATGGTGACACTCTCCAGGTGTATCACATGCCCACAATGTACCTAACCTGAGGTCAAATGAAGCCCAAGCCAAAAAACAGGTGCCCCACATGCATGGAATTGGAGCTGCTTAGTGCTTTTTCTTTGTAAATCAAGATAGGCTGTAATTTCTGCATCTTGATAGAGCAATTACGTTGTTATAACTCAATGAAAAGTTACTTTCAGTGCTTATGTTAGGTTTCAAAATTACAAGATCCATTTTAATTAGATTATTTGTACAATATGCTTATGACAACAAAATGTAGGCCTTGATAAATAAAATATAATAGCATTTTTGTCTTCTAAATTATTTTTTCAAATAGGACAAACGATGATGTATTTATAGGTTATATTTCATCTTAATATAGACTAATTTAAACCGATTGAAAATGAAAACTTTTATAATGAAATATATTATGCTATGCCTACATGCCTGGCAGTGCCCTGAAGAGGCTGAATGGTGACAAACATGAATGTTGAGTGACATGGCTCGTTAAAAGCGTGTCTAGATGCCATTTTTTATTTTGAAATATTTCACTATATACAATCTTTATTAATACACCTTTGAAATCTTTGAATGTTATATAATAACAACACTCCCAAGTTTAGTGTTTTGCATTAAAGTTAATTGTGCATTAACTTGTCCTCTCCTCCCAGGCTCGGCATGCTTTGGAAATCTAAACTTACGCGCTGCAAACTCCGTGTTCTCCTGTTCTCTGTCGTTGGTACAGCTTCCCTGGTCCAGCCGTGCGTCCACGGCCGCGCAACAGTACCGCAGGGAACAAGACCCGCAGCACACGGTTGCGTCCATGGTGTCAAAGTCCTCCGGACACTGAAAGCCCTCGTGGTAATTTCCATTACTGTCCAGCCACCCATGGCAGTACTCTCCTTGTGCGTCTGATATCCGTAGATTCCAGGTCAGGTACCCCAGCATGAGGTAGTTTAGCAGGCGCACCATCACGACAACACTTTATTAGCAGCCCAGTAGCCTACGCACTATTCTTTATCTCTTGCGTTGTCTTTGCATTTAACACACGTGCATGATGAATGCGGTTTGAAACAATCCCACGGTTGAAACCATCAACTGGTTCAATTGGTTAGAATTGTCATCATTCGTTTTATTTTAATTTAACCATACAAATACTTTTGCATTTAAGTTTATGTTTGCATTTCCATCCATTTGGGATATAATCTCCTCAACCAAAGTCGATCCCGTATCAGGTCACAGGTGTAAAATAAGCTTTAACTGAACTCTCACGGTTGTCCAAATGAATGACTGTTTCTCTCCTCTCAAAATGTCATTATTGCACAGGCAAAACACATCACAAATATAACTAGCCAAGAGTGTATCCGAACTTTACCCAAACCTTTCTTCTCTTCACTGCGTAATTTATGAAACGAGAAAAAAAGGTGTACTTTCTTAATCCAAGTTGTTGTTCAGGTCGGTGAAGACGATGTGCTATGGATGGCTACGGTCGTCTTGTGTCCTGCCTCATTTGAAATCTGCTGCTTTTTTTGACCGACTCAGTAGGCGCGCACGCATCTCTTTGACCACCAGACGTGCGCATTCATGATGGAGCGGTCGCTTTTGCGTCCCTACGCGGAAAGAAGCCTGTCGCAAAGTGATGCTGAGAGGACATAGGCTTCAGTAGTCATGCGTGCCCTCATCTGTCCTTATCAAATCAGCTCCAAGTGATTTTAATTTTGGAAATCTGTTCCAAAGTATTCCCACGCATAATGGAGATATAATGTATATGTGATGATATGAAAATGTAAGCAAGGTTTGAAATGATTATGTTTTAGTCTAATGTTATATCTGTTTGGGGTTCTTGCCATCAATTTGCAGTCTACAAATAATTTGTAATTATGTTCCAGCCCCCTGACCATCCGCTCAGCCCGCGACAGAATCTAGTTGATGATCCCTGGTCTTTAATTTCCAATAGCCTATGCTAGTGACCATTATTTGGTATCTTTATCTTTGTACCCTGTATGAAAAACACCTTTAGAAATATATATAATATAGCCTATTCATATTACTAAGAGGAAGTTGTATATGCTCAGGTTAAGGTTTCAGTTGTCTTTTGTTTGCAGCGTAGCTTCAACTCTGTAACTTTCCCTTAAATCGCCAAATTTATATTGATGTGTCGCCCTCTGGTGGCCTTCAAAACTTTGATTGTCAGTTTATTTTATTGCCGTTTGTGTAGGTTGGATTTATTACTTTATTCGATTAATGGTTTGGTTATCCTATCTAGAGGTTAATGGATATTCTTCTATACATCTAATAGCTAAATGTAGGCTTGATGCACTGTCCTCTCAGCACATGTCAAAACTGCAGGCTAAAATTAAATCTAGACTATCGTAATCGCTCCTCTTTCACCCCAGCTGCCAAACTAACCCTGATTCAGATGACCATCCTACCCATACTAGATTACGGAGACATAATTAATAGGGTGCTCTCGAGCGGCTAGATGTTCTTTACCATTCGGCCATCGGATTTTCCACCAATGCTCCTTATAGGACACATCACTGCACTCTATACTCCTCTGTAAACTGGTCATCTCTGTGTACCCGTCGCACGACCAACTGGTTGATGCTTATTTATAAAAGCGCCCCACTCCCCCCTATCTGAGATATATACTGCAGCCCTCATCCTCCACATGCAACACCCGTTCTGCCAGTCACATTCTGTTAAAGGTTCCCAAAGCACACACATCCCTGGGTCGCTCTTCTTTTCAGTTCGCTGCAGCTAGCGACTGAAACGAGCTGCAACAAACACTCAAACTGGACAGTTTTATCTCAATCTCTTCATTCAAAGACTCAATTATGGACACTCTTACTGACAGTTGTGGCTGCTTTGCGTGATGTATTGTTGTCTTTGGCTTCTTGCCCTTTGTGCTGTTGTCTGTGCCCAATAATGTTTGTAACGTGTTTTGTGCTGCTACCATGTTGTTGTCATGTTGTGTTGCTACCATGCTGCGTTGCTGCCTTGCTATGTTGTCTTAGGTCTCTCTTTATGTAGTGTTGTGTTGTCTCTCTTGTTGTGATGTGTGTTTTGTCCTATATATATATATATATATATATATATATATATATATATATATATATATATTGTATTTATTTTATTTTTTAAATCTCAGGCCCCATACCCGCAGGAGGCCTTTTGGTAGGCCATCATTGTAAATAAGAATGTGTTCTTAGCTGACTTGCCTAGTTAAATAAAGGTTCAATGAAAATAAAAGAGGAAAGCATACACAGATTCTCACTGTGATGTCTAGAACCTTAAAGGGTTCTGTGGCTGTCCCCACAGGAGAACCCTTTGAAAAAAAACATTTTGGTTCCAGGTGAACCCTTTCTACAGAAGCTACCTGGAACCACCAAGGGTTCTACCTGGAACCAGAAAGGGTTCCCTACGAGGACAGCCGAATAAGCCTTTTGGAACCTTTTTTCTAAGAGTGTAGGCCTATACATTATATTTTTTTGGAGAGAAAAGTAAATCTAAGGAAAACAACAATGACACTTTTATTTTGTATAATTTCCTTATTTTATTTGTTTTGTCTTATAATAATGGTACGTAGGCCTATGAGAAACGCTGTTGATTAGTGAATTATGAAACATTTTATGGACTACATTCCTAATGAAAATAATGTACCTTTTACTCCATACATTTTCCTTGACACTCAAAAGTACTCGTTACATTTTGAATGCTTAGCAGGACAGGAAAATTGTCCAATTCACGCACTTATGAAGAGAACATCCCTGTTCATTCCTACTGCTTCTGATCTGGCTGAGTCACGAAACGCGATTGCTTCGTTTGTAAATTATGTGTGAGTTTTGGAATGCCCCTGGCTTTCCGTAAATGTAAAAACATTAAATTAAAATAAAACAATTGTGCCGTTTGGTTTGCCTAATATAAGGAATTTGAAATGATTTATACTTTTACTTTGACACTTAAGTATATTTAAGCAATTACATTTACTTTTGATACTTAAGTATATTTAAAAACAAATACTTTTGACTTTTACTCAGGTAGTATTTTACTGGGTGACTTTCACTTCTTCTTGAGTCATTCTCTATCAAGGTATCTTTACTTTTACTCAAGTATGACTGTTGGGTACTTTTTCCACAACTGATTGTATGTGAAACTACTTATAAGACGAAAATTTACAGTTTTTCTGAACTCACCTCACTTGCGCATAGGGAGGCTTGCGCTACCCGGTGCAGGCACATGCGCAGATCAAATAAACCCATGGAACGCGGATTTAAACTGTTTACATGTCCTAATAATTCGAAAGATTGCTCAGAAAACCAGGTGTTTTAATCGGCGTATGCTTACTTCGATTATGACCTTACGGCGATTAAGATAAACAGAGTAAAGGGTTTACATGACTAATGCCATACTTGGCCTTCTGCTATAATCACTTTAATATCGAATTGTTGGTGTACATGTAAAGGTACACAGTCATGCCATGTTTGGTCTCATGTAGGTTATTTCAAACATTCCAAAAGCCAAACACAACCCAATTAGGCTGTCCTATTAATTTTAGCTGTCATTTTTAGAGACACACTTATTTGAGGCCGTTGTCATAGTGAAGGGGTAGCATATTCTCTCTTCACCCAGCTTGTCCTCAGAGGCAAAATGGCCGCTATAGTTTCATCGATATCATTTTGCTTTAAAACTGTGTATGCTCATGAAGACGATTAGAGACACAATGTACAGACAGCGAGGTGTGCAGATCGCGCCTGTATTTCCCGCTTGGCACAATCACTTTTTAACGCGGCGCCCCCCGTCTGGGGATTGGAGCTGTGTCTTGTCAGTAAATTAGCCCACCCTCTGAATATTAAAGTGCACTACTGGGGGGGAAACTGAGCCAGACAGCGAGACGGTGACGAAAAAAATAACCAGTCACCAGACAAGGACGCGACAAGAGCGAGCTCGAGTCACCACTGCGTGTTGAAACTTGCAGTGATGGAGGGGGAAATGCAACCTGCCGACGAGGGTCTCTGCGCCCCAAAGATGTGCAGTCAGCAGCGGGGTCCATACAGCAGCCTCAAGACCTTCCCAAACAAGCGGTTGGTGGGGAAGGCGCGGTTCGACAGACCCACAATGGTCGATATCCCGCTGCTGGGAGACGGAGGCGGTCATCACTACAATCATAATCTCAATCACCATCATCCGTATCAACAACAGTATCAGCAACAGCGGCAGCAGCTCCACCAAACCTCCCTCACCATCAGCAGCAGCAGCCAGTATCTCGCGACACCGCAGCTGCAGCAGCAACAGCGTTTCCCATGCGATAACAGGCCCAGCAGTAGAGCCGCGACATCTACCTCAGCAACAGTGGGGAGTGTGGCGGCAGCATCACTTGGCTTCCAGGAGAGGGTCGGCAGCGGCACCGCGGTGCGCCAGGACCCCACGTATTCGCCTGGAAAAGCCGCGCTCAACCACGAATCTCCCGATTGCACTTACGGGATAAGCTCAGGTATGTTTTCAAACTTGTTGAGAAAGTGAAATTAGGAAAAGTTTATCCTTTATTTTAGGAATTAGGTGTTGGACTAGACTAGAGGATGTCTAGGCCTGTTGCCTGTGCGCGTAAATGCAATGCAACCACTGTTAGAAATACATTCTCTGGTTAGTATTACAATCCTTTCCAACACAGAAAAAAGGGTCCCAAAAAGCTTATTCGGCTGTCCTCATAGGATTTTTTGGGGTTCCAGGTATAACTCTTTTTGGTTCCAGGTATAACTCTTTTGGATTCCATGTAGAATTCTCTGGGGAAAGGGTTCTACATGGAGCCCAATAGGGTTCTACCTGGAACCAAAAGTGTTTAACCTGGAACAAAAAATGGTTCTTCAAAGGGTTCTCCTATGGGGGCAGATTTTTTTCTATGAGTGTAATAAAACACACATTTTAAAATATGCTGTATGTATTTAGCCATATCCAGACCTTACTAGGTAGGCTATTTGCATGGTTGACCCAATATGACACAAATTTGTTGTCAAACAACAGTTTTAGGTTAAGGTTTTTTGTATTTTGCATAAAGACAATTATTGATTCACCACAAGTAGGGCCTAGGCCTATTTGAGGTATTGTAGGCTAAAATGATACAGATAGCCTAATAAAATAGTCATAGAACAACAAATGAAACCTAAATGGCATATCAGTCCAGCAGAGAGTAGTAACTATACACTAAGTGTACAAAACATTAGGAACACCTGCTCTTACCATGTCCTAGACTAACCAGGTGAATCCACTTTACACTGCTGCTACTCGCTGTTTATTATCAATGGATACCCCTACCTATGTAACGGATGTGAAACGGCTAGCTAGTTAGCGGTGGTGCGCGCTAAATAGTGTTTCCATCGGTGACGTCACTTGCTCTGAGACCTTGAAGTAGTGGTTCCCCTTGCTCTGCAAGGGCCACGTCTTTTGTGAAGCGATGGGTAACGATGCTTCGTGGGTGACTGTTGTTGATGTGTGCAGAGGGTCCCTGGTTCGCGCCCGGGTATGGGCGAGGGAACGGTCTAAAGTTATACTGTTACACCTACATGTACATATTACCTCAATTACCTCGACTAACCTGTACCCCCGCACATTGACGCTGTACCAGTACCCCCTGTATATATAGCCTTGTTATTGTTATTTTATTGTGTTACTTTTTTTACGTTAGTTTATTTAGTCAATATTTTTTTAACTCTTATTTTATAAAAAACTACATTGTTGTTAAGGGCTTGTTCTAAGCATGGTAAGGTGTTGTAACCTGTTGTATTGGTTGCGTGTGACAACATTTAATTTGATCCCCCCCCATATCTCCATCAATCTCCGCTCTCTCTATAATTTCCTGTGATAGATATTATGTACTACTGAAAATAAGCAGCCATGACTGAGTAGGCCCACTATAGGGTCTGTGTGTGCTCAAATGAGTGATAGGGTTGTGCAGTTGTTGAAGTGTGTTTGTGTTTATGTCTGTGTGAATATCCATTGTAATGATGTGCACTGCTTTTGAGCAAAAGCGGGCAAACTGGTTTCTCAAAGGAAGAGTAAGCATAGAAATACACCACACTTCTATTTCTATAGGAACCTTGATCTGCGTCCCAATTGGCACCATATCCCTATTTTAGTGCAATACCTTTGACCAGAGCCGGAAGCAGTTTTGTTACTAAATTAAACAGATATCATATTTCCCCCACAGATATAGATCTCCTTATCACTCCACTAGCAGGGGAGGTTGAGCTCAGTATTCTGAGATTGTTGTTACGCTGACACAGCACTATCTAGCTTATACTGTATTAGCACTGTGCTGTAGCATTAAGCCAAATTGGTATAATACTTGTAATGTCGCCTCATGCCATTATCCAGGGCAGTGACAAAGTACAGGCCTCATACAGTATTACATGCTCTATGGTAGGCATATAGGCTCCCCTGAACAATCACTATGTTATAACTAACCTGCTCCTATGGTACTGGGGCTTCCAATTTTGTCTTAATTTTCAACCCAATTCAAAGCCCAGTTTTACACAGTTATTAGGTATCTGCATTCGATACAGTATGGAACTTTTCACTCCACTGAGCCAACCGAGTTGACCTAAACCAAACTGTTGTAATTATGCTGAAAAGAACAGAGCATAAAGAAAATAATCGAGCAAGAACGTTTGGGTCAGTTTGGCGCAATAGTACAAAAAGGGTATATATTTTGTTAACCATACGACAAAAGCTAGCCAATACAACTAAGTATTCATGTGATTTAATGATTCGAGTGATAAGAGCACATTTCCCTGGAGGTGACAGTCAGACAGAGGTGGTGTTTCTTTCCCATTCTGCATGCCACAGACAGAAGGAGGAACCCAAGGACGCCAGCCCTGAGATCCACACACAATAAAGCAAATTGCATTTAAAAGCTTTTCCAAAGAGTTGTGATTAAAATAAATGGTGCTCATAAATTTTCCTCTGCGGAGCATGTTGTATTTAATGACATTTTATGAGGCTGTCTCCCCGTGCACACTACCAGGGAGCAAGAGAAGAGGGGCGGGTGGGAGGGACGGAGGCACGGGGGATGATATCAGATACATCTCGGCGGGTAAACAAAGACGGCACGCATATTAATAAATGCGACACATCTGCGCCAGGCCGATAGACACGTCTCAGCGGCTGCCAGAGTGCCGGGCCTCCCGCCCAGTTGCAGCGAGGACGCCGTGGGTAGCTGTCTGCGCTCATAATTACCTGCCTTGTCTCTTTGTGTGTGAAGGCAACACATTCGTAATCATTAGAGGGGAGATGTGCGAGATCATCTCATTCCGATGTGCTGAGACTGCTGGGAGAAGGACACAGGGAGAGCTGCTTTTATGAGCTGTTATGGATGATATTATAGCTCAGTAGCATCATAAACCCATTTGTTTGGCTTGGGTGATTAGTTAAGCTCAAGAGGAGGGGGGCATCAAATATCATCAAATCAAATGCATTTGTCAAAAAGTGCTCAACTGCAACCAAAGCCTATAACCCACAAAGAGCAAGCACAGGCAACAATGGCAAGGGAAGGACTAGTGTAGGCCTAGATATTGACGTCTGACTCAACCAGCTTGCTTGTACAAGAGTGCCATTGAATGGAGGGAACCTGTACTCGGGTAAAATATGACTCTTGTAGAGAAAGGGGAAGAGCCAGATAGAGGGAGTGAGGGTGGTGAGGGGAGGAAGCCAGAGCAGCGAAGCAGAAACGCCAACACCTTTATATAGAATTTGAGAGTCAAGTAGAGGTGACTGAGAAAGGGATAAGACTGAAGCAATCCTACTGTAGTATTATGAACAACTAATCTAGTCCACGATCTTCTGTGTTTAAAAAAAATCCATGCTATCAATTCAATGCCAAGTCATCAAGGACTGTGGAAATGTAGAAATGTGTTGATGCCCAAATGTTGACTCCAAAATGTGCTGGTTGGCCTTCATGTCATAGTGAACGTCTTGGCTATCTTTATCTACTCGCTCTCTGTTCCTCTAGAAAACCGCCTCATCTTGGATGCCTTCGCACAGCAGTGTAGCCGGGTCCTCACTCTTCTCAACAACAATGGCCGGTTTGTGGAGCCTCAAGCTCCTCTGCCCTCCTCCCACATCAAGCAGGAGGACAGCTGCCTCTCTGGACCTGGGGCGGAGTCAAGGCCAGTCGCGGGTCAGGGGAGTCATTACCCCACCCTGGGCACGCCACGTCTTGACGAGAGCGCCACCGTCGACCCTGATGACGAAGCCCAGCACAGCCACTGGAGCCAACAACAAACATCTGCCTTCCTGCGCATTTTCACTGAGTCCCTCCAGAGCTATCTGCTCACCGGGAACCAGCAGCCCCACCCGGGCCCGGGCCTCGAGGGAGAGCGATGCCCACCAGCTGAGCCCGAGTCTGGGGGGTCGCCGGGCCACAACCTGGGGGGCTGGAATTCCCCGGCCCCCTCAGATTCGTATGGCCACCCCTCGTCCACCCTGCCGGAGGAGGAAGAGGAGGAGGAGGAGAGCTGCTGCCCTCGCTGTGTGGAGCTGGAGCAGGAGGTACTGTGTCTGCAGCAGGAGAACGAAGAGCTGCGCAACAAGATGGACAACATACCGGGTACAGTACTGGGGTTTCAGGATCATAGAACCCAGTAAAGGCAGATTCTTGTGAGATTGTGACTTGGTATGTGGATACTATAGAATGCTGTCACCCGTAAAAGCCTCAAGTGAGACGATGTGCTAATTTTGCTGCCCAAGACAACTCCGTGGATTTGGGTCTTTACCCTGTGACTTGACATAGCAGGTCACAATAATGACACAGTGCCAAATGAGGGGGGTAACCATGTGGTGTAGTAATCTAACTTTTTATGTCAAGTTCAAGATTTACAGTGCCCTCTGTAATTTGTTGTTGTTGTTTTGGTTCTGTACTCCAGCACTTTTCTGGGCTCCCGAGTGGCGCAGCAGTCTAAGGCACTTTATCTCAGTGCTAGAGGCGTCACTACAGACCCTGGTTTGATTCCAGGCTGTATCACAACCGGTCGTGATTGGGAGTCCCATAGGGCGGCACACATTTGGCCCAGTGTCGTCCGGGTTAGGGTTTGGCTGGGGTAGGCCATCATTGTAAATAAGAATTTGTTCTTAACTGACTTGCCTAGTTAAATAAAGGGTCAATAAAAATAAATAAAATAAGAAACTTTGGAGAGAAAAGTTTGAGTAAAGTGAATTTGTTCCCTAAAATGGGGGGACTGTGTACAAAAAGTGTTTTAATTTGTAAATGATATGATATACCTGATATGGATCAAAATACCATCAAATTAAAGCTGACAGCCTGCACTTTAACCTCAATAGTCAATAGTCATTGTATCATTTAAAATCCAAAGTGCTGGAGTACAGAGCCAAAACGTGTCACTGTCCCAATCATTTCGGGGGAGGGGGCTGTATTTGACATTTTAGTCATTAAGCAGATGCTCTTATCTAGAGCGACTTAGAGTTAGACACCCCGGACTCGATTTATATATCACATTCTTTCTGTGTCTTCAATCAAATATTTTTGATGGCTTTTTATAACCCTGATTTCCTTCCAGCTCCCTGCCAGAATGTGCTGGACTTCTTCAAGACTGTTCTCCAGCACCATGACCAGTTTATACAGCCCATGGCAGAGGAACAACTAACAGAGGCAAGAAATCAGTTTGTCTCAAAACACAGACTGTGTCTTTCTAGAAAGAAATACTCTTGGTCTGTTCCAGTTTCTGTCAGGTACTGTACTGTACCTTTTTATGTTTTATCACTAGTCATACTGGCCGTGTCTGAAATCTGTCTTGCTTACTGCATACTGTGTATTAATTGTACTACATACTATATTTAGAACGTATTGTTCAGTAAAAAACGAATGCAGTACGTGCAAATATCAACATACTAAGCTCATCCATTCTGAGAATGCGTCATCTAATGTGCAATTGCAATGTTTCCCGCCATTCATTAATTTTGACAGGGAGTCAATGGCCAGGGACTCTCGGGAGTGGGCTGGGGGTCCAGACGTGTATCTGGTAACTAGTTGGCTACCTAAAGAGGCTCAAAGTTGCCCACCGTTTACCCGCTTCATTGAATTTCGTCACTTTGAGATGAGGAGCACTGGCTAAACGAGGCTTGTCATTCGGTTTAGCCACATGTCAGTGTAGTTCTGATCCTTTTCTGGCTTCCAGACTGGCTGTCAGTCGCCCTGTCTAGTCATCAATGTGCTACGCATTACTTCCCTGGAGAAGAGAGAGCCAAGGGCTGACACTACTAACCGGCGTGCTTCAGCTGGGGTGAGCGGTAATCAGTATTATCTTCACTGCTTGTTTCTGTCCGGCACTTGAGAACACCTAAGGCAACACAAGAGCGATTATTTGGCTAGGAATCGGATGGTAGCGCCCTCGGCCAATATATGAAAGTGTAAGACTGTGTGGTTTGCCAGTGTGAGTGTGTTTGTGATACTTGTTACTGTACTGGATGTGTGTTGCGAGAGGACGGCACTTATCGTGTCATCCAGTGTTTACTTCCTTCTGTGTGCATGGTCCTCTGAGTCCCCTCTTCCCTTTGATATTTATTGGGCGAGGCCGGTCCCATAGCTACACTTTGAATTTCTTCACTTTGACATACAGTACATTTAGGCTGATCCAGGGGCCAGGTGAGTTCAACCTAGCCGTTAACCCCTGCAGGACTCTGTTCCATGGAGGGATTCATATTTTCCTGTTTCAATACCGAGAATAATTCATATTTATCCAGAGAGTCCGGGAAATATGGCAAAAATCAGAAGTGCCCATTTAAAGCATGTAAAACTAAAATATGGTCACTATGCCAGGGTTCTCTGCAAATAAGATTGTCGCTGCGCCACCTTGTCACCTTGATTTCAGGGCAAATTAAACTGATATTCAGTAATGATAGAGGAACTATCTTTGATCGCCTACAACATTGTTTTGAATAGCAAAACAGGCCGTTCATAATGTTCCTCAATTAATTCAGAGAATTTCAGCAGTCGGCTAACTGGACACAGATCTAAATTAGGACACACGGAGTGCACCCCTCGTATAGCGTTGTCAAATCATACAAACTTTGTAATGGCAGTCCAACAAAAGTCAAATGAACAAAGTTGCTAAGCTTGCTAGATAACCTCCTTCAATGAATGACAGAATATTTCATATAATAAATATATCCTATATTTGGCTAAATCAAGTTGATGATTATACAGATCGATCATGAATAACGGGGGAGATAAAGAGTGGAAATAGTTTAAGCATCAAGGTACTATATCTTAACGGGGACCAACTCTGTTAAAACAGTCTCGGGATCCCAGTTACCCATGTTAATCACTAATGGACACATAGCCCGGGTCAGTTACCCTTATTATCGGATCTTGTCCCGGCCAACCCTTGTATTCCACCATGCTCTGACGGACACATAAGTGGACTCCCGACCACGGTTAGGGTTTTCCTTCTATGGAGTAGGGAGGAATATCAGACCCACTTGCCTGATGTGGTTTAAACACCTTCATCACTCTGTGCCTCTTCGTCGAGCCGATCTACATGATTGACATCTCTCAGCAGATCTATGGAGTAGAGCAGGACTCTTTGTTTTTCCAGCTTTGCGAAGTCCGCCCTTCAAGACCAAGATAGTCCCATGGCTTGCAATACTTAATCGTTAGGAGTAGGCCACTTGCTCAGGGCCCCTCTCGAGAAGCCAAACAAGGTGACCCTATCGACTCCCAGCAGCTTGTTAATGATTGATGCAGCAACAGTGATGTAGTATGCAATCTTTTCCAATATTTGACGGTGTCAACGGCGTCTTCGTATCGCACTGTAACGTCAACCACCAAAGCGGCACCATTTTTCACAAATATCAAGTCTGGTTTCCTTAGTCTCCCATCCAGCGTGGAGATATGTATCTCCTTGATAACGTTCCATCCGTTGCTTTCGGCTTCCGTTACTGATAGGTCACACACCCTGTTGTGCCTATTTATGCGGGCTCCTTGGATCAACTGGCATCGACCCAGTATATGTCAGCAAGATTCATACAGGGCTGGAAAGTGCCTCCAAGAGGAATCCTTCTCCAGCCTTCCCCTTTTGAACATCTCCTGAGTAGGATAGACATTTGCCCTCAACTTCAGTCCATTGTTATACTGGCCAAATCCCACTGAGGAAGTAAGCCTAGTTTTGCTGATCTTATCACTGCCAAAGGCCTGCGTCCCCACACCTTGAGTTGACAGGCATATCCATTTTCACATTTCTTCCTGCCTCCAATCACACGGTATTGGGAAATGCAGCGTCACTAAGCCAGTTGTGTTGTTGTCGATGGAGGGCATCTTTGTGTCGCTCTCACCGGCTTGCAGCCATATTCCCTCATCTGCCGGTGGATCCTTCTGGCCTGGATCGATGTAATCTGGGGGGCCAGCTTCACGATACCTAGACCCCCGTATCAGTGTTTCACATAGAGCAACCCATTACATGTGCTCATGGGTGGGGGAGCCATTCTTTCACAGCGGTTCTTATCATTCCATCTATTTTGGTCAGGTCGACCCCTTTTAGGTTGCTGTGGTCAGCTCTGTAGATTAGCCTCGGGACAGTGAAAGACCTTCTGAGAAGGTTTTCTCACCGCCCATCCGATCTTGCATATCCAGTCACGAAGTAGCCCGATCAGTTTCGGTTTAACAATGCCTGCCTACGGGTTCACTTGCATTCCAAGATATTTTTAGGATTCCTCAGGCCCAATTAAGTGCAAGTCCTCTCCATTCAGTTTCCAGGATAAACAGTCATTAACCTTGAATGAGGACTTGCCCTTGTCATTACCACCTTTCTCAATTGAGAAACTGTGGCACTTTCTGGGTTGAACTCTCAACTCCATCAGTTGGCAATATTGTTCCAGAATTGCCATGTTTTTTTCCCCTACCTTTCACCGAGCTGTTCAACAGTACCAAGTCATCGGCAAAAACTAAAGTGGTAGTCTGGCGGCCTTCTGGCCCGACCCCAGAGCCCTGGCGTTCGAGTGTCTGGACGGAACAGCAGCTGCGACCTTGGATCGTATTGCTTAACCCGGACCAACATGTCAATCATCAAAGATTTCACTCCATCGAGAGTGACCCTTGTTACGCTGTTCTCATAGATGCTCCCGATCAACTCCATGATGTGCCGGTCAAGGCCCCTTTACCCAAGAACACCCAGAAGGTGCTCATGCAATGCCGAGTCGAAAGCCTTCACAAAGTCCACAAATACCATGGCTAGGGGTGTACATTGTTTTTTACTCTGTTTGATGAGCCCCTGGAGTGACATACCATTTTTTTTTGGTCGGAAATACAAAGGTATCTGATTGTCTTCGGACCACTAACTTTTGTTCTTGATTAATGAAAACATTCTTGGCAAAAGCTTTCACTTTTGTCCGTCTTGCACCGGTCCAAGAATTTCACCTCTAGCGGCACAATACGAATGCCCCCCGTCCGTCCCTCTTAATCATGGCCCCAGTTCAGAAGAAAAACCCACAAAATAGAACCAAAGTCCTATTCCATTAATCCTAGCTGAGGTATTCAAGTGACCGGGCCTACTTTGAACACAAATGTTTTCAAAGTCAACGATTTGGACCACACAGGACATTCAATTAAGCGCATCAAGGGAGCCCCAAGAAGCAGGGGCAGGGACAGGCGGTCCCATGATCCAACTATAGGCTTTTTAACTGCAGCAACTTTAAGATACGCTATTGGAGCGTCACCGCCACAAAGGGCGCGCGATCGGCTCAAGGTTATCTAGAGTCACCAAAGGTGAACCGTCTCCGAAAGTGCCTCCACCGATGGAGGCCAATCCACGTGGGGAGCGAGGAACCATTTAGAAGCTGGCTGACAGGGGCCCTCTCAGGTGAATCATGAATTCCAAGAGAGTCCTCGTCACTCCAACCATTTACCTGGGCTTCAATGAATTGAATGAGAGATAGCTCCAGAGGGCCAGGTAGGGCTGGGGGCGACCCCCAGGGAGGGGAGTCGGAGCAAACCCTGCCAAGGCCGCCAGGGGACGCAACTCCATCCAGCCAACTTCCTGCCCCAGGGAGATGGGTGGAGAGGGTCAGGGAGGGCTAGGGCTGACCCAGGGAGGACCCCAGCCATACTCATTTCAGAAAAGCCGAAGTGAGTACATCCTTTATGTAGCATACTACATTTCTGAAATTTCACATACCATAAAACTTTCTATTTTTGCATACTCAAAATGTCTACTATTTAGAAGCTTAGTACGGGTATTCGGACACGGCCAATGTGTATATTATAGCTGTTACATGAGAGATGCAAAATAAGACACCAGGGTGAACTTTTAGATCTAAAGAGCGCTCTATCTCTACAGGAAGAAGAACAGAAAACATTATATGAGGTTTGTGTTTTCAAGATGTGTTTTCTTACTGTATGTAACGGAATGATCCCTCACTTAGTTTGTGTCTTTCTAATGTGCCTTACTCTAATGGGCCTTAAATATCACCTACTCACCTTGGTGGCTTTCTCGGCATGAGAAGCATGAGAAGCGTTGTCGTCCCCACCCCCATCCTAGTTTGTCAGACATTTTGAGACCTCAAAAGTAGTCCACTATTAGAAAGAGTTTCACAATCTGTTATATAGATCCATTTAAAATGTGAAATTAACTGGGGCCTATCTTTCCCATTCATGTTTTAATCAAGCATATAGCTAGACCTACACAACAAATGGCATTGGGCATGGACTCCTCTCTGAGAGTCTAACACACTTTGATTTTGGAGAAAACAATCATTTAAAAGCCCAGTTAAATAGGGGAGTGGATATATAGATTTTTGGGGATGTTGTCACTGACTCCCTTTAAGTCATGTTCAACTGAGTTGCACAGCAGCTTTATAGATAAAACCGAAACTAGTGGCACAAGATGTGAAACTGCCATTCAAATCAGCTTCTCTATTAAGGATGTGAAAATATCATCTTGCAACAGTGTTGCATAACAAGATAAAAATAGGTACTGTTAAATGGAGAAAAAGTTCATGGAAACCACCACAGCCTTTTCCTCAACATTGCAGTTACATCTGGCAATAACTTATTGTTCTATGGGGCAATGGGTTTACAACAATAGGAACGGGTTATTGTTGGTATCAGGTGTATAGCACAATTAATGCTTTAGATTTATTTGAGAAACTAGACTAACTAAAAAAATATCATAGTTCTCCATCACATATTGAGCATGAAGTTAACAACCTTGTTATAACACATGAATGACTGCACTTCTTCTGAATGCTTTGACAGCTTGAATGCACTTTTCAATACCCTGCTAGTGCCCCTCAGGGTTGGGGTCAATTCCATTTCAATTCAGTCAATCAACTGTAATCCAATTCCAATTTTCCTTTTTCGTTTCATTGCTTTTCAATGAGGAAAAAAATGGAAAAGGAATTTCAGTTGACTTTCTGAATTGGCGGAACTGAAATGGAATTGACCCCAACCCTGGTGGCTCTATGGCAGGGTACTCAGAGCTCATAACTAAGCCGTTCCATTCTCACCAGTTGTGGTTTGTGGAAATTTAAATGGGGGGGACAGGTTCATAGTAATGGCTGAAACTGAATAAATGGAATGGTATCAAACACATCAAAAACATGGTTTTATACCATTCCATTCCAGCCATTATTATGAGCCGTCCTTCCCTCACCTACCTCCTGTCATTCTCACCCTCTTCACTTCTTCATACCCCTCCTCAGGGCAGTAAACAGCTCCTGGGGAACTACCCCCTCTTCATCACCAACAAGCAGTGGGACGAGGCAGTCAACTCGTCCAAGAAAGATGGCCGGCGGCTGCTGCGCTACCTGATCCGCTTCGTCTTCACTACAGACGAGCTCAAGTACTCGTGCGGCCTGGGCAAGAGGAAACGCTCAGTTCACTCAGGAGAGCCTGGGCCGGAGAGACGGCCCCTCAACCCTGTCAAAGTCACCTGCCTCAGAGGTACTGGCGGCATCTCTACTAAAGAGATGGGTACTACAGCAACATGTATGCTATTAAAGAGATGGGTACTACAGCAACATGTATGCTACTAAAGAGATGGGTACTACAGCAACATGTATGCTATTAAAGAGATGGGTACTACAGCAACATGTATGCTATTAAAGAGATGGGTACTACAGCAACATGTATGCTACTAAAGAGATGGGTACTACAGCAACATGTATGCTATTAAAGAGATGGGTACTACAGCAACATGTATGCTACTAAAGAGATGGGTACTACAGCAACATGTATGCTACTAAAGAGATGGGTACTACAGCAACATGTATGCTACTAAAGAGATGGGTACTACAGCAACATGTATGCTATTAAAGAGATGGGTACTACAGCAACATGTATGCTATTAAAGAGATGGGTACTACAGCAACATGTATGCTACTAAAGAGATGGGTACTACAGCAACATGTATGCTACTAAAGAGATGGGTACTACAGCAACATGTATGCTACTAAAGAGATGGGTACTACAGCAACATGTATGCTACTAAAGAGATGGGTACTACAGCAACATGTATGCTACTAAAGAGATGGGTACTACAGCAACATGTATGCTACTAAAGAGATGGGTACTACAGCAACATGTATGCTACTAAAGAGATGGGTACTACAGCAACATGTATGCTATTAAAGAGATGGGTACTACAGCAACATGTATGCTACTAAAGAGATGGGTACTACAGCAACATGTATGCTACTAAAGAGATGGGTACTACAGCAACATGTATGCTACTAAAGAGATGGGTACTACAGCAACATGTATGCTATTAAAGAGATGGGTACTACAGCAACATGTATGCTACTAAAGAGATGGGTACTACAGCAACATGTATGCTACTAAAGAGATGGGTACTACAGCAACATGTATGCTACTAAAGAGATGGGTACTACAGCAACATGTATGCTACTAAAGAGATGGGTACTACAGCAACATGTATGCTACTAAAGAGATGGGTACTACAGCAACATGTATGCTACTAAAGAGATGGGTACTACAGCAACATGTATGCTACTAAAGAGATGGGTACTACAGCAACATGTATGCTATTAAAGAGATGGGTACTACAGCAACATGTATGCTACTAAAGAGATGGGTACTACAGCAACATGTATGCTACTAAAGAGATGGGTACTACAGCAACATGTATGCTACTAAAGAGATGGGTACTACAGCAACATGTATGCTATTAAAGAGATGGGTACTACAGCAACATGTCTGCTATTAAAGAGATTGGTGAACAGATGTTGGCAACATCAAATTGTGTGCAGTTTGTTTTTCTAATCATAACAAATATTTACTTGTACTCCTCAGAGTTTATCCGAATGCACTGTGCCTCTAACCCGGACTGGTGGATGCCTTCTGAGGAGCAGATCAACAAGGTGTTCAGCGACGCGGTGGGCCATGCGCGCCAGGGTCGGGCCGTGGGCACCTTCCTGGGCAGCAGTGGCAGTAGCACTAGCAGTCTTTACATGGAGGCTTACGACGGGCCCCTGTCACAGGATGAAGTGTACCTGAAGGGCTCTCACAATGGCCTGGGGGATTGAAAGGAGAAGGAATGAAGCCTTGGTCAGGATTCAATCCAAGGTGCGTTATTGAGAAGAACACTAGACAGCCGACAGTGCGCCTTTTTAAAGGCAATTTCACAGAGATCGCATTCATGGTGAACACTGCAAATGTTGGCTCAAGCGTAAATTACCTTTAAAAGGCACATTGTTGGCTGTCTAGGGCGCTGCTCTACAACGCGACTTGGATTTAATCCTGACCACTGTCTTCTAACATGTGGCGTCACTCCTACGCGATGTTAGTCCCTCAACCGAGGTGGTGATGCTGCTGATTTGTCACCACAGATGGTTTGTTTACATAGCAGGTTAGGATAATTAGCGTGGCAGGTTAGGATAATTAGTGTGGCAGGTTAGGAAAAGGGTTAGAGTTAGTCTTAGCTACAATGCTAGTTGTAAACAACTGTTGTCCCCGACACGCCCACTAGATGGCGATGTAGGCCTACTCCATCAAGCCACAACAGTAGAATCCTAAACAGACCATCTGTGGTGACAAGTCATCAGTATCATAACACTGGTTCAGACGAAACTAACGCTATCTGACGTAAGACAATGAGGATGAGAATGTTAGAACTGTAGGCCGAACCAACTGGTACTAACCTGCTCTTCTTCCGTAATGCTACAGAGCAGGGCAGGAAAATAACATTCAAACAACATTCAAGAGGAAATAGTCTCCCCATTGAACATTCTAAAACAGCTGTTTTTGGGGCTTATTTTCTTGGGGCGGGGGGGGGGGGGGCGGGGTTCTGCTCAAATGTTCCAACGTTGTAATATGCATTTATTAAGTTACATGAAAGCAGCAGGATGTTGTACAATTCACATTCAACTGTTTGTAAAACTACAACGCTAGTTTTCCCTCAGTCTTCCTTCTGCCATTGCTTTGTGGAAAATGTTAGAAAAGGGTTACATACAGTAATACAGAATTTCGCAAACTAAGGGAGCTACAGCAATCAGTAGGTCTGACTGTAGCTGGGTCATTTCCAAATGACAATTAAGACAAATCTAGTGTGTAATTTTTCAATTATTATAACAGTTTCCTTTTGCTATAGAACATTGCCAAGAATATACTGGAATGTACTGTACCATGATGTACTGATTGAGATGGTCGTTATGATATCTGTAATGAGAAGAGAAAATGAAAATGAGACATTATCCTTCCTTGTACAGATAAATTATGTTGGCTACTTTAGACAAAACTCCCTCTTGTATTATGTTCTGGCTGACGCCCAAACCCACGTGGCACACGACACACTGCGCCCCACTGGTCTAAAGACAGTCTTCAGAAAGTCATATTCCGGTTGTCTCAGAGAGCAGCTACATTGGTTGGTTCTCTGAAACTTTTTCCTGGGGGTTTGAAAAGCCATCAATTGTATTGGAAGGGGGCGGCGCCCGGCGGATGTGTGTGGCTGTGCCTGTGGGTGTTTGGGTACGAAAGACAGATGAGAACCAACCAGAAAAAGCACAGCCCTTTTCATTATTGACACATCGTGCTGACAACATCAAACAGCCTCCCTCCCCAGACTCAGAGGCCTGGATCTTTGGTATCAGCCAGGCAACTTATGCTAACCAAAGATAATTAAAGTAGACATGCAGGATTTGTGCAACTGTACAATGACTATCGATTGATGGATTGTCATTGATTGTATTTAATCGTGATACATTTCAATTCATTGATGGTAAATATTCAAGAGATTGGTGGTAGAGAAAACCACAAAAGCCCAGACTAGTTTGAAACTTTGGAATGATAACCCCCCCCCCACACACACACACACACACACACACACACACACACACACACACACAGCAAGAAACACTATATTTGAAATCCCTTAAAGGTCCAGTGCAGTCAAAACTAGATGTCCTGTGTTTGATATATATTTCCGCACTAGGAGGTTGGAATAATACTGTGAAAATCCTAATAATGCCCTTTTTGTGTAAGAGCTGTTTGAAAAGACTGCCAGAAATGTCAGCCTGTTTTGGTGGGATGGAGTTTTGGCCTGCCTGTTGACATCACCAGGTGGTAAATTAGTTAGACCAATAAGAAAGAGAGTTCCAAATCTCTCTGCCAATAACAGATCGTTTTCTGTTTTCCCCTCCCCACTCAGACCACTCACAGACATTCTCTTTGCTAAGAAGCTATTTCTGTTTCCTTTTTACCATTTTAATTGAAAACAATCACGGTAAGATACTTAATTGTTACCCTGAAATGATTTGATGTTGAGATAAAAATGGCTGCATTGGACCTTTAAGATAAACTTTAACACCCATGTGTATATCTATAGTTCTGATGACTTAGCTGTTCAGAACATGGTGCTTGCATCACTGAGTTATGGGTTTGCCACATAATACTGAATAGTGTACTGTATATGTGTTAACTGTGTTTGCTAAATGACTATAATATTATAATTATACTCCAAGAACTACAGTACCCATAATGCCAGCTAGTGTCAGACTGCTTCTAGACTACTAAAATCATAAGATAAGGGCGGCAGGTAGTCTATCGGTTAGAGCAGTTGGCCAGTAACCGAAAGGTTACTAGTTTGAATCCTCAAGGTGAGAAATCTGTTGATGTGCCCTTGAGTAAGGCACTTACCCCAAATTGCTCCATGGTCACCGTTGATAATGGCAGACTCTGACCCGTGACTCCACTCTCCACAGGTGTCTCAGGGAGAGTGGGATATGCAAAAAACACATTCCCAATTAATACACACTTGTGTGAAATAGGAGAAATGTAAGCACCCACCAAGTTTATTTTTTGTATTATTATTATATACCATAGATGTGTAGTAGAGAGCTCCTCTCGATGGCCGCTTCTGTGACAGCATGGACAGCACCTCATGGGGCTTTCCCCATTTTGGTGTCATCAACTGGGTAGGACTTGCTATGAGTTAAGGAAGGATCATAGAATTCCATCCAGGACAGCAGGGGCAGTCAACCAATTAATTATACTCCAGAGCAAACATTCCGTAACTGTAGGTGGCAGTAAATCACCAACCTTGACTATACCTGTTCTTTACACACTTCAGCACAGTAGGTGTTGGTATGCACCTTTTCAGTTTATTTTCAAACTACCTACACTCAAACTTGAAGTACAAGAAGAAGAAATTGTCTACTTAAAAATGTCAATATCCCTCAAGGCGCTGCCCAAACTGTCACAGAAGCGACCATTGAGAAGAGCTCTCTAGTACACATCTAATGAAGAGATTTGAGCCTTTCACCTTCCGAAACACCTGCCATTATACTAACTGTTGCAGAATTCATCATTATGTTACTTCTTGGTCTTTCAGTCATTTCTGGAGTTGATTATAATAGAGAATGTCAATAACTTGATGAACAAGAAGATGTTCATCAATACCAAACATTTTCTCTCACAGTCCTTAACTATACTAAATATCTATCAATGTGGCTTCAACCAAAGCAGTGATTCATTGTGAATCATTGTACCAATAGGGAGAGAGAAGTCTGCTGTGTTTTTCATTATACTTATTTAATTTGGGACATTCTTGTCCTTCGATAGTGTACTGCACTCGTTTTATACATTTGAATGTATAACATTTTACTGTTGACTACAACTTGGTAAAGTTACATTGAAAGACAAAGACATGCAGTGTGTGTGTGGTGAATAACTATAATAATAACATCATTGTTAATAACAATAGCCCTTTTGAAAAGTGTGTAAAGGTAGTCTTTAAATATGTATTCTCTCTTAAATGCCTCAGCAAAGTAGAAAAGTGCCACAGAGACCTTGTTAGTGAGGTTCTGTTGTCGTGACGCGTACTGTTTTGAATGTAAATATTTCCCTGTGATTACTGCACATTCTGACAAATAATCCTTTATTCTCCAAGTGACTGTGTCAACACTGTGAAACTCCCAAGTAGATTTTTACAACAATATGATGCTTGTGTTTTTATTTATGATGAAATAAACATTCCATCCTATTTGACTTGATCATACATGATTTATGTATACAATCTTCTCACATACTTAGCAGATATTATGTAGTGAAAAATTATGTTATTCTAAATGATGTCATTTTTGGGGGGTTTGCTCAATGAGATAAATTAACTGGTTTTACTGACCTACAATTACAGATCAACGCTGTGTGGCAGATGTAATTACTACTGCCCATTGAATCACACACACCCTCTTACACAACACGGCAGGCCTACTTGCGCCAGTACTTCTATGGCTATTTTCAAGAGGGTCATGTATTCGCCAGGTCAGCTAAATACTGTAAACCACCAGTTTGATGGACAGCTGTCTGCATAACCTTTACACCTCAGCTTCCACCCTCTGGTTCTTGATCATCAGGATATTCTCAAGGAGCAGCTTGTGAGCCAATTCCTTCTAAAAGTTGCACTGGATGTATGGACCAACTTTCTCTAAACACACCTCACTGTTTTCACAAGCTGGTCTCATGCTTTCCAAGTGCTTCTGTCTGCTGGGAAACTCTTTAAACTTGCTCTCCAAA
This sequence comes from Oncorhynchus mykiss, assembly GCF_013265735.2. Lineage (NCBI taxonomy): Eukaryota > Metazoa > Chordata > Actinopteri > Salmoniformes > Salmonidae > Oncorhynchus > Oncorhynchus mykiss. Next base: position 23,595,317 of record NC_048578.1, on the reverse strand, counting down.
CACACACACACACACACTCAGATTTGAGCCTGCTGACACAGATAACACACCTGATTCATCTCTTAATCTAGTCAACTCTTTGTCCAGAGATTATGTCGCCAAATTTTGCTTCAACCCGTACATGAATGGGAGCCATGCAAACTCATCTGTAGTTCCTTGGCATAACCCAGACAAAGCCGTTTGCCATTGTCTTTCGACAGATGGTGTCCTTCTAATGCAACCTCGTTGCCATGAACCAGTGCAGACAGATTATCCCATTGAAATGAGAATATTGCCATTCTGAAGGTCGCCATGCTGAATTACATAAATTCAATGGCAGTTTTTTTTTGTCACTTTGGTGCAATTTTCACAAGTATGTGTTACATTTTTACAACACTTAGTACAAAACTCAAAGAAAACAATAAAATACCAAATGAAACGTGAAGCAACTGTCGTGTCTTTGGCTACGCCGGATTAAGTGACATGACATGCTATTCTATAAAATAATTTATCCGTAATTAATATTACCTGATTGAGCTAATCATGTAAATGTAATTAACTAGAGAGTCAGAGCACCACAAAATAATATTTATATAGCTGTTATCTTCCAAATAAACTCTTAAAGACCTAGTAATATTTTACATCAATAGCAGTCAATATTAATCGTCATCTTAATTCAGTCTCATCTGAACGTTGTAAATTCTTAGTTATCTTCACGAACCCTGGCTCACAAGTTGAATCAGCAATACAAAATTGGGTTTAATTATTTATTTACTAAATACCTAACTAATCACACAGAATTACACATACACATAATTAAATCATAACTTGATTACAAATTACGTCATAAAGGAAAACGTCCCTAGCGGGCGGAACAGATATGACAGCTTGTTACACAAAAGAAAAGGGTCTGGGTTTGAGTGAAAGAGTGGGAAGACTGAGGAACAAAGGGAAGAAGCTGTGCTATCATAAATACAGTATCTTATGCATTCTAAATTGCCGCCCATTTGGAAAAGGAAAATGCAATAAATATTTACTCTGAGCTGCGCTTCGGTAGGTTGGTGGTAGATGGAAGGCCGTGTTGCCCAACCGAGTCCTTTGAAGAATGTCTCTGCTGGTAAATTGGATACGTTGTAGTAACGTCATCGTGTGGTAGACGGGATACTCTGTCTGTTCCTTCCTAACCTGCGTTTGCAGCTGCGGTTGCTAACTCAACGGCTAGGAGGTATCACTTCTGTAGTGAATAAGAGTTCAAAGTTCATACCATTCGCAACCAAAGCTCACGCTGATGTTGGCTTCGTTCTGTAGTTATTATCTGAACCATTCTGACATAGGACCGTCGTCCTCACAACAGGAGGTTACGTTGATGTCAAGGGCTTATATAGGAAGGGAGAGGGGGGCGTGTTTGAAAAGTTTTATAGCCCATGTCCCTTCACAGGGGCGGGCCACTGATTGAGCAGAGCCCTATCCTATGAAAACCCAAATCTCACATTTTAGAAGCTAAAATCACATTTCATCCCATCACAAATAATTTTATATTCAAACATTTAAATTGAACAACAATTCCATGTGAGTCCGATAACTCTGATGTGTAGACTTTCCACTGTAGAGTTTATGTCATCTTATCATTGATGAGAATGTCTCAGATGACAACCGAACTGACATCATATTCATTAAGTACCACCTCATATGTTCAATTGGTCAGATTACCAGAATATAGTTAATTTCCCCCCACCTTCTGATGTTCCCAGAATCTCTATGTTATCCAAGGGTTTTGCAAATGTAACATCAGTAGGGTAGTGAGAGGAAAAAGGGGGAAAGAGGTATTTATGACTGTCATAAACCTAACCCCCAGGCCAACGTCATGACACAACAATAGTGCTCACGACCTCTGATTGATTGGGAACCATATTTAGGCAGCTATTTCCCCTTTGTGCTTTGTGGGATCTTGACTTTGTGGGATCTTGACTATGTGAGCACTATTGTTGCTTCACATTCCATTTTGTGATTTATTGTTTTCTTTGAGTTTCACTTCCTAATAAAGAGAATGGAACCATACCACGCTGCATCTTGGTCCACTCATTATAACGATTGTGACAGAAGATCCCACCACAAACGGACCAAGCAGCGTGGCCAGGAGGAGCAGACATTGTGGACATGGGAGGATATCTTGGACGGTAAGGGATCCTGGACGTGGGAGGAGATCCTGTCAGGAAAGGATTGCCTTCCATGGGAGAAGACGGAGGCAGCGAGAGAGGAACAACGACGACACCGAGGTTCGCGGCCACGACGGAAGCCTCAAAAAAAAAAAATCCCCTTTGTGCTTTGTGGGATCTTGTCTAGGTATAGTTGCCTGCGAGCACTACTTTGAGCTTCACGTTTCGTTTTTTTCGCTTTATTGGGTTTTCTTTGGGTTTCTCTTCCAAATAAAAAGGTTGGAAACATACCACGCTGCATCTTGGTCCACTCCTTATAATGATCGTGACAGGTACATGTTCTGTTTATATTGGTTCGCAACTGTAATCCCTGTTTAGCCTGTTTATCTGAAGATATTCATCATTATTAGGGCTCCCGCGTGATGCAGCGGTCTAAGGCACTGCTTCTCAGTGCTAGAGGTATCACTACAGACCCTGGTTCAATTCCAGGCTGTATCACAACCGAATGCGATTGGGAGTCCCATAGGACGGCACACAATTGGCCCAGCGTTGTCCGGGTTAAGGTTTGGCTGTTGCAGGCCGTCATTGTAAATAAGAATTTGTTCTTAACTGGCTTGCCGAGTTAAATATCAAATAAAACAATTACTCATTGTCACTTCTTTCTTGAGTTCTCATAGTCATCATAGTCATTATAATATAGCCTTTGTAGCGGATATTGTGACTGCACAAATCAATACAATCAGATTGTATCGTCATATAGGATAGACATGGTGTAGGCGTCAAAGTTCAATGACATGCTTACTGGTGGCAATCTTGTTCACTCATCATAGGGTGATGCCAATTTTATTAGATCATGTTGATCTAGCGTACATTTGCAGTGAAGGCTTGTTTGGTTTCAGGTGTGTAGCCCACTTTTCCCTTAACACTCTTTCCCCTTAACATGTTGGATACCAGGGCTCCGGGGCATGTGTCGAAATCACTAAGCAGGTAAATGCCTTGTTCTGATCAGTGTTGCCAACTCCTCAGTAAGGAAAGTAGCTATTAGCTGTCCTAAAAGTTGCTAGAAGTTGCCAAATGACGTCATCGCCTAATTTGCATAATTGGCAATGTTCATGTAATTGTGATGGACGCTGTAGGAGGGAGGAATAATGTCGTGGGAGAGACAAAAGTGAGTAAAAAACACCCTAAACATGTTAAGAACTACAAATGAACTTCTGTCGATTTTTTTATTTTTTTATGTCACAATTCCAACCCTCCTCCTTTATACGGCTTGGGACCAGCAAAAGTGACCCAAAGGAGAGACTGGCGGAGTTACTTCGTTTTTATTTGTTTTTATTTTTAGTTATCTTAATTTGGTTTGGTTTTTAACATTATGGTCCACTTAGGAGCCTACAACAAGTCACAGTAATACATTAACATTTTTAAACAACATACTTTTTTTTTTGTTGTATACAATCTACATTAACAATCTAAATGGACCAAAAAGAGACAATAGAAAAAACTGTCAATGGCGATATGAGAAAGTTATGGTAACTAGTCTGGCCATAATTCAGGTTAATTTATTTTTTATTTTTTTGGTAAGCCATGGGCGGGACCAGCCGGAGGCGGCCTCCCGCATGCGCGATTCATTTGCAGTCTGGACGCGTGAACATCTCCTGCAGCTGGGAGGGACTGCTGCGCAAGGACTGGGCCGTCTGTGAGTGCTTTGGGACTGGGGTGGGGCCCACTGATAAATATAGCGACGAAGTCGCTAAGTTGGAAACACTGGTTCTGATGCGTGCCTTGTATGTTGCGAAATGTGAGATCCCACTGATTTCTTTGATTCCAAGCTGCTTTCAAACAACGACCTTTTACTGGACACACCTGTGTTATGATGATGATGCTGTTGAACAGCGTCTTGATATGCCACACCAGATGGATGGATTATCTTGGCAAATGAGAAATGCAAACACATTTGCGCACAAAACTTGAAAGAAATAAGTTTTGTGTATGGAATATTTCTGGGGTATTTTATTTCGGCACATGAAACATGGGGCCAACACTTTACATGTTGCATAGGGAACTATGGAACGTTCAGGGATGTGAGGATATGAAGTTGAATCCCTTTGAAAGCACACTTTCTGTACTGTTCAAATCATTTGTTTTATTTAGTGTAGTATAAGCTTCTGTCTTAAGCATCCTAAATAATGCCATAGCTTTTGAAAAAGAGTCAACTTGAAGGTAAAAAAAGGGAAGCAATGTAAGATGCAAACCTGTATTCCAACTAATTATAGGTTACTAAAGCCAACGACATACCGCTGCGCCACAGAGTTTTCATGAAAACCGCGGATAAAAAAACAACCTATTTGATCACATGCTATTTATTGTTGACCAGCAGATGCCACTAATGTGCATTGTGAACAGATAATGAAGCTCTGAGTAATGGACAGTTTTTCGGCACAATTTGGTGAAAGCGCCGACGCCTTCAGAAAGCTTCGGTTTCCCATCACTACTATTTCCTCCTCCCTCGCTATTAATTATATTACAATGTATGGAATGCTATATAATATCCGCACGTCTTTCATGGTCGTACCCCACTGATTGCTGTTCAGAGCTACTTGGTTGCATTGGAGTGGACTACTAAGGTGAACTCGAGAGAGTTTGTCGAACAGCCTCGACGACAAACCATCGCAGCAATCGTGGATTGGTATTGTATAATAATCAGAGACCATGTTTAAGTTTATGACCTATTAATTTATATTTTATATTAAGTTGGCTCACGTAATCAATCGTAGCCTTGCACAAGAGGTGCTTTGCAACATTAGTCAGTTTCAATTGATTCGTCAGCGATTCAAATGGAATATTTCATCCATGATTTGAGCTACTAATGCCTTCAACTCTCATCACTCTTGGTATTTTTATTTAATTTATTTGTATTTAATCTCGTTATAAACAAAATGTCTTCCATTTCCTTGATGTCGTGTCAGAACTGATTGCAGGGACTCTCGAATAATGTCAGCAGCAAACTGTGGCAGGGTGGTCATTGACAGTAATACAGACACTTAGGTTGGAGTCATTAAAACTAGTTTTTCAACCACTCCACAAATGTCTTGTTAACAAACTATAGTTTTGGCAAGTCGGCTAGGACATCTACTTTGTGACGCAAGTCATTTTTCCAACAACTGTTTACAGACAGATTATTTAATTTATAATTCACTGTATCACAATTCCAGTGGGTCAGAAGTTTACATACACTAAATTGACTGTGCCTTTAAACAGCTTGGAAAAATACAGAAAATTATGTTGTGGCTTTAGAAGCTTCTGATAGGCTAATTGACATAATTTGAGTCAATTGGAGGTGTACCTGTGGATGTATTTCAAGGCCTACCTTCAAACTTGGTGCCTCGTTGCTTGACATCACGGGAAAATCTAAAGAAATCAGCCAAGACCTCCATATTTTAAAAAAAAAATGTTGTTGTTTTTTTGAGCTCCACATGTCTGGTTCATCCTTGGGAGCAATTTCCAAATGCCTGAAGGTACCACGCATACTATTGTTTGTATAGATGAGCATGTATAAACACCATGGGACCATGCAGCTGTCATACCGCTCAGGAAGGTGATGCGTTCTGTCTCCTAGAGATGAACATACTCTGGTGTGAAAAGTGCAAATCAATCCCAGAACAACAGCAAAAGGACCTTGGAAGATGCTGGAGGAAATAGGTGCAAAAGTATATCCTCTGTAAAACGATTCCTATATTGACATAACTTGAAAGGCCGCTCAGCAAGGAAGAAGCCACTGCTCCAAAACCGCCATAGAAAAGCCAGGCTACGGTTTGCACATGGGATCAAAGATCGTATTTTTTGGAGAAATGTCCTCTGGTCTGATGAAACAAAAATAGAACTGTTTGGCCATAATGACCATTGTTATGTTTGGAGAAAAAGGCGGAGGTTTGCAAGCCGAAAAACAGCATCCCAACTAGAGGTCGACCGATTAATGGGAATGGATGATTAATTAGGGCCAGTTTCAAATGTTCATAACAATCGGAAATCGGTATTTTTGGACACCGATTTGGCCGATTTATTATTATTTTTTTTAAATTTTATTATTTTTTTAAAATTGATTTTTTATACCTTTTTAACAAGGCAAGTCAGTTAAGACCACATTCTTATTTTCAATGACTGCCTAGGAACTGTGGGTTAACTGCCTCGTTCAGGGGCAGAACGACAGATTTTCACCTTGTCAGCTCGGGGGATCCATTCTTGCAACCTTAACTAGTCCAACGCAATAACGACCTGCCTCTCTCTCGTTGCACTCCACAAGGAGACTGCCTGTTACACGAATGCAGCAAGGTAAGTTGTTAGCTAGCATGAAACTTATCTTATAAAAATCCATCAATCATAATCACTAGTTAACTACACATGGTAGATGATATTACTAGATATTATCTATCGTGTCCTGCGTTGCATATAATCTGAGCATACAAGTATCTGATTGAGCGGTGGTAGGCATTCAAACAAACAACACTTTGTTGCGTTTTGCCAGCAGCTCTTCGTTGTGCGTCAAGCATTGCGCTGTTTATGACTTCAAGCCTATCAACTCCCGAGATGAGGCTGGTGTAACCGAAGTGAAATGGCTAGCTAGTTAGCGCGCGCTAATAGCGTTTCAAACTTCACTCGCTCTGAGCCTTGCAGTGGTTGTTTCCCTTGCTCTGCATGGGTAATGCTGCTTCGAGGGTGGCTGTTGTCGTTGTGTCCCTGGTTCGTGCCCAGGGAGGAGCGAGGAGAGGGACGGAAGCTATACTGTTACACTGGCAACACTAAAGTGCCGATAAGAACATCCAATAGTCAAAGGTAAATGAAATGCATATGGTATAGAGGGAAATAGTCCTATAATAACTACAACCTAAAACTTCTTACCTGGGAATATTGAAGACTCATGTTAAAAGGAACCACCAGCTTTCATATGTTCTCTTAGCGTTAGCTTTCTTACATAGCACATATTGCACTTTTACTTTCTTCTCCAACACTTTGTTTTTGCATTATTTAAACCAAATTGAACATGTTTCATTATTTATTTGAGGCTAAATTGATTTGATCTATGTATTATATTCAGTTAAAATAAGTGTTCATTCAGTATTGTTGTAATTGTCATTATTACAAACAAATAAATAGAAATTGGCGATTAATCTGCCTTTTTTGGTCCTCCAATAATTGGTATTGGTGTTGAAAAATCATAATCGGTCGAACTCTAATCCCAACCATGAAGCACGGGGTGGCAAACATCATGTTGTGGGGGTGCTTTGCTGCACGAGGGACTGGTGCACTTCACAAAATAGATGGCATCATGAGGTAGGACAATTATGTGGATATATTGAAGCAACGTCTCGAGACATCAGAAGTTAAAGCTTGGTCGCAAATGGGTCTTCCAAATGCACAATGACCCCAAGTATACTTCCAAAGTTGTGGCAAATTGGCTTAAGGACAACAAAGTCAAGGTATTGGAGTGGCCATCACAAACCCCCTGACCTCAATCCTATAGAAAATGTGTGGGAAGAACTGAAAAAGTGTGTGCGAGCAAGGGGGCCTACAAACCTGACTCAGTTACACCAGCTCTGTCAGGAGGAATGGACCAAAATTCACCCAATGTATTGTGGAAGGCTACCCAAAATGTTTGACCCAAGTTAAACCATTTAAAGGCAATGCTACCAAATACTAATTGAGTGTATGTAAACTTCTGACCCACTGGGAATGTGAGGAAATAAATAAAAGCTGAAATAAATCTCTCTACTATTATTCTGACATTTCATTCTTAAAATAAAGTGGTGATCTTAACTGACCTAAGAGGGAATTTTTACTAGGATTAAATGTCAGGAATGGTGAAAAACTGTTTAAATGTATATGTCTATGTAAACTTCCGACTTCAACTGTATGTCAATCAAGAACTGTGGCTTTCAGCTTCACCTGTTCGTAGCTATTTGTGTATTTTAATTGTTTTGTCCTCATTCTAATAATGTGTTATTGTTACAGGTGGAGCTTCAATCTTAAGATCGGGTGACACCTTGCCGAACTGATCCGGGAAAATGCTTCTTTATGGAAGCTTCAAACATCCTACCCTACTTACAACAGTTTGGTCCCACAGCCACTACCGTCTGGTTGCAAATTAAGGCTGCCTAACAATGGGTTTACCACACTGTTTCCTTTACTACTAGCATACAATGTTCATCTGGTACCTGCACGGGTTTGGGTAGCACTCAGTTTTTCATGACACTTTTACTCAAGTGCCCTTTTTGGGGTTGGCCCCACCGTTTCTATGGTCATGTTGCAATAGCGCCTGTTTCAGATATCATTATGGGTTAGACAGTTGGGTCTGAGTATGGGTTTACTTGGACGCTTCCCATCCGTTTCCTTTTGTGGAATTTTTTTTAGGCTAGTAGTCCGCAGTTTATCGTTTTTTACATTATGGATAATTGGTTCATCTTTAGTGGGCCTCTTAGGGCTAGCGTCAGCATGTCGCACACTAGGCAAATCACATTAGTCAGCCACTACGTCTAGTTGACGTCTCATGCCATCTTTTCCCATTTATATCCAATTAGAACAACTTTTCATCGCAACACAACCATTTTAATCTCTACACTAAGCTACTTGCTACCTGTTTTGCAGCATATGCTTGCAGTCTCAGACAAGGCAGTTCCCTCCGCTTGACGTCTCCGTAAGGTCTTTCTTTTTCATGGTCCCTTCAATGGCATTCACAACTCCTTCTATTATACATTTTCTTCACGTGATTTAGGGATTCTGACCTGGTCTCCTCACCTTAATCACTAGCTTCACTCAAGCATTTTAAATTGGGTTCCTGCGGTACTATCATAAGAGCTCGCACCTACACTTATCCTTTCTCTTGCTTTATGCTTATATTTTTCAACGCTGGACCATTGTCTGCTTCTCATATTACATTTGATTTATATCCCTCCCATTCAACCCTCTGTTTCATTCCTCTCATTTCTTAAGTAATATGAAGGTCCTATGATACACTGGTCTTTCGTTCAGAACTGGAGCAGTAACCACTGCAGCTACATTAGGTATTATTCCACCATCACTCTCCAGCAACTAGGTTACTGGCTATGTGCTGCTACACCTCACTTGTTAGGCCAAATCTTTTTGACTTCTCCTCAGCAATGGCTCCTTACCATAACTATCAATAGCTAATTTAGTTGGCGAGCTTTCAATGACACGCATGTATGTGGCAGTCATTCATATTACACTTGGCTTTTGGGTCACACATCTTTAGGCATGCATCACCATCCCTCGTTTACCTCATGCACAACTGGGTTCAAAGGAGCAAGCGTATCATGTTTCACAAATTGCATGACAGAATTTGTGGTCGGGTTCTACGTACCATCGTGCGTAACGTTTCTTCTAAATAAATTAGCGTAACAATAAGATTCACTCAGCAGATCAGCATTGGGCTAAACTCGGTTAGGTGCCCATATCTTCCTGCATTTTGGTCTGCACGGTTAGCGTTTCATGTCAATCATGCATATAGCATTACAGCATGCACTGTTGGGTTCAACGCTCGATTAGTGTTTCATGTTAATCATGCACATCTTATACGGCGTGCATGGCTGGGTAGACGTATACGCAGACGTGTCATTTCAATCAAACATTCCATTACAGCAGAACTGCACTTTTCTTCTATTCTTCACATGCGACTCTAGTACATCTATTTATCTTGCATTCCATCTTGAGATCCAACCACTGCTCGGCCATGTCCCTTCTCCCTGGTGAGTAACTTATTTATTTAGGGGAGGTCAATGCTAGCTGTCCAGCATAGGGCAACCAGTCATCAGCATTTGTTTAATTTGATTACAGTACACCTGTTGTAATTATGTCGGAACAGTTAATTATTTATTTTTATCCATCATTTCTATCCCATTTGTGATCAAAGGTGTGATCATTGAAGACACCTTTCACAATCATTGACCCGAAAAATAAATGTATTCTGATATAATTACAACATAAGTGTACTGTAATCAAATTAAATGAAAATTAACAATGTTTAGTAGGCATTAGTTTGCATCAATTTTGTCTTGAGCATTTGGGCATAGGTTCTCATCGGCATCGCAGTAAATGTCCTCATTGTACATGCACTCGGGGAAAAATGTGCATAACTCCACCTACGGTAACACTGTCAGGCTCAGGGCAATGTTTATACCCTTGCGGGAGCATGTAACGGACCTGTCTGGCCAGTGCAAGGCTAGCTGTTTAAATTCAATCTGACCATATCAGTTCACACCCAAGAAGACGATGTTCAAATGTACAGTCGTGGCCAAAAGTTTTGAGAATGACACAAATGTTAATTTTCACAGTCTGCTGCCTCAAGTTTGTATGATGGCAATTTGCATATACTCCAGAATGTTATAAAGATTGATCAGATGAGTTGCAAAGTCCCTCTTTGCCATGCAAATGAGCTGAATTCCCCAAAAACATTTCCACTGCATTTCAGCCCTGCCACAAAAGGACCAGCTGACATGCCAGTGATTCTCTCGTTAAAACAGGTGTGAGTGTTGACGAGGACAAGGCTGGAGATCACTCTGTCATGCTGATTAAGTTTGAATAACAGACTGGAAGCTTCAAAAGGAGGGTGGTGCTTGGAATCATTGTTCTTCCTCTGTCAAACATGGTTACCTGCAAGGAAACACGTGCCGTCATCATTGCTTTGCACAATAAGGGCTTCACAAGGCAAGGATATTGCTGCCAGTAAGATTGCACCTAAATCAACCATTTATCGTATCATCATGAACTTCAAGGAGAGCGGTTCAATTGTTGTGAAGAAGGCTTCAGGGTGCCCAAGAAAGTCCAGCAAGCTCCAGGACCGTCTCCTAAAGTTGATTTGGCTGCGGGATCGGGGCACCACCAGTACAGAGCTTGCTCAGGAATGGCAGCAGGCGTGAGTGCATCTGCACGCACAGTGAGGCGAAGACTTTTGGAGGATGGCCTGGTGTCAAAAAGGGCAGCAAGAAGCCACTTCTCTCCATGAAAAACATCAGGGACAGACTGATATCCTGCAAAAGGTACAGGGATTTGGACTACTGAGGACTGGGGTAAAGTCATTTTCTCTGATATATCCCCTTTCTGATTGTTTGGGGCATCTGGAAAAAGGCTTGTCCGGAGAAGACCAGGTGAGCGCTATCATCAGTCCTGTGTCATGCCAACAGTAAAGCATCCTGAGACCATTCATGTGTGGGGTTGCTTCTAAGCCAAGGGAGTGGGCTCACTCACAATTTTGCCTAAGAGCACAGCCATGAATAAAGAATGGTACCAACACATCCTCCGAGAGCAACTTCTCCCAACCATCCAGGAACAGTTTGGTGACGAACACTGCCATTTCCAGCATGACGGAGCACCTTGCCATAAGGCAAAAGTGATAACTAAGTGGCTCGGGGAAGAAAACATCAATATTTTGGGTCCATGGCCAGGAAACTCCCCAGACCTTAATCCCATTGAGAATGTGTGGTCAATCCTCAAGAGGCGGGTGGACAAACACATTTTGACAAACTCCAAGCATTGATTATACAAGAATGGCTGCCATCAGTCAGGATGTGGCCCAGAAGTTAGTTGACAGCATGCCAGGGTGGATTGCAGAGGTCTTGAAAAAGAAGGGTCAACACTGCAAATATTGACTCTTTGCATCAACTTCATGTAATTGTCAATAAAAGCCTTTGACACTAATGAAATGCTTGTAATTATACTTCAGTATTCCATAGTAACAGCTGACAAAAATATCTATAGACACTGAAGCAGCAAACTTTGTGAAAATTAATATTTGTGTCATTCTCAACTTTTGGCCACGACTGTACAGCTCAATTGTCAGTAGAAACCACATTTGTTTTAGCAAGTCAGCCATATCAGCTATGTTTTCTAAAAAGGCAGTAAATGAGGCTGAATGAACTGTTTCGCTCTTAGACAAGGTGTCACGTTCTGACCATAGTTCTTGTGTGTTTTCCTTGTTTTAGTGTTGGTCAGGACGTGAGCTGGGTGGGCATTCTATGTTGTGTGTCTAGTTTGTTTCTGTGTTTGGCCTGATATGGTTCTCAATCAGAGGCAGGTGTTAGTCATTGTCTCTGATTGGGAACCATATTTAGGTATCTTGTTTTGTGTTGGGGTTTGTGGGTGATTGTTTCCTGTTTTTGTGTTTTCTGCACCAGTTAGGACTGTTTCGGTTTTCACGTTTATTGTTTTGTATTCTGTTCAAGACCTGCATTAGTTTCTAAAAATATGTATTTGGGTGTTTTTGGAGAGTTAATGTTTTATCCGTGCACCTGCAACTGCAGAATGAGCATCAGGAAGTCTTATCGCCGGTGGAGTACATTTCTCAAAATGTAAGTGAAGTGAAATTGCTAAAAAAAAGTTTCTGTAAAAAGTTAACCTGTCCTCTACTTGTTCAACATTTAGCTGGGTGAATAAAATCATTTTTGTTTACATTTAAGTTATAGTAAATCCCCCCCAAAAAACATACGCTGTATATTGAAACAACAATCAATTGTTGACTTTATTAATGAGGAATAATATGAACATGTATTTTGCTTACTGTACGTGTTTTGCCTGTACATGTTTGCCAATACTTGTATGTCTTTTGCCAATGGAAATGCATAGATAACATTGAAGGTTCTATTGAACTTCTGTATTTTACAAAGCAGGAACAAGTAAATCACAGGGAGGAAGTTCTGAATCATTCCTGATGTGGGGATTGTGATAACTGCCATTTGGTGCATGAGTTGCATATCTAACTAATAATCAATTCCTCAAACAATACAATGAGCTGTCCATGTTACAATTAAGTACATGGCAGAGGTATTGCTTCAGTTTAACCAAATGGAATATAACGTTGCGGATAAAGTTCGGAATTACACAGTTTCATGTTTACAACATCTGTTAAACTCTAATCCTCCACAGACAGCCGCCCTGCCCACCACTCATTCATTATCTGAACATATGACATGAGAAAGGCATGTTAGGCTACTGTTAATTGGATTCAAATACAAAAGTAAATAAAATATTTACATGATCGCATAACTACTTGTCATCTTGATTCATTGTCAGAAGCAGTCAACTCAATTGTTAAGCACTTGTTTTCAATTTAGAACAGTTTCATTATGATAGGCTAATATTTAGCCGAGCCTACATTGCACATTGTCGCTTTCAACCAGACTATAACTTGATTGGGTGGGTTGTATTTTTTGGATTAGTCCCAGGCTACTATTATCCAATTGTTGCAATATTGAAAAACGCATTGTGTTATTGCATGCATGATTGTAACATAGTAGTATCATAATAATGTCACAGTAAGGCTTATGATAGGCCTATTGTTTTCCACCATCTTTTTTTGGGGGGGGGGGGGGGGTGCACCTATACGGTATGCGGACCTATTTTGTTAAGGAGGGCGGGCCGACAGTACATTGAGTTTTCGGACAGTAGACTAGTGATGAGGACTGACCAGCCTGCAGCGAGTAGCAAGTATTCTAATTAACAGATCGCACGCAGCTTTGAAGATGGCATGCAAGCGCGGGATAGCCTGCATATCCACAAACTGAAGTCTGAGACATGCCCGAGCATTTTGGAGAAATTCTGCAGAGGTCCTGTGTCTGTTTGTGCTAGCAAACCGGTGGACACAGATGCAAGGGCGAGGCTACAAGAAAAAGAAGCGTCAAGGGACGGCTATTTTGGACTTTCTATGGACTAGTCACGCTCCCCCAATCCATGCAACGTAATTTAAAATGATGTCCTTTATAGACTTAAATGATGACCAGAGATGGGTGCCTACACATGTGAATGTAACTGTCCTTCGTGCAAGGGGTTTGCGGACTAAGGGCAAGCACGGGGGTAGCCGTTATGTTTACACAATCATTCAGGTGGGGAAGGAGAAATACACCACTGGTTTGGTCGAGAAGGCGACTGTGCCAGAGTGGAATGAGGAATGCTGTTTCGAACTTCTACCCGGAATACTGGAGGATGGAGTTCGCAGTGCTTTTCCCTCAGGGAGCGGTGACTTGGTCCTCACCATTATGCACCGTGTGCTTATCGGACTTGACGTGTTTCTTGGTCAAGCAATCCTCCCTTTGGATAAAATATTTCAAGATGGAATGTGCCCGAGAGATGAGTAGGTTCCTCTCACTTACTAAGTTAATTTGCTAATGATGAACTTATTTCCACTGATTACATTGAAATGTAGGCTAAATTATAATAATATCACATCACTTTATAGGCCATTATGGCCATAGTAATTTGCCATGATTGACAGTAACATTAATAAGCCTAATCTGCTCAAGTATCTGTGCATTAGAGATGTCAACGATGACACATCATACTCATCATCTCTAATGCACAGATACTGGGGCAGGCCCAACTATGGAGAAGGGTGCAATTGCGGCCCGCAATTTGGGGTGCTCCTGCATGTCGGCATTCCTGCATCTGCTGGAACCTGTCTTTATACTTCTATTGGTCAAATTTGAAATTACAACAGGTGGGAGGTGTGGTTTCTCCAATACGGAAGGTGGCGTTAATGCACAATAATATTGGATGCCAGCCGCCGATATACCCCACAGGCACTGTTTTCCTGCAGTTATGTTAATGACGGCAAGGGCAGTTGTTCAGCAGGCGGGTGCGAAGGGCGCTGTGTGCCATCTTAGCCAGCTAGTCCTAAGGAGGATTCTGGTACACAGCAGGCTGGGGTGGCACAGTGTGCTGGCTAGCTAACTATCAAGATATCAACACCATGTGCTAGCTAACTATCAAGCTAGCTAGCCTGCTGTGCTAGCGGGAGGCAGGGATGATCGCCCCTGCCTGTCGGCGTGGTTTTTTCTGTGACACCCCGCATGTCGGGGGAGGGGAGCGAAACAGGCCTCACAAGCTCACAGAACGGGACCGGAAAGTGTTGAATCGCATAGCACGTAAAAATCATCCGTCCTCGGTTGCAACACTCATTACAGGGTTCCAAACTGCCTCTGGAAGCAAAGTCAGTACAAGAACTGTTCTAGTCGGTTTCCATTGTTGAGCAGCCGCACACAAGCCTAAAATCGGCATGCGCAATGCCAAGTGTCGGCTGGAGAAGTGTTAAGCTCGGCGCCATTGGACTCTGGAGCAGTAGAAACGCATTCTCTGGAGTGATGAATCACGCTTCACCATTTGGCAGTCCAACGGGCTAATCTGGGTTTGGCGGATGCCAGGAAAACACTACCTGCAACAATGTGTAGGGCCAACTGTAAAGTTTGGTGGAGGACGAATAATGATCTGGAGCTTTTTTTCATGGTTCAGGCTAGGCCCCTTAGTTCCAGTGAAGGAAAATCTTAATGATACGGCATACAATTACATTCTATACAATTCTGTGCTTCCAACTTTTTGGCAACAGTTTGGGGAAGCCCTTTCCTATTTCAGCATGACAAATCCCCCGTGCACAAAGCGAGGTCCATACAGAAATGGTTTGTTGAGATCGGTGTGGAAGAAATTAACTGGCCTGCGCAGAGCCCTAACCTCAACCCCATTGAACACCTTTCAGATTAAATGGAACACCGACTGCGAGCCAGACCTAATCGCCCAACATCAGTGCCCAACCTAACTAATGCTCTAGTGGCTGAATGGAAGCAAGTTCCCGCAGTAATGTTCCAACATCTAGTGGATAGTCTTCCCAGAAGCTGAAGGCTGTTACAGCATCAATGTGGGGACAATATAAAATGCCCATGATTTTGGAATGAGATGTTTGACTTGCAAGTGTCCACATACTTTTGGCCATGTAGTGTATGTAGATATCTTTGTTAGCAAAAATACTAAATTTACCACAGTCCAAAATTATAAGCTTTATATAGCCTATCAAAGTAATAAGACCAGATATTTTAATATATTTAACTTTGACTATATTTCACTGCTTCACTTAAGTAAAACGTTTTAAAATTCTTCCACTACCACAAAAATAATTTCAAAGAGCAGAAGCAAGTCACACTTTTTCTTCATGGAAAATGACCATATAGTTATAGTTATTATTATTTGGAATCTTCTTATACCTTAAGTTTAACTCTTCATCTTACTTCTGAGTTATTAGTGTGGCTTGTGACAGCAGCCACACTGTAAATGTTGTCCAAATTGTTTTCGACTTTTTAACGTGGCACACTTTAAATGTTGTAAGAATGATTTCTTACTTATTGCTATTATTTGGAAGATAATTTCTTACACCGTTTAAGATAGAAACACAATTCAAACTTTAAAAGTTATAGACTGATCTGGGTTAAGTTGCTTGCATACAACTTTGATACCATTTATACTTTTTAAACGATTACATTCTTTTGTCCTCCATCCACTTTCATGGGATTTTCTCAACATTCTAAGAGGCCCATTGTGACATCGTGATTTCCAATATTATTTTCTATTCACTTTAAACAATGTAACTTTTGACACAAATAAGCTACTTTGACAACTTTCCCAAAAACAAGTTGTATGGGTATGACATCTTGGTCTACATCTCTGCAGAACAGAATTGTCTTCTACCAATCAAAATGTATAGCTGTTTTAGTAACCGCATAAACTACACTGAACAAAAATATTAATGCAACATGTAAAGTGTTGGTTTCATGAGCTGAAATAAAAGTTCCCAGCAATGTTCCATATGCACAAAAAGCTTATTTCTCTCAAGTTTTGTGCACAAATTTGTTTACATCCCTGTTAGTGAGCATTTCTCCTTTTCCAAGATAATCCATCCACCTGACAAGTGTGGCATATCAAAAAGCTGATTTAACAGCACGATCATTACATAGGTGCACCTGGCACTGGGCACAATAAAAGGCCACTCTAAAATGTGCAGTTTTCTCACACAACATACACAATGCCACAGATGTCTCAAGTTTTGAGGGAGCGTGTAATTGGCATGCTGACTTCAGGAATGTCCACCTAAACTGTTGCTAGAGAATTTAATGTTAATTTCTATACCATAAACCACCTCCAACTTCATTTTAGAGAATTTAGCAGTACATCCAACCAGGGCTCGCAACTAACTTTTGTCCTACCGTCCCGGTACCATCATGGAAGAGCAATTCAACTGTCCCAAACTGAACTTGAACTGTCCCAAAATTAATATATATATACAGTGCCTTGCGAAAGTATTCGGCCCCTTGAACTTTGCGACCTTTTGCCACATTTCAGGCTTCAAACATAAAGATATAAAACTGTATTTTTTTGTGAAGAATCAACAACAAGTGGGACACAATCATGAAGTGGAATGATATTTCAAACTTTTTTAACAAATCAAAAACTGAAAAATTGGGCGTGCAAAATTATTCAGCCCCTTTACTTTCAGTGCAGCAAACTCTCTCCAGAAGTTCAGTGAGGATCTCTGAATGATCCAATGTTGACCTAAATGACTAATGATGATAAATACAATCCACCTGTGTGTAATCAAGTCTCCGTATAAATGCACCTGCACTGTGATAGTCTCAGTGGTCCGTTAAAAGCGCAGAGAGTATCATGAAGAACAAGGAACACACCAGGCAGGTCTGAGATACTGTTGTGAAGAAGTTTAAAGCTGGATTTGGATACAAAAAGATTTCCCAAGCTTTAAACATCCCAAGGAGCACTGTGCAAGCGATAATATTGAAATGGAAGGAGTATCAGACCACTGCAAATCTACCAAGACCTGGCCGTCCCTCTAAACTTTCAGCTCATACAAGGAGAAGACTGATCAGAGATGCAGCCAAGAGGCCCATGATCACTCTGGATGAACTGCAGAGATCTATGGACTCTGTCCATAGGACAACAATCAGTTGTATATTGCACAAATCTGGCCTTTATGGAAGAGTGGCAAGAAGAAAGCCATTTCTTAAAGATATCCATAAAAAGTGTTGTTTAAAGTTTGCCACAAGCCACCTGGGAGACACACCAAACGTGTGGAAGAAGGTGCTCTGGTCAGATGAAACCAAAATTGAACTTTTTGGCAACAATGCAAAACGTTATGTTTGGCGTAAAAGCAACACAGCTGAACACACCATCCCCACTGTCAAACATGGTGGTGGCAGCATCATGGTTTGGGCCTGCTTTTCTTCAGCAGGGACAGGGAAGATGGTTAAAATTGATGGGAAGATGAATGGAGCCAAATACAGGACCATTCAGGACCATTCTGGAAGAATCACAAATGCTCTCCATCCAACCTCACTGAGCTCGAGCTGTTTTGCAAGGAGGAATGGGAAAACATTTCAGTCTCTCGATGTGCAAAACTGATAGAGACATACCCCAAGTGACTTACAGCTGTAATCGCAGCAAAAGGTGGCGCTACAAAGTATTAACTTAAGGGGGCTGAATAATTTTGCACGCCCAATTTTTCAGTTTTTGATTTGTTAAAAAAGTTTGAAATATCCAATAAATGTCATTCCACTTCATTTATTTTTTATTTTATTTCACCTTTATTTAACCAGGTAGGCTAGTTGAGAACAAGTTCTCATTTACAACTGCGACCTGGCCAAGATAAGGCATAGCAGTGTGAACAGACAACACAGAGTTACACATGGAGTAAACAATTAACAAGTCAATAACACAGTAGAAAAAAGGGGAGTCTATATACATTGTGTGCAAAAGGCATGAGAAGGTAGGCGAATAATTACAATTATGCAGATTAACACTGGAGTGATAAATGATCAGATGGTTATGTACAGGTAGAGATATTGGTGTGCAAAAGAGCAGAACAATAAATAAATAAAAACAGTATGGGGATGAGGTAGGTGAAAATGGGTGGGCTATTTACCAATAGACTATGTACAGCTGCAGCGATCGGTTAGCTGCTCAGATAGCAGATGTTTGAAGTTGGTGAGGGAGATAAAAGTCTCCAACTTCAGCGATTTTTGCAATTCGTTCCAGTCACAGGCAGCAGAGAACTGGAACGAAAGGCGGCCAAATGAGGTGTTGGCTTTAGGGATGATCAGTGAGATACACCTGCTGGAGCGCGTGCTACGGATGGGTGTTGCCATCGTAACCAGTGAACTGAGATAAGGCGGAGCTTTACCTAGCATGGACTTGTAGATGACCTGGAGCCAGTGGGTCTGGCGACGAATATGTAGCGAGGGCCAGCCGACTAGAGCATACAAGTCGCAGTGGTGGGTGGAATAAGGTGCTTTAGTGACAAAACGGATGGCACTGTGATAAACTGCATCCAGTTTGCTGAGTAGAGTGTTGGAAGCAATTTTGTAGATGACATCGCCGAAGTCGAGGATCGGTAGGATAGTCAGTTTTACTAGGGTAAGTTTGGCGGCGTGAGTGAAGGAGGCTTTGTTGTGGAATAGAAAGCCGACTCTTGATTTGATTTTCGATTGGAGATGTTTGATATGGGTCTGGAAGGAGAGTTTAGAGTCTAGCCAGACACCTAGGTACTTATAGATGTCCACATATTCAAGGTCGGAACCATCCAGGGTGGTGATGCTGGTCAGGCGTGCGGGTGCAGGCAGCGAACGGTTGAAAAGCATGCATTTGGTTTTACTAGCATTTAAGAGCAGTTGGAGGTCATGATTGTGTCCCACTTGTTGTTGATTCTTCACAAAAAAATACAGTTTTATATCTTTATGTTTGAAGCCTGAAATGTGGCAAAAGGTCGCAAAGTTCAAGGGGGCCGAATACTTTCGCAAGGCACTGTAGTTAAGAGAGAACAATGTTATTGTGAACTGCTTACTGAAGAAATGTAAGTTAGAGACATTCCATCACCAGCTGCCCCATTTAAACAATATAACACAACAATATACAATAAAGAACGTGTGTGTTCCCCGGCCTTCACGTTCTCTGCTTCACCCTCCCTCTTCAGTTACTGAAGAATGTTCACCTTAACCTTAACCCACTTGCTAACAGCCAGGGTCTACAATGTACTTTTTGGTACACTGGCCACTATGGCAGGTAGATTAAAAACTCAACAGTGCTTCTAAAAATGAATCTGTCTTCACATGCGCACGCACTGCCTCGGCTGCAACCTCAGCTCCTAAATGCCATATAAACTCCCTGCAACCTCAGCTCCTAAATGTCATATAAACTCCCTGCAACCTCAGCTCCTAAATGTCATATAAACTCCCTGCAACCTCAGCTCCTAAATGTCATATAAACTCCCTGCAACCTCAGCTCCTAAATGTCATATAAACTCCCTGCAACCTCAGTTCCTAAATGTCATATAAACTCCCTGCAACCTCAGCTCCTAAATGTCACAGCAACTCCCGGCACAGGCAACCTCAGCTCCTAAATGCCCTATATACTCCCTGCAACCTCAGCTCCTAAATGCCACAGCAACTCCCTGCAACCTCAGCTCCTAAATGCCACAGCAACTCCCTGCATACCTCAGCTCCTAAATGCCACAGCAACTCCCTGCATACCTCAGCTCTCAAATGCCACAGCAACTCCCTGCAACCTCAGCTCCTAAATGCCACAGCAACTCCCTGCAACCTCAGCTCCTAAATGCCACAGCAACTCCCTGCATACCTCAGCTCTCAAATGCCACAGCAACTCCCTGCATACCTCAGCTCTCAAATGCCACAGCAACTCCCTGCAACCTCAGCTCCTAAATGACACAGCAACTCCCTGCAACCTCAGCTCCTAAATGCCACAGCAACTCCCGGCACATGCAACCTCCGCTCCTAAATGCCACAGCAACTCCCTGCATCCTCAGCTCCCAGATGCCACAGCAACTCCCTGCAACCTCAGCTCCTAAATGCCACAGCAACTCCCTTCATACCTCAGCTCTCAAATGCCACAGCAACTTCAGATATTCCCTCTTTCTAAGTTTCTACCATTAGGCTGTATAACATTCTGTCGCATTATAAAAAATGCTTTTATCAGGTGCGCGTTTGAGGATGCCATTTTCCTTTAATAGCATTTTGGAACATTCACGCATATGGCCGAGACGAGTGAACACATTGCTGCGCTTGTAATGTACATTTTTCATAGTTTTATTAACTTTTAAGCTAAATGTTGTGATCTGTTTTATCAGCCTTGTCTTTGTGTTTAAACATTTTAGTATGGAATCACTCTTGTATGCATTTTATATTCTTCTGGCCTATTGTCCTGCAACTGTCCCAAAGTCTGTTTTGAACCTTCCAAGGCATATTTTTTATCGTCCCCAGGATGACGGGACACCATTAATTTCGAGCCCGGCGTCCAACCAGCCTCACAACCACTGACCATGTGTATGGCTTAGTGTGAGCAAGCTGTTTGCTGATGTCAAGGTTGTGAACAGAGTGCACCATGATGGCGGTGGGGTTATGGCAGGGAAGGACTGGGAGTAAAAAACAGCCCTGGACTTTTATCCAGACCGGCCCACCAGAACCGGCACCGTATACTCCACACGGCCACCCTGCTAATGCATGCATGTTCACACACGGCCCGCCCCTAATACAACCACCTAGCTGCATCACAACCATTGATCACTATTGCAGTACTACGTTAAAAAGGCTGCAGAACACACACACACAGACACTGCACAATGTTATAAAACCTTTACAGAACACACACACAGACACTGCACAATGTTATAAAACCTTTACAGAACACACACACGGACACTGCACAATGTTATAAAACCTTTACAGAACACACACACAGACACTTCACAATGTTATAAAACCTTTACAGAACACACACTGAATTTGTCATGATTGAACTACCTCACATCATGAAGCCTAGAGTGAAAAAGCGATTCTAAAATATCCACAATACTCACTGAGACATAGAACCGTCTAGCTGCTGCTCAGGGTCAGCTGGCTGACTTTAAATCATGGGAGTACACCTTCTAAAAAACAATGGTTGGACACCTCTCCAAACATAGAACGTAACCTGTAAGAGAGCAGCACAAGCCATCATGAGTCATGATTAAACTACATCACAGTATCTGAAGCCTAGAGTTAAAAAGAGATGCTATAATATTCACAATACTCACTGAAACACAGAACTGTCTAACTGCTGCACAGGGTCTGCTGGCTGGCTTCACTCAGTCAAAGTACTGGACAGCAATATTAGGCAGGAACAATAGATATTAGAAATGTAGGAGTAAAATAATGGTAAGTAAGCAAGTTATAGGTAATATGTTGCAACTACCTTATTGGAGGAACAATTTTCTCAACAGCTGGCTTTTCTCTGCAACTCTATGGATCACCATGTCAGTATCCAGGGCCATTAGGATGTCCTCCTCAGTAACCATGTCAGTATCCAGGGCCATTAGAATGTTCTCATCGGTAACCATGTCAGTATCCAGGGCCATTAGGATGTCCTCCTCAGTAACCATGTCAGTATCCAGGGCCATTAGGATGTCCTCCTCAGTAACCATGTCAGTATCCAGGGCCATTAGGATGTCCTCCTCAGTAACCATGTCAGTATCCAGGGGTATTAGGATGTCCTCCTCAGTAACCATGTCAGTATCCAGGGCCATTAGGATGTCCTCCTCAGTAACGATGTCAGTATCCAGGGCCATTAGGATGTCCTTCTCAGTAACCATTAGGATGTCCTCCTCAGTAACCATGTCAGTATCCAGGGCCATTAGGATGTCCTCCTCAGTAACCATGTCAGTATCCAGGGCCATTAGGATGTCCTCCTCTGTAACCATGTCAGTATCCAGGGCCATTAGGATGTCCTCCTCAGTAACCATGTCAGTATCCAGGGCCATTAGGATGTCCTCCTCGGTAACCATGTCAGTATCCAGGGCCATTAGGATGTCCTCCTCGGTGGCCATCAGCATGAAGGCCTCTAGGTGTTCTTGTGAGAGAGTGCTCCTGAGTCTACTCTTGATATACTTTAAGGTAGAGAAACTTACAGCACAAGCTACCTGGGTAACTGAGAGGGTGAGTAGGAACATGTATCCAAGGGCAAGGATATGGTATGCATCAGTCAGCAGGTTGTACCGTCTCAACATCTGGTAACAACACAATCACAATTCGTTGCAGGATTCTTCATTTCGGCCTCATCTTCATTTCCATCAGGGCCATCCTCCACTGTCCTTGTATTCCTCCAATACTGAACTTTTCAGTATTTTCCACTTTACAGCGAGGCTTCTCAGCTCACATTACAAATTGTCAACAGTTGCTCGCTTATCAAATCTAAGCAAACATTTGCTGAGATCTTGAAGGGCTGTCTCTGGAAGACCATTGGATGTTATTTGGGAGATGTTTCTAGGGTCCAGAAGGGCTAGGTCAGCATATAGAGTGCCACGAGACATAAATCGCCTGTGGATACTATCTGTGACTGTATCCATAATTTGACTGTGGACTTGAATTTTATAGACATTCTCTGTCTCTGTCAAAGCTTCATCTTGAGCCATCTCTCCAGACATGATTTTCTTCTTTCTTGCTCTATTCCGTGGCAGAGTGGCTTCCACCTTCTCCAGCTCTGTGTCCTCATCCTGTTCTTTGATCTTCTTATTTGCAAACTGAACAAATGTGTCTGTAGCTGCCTTAATGGTGTCAAAGTCTCTTGACATGCCTTTTAGGGTTTCCTGTGTAGCCACAACCATTCGATGGGCAGACAGGATGTCCATCCAACTTGTTTGCAGGTATTTGGACAGTGGTGACGTGTTCTCAAATATCCAAAGAAATATTTGAGCTGTCAGTATCGTCTCATACCTGAGAAGTGTCTCAGTAACTAGGTTGATACATGATTTCGCCTGGCCCAGAAAAAGTTGAGTTGCGTCTGGACACCCGTTGGCCCTCTATGATAGGCTCCAGGGGAGTTCACATTTAAAAAGTGAAATAAATCTTCAGATGTCTGACAGGCAGACAGCTGTGCCTATATTAACCCCCGCTGTACCAAACTAAATGCTAGACTGGAAGCAAGGGTAAATAATGTGAAAGTTGAGATAAATGCAAGAGATGATTCGGACAGCAACATGAACATGATAGTCTTATGGAGGCGCAGTGATAATTTGAGATGGAACTGTTAACAGGCATGGTGTGCCTGTGTCGGCCAATACAGCACAGCTTAGAATGCTGCTCATCCAATCAGCATTCAGGATCCAAACAACACGTTTTATCATATAAAATATGCGTTTAAGTTGCATGACAATGCATGTGTGGAGCGCTGGGGATGGTTGACGCCTTACAGTCTCCTCTCACTGTGGGTCCAGATGGCTCAAACTCAACTCCAAGGCCGGCCGGAAGGAGAAGGAGCGCGGCGAGATCCAGGTGACGGTCCAGTTCACCCGCAACAACCTGACAGCCAGCATGTTCGACCTAACCATGAAGGATAAGCCACGGTCTGCCTTCGGCAAACTTAAGGACCGCGTGACAGGGAGGAAGATCGGCGACATGGAGTCCTCATCAGCCATCGTGCCGGGACGCTTCGCCACCCTGTCAGGTTCCCTAGGAAAGCCTTTCCGAGAGGGGGACCGAGGGGAAGGGGGAGAGGACCCCGTGGAGGTAGCCGAGGAGAAGCGGAGCAAGGTGAAGGATTTCTTCAAGGGGAAGGGAAAGCTGAGGAGTTCGTCCGACACAAGGTCGTGCTCGTCGCTGGCCTCAGAGAGCAGCGTGTTGTCCTTGACCAGTGAGAGGCCCTGCCCCCCTCCTCTGGACCTAGGCATCCTGGTGGACCCTTCCAGTCCCCCCAGCTCCCCCATCTACAGCAACAAGGTCAAAGTTGACACCCACCACAGAGACACAGACCTAGCTAAAAAAGGTAAGCATGCAGATTTCCTCTGTCCAAGTGTTTCATTTTCATTAGAAATTGCCCTGTATGTCTGTAATATGCAGTGACCTGTTTAGATTATATTCTGACAGAATCTTTAGCAGACACAAAAAAGCATGTATTGTATCTAAAGGATCTAGCAAGCTTATGCAGTTTAAGGAATTGTTTTGGAAGAGAGGTTATTGTTAAGGCCGATCCATTTCAGGCCAATACTTTGACCCCCTTTTTTTCCCCCCAAATAGTGCTCAACAACACACAATCTTCCCCAAAGATACTGACTCACAATCGAACCCTCAGCGACGAGGCAAGTAGGATCACCACTACTGCCGTTCCCCAGCCCTGTCCTGCAGTGGAATCCCTCAAAGGTCAGGGTATGACTCCCTCCCAATCCTCTCTGTGCATCAACGGAAGCCACATCTACGGATCCGAACCAGTGGGTCCCAAGGGCTCAGGCACCCTCCCATCCAAGCTGGTCCTCCTTGAGAAGTGCTCCCCCCTCTCTCGTTCGCTGCAGAACCTCACAAAGCAGAACGAGGACAATGGTTCAGCCGGTGAGGGACGGCGCTGGTCCTTCGACAAGGTGAATAAGGAAGATGAGTATGTGGAGAAGGAGGCCGTACCTCATGTCTCCCAGGTTCAAAGCGCACAGGTGGGGGGTCGTCCTGTGCTGGCAGCTGCCTCAATGCTGTCTTCCAACACCACGGTGGACTCAGCAGACAAAAGGAAAAAGCTCAGAAAGTCGTTATTCTCTGGAGGGAAGAGTGATTCTCTACCTGCCAAGTTGGCGCCGAGCCAGGGTTGTCCTCTCACCGAGGGGAGACTGCGAGGCTGGTTTGGCTCCAGTGACTCCCAGAACAAGCCAAGGTGAGTGGAGGGTCATTTCAGATGTCTCCACACTCCAGGACTTCATACAGTTTTGCCTTCCATCAAAAGCACACAGACATTTACATCTGGGAAGGTATTTGATTTCCTTGTGTTCAGTGTTTATGCTGCCCCTTGTTCCTTTCAAATAGAAATGTGGCCAGTTCATCTACCATTTCAAATCAATCAAATGTATTTTATAAAGCCCTTTTTACATCAGCAGTTGTCACAAAGTGCTGCAATCTCATATCACCTCATGTAAGGCACAACATGTTAAGGTTCATACTGTACTATTAACACAGGATAATAGTCGACATCTAGGCCATTTGTATAAGAATATATGTAACGTTACTGTCCTTTGAATCAGAGGAAATCAAAGACAGAGGCCATGTGACGAGTTGAAAAGGAAATAATGGCATATACAGTATATTTCACTCAACCTTGCTTGGGGTCAGATACTGTATACAGTGATTGAATCAGATACTGTATACAGAGAAAGATCTACCTGCACTTTAAGCTTTAGGTTTGGTATGTTGTGGAACATCTGGGCCAGTATTCATAAAGCATATCAGAATAGGAGTGCTGATCTAGGATCAGATCCTCCCTGTCCATGTAACCTTATTCATTATGATCTAAAAGTCCAAACTGATCCTAGATTAGTACTTTACTCTGTGATGCTTTATGAATACTGGCCCAATACACTAATCACCTGTTTTTGCTATTAAATTATCTGCAGTATTACTGTTTCTATTACTGTTCCAAATGTAGTACATCTTGCATTTTTGCTCTTCACCTTGCTTCAGTAATTTGCTAAATGTTATTTTGCTTTTTGTAGTACACTCTTGTTGCTGTTTTCCATAACACGTTATTGTTTGCATTTTTGGGCAATTGTAGCATATTCACATATGAAAATATTTGAAGCTAGTCCTCAAATAGACAGTAGTTGGCATGAGATGCTTCTTCTCTTTAGACATCTGGGTTACCTTTTTCTATGTGTGTTAGAAAATGGCACCCATATTTTGAATGGGTCAGCTTGCACAGAATTAACAAAGAGGACTGCTTGTGCCTTCCCTCCACAGGCTGGAAGTTTCTTCTAAGGTAGAAAGCGACTCAGACACCCCTCCTCCCCTCCCCCCTCGCTCCCCCATTCCCACCCAGTGCTCTTCTTCCACTGGCCGTGCCTCACCCGACAGTGGCCATCCCACTAACACCTTCACCCCATCTCTGACACACAACCCCATCTCTCTCTCAAACCCCTTCCTCCCGTGTCTGCAGTGTAACCCCTTTTTTGAGGACCTCATAACCGAAGAGGCCCGGAGGTCCCCCCCTTGCGCCACCTGCTCCCCCTGTCATTCCACAGCTTTGCCTTGCATCCCCAGTACTGCCCACGATGTCGCAGTGCCAAAGAAAATGGCCGCAATACGGCGCGAGCGGCCCAGGCCTGTAGCCAGGCAGACATCCCTCCCTGCCTTACTCCCGAGAGCGGTGACTGCCAGCCCCCCGAATCCGTTCACCTCTCGCTCCATATCAGAGAGCTTGGGAAGAGAATGCGACGAGTCCTTTGACGCCTTTGCGTCCAGCAGGCTGAATTCGCCAAAGAGCTCTCCTACCAATCACCCTTCGAATGCAACCTCGTGGCAAGCTCAAGTAAGAAGCACTCCTCCACATAAGGGTAACACTATTCCACCCATTGAGGAGATGCGGATGAGTGAAGAAGAAGCAAAGCCTCCACCGTTGCCTCCACGGAGGCCCATAACAAGACCTTTGGTAAACAAGAGATCTTCTGACAGCTGGTTGCACAGGGGTCAGGAGCTGGCTGTGCAGAAAGAGGCCTGTCTCCTGTCACAAACGGGCGCAGCTTCCCTGCAGCACACAAGAGAAGGCGGGCACAAGAGATGCACACCAAGTCCCCACCTGTACCCAAGCTTAGGCAAAGACCTTCTCGTCAGCAGTGACATGTCCGACTTTCATACCGAACACTCACAGCATTATGCCAATATTTCTCCAGAGTCTCCATCTCCATTCAAGTCTGAAGATGACTTCAAGAAGTTTGACTATGAACCATTGCGAGATGTAGATGATAGCTGTAAATGTATGTTTACTGAGCAGGACTTATGGCCAGATGCAACAGAAAACCATCTAGACCCGAATGTAAAGGATTCGATAATATTGTTAGCCTCAGAGGATACGACGGACACCAGTCCCACTGTTAGAGAAGACGCCATTGTAAAGAACACTTCACCTTCTGAAATCAAAGCCTTATCTCTACCAGTAATGCTTCTTGATAGTGAAATGACTGTTGCCGACCTACTGTATATGTCTTCCCCAAAACACTCTAAATCCAGTCTTAAGACGCTTGACATTGCGTCAATTACACCAGATCCAACAATGGAATTATTCTCAATTCACCCAGATAAACCTACCAAGTCCAGAAACATCCATCATGAATCGCCTCCACTAACCTTGGAAGATCTAAATAAAAATCTAAGTAACTCTGATTTTAGTTTTATTGACTCTGCTTCTGATGCTTCCCCATCTCCATCTGAAATGATTCCAGTGCATACCCTCAAAAGTTTAGGTGGCATTTTTCCTCAACCTCCACAAGTTACTCACATAGCATCTTCTGCTCATGATATACGGCTATCTGCAGAGGATATGCTAACTTTTCAGAAGCCTAGTACTATAGACGTCAACTCTGCCCTAAAAGCAAATTTACCAGAAGCCTCGCTTTGTCAAGACAATTGGCAAGATGGAGGTTGTGAATTGAACACATCAGGCAGAGATCCGGCAAGCAATAAGAACAATAGCATTTTTACGCCTAACAGTCTTAACATTGAGTCTGAAGACATCACTAGAGACACTGTAGATATAAAACACACACAATCTCCACTGAATAGAAAAGGCAACATTTATAAATCAAAGATAGACAGTTCAATAGTAGACCCTTCATGTCACATTAGAACTTCTCCAGTTTCTCCACAGATTGGAATGCAACAGGAAGTTGTACGCAATAAACAGGAATTGAGTCAGCCTCTGGTCAAACGAACCAAGCCTGTCAATGAGTCTTCACCAAGGGGTTCTAGTTCACACAGAAGTCTCAAGGGAATGATACGAGAGCTCTACGGCAACGGTGGTGCAAATAGCCCTGGCAAAGGATTGCATGAGAGCCCTCTTCACCAATCACTGTCTCCTGGGCATGTACTCACAGAGAGCATTGAAGTACCCTTCTCATATCAACCCACCAAATCAAATTTTTCCTCACCTTTGTCACCAGATAGAGAGACAACGTTCAAGGCAGCTAAATTATTTGTTTCCTTGCAAAAAACAAACACAAATAGTTCCACTCAGTCAATTACAAAAGAAAACTGCTTAACGGAACGTTCCCCATCCAAACATACCGGGACCATCAGCTTCGAAGACCTCCATGCCAAAGTAGCCCCAAACGTCAGAAGCCCCATGAGTGCCAGGTTAAGGCCTGGTGTCTCTCTGCATGCTTCCAGTCCCTCCTCTGTGGCCCCCTCCTTGGTGACTGAAACTAATGCCCAGGCTAAGCTACTCCCCACCCCCGGGCCCTCCTCCATACATCACCCCCCAATCTTGAGACCCAGCACCGGAGCCAATGCCACCTTGGCTATTGCCCCCTGCACCTCTTCCTCCTTCTCCTCCTCCTCTTCTACCTCCTCCACCACTGTCCAGCCCCTGGTCGATGCACGGCACACACTTTTACCTGAGGAGACCCAGCCAGCTAGCAGCCTGCCCCGACAAGAGAGCAGGTGAGACTTCTCCTCACACTTAAGCTCTGCAGAGTGTAGCCACTTGACCTCTCTTGAGAAAATATCAGGTTGGGTTGCCAGGTTGTAGTCAACAATGGGATGCAATAATTAGAAATAGTTAGACAGCTAACTAAGACAGCACACCTGCTAGCTGTTTATGAGCCATAGCTTGAAAACCTGAACCTACATATTGTTAGACTGTATTCTCATTCTTCCAAACAAAACTAAAATGTTCAGTTCCTTTTATTTAATATATTCAAGTAGCTTCCTTAAGAGGAAGTTCTCTTTATTAATCAGTATATATCCCCTACCAGTACCACCTACCCATGCAAACCCATTGGTTGCTACGGTTTTGTAAATTGCTTAATCTTTTACGTTGCTCATCTCACTTCTGTGTAATTAACTTATGTGTCATACATTTGTGTTGCTGACTGTCCCATAAACATCTAGAAGTCCACATCCACAATCACAGTCACCACAATGAAAATCTCAGCCTTATCTTGATGATTTAAACAACTGCTTCAGCTCTCTGCTGAAATTTTGACCATCTGTAAATGAAAGCAAAATGGAAGTGCCTTCCTTCACTCTCAATAGGTATAGGGTGACGTTTCCTCAAGATGCTGATCTTGGGTCAATTTGCGATTTCCCACTAAGGTAGCTGATCCAAGATCTGTACCTAAGGAAACTTCACCCTGGAGCCTGTCATTCCTGCTGAGGGATACCGGCTTTGTGCTATACTAAAATCAGACAACATAAGCTCTTTTTATGCTCTCTTGCTGAAACCTGTTGCTGAACAGGTTTTGTTGTTTTGTAGAGATATATACAGTAAATTCTAAATCCAGGCTGGTGCATTGTTATGAATTTTACCATATACTATGTAATGCCAGTGCCTCACATTGTACTGTACTATATATTGATTTTCATGTGAAAAGTGTTATGTACACATAATCCAATGCAGTGAACCTTTGATGGTGATGTTTTCTTTGCAGCCCCCACCCAGTGAAGCCCTTGACCACCACAGCCAGTCAGGGGGAGAAGAAAGAGGGCCGGTCATTTCTAGAGAAGCTCAAGTCTTCCATCCACTCAGGCCTCGCCGCCAAGCAGACACTGGCTGAGGCTGAGACTGAGATTGAGGTATAAAAGAGTCCATGAATGGCTGACTCTGTAAAACAATACATTTCACTGCACCTATCCGGTGTATGTGACAATAAAATGTATTCTGACAGAAATAGATTTTTATCAATTGAGTACCTCCTCTTGTTAATCTGTGTTTTCCCATTTTATGTAACAGATCCAGTCTTGTCAGATCAGTGATTACTTCAAGATAGGAATGAAGAATGTATTCTTAAAGTATTCTGACAGGGCCTGTGTGTGTCTTCTCAGGAATCATTAACGGACAGGTCTGCCCAGTACGAGCAGCTGACCAAAATGGAGCTGATCTCCCTTCTGCTGCAGCAGCAGATGGATATGGAGAACCAGAAGGCGGCCTCAGAACAGCAGGCGGTGCCGCTTAAGAAACACGAGGCGGAGATGAAGAAGATCAAGGCGCAGGTGCGCGACCTGGAAGACTACATCGACAGGCTGCTGGTGCAGATCATGGAGCAGACACCCACACTCCTTCAAGTGCGCTCCCGACACAAGTGACCGCTAGTGCTAGTATAATATAGTATAATATAGGGCCATGGTCACCATCAAACCCTAGTCCCAGAGAGCTACTAGGAGGAGCAGACTCTTGTTCCAGCTCAGTCCCTGATTAGGTCTTGATGGTTAGTTGTTTAGCTGAACCAGAAGTTATAGTGCAGGGCTGAAACAAAAGCCTACACATCCAAGTAGTTCTTTCCGGACCAGGGTTGGTGATCACTTCTCCAGGGGCAGGTGTAGTTCAACACATCCCTAAGCAAAAAGTAAATCTCACAACCATCCAGGTTTCACTGCTGATACCCTGCCTCGTTGATAAAAGACACAATATTGCCCACTGTGCATGCTTGCTATAGCTCAAATGTCAGGCTGCAAGGACTAATCAGAAACTGTAGTCATAGCAAATGTTACTGGTCACTTTACACTTGCTACTTAGTATAATGAAAGTGGCACAGCTTTTGTCAAATGTACTGCATTAGAATTATTATATTATTATTATATTATTATATCTGCATTGATGAAGAATACAGAAAATGTAATATTCAGTGGTATAAATTGTTCTCACTTGATATGACATTGCCTCAAATTCAGAAAAACATGTAAGTGTCTGAATTAGTTTGATATGGACCCAAATGATCTTCATCATGGTAAATACTGTAATTATTTGCCATAAGACACTGACTCAAAAACAGACCGACTCGAGGAGAATTCCACTGAATTTCAATTTGTCTACATGGGGAAAGGTGAACTTGAGCTAGTGTCATATTTAGTAAATAATTATGTATTTTTTTTACTCTTCATGGATGAAGTGTGTGCAAAGAATAAATTAATAAATGTTAATGTGGTAAGATAGGTATTACAATGAATTCAAAGGCATTTATTTATGCTATTTAAGTTATATTTTCACATTTTGGTTTGGATTTGCAAAGCGAATGTATATAATTATGTATATTGGTTTGTTTATATAATTTTTGTAATGACATTGCCTGTATTATTTAGTATAGTACTTAAACTCCCACACAAATAGAAATCCACTTTTTCGAGCTGAAAGACAATGGCCAGGGCTTACGCATGACGTTGCACAACGATGTAAGTCAATAAGTAATCATTTTAATCAAAGGATGATATATTTGGGCTTGAAGTGACGAAACCGACCTGCCCCCTCGTGCAAATTCATGCCAATTAATTATTATTTTTACAATTCTCTGTCAAGCTGGTTTTTGATCATTGCTAGACAGCCATTTTCAACTCTTGCCATAGATTTCAAGCTAATTTAAGTCAAAATTGTAACAAGGCCACACAGGAACATTCAATGCTGTCTTGGTAAGCAAATGCAGTGTACATTGGGCCTTGTGTTTTAGGTTATTGTCCTGCTGCGAGGCAAATTTGTCTCCCAGTCTCTGTTGGAAAGCAGACGGAACCAGGTTTTCCTTTAAGATTTTCCCTGTGCTTAGCGCTATTCCATTTATTTGTATCCTAAAAACTCCCTAGTCCTTGCCGATGACAAGCATATCTATAACATGATGCAGCCACCACCATGCTTGACAATATGAAGAGTGGTACTGAGTGATGTGTTGGATTTGCC
This sequence comes from Oncorhynchus mykiss, assembly GCF_013265735.2. Classification (NCBI taxonomy): domain Eukaryota; kingdom Metazoa; phylum Chordata; class Actinopteri; order Salmoniformes; family Salmonidae; genus Oncorhynchus; species Oncorhynchus mykiss. The sequence continues at coordinate 23,562,678 of NC_048578.1, read as the reverse complement.
CCTAACATAATGCTTTGTATTCAGGACAAAGTTACTTTCTTTGCCACATGTTTTTGCAGTTTTACTTTAGTGACTTATTGCAAACAGGATGCATGTTTTTGAATATTTGTATTCTGTACAGGCTTCCTTCTCTTCACTCTGTCAATTAAGTTAGCATTGTGGAGTAGCTACAATGTTGTTGATCCATCCTCAGTTTTCTCCTATCACAGCCATTAAACTCTAACTGTTTAAAAGTCACCATTGGCCTCATGGTGAAATCCCTGAGCGGTTTCCTTACTTATCGCTGCCTCAATTTATGGAATATTCCAAAACTTTGGAGATAACAATAGATGCAGGGCTGCCAACCTTTGAAGAAAGCCTGGAGTGAGATGTGCTATGTGAATTTCATTGCCCCCTGGCACGTCCCCCAGATGGGGGACTAATTTCCACATATTTTGACATGGCTTAGGCCTATGACCAGGGTGGAAAATGTTATAATAAAAACCACAGGTCAGGTGTATTTAGGATGCTTAGAACATTAAATGAACACTCATAATTCGACTACTTTGTTGCTTACTAAATTGAAAGTATGCTAATATTTTTTTAAATATATTTTTAGGTGGTTTTACACTTTAAATGCTAGAAACAGTGGGAAGGTTAGAAGCAGGGATTGATCCCTGTTCTCAGGTGGAAAGTTGTATGAGACACGTGCTGGGGGGTGTTACCACTACAAGGCTCTGCACAAGAAAAGTTAATATTAATGGTTGATGGCAGTCTGCTTGTCCATAGATTGCTTTCAAGGTAAGGACACAAACATTTTGTATTTGTCATTTGGGTGAAGAAATACTTCTCAATTTCCAGGAAGGTTGGCCACCACTTCGATGTATCCCACATGCTTGGTGTTTGAAAATGTTTTTGTTATAACAATTAATTTCTCAATCACCCAACCTTCAAGAAACATTTATGAATATCAATATTCACATTGTTTATGCCTACTAGTTTAAAATTCTTGCCAAAATTTTACTCTACATAGACAAAATAGGATGTGTTTGAGTTGTGAGTCCCTCTACCATTTCTGGCTAGCATGTGCATTATACAAAAATGTAAACAATTACATTTGATTCCAGGAGCATTTAATATCCAATGCTTATTGGTATGACATATTCAAAACTGTCCATTAATGGCTGCAATAATACATAGCCTCATATCATTCCTTTTCAAAAGACACAAGTAGTCATAACAGATTTAAAATATGCGATTACACTGACAAAAATGGGAAAAAGTGGAATACTGAAATAAGTGTGGGGAATAACAGTAGTGTTCTTGCTGACAAGCACACTAAAGACCCTATATTTTAGCCCATTGTTAAGAATTGTTCCACTGATCAGACTAAATCATGTAAATAGATAATAAAATCTCCTGAAGACAAGATTGCATATCTGCCTCTACACCCTAACCAAATTATTTATTGTCCCCCTCTAGAATCAAACATACACTTTTCGGTTCACAGTCTGTTTGCCAAATTATTTTCTGTTACAAATCCGGTCACCCTACCAAACTTCCATGCTAAAATATACTGTAGATCTGTCTGCTGCCTTTTCGTTGTCACAGCCATGCTAAAACATACTGTAGATCTGTCTGCTGCCTTTTCGTTGTCACAGCCATGCTAAAACATACTGTAGATCTGTCTGCTGCCTTTTCGTTGTCACAGCCATGCTAAAACATACTGTAGATCTGTCTGCTGCCTTTTCGTTGTCACAGCCATGCTAAAACATCCTGTAGATCTGTCTGCTGCCTTTTCGTTGTCACAGCCATGCTAACACATTCTGTAGATCTGTCTGCTGCCTTTTCGTTGTGACAGCCATGCTAAAACATACTGTAGAAATGTCTGCTACCTTTTCGTTGTTACAGCCATGCTAAAACATACTGTAGATCTGTCTGCTACCTTTCCTTTGTCACAGCCATGCTAAAACATACTGTAGATCTGTCTGCTACCTTTTCGTTGTCACAGCCATGCTAAAACATACTGTAGATCTGTCTGCTACCTTTTCGTTGTCACAGCCTAAAAGGATACAAGGTTAATCTGGCGTCTGCATTGGCACTGCAGCATTTATGGTGATACGGCCTCTGCAGAAGTCAGGGCATTCATACATATTGCGTTTAGCGGAGCAGCGTCGAGCTGTTGAGTAGAACTGTTGTCAAGGAAGTGAGTTTGTGTTAAACAGGACCTCCCACCCCCACCTACCCTCAGCCAATCATGCCAATGCGGAGTTATACTGAGCTATAAGGAGCCCTCCGCATTGTTCCAAAATTTGGGAGGCCACGGGAACGGCATGCCTATGGAGGCTTCGCGATTGCGTCACACCCTCTATACGGAGCCTCAGACCACACTTTCAGATCAAGCATGAATTAGTTTTTATCCTAAATGCCAATCACCAAACGAGGGGACTAATGCAAATGTGAATTCAATCGATTTCAGTACATGCTGTCAAAAGGCTGCATTCAGCAATAGGCACGGAAGTAAGACTAACCTACTTTTGTTGACAACATTGTACATTAAACAGCACTTCCGCGCTGCTCTTTTTACTCTAATCTTGAGGGGCGTTTCTTTAAAACATGCATCCAATCCCCTTGATCCCTTACATAACTAGACCATTCATATTCTTAAATGTGCTGCGGTTCACAGTGCTGTGGCAAGACAGGACAACGATAGAGGTTCCGATCGTGATGATGTTAAATTGAAGGCGCAGATGCTCCGACTTCAAAACGATTTGGAGCACAGTTTGAAAAGGTTAACGCGCGGACTATACAATGTACTAATTCGAAAAATAAAAGCACTACTTTTCAAAGCGTGAGATAAATTATAATACATTTCCAAAGCAAATATATTTATTTATTTTATTTTTAAATTTAGAATCACTTTTTATATATATATATATATATATATATATACAGTGCCTTGCGAAAGTATTCGGCCCCCTTAAACTTTGCGACCTTTTGCCACATTTCAGGCTTCAAACATGAAGATATAAAACTTTATTTTTTTGTGAAGAATCAACAACAAGTGGGACACAATCATGAAGTGGAACGACATTTATTGGATATTTCAAATTTTTTTAACAAATCAAAAACTGAAAAATTGGGCGTGCAAAATTATTCAGCCCCCTTAAGTTAATACTTTGTAGCGCCACCTTTTGCTGCGATTACAGCTGTAAGTCGCTTGGGGTATGTCTCTATCAGTTTTGCACATCGAGAGACTGACATTTTTTCCCATTCCTCCTTGCAAAACAGCTCGAGCTCAGTGAGGTTGGATGGAGAGCATTTGTGAACAGCAGTTTTCAGTTCTTTCCACAGATTCTCGATTGGATTCAGGTCTGGACTTTGACTTGGCCATTCTAACACCTGGATATGTTTATTTTTGAACCATTCCATTGTAGATTTTGCTTTATGTTTTGGATCATTGTCTTGTTGGAAGACAAATCTCCGTCCCAGTCTCAGGTCTTTTGCAGACTCCATCAGGTTTTCTTCCAGAATGGTCCTGTATTTGGCTCCATCCATCTTGCCATCAATTTTAACCATCTTCCCTGTCCCTGCTGAAGAAAAGCAGGCCCAAACCATGATGCTGCCACCACCATGTTTGACAGTGGGGATGGTGTGTTCAGCTGTGTTGCTTTTACGCCAAACATAACGTTTTGCATTGTTGCCAAAAAGTTCAATTTTGGTTTCATCTGACCAGAGCACCTTCTTCCACATGTTTGGTGTGTCTCCCAGGTGGCTTGTGGCAAACTTTAAGCAACACTTTTTATGGATATCTTTAAGAAATGGCTTTCTTGCCACTCTTCCATAAAGGCCAGATTTGTGCAATATACGACTGATTGTTGTCCTATGGACAGAGTCTCCCACCTCAGCTGTAGATCTCTGCAGTTCATCCAGAGTGATCATGGGCCTCTTGGCTGCATCTCTGATCAGTCTTCTCCTTGTATGAGCTGAAAGTTTAGAGGGACGTTCAGGTCTTGGTAGATTTGCAGTGGTCTGATACTCCTTCCATTTCAATATTATCACTTGCACAGTGCTGCTTGGGATGTTTAAAGCTTGGGAAATCTTTTTGTATCCAAATCCGGATTTAAACTTCTTCACAACAGTATCTCGGACCTGCCTGGTGTGTTCCTTGTTCTTCATGATGCTCTCTGCGCTTTTAACGGACCTCTGAGACTATCACAGTGCAGGTGCATTTATACGGAGACTTGATTACACACAGGTGGATTGTATTTATCATCATTAGTCATTTAGGTCAACATTGGATCATTCAGAGATCCTCACTGAACTTCTGGAGAGAGTTTGCTGCACTGAAAGTAAAGGGGCTGAATAATTTTGCACGCCCAATTTTTCAGTTTTTGATTTGTTAAAAACGTTTGAAATATCCAATAAATGTCGTTCCACTTCATGATTGTGTCCCACTTGTTGTTGATTCTTCACAAAAAAATACAGTTTTATATCTTTATGTTTGAAGCCTGAAATGTGGCAAAAGGTCGCAAAGTTCAAGGGGGCCGAATACTTTCGCAAGGCACTGTATATATATATATATATATATATATATATATAGAGAGAGAGAGAGAGAGAGAGAGAATGGCGCTGGAGGGGATGACTGCTGCTTTACGGGCTCCTAACCAACAGTGCTATTTTCTTAGTTTTTACAAGTTGTTTGAAACTTTTTTTTTTTTTTACTTATTTTGTACATAATGTTTCTGCTACCATATGACCGAAAATAACTTCTGGACATCAAATATGAGCAGGCGGGATTTTCTATTCAGTAGCAGGACAGAGAAGCTACGTTTTAGGGGCAGGGGTGTATCAATAACAGCTGGTGAGCAATGTTTAATATTACATCTCCAGATATTACTCGCCTGAGGTAGAGTACCTTATGATAAGCTGTAGACCACACTATCTACCAAGAGAGTTCTCATCTATATTATTCGTAGCAGTCTATTTACCACCACTAACCGATGCTGGCACTAAGACCGCACTCAACGAGCTGTATAAGTCCATAAGCAAACAAGAAAATGCTCATCCAGAAGCGGTGCTCCTAGTGGCCTGGGGACTTTAATGCAGGCAAACTTAAATCTGTTTTACCTCATTTCTACCAGCATATCACATGTGCAACCAGAGGGAAAAAAATCCTAGACCACACACAAAGACACATACAAAGCTCTCCCTCACCCTCCATTTGGCAAATCTGACCATAATTCTATCCTCCTGGTTCCTGCTTACAAGCAAAAACTAAAGCAGGAAGTACTAGTGACTCGCTCAATACGGAAGTGGTCAGATGATGCGGATGCTACACTACAGGACTGTTTTGCTAGCACAGACTGGAATATGTTCCGGGATTCATCCAATGGCATTGAGGAGTATACTACCTTAGTCATCGACTTCATCAATAAGTGCATCGACAACGTTGTCCCCACAGTGACCGTATATACATATCCCAACCAGAAGCCATGGATTACAGGCAACATCTGCATCGAGCCTAGAGCTGCCGCTTTCAAGGAGTGGGACACTAATCCGGACGCTTATAAGAAATCCCACGACTCCCTCAAACGAACCATCAGACAGGCAAAGCGTCAATACAGGATTAAGATTAAATCCTACTACACCGGCTCTGATGTTTGTTGGATGTGGCAGGGCTATAAAAACTATTACAGACTACAAAGTGAAACCCAGCCGTGAGCTGCCCAGTGACGAGAGCCTACTGGACGAGTTAAATGCCTTTTATGCTTGCTTTGAGGCAAGCAACACTGAAGCATGTATGAGAGCACCAGCTGTTCCGGACGACTGCGTGATAACACTCTCAGTAGCCAATGTGAGCAAGACCTTTAAACAGGTCAACATTCACAAAGCCGTGTGGCCAGACAGATTACCAGGACGTGTACTCATAGCATGCGCGGACCAACTAGCAAGTGTCTTCACTGACATTTTCAACGTCTCCCTGACCGAGTCTAATACCTACATGTTTCAAGCAGACTAGAATAGTCCCTGTGCCCAAGGAAGCGAAGGTAACCTGCCTAAATTATATCCTGCCCCATAGCACTCACGCTGGTAGCCATGAAGTGCTTTGAAAGGCTGGTCATGACTCACATCAACAGCATCATCCTGGATACCCTAGACCCATTTCAATTTGCATACCGCCCCAAAATATCCACAGATGACGCAATCTCAATCGCACTCCACACTGTCCTTTCCCACCTGGACAAAAGGAACACCTATGTGAGAATGCGTTCAACACCATAATGCCCACAAAGGTCATCACTAAGCTAAGGACCCTGGGACTGAACATCTTCCTCTGCAACCGGATCCTGGATTTCCTGATGGGCCTCCCCAGGTGGTAAGGGTAGGCAATAACACGTCTGCCACGCTGATCCTCAACACTGGGCCCCTCAGGGGTGCGTGCTTAGTTCCTTCCGGTCCCCCCATGTTCACCTACGTCTGCTTGGCCAAAAACGACTCCAACAACATCATGAAGTTTGCTGACGACACAACAGTTGTAGGCCTGATTACCAACAACGATAAGACAGCCTATAGGGAGGAGGTCAGAGACCTGGCAGTATGGTGCCAGATCAACAACCTCTCCCTTAATGTGAGCAAGACTAAGAAGCGGATCGTGGACTACAGGAAAAGACGAGCCGAATAGGCCACCATTAACATTGACAGGGCTGTAGTGGAGCGGGTCGAGAGTTTCAAGTTCCTTGGTGTCCACATCACCAACAAACTATCATGGTCCAAACACACCAAGACAGTCGTGAAGAGGGCACAACAGCACATTTTCCCCCTCAGGAGACTGAAAAGATTTGGCATGGGTACCCAGATCCTCAAAAAGCAGTTCTACAGCTGCACCATCGAGAGCATCCTGAACGGTTGCATCACCGCCTGATATGGCAACTGCTCTGCATTTGACCATAAGGCGCTATAGAGGGTAGTGCGTAGGCCCCAGTACATCACTGGGGCCAAGCATACTGCCATCCTGAACCTCTATACCAGGTGGTGTCAGAGGAAAACCCCCCCAAATTGTCAAAGACTCCAGTCACCCAGTCCTAGACTGTTCTCTCTGCTACCGCACGGCAAACGCTCCTGGAGCACCAAGTCTAGGACCAAAAGCCTCCTTAACGGCTTCTATCCCCAAGCCATAAGACTGCTGAACAATTAATCAAATGGCCACCCTGACTATTTACATTAACCCCCCACCCCCATTTGTTTTTACACTGCTGCTACTATTATTTTATTGTGTAACTTTTTATTATTTTTTACTTTAGTTTATTTGGTAAATATTTTCTTAACTCTTTCTTGAACTGCATTTTATGTTAAGGGTGTGTAAGTAAGAATTTCACGGTAAGGTCTACACTTGTTGTATTTGGCGCATGTGACAAATAAAGTTTGATTTGAATTGATGTATGTCTCACAGTATAAAAGCTACTTAGATGTGAACAGCTGAATAATAAAACAGGTTACACATGATCTAATATCAGGTTAGTATCAGTTTACACATTGAATGAATAGCTTTAAATTGCTCCAATGTAAAAATGCATGGCTTGTCTTTTCAGTAACTTTATAACAATACTTAATTCAAACTTCCACATTACAGAAGCTCAACGGTTGAAGTCAAACATTTCTGGCAAAACTTAAATCAGAATAGAGGTAACCCTAACCTACTGTACAGTAAGCCTACAGCATTTGTCTTTATACCCTTTTCAAACATTGTTTGATCAGCTTCACGCCAGGTATGGGCCGAATCACAAGGAAGTGGTACTGGCTAAGCATGCAGTGTGAGGTCCTTTACACAAGCTCGTTCATTACAAAAATGTCATTGGGTGTTGTGATTAATGCTGTATTCTGCCGACTCCTAGGCTCATTGTGTAGCCACAGGAGTCTCTTGAGGGGAGGACATCACATAATAATGGCTGGAAAGGAGGAAATGGAATGGCATCAAATACATTGAAACCATGTGTTTGATACCATTCCACTGATTCTGCTCCAGCAATTACCACAAGCCAGTCCTCCCCAATTAAGGTGCCACCAACCTCCTGTGGTACAGACAGTGCAACACTGTGCAAGTAAAATTGGGTCAACAGGGGTTCCTCTGTGAATCTGTGTAACATATATGAATGACCACACCACAAGAACCATTATGCAACCTCTCAGCTGATAAGTTCTTTGGGATGTGTAGTCATCTTGACTGACTTTCGCTGTGTAACGCGACATGACAGAAACTACACCTCCCAAGTAACATCGCGATTCATCGCTTCAGTCGTTTCACTGGATTTCCACAGTCAAAGTCAAAATGTACTATATTGTAAAAACGAATGAAAACTAAAAATTGCCGGACTTGTCTTAATTGAAGGTTAGGCATAAGGTTAGCAGTGTGGTTAAGATTAGGTTTGAAATCACATTTTAAGAAGATAATTTGTAGAAATAGGCGGGGTTTATGACTTTGTGGTTGTAGTAACTAGTGACAACCGTTTCACTGGAAGTATAGCGAGTTCACTACTTAAAAATCCAGTTTCATGATTCACTTCATTAATAAATCATCTGATTCGCTGTCATGGCGCAATATGCAGCTTGTCCTGCGTTCCAGCTTGGAAGACCTCGATATGATCAGGTAAAGGATATTTTTTTACTAATCACAATGTTATCTCTGAAAAGGGTGCAAAACACAACATCTTTGCAGATCTCCGACCTGTTCCTGCGAGCGCATCGTTATTGCTCGCTGCTTTTTACTTTGTAGCGAAAGTTGCCTCTGGTGTCCGCTCGAAAAATGCTTTTGTCTTTGTAGTGCAATTTCTCTTTATGCTCTGTGTAAATGTAGGAAAGTATGCTACTTTCTTGGAATTAACAAGTAGCGGGGATGTGTTTCGGAGTTGATAGCAGGGTTGGCCGCCCCAGTGTAGCTAGATACTGAAGCTTCTTCATCAATGCTTTGCGGGCATCCAACGTGGTCTCAGAGCATTTCGTATTATTCTGTACGTATATCCGATATACTTATTTTAGTAAGCTATGTTTCATAGAGCCCCACAGTGGAGGTGTCATAATGCCCGTTTTGTGTAGGTTTACAGCTGTGACGTTTTGATAACCATGTAAATCTCTCTCGGACAAGGTGACTTATCAATATATTCGGCTCTATTTCTATTGAAAATGCTAATTAGCATCAAAGTAGACATAATGCAAGACTACAAATCCCGGCAAGCTCCTGCATATCTCAAGCTGACACCTTTGCTAAGAGGTATTGTGTCAATTTAAAACTCCCACCCATGCTCCACAAAAGCCGCGGCCCTTGCAGAGCAAGGGGAACCACTACTTCAAGGTCTCAGAGCAAGTGACGTCACCGATTGAAACGCTTTTTAGCGCGCACCACCGCTAACTAAGCTAGCCGTTTCACATCCGTTACATATAGTTAACCCAGAGATTCTTACCTTTGCCTCGATTCGGCAGTCTAGTCCAGATCATGGCATTAGTATTTTCTTTGATAGCCACATTAACATTGTTTTTTTTCTATTGACAGTTACAGCTGATTTAAGGGATTGTATATCAATTCGCTTTCCTTAAATATTTGTCATCTGATCTATTAGTTTCCGTCTCTGAATTGTTTAATCAAACTTTTTGCAGCCAGCTCCTGATATCAGGGCATACAAACTACAATCTCTGTCCTGAATTAACCTATTGCGCATGTGCTCCCAGCATTTATTACACCTTAGTAGACTGCACCTAATATAGAATAGAACAGCAAAAATAGAATAGCTTTATTCTTACTTCTTATGTGACATCCGTAATAGATTTCTACATTTGTGAAGGTTTATGTCTAGCACAAACTCAAACTTTCAAGAGGGATAAAAAGTGACAATTAAGAACGTAGCTTATGTACACTGAGCAACAATTTCTAAGATTTTACAGTTCATATAAGGAAATCAGTCACTTGAAATAAATAAATTAGGCCCTAATATATGGATTTCACATGATTGGGAATACAGATATGCATCTTTTGGTGACAAATAGGTAAAAAAAAAAAATGGGCCTCCAGGATCTTGTCACAGTATCTGTCTGTGCATTCAAATTGCTGTCGATAAAATTCAATTGTGTTCGTTGCCTGTAGCTTATGCCTGCCTGCTCATACCATAACCTCAAGAGGTTGGAGGTGGCTTATGGTAGAGAAATTAATGTAAAATTCTCTGGCAACAGCTCTGGTGGACATTCCTGCAGTCAGAATGTCAATTGCATGCTTCCCTCAACCTGAGACATCTTTGGTATTGTGTTGTGTGACAAAACTGCACATTTTAGAGTGACCTGTTATTGTCCACAGCACAAGGTGCACCCATGTAATAATCATTCTGTTTAATCAGCTTCTTGATATTCCACACCTGTCAGATGGATATACATAATAAATGCTCACTAACAGGGATTTAAACAAATTTGTGCACAATTTGAGAGAAACAAGCTTTTTGTGCGTATGGAACATTTCTGGGATCTTTTATTTTAGCTCATGAAACATGGGACCAACACTTTACATGTTGCGTTTATACTTTTGTTCAGTATTAGAAGGCTCTTCATTTTCCTAAATCATTTCTCCCCCCTTCTGCCCATTTTAAATATGTTTAGCAAAAAATACTTTAATTTCTGATTTTTGTAAAATATTATGCATCTTCTAAACTGTTGGCTAAATCAGACAGTGAAGAGTCTGGGTTATCTCATATTGCAATTTCTGTCTGTCTTTCTCTTTAGAATATCCGTCAAAATGTCCGTCCTGTGAAGTGATTATGCACTTGCAGTGGTCAACTAGACCGATAACGTGACCTTCACGTTGGCTCAAATTGCAACTCTGTTTTCGGAAACCGTTCCCGACCGCTGGCAATTAATGAGATTAAAAGGTCTGTAACCTCACTTGTAATTGGCCTTCTGTATAGTGGAATTCAGTGTTCGAGGCTAGCCTATTTTAAAACAGCTGTGAATGCAATATTATGTTATAAGGAAATTATTTACCTGCTGAAATAGTAAAGCACAAAGTCCAAAGAAAGTCTCATTTGTTGTTGTCTGGCCGTCTTTATTGCCTTTTATATATTTTATAGGCATTTCTCATCAAAATGCATGGAGGTGGAATAACAAGAAGCCAATCAATAAGGGACACTTGCCCCTTCGTTGGAACCAACCCAATCCCTCACAGATAACTGATGATAGTCATTTTTATCAGGATATTGCATGGCACCAAGTAGTCTATTCTCAGCGCCAAGAGGCTTAATAACAGTCTATTTAGACTTCCATTTTGCAACCTCTGATGCAATTGCAAAACACAAACAATTTTGTTCATGTGAATTGTTCCAAAAATGATTGAGTCATCCTGCATTTCAAAATTTGGAATTTCATCATTACAAGCATCCATTCATATGTCAAACGAGGGACAGTTTCATTGTTTCACAAATAGAACATCCACCTTTTTTTGTGCCCCAAAAACCTTCAGCACAGTAATATGCAGTAACATTTTCAGTTTATTGCATCAAAGCAGTTACAATTAGGCCATCTCGTGAATCAGCATAAATCTCCCTGTCTCGTATTGCAGCCGCACGTGATACATCTCTGCTAGCTGTGTTTTGTATTCTCTGGTGAGCTGAAGCACATGCATAATTAAAGCGGTCTCCTCACATGGAGCCTGTTCTCTTCACCCAGCCATACAAAACAGAGCTACACATATGGGCTGTGAGGACATTAAACAGTCTATGGGCAGTGAGGACATTATACAGTCTATGGGCAGCGAGGACATTATACAGTCTATGGGCAGTGAGGACATTATACAGTCTATGGGCAGTGAGGACATTATACAGTCTATGGGCAGTGAGGACATTATACAGTCTATGGGCAGTGAGGACATTATACAGTCTATGGGCTGTGAGGACATTATACAGTCTATGGGCTGTGAGGACATTATACAGTCTATGGGCTGTGAGGACATTATACAGTCTATGGGCAGTGAGGACATTATACAGTCTATGGGCAGTGAGGACATTATACAGTCTATGGGCAGTGGGGACATTATACAGTCTATGAGCAGTGAGGACACTGAACAATGAAAGGATACACAGATTTACAGAATGGTAGCGACTATGTTCTTCAGAATTTCATGTCACGAGAGGTTGAGGAGCGTGTTTTAAATTAAAACCGAATGTAGGAAAGATAATGAAGATGGAGAAATTAGCTCTCCTGTCTTGCCTTTCTTCACCTGCCCTTCATAAGTGATAAATGGCTCGAAGGCATCTGACTGAAGTTGAAATGTTTCAGTCCATCTGGTTACCAAAAAGACTCTTGGCATGCACTGCCATCAGGCCTTTTCAAACTGTTGGCACACAATGTTCAGCCAGGCCCATCTAGTAAGGGGACTGGAAAAGTGAATGCTTCACCACCAAGTAATGACAATTCTGACTGCGGTGAAGAAAATATGCTCAAGTGCTCTTCAAATCAAATTTTCTTAGTCACATGCGCCGAGCACAACAGGTAGACCTTACAGTGAAATGCTTACTTACGAGCTCCTAACCACAGTGCAGTTTCAAAAAATACGGATAAGAATAAGAGAGAAAATAAATTAAAGAGCAGCAGTAAAAAATAACAATATATACAGGGCGTTGCCGGTATAGAGTCAATGTGCGGGGGCACCGGTTAGTTGAGGTAGTATGTACATGTAGGTAGAGTTAATTAAAGTGACTATGCATAGATCACGCCAGAGAGTGGTGGGGGGTGGGGGGGGCAATGCAAATAGTCTGGGTAGCCATTTGACCAGATGTTCAGGAGTCTTATGGCTTGGGGGTAGAAGCTGTTTAGAAGCCTAAGGGACCTAGACTTGGCACTCCAGGACTGCTTGCCTTGTGGTAGCAGAGAGAACAGTCTATGATTAGAGTGGCTGGAGTCTTTGACAATATTTAGGGCCTTCCTCTGACACCACCTGGTATAGAGGTCCTGGATGGCAGTAAGCTTGGCCCCAGTGACGTACTGGGCCATTCGCACTATGCTCTGTAGTGCCTTGCGGTCAGAGGCCGAGCAGTTGCCATACCAGGCAGTGATGCTCTCGATGGTGCTGCTGTAGAACCTTTTTGAGGATCTGAGGACCCATGCCAAATCTTTTCAGTCTCCTGAGGGGGAGTAGGTTTTGTCGTGCCCGTTTCACAACTGTCATGGTGTGCTTGGACCATGTTAGTTTGTTGGTGATGTGGACCCCAAGGAACTTGAAGCTCTCAACCTGCTCCACTGTAGCCCCGTCGATGAGAATGAGGGCGTGCTCGGTCCTCCTTTTCCTGTAATCCAGAATCATCTCCTTTGTCTTGATCACTTTGAGGGAGAGGTTGTTGTCCTGGCACCACATGGCCAGGTCTCTGAACACCTCCTTATAGGCTGTCTCGTTGAAGTTGGTGATCAGGCCTTTCACAGTTGTGTCATCGGCAAATTTAATGATGTTGTTGGAGTCGTGCCTGGCCGTGCAGTCATGAGTGAACAGGGAGTACGGGAGGGGGCTGAGCACACATCCTTGAGGGGCCCCTGTGGTGATGATCAGCGTGGTGGATGTGTTGTTACCTACCTTTACCACCTGGGGGTGGCCCGTCAGCAAGTGCAGGATCCAGTTGCAGAGGGAGGTGTTTAGTCCCAGGCTCCTTAGCTTAGTGATGAGTTTGAGGGCACTATGGTGTTGAACGTTAAGCTGTAGTCAATGAATAGCACTCTCACAAGTGTCCCTTTTGTCCAGGTGGGAAAGGGCAGTGTGGAGTGCAATAGAGACTGCATCACCTGTGGATCTTTTTGGGCGGTATGCAAATTGAAGTCTAGGGTTTCTGGGATGATGGTGTTGTGAGCCATGACCAGCCTTTCAAAGCACTTCATAGCTACAGACATGAGTGCTATGGGTCAGTAGTCATTTAGGCAGAGGCACTATGCTGGTCTGTTTAAAACATGTTGGTATTACAGACTCGGACAGGGAGAGGTTGAAAATGTCAGTGAAGACACTTGCTAGTTGATCAGCGCATGCTCGCAGTATACATGCCTGTAATCCGTCTAGCCCTGCGGCCTTGTGAATGTTGACCTGTTTAAAGGTCTTGCTCACATTGGCTGTGGAGAGCGTGATCACACAGTCTTCCGGTACAGCTGGTGCTCTCATGCATGTTTCAGTGTTATTTGCATCAACGCGAGCATAGAAGCAGTTTAGCTCGTCCGGTAGGCTGTTGACATACACATGGTTAGCAGATGTTAATGCGAGTGTAGCAAAATTATTGTGCTTCTAGTTCCGACTGTCCAGTAATATCTAACAATTTCACAACCACTATCTTATACACACAAGTGTAAAGGAATGAATAAGAATATGTACATATAAATATATGGATGAGCGATGGCCGAACGGCATAGGCAAGATGCAGTAGATGGTATAGAGTACAGTATATACATATGAGATGAGTAATGTAGGGTATGTAAACATTATATAAAGTGGCATTGTTTAAAGTGACTAGTGATACATTTATTACATCCAATTGTTAATTATTAAAGTGGCTAGAGATTTGAGTCAGTATGTTGGCAGCAGCCACTCAATGTTAGTGATGTCTGTTTAACAGTCTGATGGCCTTGAGATAGAAGCTGTTTTTCAGTCTCTCGGTCCCAGCTTTGATGCACCTGTACTGACCTCACCTTCTGGATGATAGTAGGGTGAACAGGCAGTGGCTCGGGTGGTTGTTGTACTTGATGATCTTTTTGGCCGTCCTGTGACATTGGGTGGTGTAGGTGTCCTGGCGGCAGGTAGTTTGCCCCCGGTGTGGGCGGAGCAGTTGTCGTACCAGGCAGTGATACAGCCCGACAAGATGCTCTCGATTGTGCAGCCTCAGCCTCCTGAGGTTGAAGAGGCGCTGTTGCGCTTTCTTCACCATGCTTTCTGTCTGGGTGAACCATTTCAGTTGGTCCGTGATGTGTATGTCGAGGAACTTAAAACTTTCCACCTTCTCCACTACTGTCCCATCGATGTGGATAAGGGGAGCTCCCTCTGCTGTTTCCTGAAGTCCACGATCTGTAGCTTAGCATCTTCTTCATCTGACCACTTTTTTATTGATCTAGTCACTGGTGCTTCCTGCTGTAATTGTTGCTTGTAAGCAAGAATCAGGAGGATGGAATTATGGTCAAATTTGCCAAATGGGGGGCGAGGGAGAGCTTTGTATGCATCTCTATGTGTGGAGTATAGATGGTCCAGAGTTATTTTCCCTCTGGTTGCACATTTAACATGCTGATAGAAATTTGGTAAAGCTGATTTAAGTTTCCCTGCATTAAAGTCCCCGGCTACTAGGAGCGCCGCCTCTGGGTGAGCGTTTTCTTGTTTGCTTATGGCGGAATACAGCTCATTCAATGCTATCTTGGTGCCAGCCTCTGACTGTGGTGGTATGTAAACAGCTACAAAGAAGATAGATGAAAACTCTCTCGGTAGGTAGTGTGGTCTGCAGCTTGTCATGAGAAACTCTATCTCAGGTGAGCAATAGGTCGAGACTGCCGTAGATATCGTGCAACAGCTGTTGTTTACAAAAATACAGTTGAAGTCGGATGTTTACATACACCTTAGCCAAATACATTTAAACTCAGTTTTTCACAATTCCTGACATTTAATCCTAGTAATAAATCCCTGTCTTAGGTCAGTTAGAATCACCACTTTATATTTTAAGAATGTGAAGTGCCAGAATAATAGTAGAGAGTGATATATTTCATCAGTGGGCCACAATAAGTTGGATGAATTTTGGCCCATTCCTCCTGACAGAGCTGGTGTAACTGAGTCAGGTTTGTAGACCTCCTTGTTCGCACACTCTTTTACAGTTCTGCTCACAAATGTTCTATAGGATTGAGGTCAGGGCTTTGTGATGGCCACTACCTTGATTTTGTCCTTAAGCCATTTTGCCACAACTTTGGAAGTATGCTTGCATTGTCCATTTGGAAGACCCATTTGCGACCAAGCTTTAACTTCCTGACTGATGTCTTGAGATGTTGCTTCAATATATCCACATAATTTTCCTATCTCATGAAGCCATCTATTTTGTGAAGTGCACAAGTCCCTCCTGCAGCAAAGCACCCCACAACTTGATACTGCCGCCCCCGTGCCTCACGGTTGGGATGGCGTTCTTCAGTTTGCAAGCCTCCCCTTTTTCCTCCAAACATAACCGTCGTTATTATGGCCAAACAGTTGTATTTTTTTTTCATCAGACCAGAGGACATTTCTCCAAAAAGTATGATCTTTGTCCCCATGTGCAGTTGCAAACTGTAGTCTGAGTTTTTTATGGCAGTTTTAGAGCAGTGGCTTCTTCCTTGCTGAGAGGCCTTTCAGGTTATGTCGATATAGGACTCATTTGACTGTGGATATAGATACTTTTGTACCTGTTTCCTCCAGCATCTTCACAAGTTCTTTTGCTCTTCTGGGATTGATTTGCGCTTTTCGCACCAAAGTACGTTCATCTCTAGGAGACAGAACCCATCACCTTCCTGAGCGGTATGACGGCTGCGTGGTCCCATGGTGTTTATACTTGTGTACTATTATTTTTACAGATGAACATGGTACCTTCTGGCTTTTGGAAATTGCTCCCAAGGATGAACCAGACTTGTGGAGGTCTCCAATTTCTTTTCTGAGGTCTTGGCTGATTTCTTTAGATTTTCCCATGATGTCAAGCAAAGAGGCATTGAGTTTGAAGGTAGGCCTTAAAATACATCCACAGGTACACCTCCAATTGACTAAAATGATGTCAAATATCCTATCAGAAGCTTCTAAAGCCATGACATCATTTTATGGAATTTTCCAAGCTGTTTGAAGGCACAGTCAACTTAGTGTATGTAAACTTCTGACCAGCTGGAAATGTGATACAGTGAAATAATCTTTCTGTAAACAATTGTAGAAAAAGTTACTTGTGTCATGCACAAAGTAGATGTCCTAACCGACTTGCCTAAACTATAGTTTGTTAACAAATCATTTGTGGAGTGGTTGAAAAACAAGTTTTAATGACTCCAACCTAAGTGTACAGTGGGGCAAAAAAATATTTAGTCAGCCACCAATTGTGCAAGTTCTCCCACTTAAAAAGATGAGGCCTGTAATTTTCATCATAGGTACACTTCAACTATGACAGACAAAATGAGAAGAAAAAAAATCCAGAAAATCACATTGTAGGATTTTTAATGAATTTATTTGCAAATGATGGTGGAAAATAAGTATTTGGTCAATAACAAAAGTTTCTCTCAATACTTTGTCATTGCCAACAAAGGGTATATAACAGAGGTCAAACATTTTCTGTAAGTCTTCACAAGGTTTTCACACACTTGCTGGTATTTTGGCCCATTCCTCCATGCAGATGTCCTCTAGAGCAGTGATGTTTTGGGGCTGTTGCTGGGCAACAGACTTTCAACTCCCTCCAAAGATTTTCTATGGGGTTGAGATCTGGAGACTGGCTAGGCCACTCCAGGACCTTGAAATGCTTCTTACGAAGCCACTCCTTCGTTGCCCGGGCGGTGTCTTTGGGATCATTGTCATGCTGAAAGACCCAGCCACGTTTCATCTTCAATGCCCTTGCTGATGGAAGGAGGTTTTCACTCAAAATCTCATGATACATGGCCCCATTCATGCGTTCCTTTACACGGATCAGTCGTCCTGGTCCCTTTGCAGAAAAACAGCCCCAAAGCATGATGTTTCCACCCCCATGCTTCACAGTAGGTATGGTGTTCTTTGGATGCAACTCAGAATTCTTTGTTCTCCAAACACGACGAGTTTTTACCAAAAAGTTATATTTTGGTTTCATCTGACCATATGACATTCTCCCAATCTTCTTCTGGATCATCCAAATGCTTTTTTACACATGTTACCTCTGCTATATCTTCCATAGTTCAAAACATATTGATTGTACCATTATTTATAATCTCATGGGCCTAGCAACTGAAGCCTATAATTAGTGTCAAAGTCTTAAATTCTTCTTTAAAATGTTGATCAAAGTATTGACTGAAAATCACCATCAATCAATAGTTATGCTATTAAAACCATTTGATTGTATGAGAGACAGTCTGACAAAACATTGTTTTTGTGTTTTGATGCTTCCTTTTTAATTTAATTGTATTGTTTACCTTTTATTTAACTAGGGAAGTCAGTTAAGAACAACTTCTTATTTACAATGACGGTCTACCCCGGCAAAACCCGGACGACGCTGGGCCAATTGTGCGCAGCCCTATGGGACTCCCAGTCATGGCCGGATGTGATACAGCCTGGATTCGAACCAGGGACTGTAGTGACACTGCATCTCAGTGCCTTAGACCACTGCGCCACTCGGGAGTATACACAGAGTCACCAGAAAGGGTTTTCACAACTCTCTTAAAAGCACAATTGTTCAGATTGAAGAACCACTTTGGGTGTTTCAGAGTACTCCCATTCTGTTTTGAAAAATATTTAGTATTTCATAACACGTACATTAGGTTTACATTCAAACACCAGATCTCCATTTAGGTGCACTACTTTTCATGGTTTTACTAGACAATGATGGTGTTTTGAGTCTTTCCATTTTAACTGCACTCTGTGCGTCACTGACAGCATGCGTAGCTGTTGAAGATGTCCTCTTCCTCTTTCCCCCCCTATATTCTGCAATTGGCTTGCAAGGTTAGCCGACTGAAATGATGCATCGTAGAAATAATGAACATACATTTTATATGTCTGAACTCGAAATCAAAAAGGATTCTCCAAAATAACATGGCGAGCTGTAGTAGAACGTTTATTTTGATTGGCTATTTTGTGCATTTATCAAAATCCAATCATGGCGCCTGATTTCAGATGTGTCATGTTAACAAGATTAGTAGGTAAATCATTCTTCTTGCACAGTTTAAATCAAACTATTAATCTGACTATTCACAATGATCATATTATTGTGTGCATACTCAGTGCCGGCCGTGTTCCTATTGGTCAGTACAGTCTCGTAACACCAGCCACACTACACGATAAAGGCCCCAAAAATCGGACACTGCCAGAACTGTCGGAGCCTACGACCGCACGTAAAGTACTTAATCGGCAGACCTTAGACACTGTCACACTGAATGAGCCAAGATGTCTGACGGTCGTTAATGATCTAAGAATTTGCCCACAACTTGGACATTTTGTCTGGGATGGCAAAATCGTGGCATAAGACAGCTAAAATTGTACAGTCTGCAAAGGCTTTAACCTATTTACAGAGATGGGTGTTAAGATTTGGTATTACTGTATGGTTAGCTCATCAATAATTAACTAGGCTCTTTCTCTATTCCAGAGTACCTTTCTTGGCCGGCTGAGACACTTTGTAGCGATCATCGACCCCAGCACACTCTTTGTGTCTGAGGTAAGGTACAGTTGAAAACATCCATCCACATACTGTTTTAATAAATCAGCTATAGTTTTTGTATACAAAAAACGTGGCCTTCCACTGACTTTCTGATTGAATATGAGACTTGGGAACTGTGGCAACAGGAGAATGCCGTCCACATTATACTGTAGGTCTGGAATCCAATCTGATAGCACAGGGACGGACTTGGAACAGAATTTCTCACACAACAGACCCCCCCCCCCCCCCCCCCCCCCCCCTCCCCAAGTCCCTATTATTAGCCAAATAATTATAATTATTTGTAAAAAAACAAACAACTTAAACAGGCCCCCTGGGCTAAAGATGGACCAGCCTTTCTGACATTTGCCAGAACTGCTGTTACCTAGTCCTTCTCGAAGATAACACATTTAAGAAGAAACCTAACTACCTACTGTTAATTCTCTTGTTGACTCAAATTACTCTTATCTCTCTAGAAACGATTGAGAGAATGCGTCAAACTCCTGGATGATTTTCAACATGGAACACTACCACCTGGAGTTACAGATCTACAGGTGAGGTTTTAAACATGGAACACTACCACCGGGAGTTACAGATCTACAGGTGAGGTTTTAAACATGGAACACTACCACCTGGAGTTACAGATCTACAGGTGGGTTTTTAAACATGGAACACTTCCACCTGGAGTTACAGATCTACAGGTGGGGTTTTAAACATGGAACACTACCACCTGGAGTTACAGATCTACAGGTGAGGTTTTAAACATGGAACACTACCACCGGGAGTTACAGATCTACAGGTGGGGTTTTAAACATGGAACACTACCACCTGGAGTTACAGATCTGCAGGTGGGGTTTTAAACATGGAACACTACCACCTGGAGTTACAGATCTACAGGTGAGTTTTTTTTCTATAAAAAATTAATTTGTCAGTGTTAGATTATTTACAGTGCCTTCAGAAAGTCTTCATACCCCTTCACTTTTTCCACATTTTGTTGTGTTACAGCCTGAATTTAAAATAGATTAAACTTATAGATTTTTGGTCACTACCCCATAATACCAAAGTGGAAATATTTTTGACATTTAAAAAAAAAAAAAAAAATTGAAAAAAATGCTGAAATGTTAAATATTCAACCCCTTTTATTTTATTTTTTACCTTTATTTAACTAGGCAATGATGGCCGAGGAACAGTGGGTTAACTGCCTTGTTCAGGGGCAGAACTACAGATTTGTACCATGTCAGCTCGGGGATTTGATCTTGCAAACTTTCGGTTACTAGTCCTACGCTCTAACCACCAGGCTACGCTGCCGCCCCATTTATGACAACCATAAATAAGTTCAGGAGTTAACATTTGAAGAACAAGTCACATAATAAGTTGCATAGACCCACTCTGAGTGCAATAATAGATGCTATAATTTACACTTTGGATGGTGTAACAATACACCCAGACACTACAAAGATACAGGTGTCCTTCCTTACTCAGTTGCCGGAGAGGAAAGAAACCACTCAGGGATTTCACCATGAGGTAAATGGTGACAGTTAGAGTTAAAACAGTTACAGAGTTTAACGGCTGTGATAGGAAAAAACTGAGGATGGATCAACAACATTTTAGGTACTACACAATACTAACCTAATTGACAGAGTTAAAAGAAGGAAGCCTTTTCAGAATACTAATATTCCAAAACATGCATCCTCTTTGCAAGAAGGCAGTAAAGTAATGCTGCAAAAAAAAATGGCAAAGCAACAGTAGCGATGCATGGGTAAAATCACAGGGGAAACTAATTCATGATAATGAAGGCGTATTACAACTTTGCGTTGTTTGCTCTATAATTAGTTAACATTCCTTGATGCCGTTTTATATATATATATATATATATATATAGGCCTAAGGCAGAGACAATAACAAGACAGTGGTAGAATAAATCCAACCACACATTTGTTTCTTTACAAAACCAGAGAGCAAAATCTGTCCGTTACATGTAACAAACAGTTACATGACTTACAGCATGGTCAAGCAAGGTAATGTTTCAGACATTTTGGGACTACTGAACAGCTATTGATTTAGAACCACAGAGAGTTACCAGAAGTCACAAAGAAAACAGGAGCTGCCTCGAACTATTCTAGCACCATTTCAACTTCAACATTTCATCCTCAGTTTGACTCTCCTGCGCCTGACTTCCCTGCCACCTATACACACGACTGACATAATCTATGTGTATTTAACCCTCTGTTTCCCCTCATGTCTTTGTCAGAGATTGCTTTATGTCAAGTGTTGTATAGGTGCGCGACGTGTCCTCGTACCCATGTTCGTTTATGTATGTACGTATTTAGTGTTTGGAGCATGTTAAGTGGACTTCTGGATGATAGCGGGGTGAACAGGCAGTGGCTCAGGTGGTTGTTGTCCTTGATGATCTTTATGGCCGTCCTGTGACATCGGGTGGTGTAGGTGTCCTGGGGGGCAGGTAGTTTGCCCCCGGTGATGCGTTGTGCAGACCTCACTACCCTTTGGAGAGCCTTACGGTTGTGGGCGGAGCAGTTGCCGTACCAGGCGGTGATACAGCCCGACAGGATGTTCTCGATTGTGCATCTGTAAAAGGTTGTGAGTGCTTTTGGTGACAAGCCAAATTTCTTCAGCCTTCTGAGGTTGAAGAGGTGCTGCTGCGCCTTCCTCACCACGCTGTCTGTGTGGGTAAACCAATTCAGTTTGTCCATGATGTGTACGACGAGGAACTTAACTTTCTACCCTGTCCACTACTGTCCCGTCGATGTGGATAGGGGGGTGCTCCCTCTGCTGTTTACTGAAGTCCACGATCATCTCCTTTGTTTTGTTGACGTTGAGTGTGAGGTTATTTTCCTGACACCACACTCCGAGGGTCCTCACCTCCTCCCTGTAGGCTGTCTCGTCGTTGTTGGTAATCAAGCCTACCACTGTAGTGTCGTCTGCAAACTTGATTATTGAGTTGGAGGCGTGCATGGCCACGCAGTCGTGGGTGAACAGGGAGTACAGGAGAGGGCTCAGAACGCACCCTTGTGGGGCCCCAGTGTTGAGGATCAGTGGGGTGGAGGTGTTGTTACCTACCCTCGCCACCTGGGGGCGGCCCGTCAGGGAGTCCAGTACCCAGTTGCACAGGGCGGGGTCGAGACCCAGGGTCTCGAGCTTGATAACCAGTTTGGAGGGTACTATGGTGTTAAATGCTGAGCTGTAATCGATGAACAGCATTCTCACATAGATATTCCTCTTCTCCAGATGTGTTAGGGCAGTGTGCAGTGTGGATGCGATTGTGTCTTCTGTGGACATATGGAAGCGGTAAGTAAATTGGAGTGGGTCTAGGGTGTCAGGTAGGGTGGAGGTGATATGGCCCTTGACTAGTCTCTCAAAGCACTTCATGATGACGGAAGTGAGTCCTAGTCGTTTAGCTCAGTTACCTTAGCGGCCGTGTCAGTGGCACTGTATTGTCCTCAAAGCGAGCAAAGAAGTTGTTTAGTCTGTCTGGGAGCAAGACATCCTGGTCCGTGACGGGGCTGGTTTTCCTTTTGTAATCCGTGATTGACTGTAGATCCTGCCACATACCTCTTGTGTCTGAGCCGTTGAATTGCGACTCTACTTTGTCTCTATACTGACGCTTAGCTTGTTGGATTGCCTTGCGGAGGGAATAGCTACACTGTTTGTATTCGGTCATGTTTCCGGTCACCTTACCCTGGTTAACAGCAGTGGGTCGCGCTTTCAGTTTTGCGTGAATGCTGCCATCAAACCACGATTTCTGGTTTGGGAATATTTTAAGAGTTGCTGTGGGGACGACATCGACATCGACATTAGCACTTGCTAATAACCTCGCTCACCAAATAAGCGTATTCGTCAATGTTGTTGTTTGACACAATGAGGAACATATCCTAGTCCACGTGATCGAAGCAATCTTGAAGCGTGGAATCAGATTGGTCGGACCAGCGTTGAACAAACCTGAGAGCGGGAGCTTCCTGTTTTAGTTTCTGTCTATAGGCTGGAACCAACAAAATTGAGTCGTGGTCAGCTTTTCCAAAAGGAGGGCGGGGGAGGGCCTTATATGCGTTGCGGAAGCTAGAATAACAAAGATCCAGGGTTTTACCAGACCTGGTAGCACAATCGATATGTTGATAGAATTTAGGGAGTCTTGTTTTCAGATTAGGCTTGTTAAAATCCCCAGCCTCAATGAATGCAGCCTCAGGATATGTGGTTTCCAGTTTACATAGAGTCTAAAGTTTGTTCAGGGCCGTTGATGTGTCTGCTTGGGTTGGGGGAATATATGCGGCTGTGATTATAATAGAAGAGAATTCTCTTGGTAGATAATGCGGTCGACATTTGATTGTGAGGAATTCTAAGTCCGGTGAACAGAAGGACTTGAGTTCCTGCATGTTGTTATGATCACACCCGTCTCGTTAATCGTAAGGCATACCCCCCCGCCCCTCTTCTTGTTTCTGTCGGCGCGATGCGTGAAGAAACCAGCTGGCTGTACCGACTCCGATAGCGTGTCTCGAATGAGCCATGTTTCCATGAAGCAAAGAACGTTACAGTCTCTGATGTCTCTCTGGAATGTTACCCTTGCTCGGATTTCATCAACCTAGCTGTCAAGAGACTGGACATTGGCGAGTAGTATGCTTGGGAGCGGTGCACGATGTGCCCGTCTCCGGAGCCTGACCAGAAGATCGCTTTATCTGCTCCTTTTACGGCGACGTTGTTTTGGTTCGCCGGCTGGGATTCGATCCATTGTCCTGGGTGGTGGGCAAAACACAGGATCCGCTTCGAGAAAGTCGTATTCCTGGTCGTAATGATGGTGAGTTGACATTGCTCTTATATCCAGTAGTGCCTCCTGACTGAATGTAATAAAACCTAAGATTACCTGGGGTACCAATGTAATAAATAACACGGGTATTCATGTATTCTACATCTAGCTACATGTGGAACTTCCATCCTCTCAGGCCAGGGTCACAATGTATGAATTTATGGTTGGATCAGAATCAGCGTCATAATCATTGTCCAGTACAGAGAAATAAGTTAAACCACAAGTCCAAATTCCTATCTCCATCCATGGTTAATTTAGAAAAGGGATGATTTTAGCTAGCTAGCCACCAGAAGACAACAACACAACGAGATGCAACAATTCCATTTTTTTTCTGTCAATAATGACTTGTGATGTAATTGGTCTGAAGTCAAATCCAAACTGACTTTCCTTGACACATTTTTTCGGTGCTGCAGGACCAATCACAGCTGAGATTACTCAGTTTAGCTCAATGCTTATTGGCTTATTTGTTTTTTGTTTTTTTTATCAAGGAAGCCCAAATGCTCGCTGGCTTCCCTTGCATACAATGCTACGGGGGCAACAATGTCATCAGATACCCTACACTTACTGAGACACAGGAATGCTGTTTCGTTTGCTCTGATGCTTTCTCCAGTAAGATACATTCAGCAGCCTCTTCTGAATTGATGGAAATGTATGGAACACAGAGAGACGAAATATACATGACTTTGTATGTTTTTTATTTTTGACTTGGAATTTCTTGGGGAAGCCTGGCTTCCCTTTGCATTCATGAATACACGCCACTCAAAGCAATGAACTTTTTGTCCTGAATTCAAAACTGATTGGCCTGGCCTTTTTCCCCAGTGGTTGGAACTGGCTGCCAAGTGAGTGGGCCTATGCCCTCCCAGGCCCACTCATGGCTGCACACCTGCCCAGTCATGTGAGATCCATAGATTAGGGCCCAATTTATTTATTTAAATTGACTGATATCCTTAAATGAACTGTAACTCTGTAAAATCTTTAAGTTTTGCATGTTGCGTTTTATATTTTTGTTCAGTATACTTCAAAATCTATGGCAAAACCTGAAAATGGTTGTCTACCAATTTGACAGAGCTTGGGCAAATGTTGCCCAATCCAGGTGTGCAAAGCTCTTAGTATCTTACTCAGAAAGACTCCCAGCTGTAATCGCTGCCAAAGGTGCTTCTACAAAGTATTTACTCAGCTGTGAGATATGAGATATTTGTGCATTTCATTTTCAATATATTAGCAACAATTTCTAAAAACATTTTGTTCACT
This sequence comes from Oncorhynchus mykiss, assembly GCF_013265735.2. Lineage (NCBI taxonomy): Eukaryota > Metazoa > Chordata > Actinopteri > Salmoniformes > Salmonidae > Oncorhynchus > Oncorhynchus mykiss. Next base: position 23,537,283 of record NC_048578.1, on the reverse strand, counting down.
TTGTCATTATGGGGTATTGTGTGTAGATGGATGAGATAATGTTTTATTTAATCCATTTTGAATTCAGACTAACACAACAAAATGTGGAGTAAGTCAAGGGGTATGGATACTTTCTGAAGGCACTGTACTATTCCAAAGAGGTTTTTTGTTTTCAAGCATATTGTTTATGACGCTTGCAATATGTAGTTGTAGCATACTCCTTACATTCAGCAGCCCAACATTTTCCCTCACTGCTCTGAAATGACACAGATGTTGTTTTTGACTCTCTAGCTATGGGAAGCCCAAAAGGTGAAGCAGGTAAGTTTTGGTGCACGTCTGCTTTGTATAAAGCAGTTTGACCCCATTTTGACCCCATGTATTTATTGCCATACGGTACATTCCCCCTCTCCTCTTGGCAGCATGATGATGATGTTACACTATCTCATATCTGAATGCAGGCCATCATTCATCCTGACACAGGAGAGAAGATCTTCATGCCTTTCCGAATGTCAGGTATGACTTCCGAATGAAGATTTTCTACAGTGACTTTTATTTTGTTACTTGTCATTTTTACACTGATTTATATTATTTTGTATCTATACAGGTTATGTCCCATTTGGAACACCAATTGTAAGTCATATGAAACATTACTGTATTTCATATGTATCTATGGAAAGAATATTCAACTTTGGCTATTTGTTTAATTATGCATTGTCTCTACTGACTTCTTGGGGTAGATGGAAGCTTAGCCCTGGTCCAGGGTTTTAGTGTGCTTTACTGCACTTAGTAGAGGAATGTGCGCTAACAACATGGACCAGAGCTAATGGAAGTCGTCATTCTGGATCTGATAGACACAATGTAAGAGCATAGTTGAGCTATTGTCTCCCTATCTGGTGTCATCTAGGTTGTGGGCCTTCTTCTTCCAAATCAGACTGTGGTATCTACTATTTTCTGGCAGGTAAAAAAAATGTCAAGACACCTTTTCAACAATAACCTTTTACCATATTGTTAATATCCACATTGGATATGTTCTCCTTCCCAGTTGGGTTAACTGATGTAATTGAATTTCACTGAATGTTTTTTTCTACTTTCAGTGGCTGAACCAAAGTCACAATGCCTGTGTCAACTACTCAAACCGCAATGCTACTAAGGTAGTGTATGATATTTCTAAGGTAGTGTATGATGTTTCTAAGGTAGTGTATGATGTTTCTAAGGTAGCGTAAGATGTTTCTAAGGTAGCGTAAGATGTTTCTAAGGTAGCGTAAGATGTTTCTAAGGTAGCGTAAGATGTTTCTAAGGTAGCGTAAGATGTTTCTAAGGTAGCGTAAGATGTTTCTAAGGTAGCGTATGATGTTTCTAAGGTAGCGTATGATGTTTCTAAGGTAGCGTAAGATGTTTCTAAGGTAGCGTAAGGTAGCGTAAGATGTTTCTAAGGTAGCGTAAGATGTTTCTAAGGTAGCGTAAGATGTTTCTGCTAAGGTAGCGTAAGATGTTTCTGCTAAGGTAGCGTAAGATGTTTCTGCTAAGGTAGCGTAAGATGTTTCTAAGGTAGCGTAAGATGTTTCTAAGGTAGCGTAAGATGTTTCTAAGGTAGCGTAAGATGTTTCTAAGGTAGCGTAAGATGTTTCTGCTAAGGTAGCGTAAGATGTTTCTGCTAAGGTAGCGTAAGATGTTTCTAAGGTAGCGTAAGATGTTTCTAAGGTAGCGTAAGATGTTTCTAAGGTAGCGTAAGATGTTTCTAAGGTAGCGTATGATGTTTCTAAGGTAGCGTAAGATGTTTCTAAGGTAGCGTAAGATGTTTCTAAGGTAGCGTAAGGTAGCGTAAGATGTTTCTAAGGTAGCGTAAGATGTTTCTAAGGTAGCGTAAGGTAGCGTAAGATGTTTCTAAGGTAGCGTAAGATGTTTCTAAGGTAGCGTAAGATGTTTCTGCTAAGGTAGCGTAAGATGTTTCTGCTAAGGTAGCGTAAGATGTTTCTGCTAAGGTAGCGTAAGATGTTTCTAAGGTAGCGTATGATGTTTCTAAGGTAGCGTATGATGTTTCTAAGGTAGCGTATGATGTTTCTAAGGTAGCGTAAGATGTTTCTAAGGTAGCGTAAGATGTTTCTAAGGTAGCGTAAGATGTTTCTAAGGTAGCGTAAGATGTTTCTAAGGTAGCGTAAGATGTTTCTAAGGTAGCGTAAGATGTTTCTAAGGTAGCGTAAGGTAGCGTAAGATGTTTCTAAGGTAGCGTAAGGTAGCGTAAGATGTTTCTAAGGTAGCGTAAGATGTTTCTAAGGTAGCGTAAGATGTTTCTAAGGTAGCGTAAGATGTTTCTAAGGTAGCGTAAGATGTTTCTAAGGTAGCGTAAGATGTTTCTGCTAAGGTAGCGTAGGATGTTGCTGCTAAGGTAGCGTAGGATGTTGCTGCTAAGGTAGCGTAGGATGTTGCTGCTAAGGTAGCGTAGGATGTTGCTGCTAAGGTAGCGTAGGATGTTGCTGCTAAGGTAGCGTAGGATGTTGCTGCTAAGGTAGCGTAGGATGTTGCTGCTAAGGTAGCGTAGGATGTTGCTGCTAAGGTAGCGTAGGATGTTGCTGCTAAGGTAGCGTAGGATGTTGCTACTAAGGTAGCGTAAGATGTTTCTGCTAAGGTAGCGTAGGATGTTGCTGCTAAGGTAGCGTAGGATGTTGCTGCTAAGGTAGCGTAGGATGTTGCTGCTAAGGTAGCGTAGGATGTTGCTGCTAAGGTAGCGTAGGATGTTGCTGCTAAGGTAGCGTATGAGAGGATAATGGATTTTGTTTACGGCTTGATTCCCAGAAAAACTTATTAAATTACAGTTCTGTGTAAGTGTTTTTGGTCCACAGACTGTGCTGCTCAATAGCAACTAGCACTGCACCTCCTCCATCTGGTACTGTAGATTTCCTTCAGTATGTGGTTATCACTAAAACGTCACAATACGTTTGATTTGGCTGCTGGGGGGCAAGGAGAACCCCAGCTCAGCCATAACCATTGACAAGTACGTTCCGTTTTCAAGGGATTGTTAAATAAATGTTAACTATTTTGTTGTATTATCGTCACCTCTTGAAAAGCATAGTCAGAACTATAAATTTCAGATTATTCAATGCAAAACAATTGCGCACTTTTAGTTATATAGCAATTAACTTCTCCCCAGCAGGCAAATCGAACTCTCTGCACCTTATTGTGATGTTGTATTAATAATTACCTATTTAACCATGGGTCATGTTTATTAGGCCCAAACAGAATCAAATTGACTGAAACAGGGAGGGATTACCTGGACTTGCAATAAGAAATGTTTTGCTAAGGTTTTCCCTAAAAAAAGAAGTGTTTTGCACATATGACTGATGTCGAAGTTTTGGTATTCAAGGTAATGATTTTAGCCAGCGTTAGACTTATGTGAGAGGCTGTGAAATACTAAGTCATTCATGTTGTTGTTTATATTAGCCTACACCAACATCCACGTTTCTTCAAGGTTACTTCGGAGCTGTGACCAGTGCTGTCTCCCTTGCGGTCAGTTGTTGATTATTATACATTTATGGTAATTAATATTCAGTCTCAGAGCAGGGATTCTGTCCTGCCTTTTTGTGTTATATGTAATAACATAGGTGCTACAACTTAAATGGGTTTAAGTTTCAAAGTTTATTTGCCACATGCATAGGATACGACAGGTGTAAAACAGTACACATTTAGTTGTGGGTTTATCCTAAAGTTTGTGCTGTGTTTAGGTGGGACTGAATGTACTGATTCAGAGAGCCAACAGGTTGAGTCCAGCAACCCAAATAATCATACAGAGACTCATCCCTTTCCCAGCTGTGGGTATGTATTCATAAATAATGATTTATTAAGTGATTATCATGACAGTATTAATGTGAAAATCTAGACTTGATTAAAACACCCGTTTACCACAATGTAATATGAGCTACAGGTGCAACTAAATACTGCCATTACGTTTGGGTTCATTCTCTGTCCTCTCCTGTATGTAGGTCTTCCCCTTTTGCATCCCTCACATGGATACATCACCTTTTGACGAGCTGCAAATAAACTGGTGTCAGAGGAGACAGAGTTTTACAGGCTTATAAAATGTCCTTGCTGATGTTTGGCTGCTGACTTCTATTCAAAAGGGATTGACAGAAGGGTTTAAAAAAAATATTGTCCAGGGATGGTCATGTTATTGATGACATTTCTATATTTCTCAGTGTTTTAGAATTAGTTGCTTATTAGGCTACATATCGATGTGTGCCCTCATCTCTGATTCTCCGCTGGGCTTGCAATATCAAGTGTCTATAAAATATTTAGTGCGGTCTCAATCAAATGATTCATAGGCTATAGACTATAAACTGCGAAGTGCATGCTCAGAGCAAAGTTATAATTCTAAGATAGCTGCTGGGATGGTGTAAAGACAACTAGGCCGCATTACACATTGCAATGAATATTCCAACCCTGAGCCCTGGCCTGCTCTGCTCTTGCTGATCAAAAACTGTTTTTTGTGCTGCCTAACCAATGGCTGTGCTGTGTAGGAGCGTCAAAAGCTTCTGAAACTAATATGTGATTAGACCGACAGAGCACACTTTTTTTATTTTTATCTTGCGTCGTGGACTAGCCTATGTTCAGTTTGAGAAGGAGAGCGTGAAGATGAGGAGGACCAGAGGTCAACATTGATAGATTTGATTAAAAATAATGTTAAATACATCATGGGCAATAATCAGAGTTATGACCTCAAAATAAGCCAGATTCAGAACAAGCCTCACTACCTATGGAAATATATTCTCAGTATTACCCAAGAACAAGGAGGTCTTGAGGTTTTCGATTTCAATACTCTAAATAATACATATTTATTTTATATTTATTTTTAAAAACTTTTTTTTTGCCCCTTTTGCTCCCCAATTTCGTGGTATCCAATTGGTAGTTTGTCTTGTCCTATCGCTGCAACTACCGTACGGACTCGGGAGAGGCGAAGGTCGAGAGCCATGAGTCTTCCAAAACATGACCCTGCCAAGCTGCACTGCTTCTTGACACACTGTTTGTTTAACCCGGAAGCCAGCCGCACCATACACCGTACAACTGGCGACCATGTCAGTGTGCATGCGCCTGGCCCGCCACAGGAGTCGCTAGAGCGCGATGGGACAAAGACATCTCGGCCGGACAAAGCTGGGCCAATTGTGCATCGCCTCATTGGTCTCCCAGTCACGGCCGGCTGCAACACAGCCCAGGATCGAACCTGGATCTGTAGTGACACCGCAAGTACTGCAGTGCCTTAGACAGCTGCGCCCCCCAGGACAGTATTTGGAATGTCTTCCCTATGTATTTATTTGACTGGTGGTGGTTTAGAATTTCTGCTTCCGTGTAATTTTGATGTTTATAAAATCCCAATAAAATTGGCCAAATTTCATAAGCAGGCACTTTTAGCTTGGATGTTAGCGTATAAACATAATTGTCCTCCACACAGATACTTTCTATGGAACAACAAAGATATACAGTGCCTTGCGAAAGTATTCGGCCCCCTTGAACTTTGCGACCTTTTGCCACATTTCAGGCTTCAAACATAAAGATATAAAACTGTATTTTTTTGTGAAGAATCAACAAGTGGGACACAATCATGAAGTGGAACGACATTTATTGGATATTTAAAACTTTTTTAACAAATCAAAAACTGAAAAATTGGGCGTGCAAAATTATTCAGCCCCTTTACTTTCAGTGCAGCAAACTCTCTCCAGAAGTTCAGTGAGGATCTCTGAATGATCCAATGTTGACCTAAATGACTAATGATGATAAATACAATCCACCTGTGTGTAATCAAGTCTCCGTATAAATGCACCTGCACTGTGATAGTCTCAGAGGTCCGTTAAAAGCGCAGAGAGCATCATGAAGAACAAGGAACACACCAGGCAGGTCCGAGATACTGTTGTGAAGAAGTTTAAAGCCGGATTTAGATACAAAAAGATTTCCCAAGCTTTAAACATCCCAAGGAGCACTGTGCAAGCGATAATATTGAAATGGAAGGAGTATCAGACCACTGCAAATCTACCAAGACCTGAACGTCCCTCTAAACTTTCAGCTCATACAAGGAGAAGACTGATCAGAGATGCAGCCAAGAGGCCCATGATCACTCTGGATGAACTGCAGAGATCTACAGCTGAGGTGGGAGACTGTCCATAGGACAACAATCAGTCGTATATTGCACAAATCTGGCCTTTATGGAAGAGTGGCAAGAAGAAAGCCATTTCTTAAAGATATCCATAAAAAGTGTTGTTTAAAGTTTGCCACAAGCCACCTGGGAGACACACCAAACATGTGGAAGAAGGTGCTCTGGTCAGATGAAACCAAAATTGAACTTTTTGGCAACAATGCAAAACGTTATGTTTGGCGTAAAAGCAACACAGAACACACCATACCCACTGTCAAACATGGTGGTGGCAGCATCATGGTTTGGGCCTGCTTTTCTTAAGCAGGGACAGGGAAGATGGTTAAAATTGATGGGAAGATGGATGGAGCCAAATACAGGACCATTCTGTAAGAAAACTTGATGGAGTCTGCAAAAGACCTGAGACTGGGACGGAGATTTGTCTTCCAACAAGACAATGATCCAAAACATAAAGCAAAATCTACAATGGAATGATTCAAAAATAAACATATCCAGGTGTTCGAATGGCCAAGTCAAAGTCCAGACCTGAATCCAATCGAGAATCTGTGGAAAGAACTGAAAACTGCTGTTCACAAATGCTCTCCATCCAATCTCACTGAGCTCGAGCTGTTTTGGAAGGAGGAATGGGAAAAAATGTCACTCTCGATGTGCAAAACTGATAGAGACATACCCCAAGCGACTTACAGCTGTAATCGCAGCAAAAGGTGGCGCTACAAAGTATTCACTTAAAGGGGCTGAATAATTTTGCACGCCCAATTTTTCAGTTTTTGATTTGTTAAAAAAGTTTGAAATATCCAATAAATGTTGTTCCACTTCATGATTGTGTCCCACTTGTTGTTGATTCTTCACAAAAAAATACAGTTTTATATCTTTATGTTTGAAGCCTGAAATGTGGCAAAAGGTTGCAAAGTTCAAGGGGGCCGAATACTTTCGCAAGGCACTGTATGTGGTATCTTCAGGCGTTTGGAAATTGCTCCCAAGGATGAACCAGACTTGAGGTCTACATTTTTTTTTCTGAGGTCTTGGTTGATTTCTTTTGATTTTCCCATGATGTCAAGCAAAGAGGCACTGAGTTTGAAGCGAGTCCTTGAATACATCCACAGGTACACCTCCAATTGACTCAAATGATGTCAAATAGCCTATCAGACTCTTCTAAAGCCATAACATAATTTTCTGGATTTTTCCAAGCTGTTTGAAGGCACAGTCAACTTAGTGTATGTAAACTACTGACCCACTGGAATTGTGATACAGTGAAATAATCTGTCTGTAAACAATTGTTGGAAAAATGTATTGTGTCATTTACAAAGTAGATGTCCTAACCGACTTGCCAAAACTATAGTTTGTTAACAAGACATTTGTGGAGTGGTTGAAAAACAAGTTTTAATGACTCCAACCTAAGTGTATGTAAACTTCCGACTTCAACTGTATATATTTAAATATATTCTAGTAACTTACATTGTGGTTCTGAACCTTGAAGCAGCAGCCATAGCACAATAAATCGGCAAATTCGAGTAGGCATAATTCATTTCAACAGTCCTCATTTTAATTACACTTTACTACCAACAAGATGGCTTTGTGTTAGAGCCTATTTATTCCTATTTAAGAAATAAGAGGTAGGCCTATCTGTTTGAATGACGAAATTAGGCTATAGGCTGCTATATCCTCCACCCACCATGCACTCTTTAAATAGCCTACCTTCATATCAGTGAAGGGCTGTTAAGTTCAAACCAAGACTCGAATTGATGGGGTATGAGAGGGTATGCCATAGGCCTACCTTTTTATTAAAGAAAATGGTGAAAATCACAGACCCCTTGTTAGCTTAAATTTTGAAGAAAATAAATGGATATATAGCAGAGCTTTGGTCCGTGTAGCTTTCTGCTAGAAAGACCGTGACTCCAATGCATATGGGGGATATCATTGTTTCGTTTGTTTGACATTTAGAGGCTGAGCTACAACCTTCTATAGCCGAGGAGACAAAAAATGTACTTTGCTTGGGAAGTAATCTAATTCTGTCACTATCGATTTAATTAAGCTATTCACTTTCTGTACAATAGAAGATGTTTAAACCCAGACAGCTTTTAGAGAAACACTTGTGACCTTCTCCCGTTGGGTTAAGCCACAGAAGAAGAGTAGCCAGCAGATAAAGCTTACATTATTCTGCGTCATTAGGTCTACTCTGCCTAGGGTGGAAAGGTAGGCCTAGCTTTTGAAAGATTCCTCATGACGTCTCAGATTTAATTATTTGCAAACGGACAGTTTTGTTGCAAACAAGGCACACTGATTTGGGCTCCCGAGTGGCACAATGGTCTAAGGCACTGCATCTCAGTGCAAGAGGCGTCACTATAGTACCTGGTTCGATTCCAGGCCGTATCACATCCGGGTTTGGCCGGAGTAGGCCGTCATTGTAAATATGTTGTTCTTAACTGACTTGCCTAGTTCAATTTAGCCTGTAATTTCAGTAATTTGTGTGGGGAAAAAAACATTCTGATGTGTAAAATGACGTGGAATAGCATTAAATGTTTATAAAAGGCACTTTTCTTGGACCTGCAAATACGATGATATAGTAAAAGCATTGCATTAATCTAAAGGAGATCTTTCCACCCCTACTCTTGTGCATGGTGGTCTGCGGACCAACAACCTTCTGGCCCTCAGCCCTCTGCTCTATCAAAATGTCTGTGTTGCCATGTAATGCTTACTGGATGAAGAACAGTTTTGTAACCTGCACATCTAAGGCTCTGGTCTATCCAAGATGTGAGGGGAAAACGTATACATGTTTTCTGCTATCCACTTTGTTTTTGCTGAAGGGAGGACCATCCATTTTCATTTAAGAGAAGCCCGATTTTCTCCATGTAACCCTTTTATTATAAATAACGTTCACTCAAATCAAATGTAATTTGTCACATACACATGGTTAGCAGATGTTAATGCGGGTGTAGCGAAATGATTGTGCTTCTAGTTCCGACAATGCAGTAATAACCAACGAGTAATCTAACCTAAAAATTTCACAACAGCTACCTTATACACACAAGTGTAAAGGGATGAAGAATATGTACATAAAGATATATGAATGAGTGATGATACAGAACGGCATAGGCAAGATGCAGTAGATGGTATAGAGTACAGTATATACATATGAGATGAGTAATGTAGGGTATGTAAACATTATGTTAAGTGGCATTGTTTAAAGTGGCTACTGATAAAAAAAATTTACATGTATGGCAGCAGCCACTCAATGTTTGTGGTGGCTGTTTAACGGTCTGATGGCCTGAGATAGAAACTGTTTTTCAGTCTCTCGGTCCCTGCTTTGATGCACCTGTACTGACCTTGCCTTCTGGATGATAGTGGGGTGAACAGGCAGTGGCTCAGGTGGTTGTTGTCCTTGATGATCTTTATGGCCTTCCTGTGACATCGGGTGGTGTAGGTGTCCATGTCCTGCAGACCTCACTACCCTCTTTAGAGCCTTACGGTTGTGGGCGGAGCAGTTGCCGTACCAGGCGGTGGGTGATACAGCCTGACAGGATGCTCTTGATTGTGCATCTGCAAAGGTTTGTGAGTGCTTTTGGGGACAAGCCAAATTTCTTCAGCCTCCTGAGGTTGAATAGGAGCTGCTGCGCCTTCTTCATCATGCTGTCTGTGTGGGTGGACCAATTCAGTTTGTCTGTGATGTGTATGACAAGGTACTTAACCTTCTACCCTGTCCACTACTGTCCCGTCGATGTGGATAGGGGTGTGCTCTCTCTGCTGTGTCCTGAAGTCCACGATCATCTCCTTTGTTTTGTTGATGTTGAGTGTGAGGTTATTTTCCTGACACCACACTCCAAGGGCCCTCACCTCCTCCCTGTAGGCCGTCTCGTCGTTGTTGGTAATCAAGCCTACCACTGTAGTGTTGTCTGCAAACATGATGATTGAGTTGGAGGCGTGCATGGCCACGCAGTCGTGGGTGAACAGGGAGTACAGGAGAGGGCTCAGAACGCACCCTTGTGGGGCCCCAGTGTTGAGGATCAGCGGGGTGGAGATGGTGTTACCTACCCTCACCACCTGGAGGTGGCCCGTCAGGAAGTCCAGTACCCAGTTGCACAGGGCGGTGTCGAGACCCAGGGTCTCGAGCTTGATGACTAGTTTGGAGGGTACTATGGTGTTAAATGCTGAGCTGTAGTCGATGAACAGCATTCTCACATAGGTATTCCTCTTGTCCAGATGGGTTAGGGCAGTGTGGTTGTGATTGCGTCGTCTGTGAACCTATTGGGGCGGTAAGCAAATTGGAGTGGGCCTAGGGTGTCAGGTAGGGTGGAGGTGATATGGTCCTTGACTAGTCTCTCAAAGCAGTTCATGATGACGGGAGAGAGTGCTACGGTGCGGTAGTCGTATAGCTCAGTTACCTTAGCTTTCTTGGGAACAGGAACAATCCTCTTGAAGCATGTGGGAACAGCAGACTGGGATAATGATTGATTGAATATGTCCGTAAACACACCATCCAGCTGGTCTGCGCATGCTCAGAGGTCTCGGCTGGGGATGCCGTCTGGGCCTGCAGCCTTGCGAGGGCTAACACGTTTAAATGTTTTACTCACGGAGACTCCGCAGGATTTGGTAGCGGGCCGTGTCAGTGGCACTGTATTGTCCTCAAAGCGAGCAAAGAAGTTGTTTAGTCTGTCTGGGAGCAAGACATCCTGGTCCACGACGGGGCTGGTTTTCTTCTTGTAATCCGTGATTGACTGTAGACCCTGCCACATACCTCTTGTGTCTGAGCCGTTGAATTGCGACTCTACTTTGTCTCTATACTGACGCTTAGCTTGTTTGATTGCCTTGCGGAGGGAATAGCTACACTGTTTGTATTCGGTCATGTTTCCGGTCACCTTGCCCTGGTTAAAAGCAGTGGTTCACGCTTTCAGTTTTGCGCGAATGCTGCCATCAATCCACGATTTCTGGTTTGGGAATGTTTTAATAGTTGCTGTGGGGACGACATCGCCGATGCACTTGCTAATAACCTCGCTCACCGAATCAGCGTATTCGCCAATGTTGTTTGACGCAATGCGGAACATATCCCAGTCCACGTGATCGAAGCAATCTTGAAGCAATCTTGAAGCGTGGAATCAGATTGGTCGGACCAGCGTTGAACAAACCTGAGAGCGGGAGCTTCCTGTTTTAGTTTCTGTCTATAGGCTGGAAGCAACAAAATTGAGTTGTTGTCAGCTTTTCCGAAAGGAGGGCGGGGGAGGGCCTTAAATGCATCGCGGAAGCTAGAATAACAATGATCCAGGGTTTTACCAGCCCTGGTAGCAAAATCGATATGCTGATAGAATTTAGGGAGTCTTGTTTTCAGATTAGCCTTGTTAAAATCTCCAGCTACAATGAATGCAGCCTCAGGATATGTGGTTTCCACATTGTTCAGGGCCGTCTGTGTCTGCTTGTGGGGGGGAATATATGCGGCTGTGATTATAAACGAAGAGAATTCTCTTGGTAGATAATGCGGTCGACATTTGATTGTGAGGAATTCTAAGTCAGGTGAACAGAAGGACTTGAGTTCCTGTTTTGTTGTTATGATCACACCACGTCTCGTTAATCGTAAGGCATACCCCCCCGCCCCTCTTCTTACCAGAAAGATGCTTGTTTCTGTCGGCGCGGCGCGTGAAGAAACCAGCTGGCTGTACCGACTCCGATAGCGTGTCTCGAGTGAGCCATGTTTCCGTGATGCAAAGAACATTAGTCTCAGATGTCTCTCTGGAAAGCTACCCGTGCTCGGATTTTATCAGCCTTGTTGTCAAGAGACTGGACATTGGCGAGTAGTATGCTCGGGAGCGGTGCACGATGTGCCCGTCTCCGGAGCCTGACCAGAAGACTGCTTCGTCTGCCCCTTTTACGGCGTCATTGTATTGGTTCGCCGGCTGGGATCCAATCTATTGTCCCGGGTGGTGGGCAAAACACAGGATCCGCCTCGGGAATGTTGTATTCCTGGTCGTGATGATGGTGAGTTAACGTTGCTCTTATATCCAGTAGTTCCTCCCGACTGTATATAATAAAACCTAAGATTACCTGGGGTACGAATGTAATAAATAACACGTCAAAAAACAAAATCCTGCATAGTTTCCTAGGAACGTCAAGCGAGGCGGCCATCACTGTCGGCACCGGAAGTTCACTCTAAGCTTTGTGTGGTTAGCATTGTGTAGCTAATAGCTATCCTCCTACTACCTCTATCACTGTTCAATTTTGACAAGGTTATAGTGTAAGCTCTCCCTAGTTGTACATGTGTAACCTATGTCCTTACTGAGGGCTGGTCTATAGAAATCACTTGCTGAAGTGGAATCCTCCAAACAAATTAATGTGAAATGTATGCGTTGGCCATGTTGGAATACTCTTAAAATGCATCTACACTTCCTTCCATTTTTAAAGTAGTCTAGTTGTTGGATTAGTGATTACTTCAAGTATGGGAGGGAGGAAAGACACATTTTTACCGTTTTTAAACAGGTAGGTCTCAATGTCAGCTGAATGTTATGCAGCGGCACTTTCACAACCAGTCTTCTCCACTTCCTCAGCCAGTGCCAACATTTGCAATGTGGGCCTCATGAGGCACAATGAGCTGTCGGAGGGCATCGACGTGCTGGACGGAAATGGGAACGTGGTGGGCTCCTCAAAGATTGCTGCCAAACATGTGAGTGGCTGGCCATCAGAACTCACACTAGCCTGTATAAAAACACTGTTTCCTTCCTGGCCATGAAATGTATGATATCATTCCACAAAAACTGACTGGCTAGCTAGCTATCAAACATACTGTGCAGATATATCAAATGCAATATTTTTACAAATTTGAGGGGTCTTTAGACTGAAAGATACCCTGACCAAGATGGCCGTCCTGTTATCACGTTGTCGATATGTCTATGACCATTCTAGTGTTTTATTTGATGTGTTCCTGACAAAATATGTTGTCTGTAAACTGTTAATATTGTGTATTCAATGCGACATTTGTATTTTTGTGTGGAGAATCCGTTTCTGAATAGTCTGTCCACTACTGAAGTCGGTATGATTCATCATATGAGGTTGAATAAACAACAGGTTTATTTGATGATTTATTGTTAGTCTAACATATTTATGCCTTTTTCCACATATGCCATATCCTTCTAATCTCATGGAAGTGGGAATTTAATCCAACACATTGCAATATTTTGAATTGAATCATGTGCAGAATATTTTTTCTACCCCCCAGGCAATTATGGAAACTGCCTTTACCAGAGTGGTCCTCCCGATGCCAATCTTTGTCCTTCCTCCCATCATCATGTCCTACCTAGAAAAGTATGTCATGCAGATCAACAGACTGCACAGATCAACAGTCTGTGGCATACATTTTTTTTGTCTTGTTGACAATTACTATTGGAATCATGTGTAAGAAATATTGTATTAGTGTTGAGATTGTACTCCATACAAATGGCAATATCAAAATGTGTGCTACCTTCATGTCTGTTAGACTTCCATTCCTGCAGATGAATCGGAGGCTGTTGCTGCCCATCCACAGCCTGGTGTGTCTGGCTACCTTCAGCCTCTCGCTGCCCCTGGCCATCAGCCTATTCCCACAGATGTCTCAGGTACTACTGCTGCTGCTATCCCTGGAGGCTGCCTGGACAGCTGGGGAGGAATTCACCTCACACACACTTCACTTGTCATTTCCTTCTTCACTTGTAATTAAGAACGAACTACAAAGGTTTTGGGTTTGGAGGTACTGTGAAGGGCTATTAGGTGTTGCAGAGGACTGGTAGGCGTATTGTGTACTTACTTCTCTTTCTCTGGTTCAATTTCAATAGATTGAGGTGTCTCAGCTTGAGCCTGAAATTGCCATGGCAACCAATAGCAAGGTGGTGACCTACAACAAGGGATTGTGAGGACCGTCCCGGGAACAGTGATTCAAATGAGCCTCCTTTTTGATTGGCTGTCACTGACACTCCAGTTTCCCCACTAATGGATTGGCGGAAGGGAAGCTTATCCTAGATCTGTACCTAGGGGAAGCTTCACCCAAGAGCTCTTTCTCCCATAGCCTAATATGGTAACAGGTCCAGGCACTTTCTGCTGCATTAATATAGTGTAACATATATTATCATGTGCTGTCTTAACCAATGGTTTTATATAACATATACAAAAATGTGTTTTATTGTCATTTACACCAGAGAGGTGCAGTGAATTGTGTTGTTTTACAGGGTCAGCCTTACCAGTCCAGCACCCCTGGAGCATATTAGGGTTAAGTGCCTTGCTCAAGGGCACGTCTGCAGATTTTTTTACCTTTCGGTTACTGGTCCAACACTCTAACCGCTAGGCTATATGCCACCTATGAGGCCAATCAGTAATGATTGAGGAAGTTAAGGAAATAGACTAATAATATATTATGATGGAACTTTATAATGTTATGCCTATACCAGCAATTTTACAATTGGTGGTGATGATCAACCCATTTGTCTTTAACTTTAATATGAAATGTGTTTTTATTGTTCACCCAAACTGCTGTAGTTGTTTGAATGTTTGGGGGAGGGCATACAGTTGAAGTCGGAAGTTTACATACACTTTAGCCAAGTACATTTAAACTCAGTTTTTCATAATTCCTGACATTTAATCCTAGTAAAAATTCCCTGTTTTAGGTCAGTTAAGATCAACACGTTATTTTAAGAATGTGAAATGTCAGAATAATAGGAGATAATTATTTATTTCAGCTTTTATTTATTTCATTTCCCAGTGGGTCAGAAGTTTACATACTCAATTAGTATTTGGTAGCATTGCCTTTAAATTGTTTAACTTGGGTCAAACATTTCGGGTAGCCTTCCACAAGCTTCCCACAATAAGTTGGGTGAATTTTGGCCCATTCCTCCTGTCAGAGCTGGTGTATCTGAGTCAGGTTTGTAGGCCTCCTTGCTTACACATGCTTTTTCAGTTCTGCCCACAAATTTTCTATGGGATTGAGGTCAGGGCTTTGTGATGGCCACTCCAATAGCTTGACTTTGTTGTCCTTAAGCCATTTTGTCACAACTTTAGAAGTATGCTTGGGGTCATTGTCCATTTGGAAGACCCATTTGCGACCAAGCTTTAACTTCCTGACTGATGTCATGAGATGTTGCTTCAATATATCCACATAAATTTCCTACCTCATGATGCCATCTATTTTGTGAAGTGCACCAGTCCCTCGTGCAGCAAAGCACCCCACAACATGATGCTGCCACCCCTGTGCTTCACGGTTGGGATGGTGTTCTTCGGCTTGCAAGCCTCCCCCTTTGTCCTCCAAACATAACGATGGTCATTATGGCCAAACAGTTCTATTTTTGTTTCATCAGACCAGAGGACATTTCTCCAAAAAGTACAATCTTTGTCCCCATGTGCAGTTGCAAACCGTAGTCTGGCTTTTTTATGGCGGTTTTGGAGCAGTGGATTCTTCCTTGCTGAGCGGACTTTCAGGTTATGTCGATTTATAGGACTCGTTTTACTCTGGATATAGATATTTTTGTACGTGCTTCCTCCAGCATCTTCACAATATCCTTTGCTGTTGTTCTGGGATTGATTTGAACTTTTCGCACAAAGTACGTTCATCTCTAGGAGACAGAACATGTCTCCTTCCTGAGTGGTAGGAGGGCTGTGTGGTCCCATGGTGTTTATACTTGCGTTCTATTGTTTGTACAGATGAACGTGTTACCTTCAGGCGTTTGGAAATTGCTCCCAAGGATGAACCAGACTTGAGGTCTACAATTTATTTTCTGAGGTCTTGGCTGATTTCTTTTGATTTTCCCATGATGTCAAGCAAAGAGGCACTGAGTTTGAAGGTAGGCCTTGAAATGCGTCCACAGGTACATCTCCAATTGACTCACATGATGTCAATTAGCTTATCAGAAGCTTCTAAAGCCATGACATCATTTTCTGGAATTTTCCAAGCTGTTTAAAGGCACAGTCAACTTAGTATATGTTAACTTCTGACCCACTGGAACAGTGAATTATAAGTGAAATAATCTGTCTGTAAACAATTGTTGGTCCTGCACAAAGTAGATGTCCTAACTGACTTGCCAAAACTATAGTTTGTTAACAAGAAATTTGTGAAGTGGTTGAAAAACGAGTTTTAATGACTCCAACCTAAGTGTATGTAATCTTCCAACTTGTATTGTACTGACATCAAACATTTTTAGGATTTTTCGGAATTATTTTGTATTTTTTAAATCAAGAGATTTACAAGCATATCAATCAGTGTTGAGTGATAGATCCTGATTGGCTGTGCATGTCTTATGATGCCCCAAATAATGTTAAAAATTAGGCTAGGCTACGTTACACAGTAGGCTACGTTAGACTAGGCTACACTACACAGTAGTCTACGCTACACAGTGGGCTAGGCTACACAGTAGGCTACTTGATTCTGATAGAAATATTAACAAAAAGGACCCTGTTCAGAATCAGCCTGTAGCCTCTACACCCTGCACTAGCCTCTACACCCTGTCCTAGCCTCTACACCCTGTCCAACAATCTACTGTTGAATCCCAGTTCTCCTCCCTAAGTGTACACCAGCATGGATTTAAAAGCACTGGAATACTGTAAGCGTTGGCTGGAGGACGTTTCTGCCACTGATGGATAATGTGCAAGTGCACGCTTCGGGAGAAGGGTGGAGAATTGGGATGCAGCTTAGGTCTGTTTCTTGACAAGTGCCATTCTAGGACATTATAGAGGAAAGTCTGTTTGTGGACCATGGTTGCTAAAATGTTAGTTTTTTAAAATATTCTACGTTTTATATTTTTATACATTCCCCTTTAAATGATCATAGTATGAGAAATGGAACAATACAGTATTGACTGATCGAATAAGTTAAATAACTGGTAAATAACTTATTTTTGCACAGTAAAATCTTTGTGTGTATATATAATAACATTATTACCAGAATATATTGTACTAACCAATGTGTGTTATCCACATCCTCTTGTACATACAGTGCATTCGGGTAGTATTCAGACCCCTTCACTTTTTCCACATTTTGTAATGTTTCAGTCTTATTCTAAAATTGATTCAATTTCTTTTTCACCTCATCAATCTACTCACAATACCCCCATAATGACAAGGCAAAAAATTGTTTTTTAGAAATTTTGCAAGTATATTACAAATAAAAACCTTAAATATTACATTTACGGAAGTATTTTCAACCCTTTACTCAGTACATTGTTGAAGCACCTTTGGCAGCGATTACAGCCGTGAGTATTCTTGGGTATGACGCTACAAGCTTGGCACACCTGTATTTGGGGAGTTTCTCCCATTTTTCTCTGCAGATCCTCAAGCTCTGTCAGGTTGGCTGGTGAGTGTCGCTGCACAGCTATTTTCAGGTCTCTCCAGAGATGTTCAAACGGGTTCAAGTCCGGGCTCTGTATGGGCCACTCGATGACATTCAGAGACTTGTCCCGAAGCCACTCATGTGTTGTCTTGGCTGTATGCTTAGGGTCATTGTACAGTTGGAAGGTGAACATTTTGCCCCTGTCTGAGGTCCTGAGCGCTCTGGATCTGGATTTCATCAAGGATCTCTCTGTACTTTGCTACGTTCATCTTTCCCTCAATCCTGACTAGTCTCCCAGTCCCTGCCGCTGAAAGACATCCCCACAGCATGATGCTGCCACCACCATGCTTCACCATAGGGATGGTGCCAGGTTTCCTCCAGATGTGACGCTTGACATTCAGGCCAAAGAGTTCAATCTTGGTTTCATCAGACCAGAGAATCTTGTTTCTCAATCTTGTTTCTCATGGTATGAGAGTCTTTAGGTGCCTTTTGGCAAATTGCAAGCGGGCTGTCATGTGCCTTTTACAGAGCAGTGGCTTCCACCACTCTACCATAAAGTCCTGATTGGTGGAGTACTGCAATGTCCTCCCATCTCCACAGAAGAACTCTGGAGCTCTGTCAGAGTGACCATCAGGTTTTTGGTCTCCTCCCTGACCAAGGCCCTTTTCCTCCGATGGCTCAGCTGCCCGGGGGCCAGCTCTAGGAAGACTCTTGGTGGTTCAAACTGCTTCCATTTAAGAATGATGGAGGCCACTATGTTCTTGGGGACATTCAATGCTGCAGACATTTTGTGGTACCCTTCCCCAGATCAGTGCCTTGACACAATCCTGTCTCGGAGCTCTATGGACAATTCCTTCGACCTAATGGTTTGGTTTTTGCTCTGACTTGCACTGTCAACTGTGGGACCTTATATACGCAAGTGTGTGCCTTGTCCAATCAATTGAATTTACAACAGTTGGACTCCAATCAAGTAGAAACATCTCAAGGATGATCAATGGAAACAGGATGCACCTGAGATCAATTGAGTCTCATAGCAAAGGATCTGAATTCTTATGTAAATTAGATATTTCTGTTTTTTTAAATTATATTTGCTAAAAAAATCTAAAAAACAGTTTTTGCTTTGACATTATGGGGTATTGTGTGTGTGTGTGTGTAGATTGAGGATTTTTTTTGTTTGTTTAATTCCATTCATAATTAGGCTGTAACAAAATGTGGAATGTGTCTGAATGCGCTGTATTTAAAGCTGGAATTCTTAGTTGCAACATCCATTTTTGGACTTAGAAATTAATTGTATGTATGTATGTATGTATGTATGTATGTATGTATGTATGTATATATATATATATATATATATATATATATATATATATATATATATATATATATATATATATATATATACTCATTAATTATTTTAAAATATAACCTAGAAATGCACAATGAGCTTAGTTCAACAGTCGTACCCCATCACATCCCAATAAGCGCGTTTTACTCCAATGTTTGTAAACAATGTAAATGTAAACTAACACTATCGCCTCGAAACAAGGTTAAACCTATACTGAACAAAAATATGAAAGCAAGATGCAACAATTTCAAAGATTTTACAGAGGCACAGTTCATATTAGGAAATCAGTCAATTTAAATAAATAAATTGTGCCCTGATCTATGGATTTCACATGACTGGTAATACAGATATGCATCGGTTGGTCACAGATACCTTAAAAAAATGTACTGGTGTGGATCAGAAAACCAGTCAGTATCTGGTGTGACCACCATTTGCCTCATCCAGCGCAACACATCTCTTTCACATAGAGTTGACCAAGCTGTTGATTGTGGCCAGTGGAATGTTGTCTCACTCCTCTTCGATAGCTGTGCTTAGTTGCTGGATATTGAAGGTAACTGGAACACACTATTGAACATGTCAATCCAGGGCATCCCAAACATGCTCAATGGGTAACATGTCTGGTGAGTGTGCAGGCCATGGAAGAACTGGGAAATGTTCCGTTTCCAGAAATTGTGTACAGATTCTTGTGACATGGGGCCGTGCATTATCATGCTGAAACATGAGGTGATGTCAGTGGATGAATTGCACAACAATGGGCCTCAGGATCTTCTCACGGTATCTATGTACATTCAAGTTGCCATTGATAAAATGCAATTGTGTTTGTTGTCGTTAGCTCATGCCTGCCCAAACCATAACCCCCAGTGCCATTATGGGGCACCCCGTTCACCATGTTGACATCCACAAACCACTCGCCCACATGATGCCTTACACATGGTCTGCGGTTGTGAGGCCAGTTTGACGTACTGGCAAATTCTCTTAAACAACATTAGAGGTGGCTTATGGTAGAGAAATTAACATTACATTCTCGGGTAACAACTCTGGTGGACATTCCTGAAGTCAGCATGCCAACGGCAATCAGTGGCTTTGTGTTGTGTGGCAAACTGCACATTTTAGTGTCCTTTTGTCCCCAGCACAAGGTGCACCTGTGTAATAATCATGCTGTTTAAATAGCTTCTTCACATGCCAAACCTGTCAGGTGGATAGATTATATTGGAAAAGGAGAAATGCTCACTAACAAGTATATAAAAAAATGTGTGCACAAAATTTGAGAGAAATACGCTTTTTGTGCGTATGGAAAGTGTCTGATCTTTTATTTCAGCTCATTAAACATGGGACCAACACTTTACATGTTGCGTTTATATTCTTGTTCAGTGTATAATGTTGATATCATGTATGGTAAGTCCTTGCATCAATACAGTGCCTTGCGAAAGTATTCGGCCCCCTTGAACTTTGCGACCTTTTGCCACATTTCAGGCTTCAAACATAAAGATATAAAACTGTATTTTTTTGTGAAGAATCAACAACAAGTGGGACACAATCATGAAGTGGAACGACATTTATTGGATATTTCTAACTTTTTTAACAAATCAAAAACTGAAAAATTGGGCGTGCAAAATTATTCAGCCCCCTTAAGTTAATACTTTGTAGCGCCACCTTTTGCTGCGATTACAGCTGTAAGTCGCTTGGGGTATGTCTCTATCAGTTTTGCACATCGAGAGACTGAAAATTTTTCCCATTCCTCCTTGCAAAACAGTTCGAGCTCGGTGAGGTTGGATGGAGAGCATTTGTGAACAGCAGTTTTCAGTTCATTCCACAGATTCTCGATTGGATTCAAGTCTGGACTTTGACTTGGCCATTCTAACACCTGGATATGTTTATTTTTGAACCATTCCATTGTAGATTTTGCTTTATGTTTTGGATCATTGTCTTGTTGGAAGACAAATCTCTGTCCCAGTCTCAGGTCTTTTGCAGACTCCATCAGGTTTTCTTCCAGAATGGTCCTGTATTTGGCTCCATCCATCTTCCCATCAATTTTAACCATCTTCCCTGTCCCTGCTGAAGAAAAGCAGGCCCAAACCATGATGCTGCCACCACCATGTTTGACAGTGGGGATGGTGTGTTCAGCTGTGTTGCTTTTACGCCAAACATAATGTTTTGCATTGTTGCCAAAAAGTTCAATTTTGGTTTCATCTGACCAGAGCACCTTCTTCCACATGTTTGGTGTGTCTCCCAGGTGGCTTGTGGCAAACTTTAAACGACACTTTTTATGATTATCTTTAAGAAATGGCTTTCTTCTTGCCACTCTTCCATAAAGGCCAGATTTGTGCAATATACGACTGATTGATGTCCTATGGACAGAGTCTCCCACCTCAGCTGTAGATCTCTGCAGTTCATCCAGAGTGATCATGGGCCTCTTGGCTGCATCTCTGATCAGTCTTCTCCTTGTATGAGCTGAAAGTTTAGCGGGACGGCCAGGTCTTGGTAGATTTGCAGTGGTCTGATACTCCTTCCATTTCAAAATTATCGCTTGCACAGTGCTCCTTGGGATGTTTAAAGCTTGGGAAATATTTTTGTATCCAAATCCGGCTTTAAACTTCTTCACAACAGTATCTCGGACCTGCCTGGTGTGTTCCTTGTTCTTCATGATGCTCTCTGCGCTTTTAACGGACCTCTGAGACTATCACAGTGCAGGTGCATTTATACGGAGACTTGATTACACACAGGTGGATTGTATTTATCATCATTAGTCATTTAGGTCAACATTGGATCATTCAGAGATCCTCACTGAACTTCTGGAGAGAGTTTGCTGCACTGAAAGTAAAGGGGCTGAATAATTTTGCACGCCCAATTTTTCAGTTTTTGATTTGTTAAAAAAGTTTGAAATATCCAATAAATGTTGTTCCACTTCATGATTGTGTCCCACTTGTTGATTCTTCACAAAAAAATACAGTTTTATATCTTTATGTTTGAAGCCTGAAATGTGTCAAAAGGTCACAAAGTTCAAGGGGGCCGAATACTTTCGCAAGGCACTGTAGCTCTATGAATTTGAGAGTGGTTACATTTCTCCAGGCCCACCCCTCAGCTTTTTACAGAAACGGGTGACCGCTTGCACGTTATTGTTTCAAGTAAGGACTCTAGCTTCAATGGATGTTCTGCTACTCAAAATGTACTAAATGTTATCTATGATTCAATGGTATATCAAAATGTTTAATAATAATGTTTGATAAAATATATAACATTTTTATTTGTCTCCAGTCATATGTGTGTAACAGACAATGTGAGCCATCTCCCGGAGTGTGACAACGGAGGGTACGCTTCCAGCGTCTTGAAATCATTAATCAGGCACTGTGTGTACATTTTCAAACATTATTGGAAGTTTGGTCTTCATGATATAATTCATTGCATCTAATGGAAGATGAAATCATGTAGTATAATTTTACAAGGCACTCACTGTAGCGTATTACTGAAAATAAAATAAAAGTACTATATCAACTGCTTTTGCACACACTTTATATAGACTATTTTCTATTTTATTATTGACTGTATGTTTGTTTATTCTATGTGTTGAACTGCTTTTGCTTTATCTTGACCAGGTCGCAGTTGTAAATGAGAACTTGTTCTCAACTGGCCTACCTGGTTAAATAAAGGTGAAATAAATAAAATAAATAGAGGCCGCTAAATGTTTACGCGTAGGCTCCTCTAAAAACTTTAGAGTTCCAAGGCCAAGGGTTAATTTGAAGATGGCTGCCTCCCAAGATGACATGCTTTCTTTCTGCGTGGACACAACTAAAGTTTGCAGTTGTGTGGAAGTCCGATTTATTGACAAGGTTAAGGTAATGTGCCGACAGGGATTCTTTTGAAAAGGCTAATTTCAAGTTTGTCGTTTTCTAGCACCGTTTTGATGCCAAATGCAGTGCCACGCATGCTGTCAAATTGGCTGGCCCGAATTATGAGCAGGACAGAATCTCTTGTTTAAAAAAAATGCAAAAGCATCAGCTACTCTTCCTGGGGTCCACATGAAACATGACAATACATACAGTAGTACAGAATAACATTGTTAGTCAAGGACTGAAATTCATACATTTAAAACGTCACATAGACAATACATACAGTAGTACAGAATAACATTGTTAGTCAAGGACTGAAATTCATACATTTAAAACGTCACATATGGCCTATATTTATTATACTTTTATTACTGTAGCTAGCTAGCTAGGACATGTCAGCAATCCATGTGGCATGGAGGTGACTAACTGATTAATGTTAACTAGCTAGCTACGCGTTTAGTCTAGCTAGCTAGCATCATGTAACGTTAAGTAGCTAGCTAGCTAATGAAAGCTTTGCACAGATTAGTCTCCTACTATACCTTTTTGAAGGGGCTAATAAAGGTCAAAGGCTATCCTGGTCTGACTCAATAGGGTGCACTTGGTATGGATAAAGTATATGTAGCTAGGTGCGTAATGAAATTGTCATAGCAAACTAACATTAAACATTTTGCTTTTATTTTAGGGCAAAGGATTATTTGCCAAGA
This sequence comes from Oncorhynchus mykiss, assembly GCF_013265735.2. Classification (NCBI taxonomy): domain Eukaryota; kingdom Metazoa; phylum Chordata; class Actinopteri; order Salmoniformes; family Salmonidae; genus Oncorhynchus; species Oncorhynchus mykiss. Next base: position 23,514,026 of record NC_048578.1, on the reverse strand, counting down.
AGGCCATCAAGAAGGGAGACACCATTTTTGTAGAGCGCCCTCTTGTCTCTTCCCAGTTCTTGTGGAATTCCCAGTACAAATATAAAGGTGGGGTGCAATATAGGTTCAAGATTTAGTTGACAGACTGAACAACTCAGAAGTTACAACAAATCCTCCTTTTATGTTCCTGTTGATGACTGAAAATCTTGGCGCAAAATGTTCCACCTGGCTTTGCTTTTGTAATCCATATTTTAGATGAACATAGGCCAGGGGGAACTGCTGATTTTTTATTAATGGTGTTTCTTACTGTATATACAAAAGTATGTGGACACCCCTTCAAATTAGTGGATTCGGCTATCTGACCGGTGTATCAATTTTGAGCACACAACCATGCAAACTCCATAGACAAACATTGGCAGTAGAATGGCCTTACCGAAGAGCTCAGTGATTTTTAACGTGGCACCGTCATAGGATGCTACCATTCCAACAAGTCAGTTGGTAAAATGTCTGTCCTGCTAGAGCTGCCCCGGTCAACTGTAATTGCTGGTATTGTGAAGTGGAAACGTTTATGAGCAACAACGACTTAGCCGAGAAGTGGTAGGCCACACTAGCTCACAGAACAGAAGTACGTAGCGCGTAAAAATCGCCTGTCCTCAGTTGCAACATTCACCACCGATTTTCCAAACTGCCTCTGGAAGCAACGTCAGCACAATAACTGTTAGTTGGGAGCTTCATGAAATGGGTTTCCATGGCTGAGCAGCCGCACACAAGCCTAAGATCACCATATGCAATGCCAAGTGTCGGCTGGAGTGGTGTAAAGCTCGTCGCCAATGGACTGTAGAGCAGTGGGAACTTGTTATCTGGAGTGATGAATCACACTTCACCGTCTGGTGGACAAATCTGGGTTTGGCGGATGCCAGAAGAACACTACCTGCCCCAAAGCATAGTGCCAACTGTAAAGGTTGGTTTAGGAGAAATAATTGTCTGGGGCTGTTTTTCATGGTTCCGGCTAGGTCCCTTAGTTCCAGTGAAGAGATCTTAATGCTACAGCATACAATGACATTCTAGATGATTCTGTGTTTCCAACTTTGTGGCAACAGTTTGGGGAAGGCCCTTTCCTGTTTCAGCATGACAAATCCCCTGTGCACAAAGCAAGGTCCATACAAAAATGGTTTGTTGTGATTGGTGTGGAAGAACTTGACTGGCCTGCACAGAGCCCTGACTTCAACCCCCTTGAACACTTGTGGGATGTATGGGAATGGTGACTGCGAGTCAGGCCTAATTGGCCAACATCAGTGCCTGACCTCACTAATGCTCTTGTGGCTGAGTGGGAGCAAGTCCTCGCAGTAATGTTCCAACATCTAGTGGAAAGCCTTCCCAGAAGAGTGGAGGCTGTTTATAGCAGCAAATGGAGGACCAACAATGATTTTGGAATGAGATGTTTGACGAGCAGTTCACATACTTTTGGTCATGTAGTGTATTTAGTGATAAAATCACCCTTAGTTATCTCCCATTTATTTAATCATCCATCCCTGTGTCTCCTCCAGCCTGTGAATACTGCTTGAGTGCTCTGGAGACAGCTGAGGATAATGCCCGAAGACTGAGTGGCAACCCTGGCCTCAGTCTACCCCACACTGAGCTGTGCAAGGTGCGCCCAGAGCTGCACCAAGCTTGCCCACAATGCCAGGTGAGTGTCTCTCAAGTCTTTCCCCATCTGCACTGCCAGTTAAAGGTGCACTATGCAGAAATAGCTCCCATTTCCTAGTTGCAAAAATTATTCTAGATAGCCTAACTTTAATTTGTGACAAATCAAACAAGCAAGTATAGTATAGAGAATCATTGTACCGTCTGAACCACTGTGAAATATTTTCCCTAACCAAAAATATTGTATATTCAGCTGTTTGAAGCTGGTGTACAAAACCGAAAGTAAAAGATGCAAAAACAAAACTTAATAATGGGAGGCATAGAAATAGTGCACATAACACATCTCCCGCTTCTTAGACTTGCTTTCACTGAGAAAGAAATGTGATTTATAGCTATATCAATGTGAATTTGGTTGGATTGCCCAAAAAGTTACATATTTAAGCTTTAAGGACTGGACACTACTGATCTTCAAACACATTGTTGAAAGCAAAATGGAGCATGTCTATATGCTTTTCCTAGCCTGTTTTTTTTTTTAGATCTGTAGAGATGAAGGATTAGAAGCCACTTAAATGTGATACACCTACCCAATGCCTGTTCTCCATATAGAGATGTGTTGATATACTGTAGCTACTTCCTCCAGCCTAGTCCAGTGTTTTGCTTTGGTCTTCAGTGTAGTTATTCACAGGTCCTCCCGAAACTCTATTACCCAGGCCCCGACCAGGTCAGGTCCGAAATTCTGTAGTTGACCTCTGATCTGGTTCTGATTTAATTGTTTCGGGTATGTGGAATTAGAACTGATTTGCCGGAAAGGCAAGGTACAGACCCGACTGCTGCAGTAGAGGGAGGGAGAGTAAATTGTCTCGTTTATGCTGCTTTGGCTTATTCAGAGAGACGCATATCTTTCACAGGAGTGTAGCTTGTTTTTTTGTTGGCCAATCACAAGTCATCAAAGTGGCATTAGACTCTGGCCCCGTATGTGTATTGGTAAACAAGTTAGGAGATCCATGGAGTTAAAAGTTAAATGAGAAGGATATGTTTCCCTTTCAACGACCAAGAGCCAGCAGATGGTCTGCTGCTTAATACTTTGAATGGAGCGATTGTGTAGGACGGGGGAGAAAGTGCATCCTAAATAGCTTGCTTAGCCAAGCTAGCTAGCTATCTTAACTAGCTTCTCTTCTTGGTTTGATGCAGTCAAAACGGGTACTATGTAAGATTGGATAATAAGTCATCTAGCTTTTGCAGCTAGAATTTAGTGGTGCGAGTCGACTTGGTTGCTGCTGTGTCTCTTCCTCTAGCCACACAGTCACAAACACAGCAAGTCCCCTCTTAGCTCTTAGCTCGGATCAGACCGGGTCTATACGGGGCCGGGTCCGGTTGTCTTTGGGTCCATTTGAACCAGGTCTCTATATTTATAACAAATTTATTCGGGTCAGAAACGGGTCCAACTTATTGGAACAAACAAGACCTCTCACTGAAGTAGACTTTGTCTCCCCCTCCAGGTGATGTACTGTAGCAACGAGTGTCGGCAGGCTGCGGCAGACCAGTACCATCGGGCCCTGTGCTTAGGCCATTCCCAAGAGGACCCGGACCATCCCGTCAACAAACTTAAGGATGCCTGGAGGTGAGATGGATTTGCTGTTTAATTTAATTCCAATTGATGGGGCCCATATTTCTCTTGCACTGAATCTGAAAATTTTACCGAAGACGGTACATTATGAAGATGTCTAGAAACTGCTTCTCAAATAGAATCCCCGATCATGCTGGTAAATATCATGGCGACGTTAGCTAGCTAAGCTCATGCGCAGAAACACGTCATCGGGACTAACGGTTTTCGCGCCGAACTACTTATGTGCAGGCCGTCAAATCAAAGGCACCACTTCGATAAAATGTCAGTATGTCAATTTCACAAGGTTGTAGTAATTACAGTTTCAGCTACCGAAGACATTATCTCAAATCTAGGTTTTGCCTTTAAATTTTGAGGAAATTAACTAAGGACACATTTTTCACTTCTCCCATTGACTTGCCAAACCCTGGTCTGCCGAGTCTCTGGGTTTTGAAACAATGTTTCTAGCTTTCTCTGTCCTTGTTTCCTCTAATTCTTTATCTCCCTCTCAAAGATCCCTCCCTTGCAATTCCTCTTTCAATTGGCTTTGGCAGGGAGACAGGAATTGGAGGAAATGAGGACGAGAAAGCAAGGAGTTGGCAGCTAGTAATGTTTTCAGATCCAGCCTCAGTGATATTTTGGCTGTAATTGCATGAGGTGACATGATCCCCTCCATCTGCCCCCTAGGAGTATGCACTACCCTCCTGAGACCTCCAGCATCATGCTCATGGCCAGGATGGTGGCCACTGTCAAACAGGTGAGCTACCACCTACCGCCTTTATTTTTCAGCTGCTTTAATTCCAAAGTGAGTTGCTCTCTATATTTGCATTCTATATTTTGTTGTCGGCTGAAAACTGAAGGAAAAAAAAATATTCCCCCATTTTAACAAACATTCAATTATGAAATGTCAGAAGCTATTTTGAATGTTTTCTTGGTCCTAGAGTCATGTTCAGAGTACTGCTTTCAATAAATGTGGGGGGGAAAAATAACATTTTCAAAAATAGAGTTGAAAGGTTTATCAGACAGTGACGATTTGTAGTGAATGCTTGTTTGAGAATCTGGTGTCTGTGTAGATGAACAGACTTTTACAATGCCTGGAGAAGCATTTAACCTGTCAGTTTGCTATTATAATACTATATGTGCATGCATACCTGTGCATAATAGGTAACTCAAACACTATATAATGTTTGAATTTGTCATGCAGGCCCAAGACAAATGCTGCTGGCAGAAGTTGTTCTTTCAGTTCTGCAGCCGTGCGGCCAACGAGGAGGAGGAAATTGCACACAAGCTGCTGGGAGAGAAGTTCCAGGTAAGAATAGAGGTAGTGGCTGTGCCTGAAAATGTAAACTACTAGCTGTCAAATCCTTGCTTCCTCAATTCCCCTTCAGGCTCATTTGGAGGAGGAGGTCTGAGGAAGAGACCTTAGAACCTATCCTCCAATGTGCTTAGAGAGGAATTGAGGAAACGGGGATTGAGCTTCAAATGAGTTTTTTCACATTTGTGCTAACTATTAGGTTTGACTCATTGTTATTGTGATATATTATAGACTACTGTAAAACTTCAATTAATTGCCTGGGTGTTTATTTGCTTAAATCACTGATCACAACAGGCGCTTATTACAGACAGGCTTCTATTTGAGCCTGGCGTCTATTTACTTAATGCACACAGCTTTTGCTTATTTGCATATTTAAAGGAAAAATCCACCCAAAACCACTCATTCCTGTAATTTAGTGTTACATAACGCTAATATGTGGGAAAAAGTTTTTGTGAACAAATGTTTATTTTTGACTCTAAAATAAGGTTGGTAGCAACATGTGGAAATCTGTGGCAGCGCAAGTCAACTACAAAACCCACAATGCAACGCTCTCTATTGGCTGGCTATTTAGCTAGCTAGCGAACGTAGGTACCCACAATAATACCAAAGTCAATATCAGCATGTGAAGTATCTAGTTAGCTGTAAAATGGCTCTAACAAATTGCGCTATCAATTTTAGGAGTACAATCTCACCATGTTAACCTGCAGATTGATGTGGCTCACAGTGGAGTTTGACAATCTCAACGGCATCATGCAATGCACCCTGGACTGAAGAGGCAGACAATTAGGAGAAATGTGTTAGACCCTCTGTTAAATTACGTTTCTCGGGGTAGGAACATCACAAAAAAACATTTGAAAGAAGACAACCTCCCCTGTTATGACATTGGCCAGTATTTAAATCTGAAATGCATGATAGACATTCCTGTTAACAGTTTAGTGAGGGCGTCTTTATCGCAATTCTATGTCACACTTGCCGAATTTCTGCCTGCTTGAACGACAATAGCTCAGATGCACAAAACAATATAACATTCAAAATTGGCACATCTTTACTTTAATTGTTTAATTCCAGCATTCTCTTCCAACATTTTAATACGTTTCTTAATTTCCTGCACTGCTATCATTTACACACTGATGGTTATTTTGTCTTAGTATGTCTCTATTTAAAAACGTTTTTTAATTATCCTTCAACTGTGCATTTTTGTCAGTTCGTACTTTAGCCGGTAGAGGGCGATCAGCCAAATTTGAAGGCTCTGTACTCTCGAAGTTGACTGTTTTTGTGCTTGCCTGTTAGCTAGCAGTTCTCAGCTGTTAGCAGCCAAATGGCTAGCAGTTTCTTACAGGTGATTAAAAACGTATGAGTGCCATCATTTTTTAGTTTTCAAATTATACTGAACAAAAATATAAACGCAACAATTTCAAAGGTTTTACTGAGTTACAGTTAATTTAAGGATATCAATCAATTGGAATATTCAATAGGCATCTGGTCACAATAGGCATCTGGTCACAGATACCTTAAAAATAATGGTCACGTTGGGTCTCAGGATCTCGTCATGGTATCCCAGTGCATTCAAATTGCCATTGATAAAATGCAATTGTGTTTGTTGTCCGTAGCTTATGCCTGCCCATACCATAAACCCACCGCCACCACGAGGCACTCTGTTCACAACGTTGACATCAGCAAACCACTCGCCCACACAGCGCCATACACGTCGTCTGCGGTTGTGAGGCTGGTTGGACATACTGCAAAATTCTAAAATGACGTTATGGTGGAGAAATTAACATTCCATTTTTTGGCAACAGCTCTGGTGGACATTCCTGCAGTCAGCATGCCAATTGCACGCTCTCTCAACTTGAGACATCTGTGGCGTTGTGTGACAAAACTGCACATTTTATTGTCCCCAGCACAAGATGCACCTCTGTAATGATCATGCTTCTTGACATGCCACACCTATCCAGTGGATGGATTATCTTGGCAAAGAAGAAATGTTTACTAACAGGGATTTAAACAAATTTGTGCTCAATTGGAGAGAAATAAGCTTTTTGTGCATATGGGAAATTTCAGCTCATGAAACATGGGACCAACACTTTATATGTTGCCTTTTATATTTTTGTTCAGTGTATTTAATGTAACAAATCAAACATTAAACCTTGTAAACATTTAATTTAGATCAAGCCTTTATTTGCTGAAATGTGTGCTGTTGCCCGGATATAAAAAAATGACATGCGGCTATTTGAGCGTCTGCGTTTAATATACGTTTTATGGTATGTTGCATTTTGTAGGGACATTTGACCTTACTACAAACCCTGTTTACGACAGCACTTTACGATGATCATCTCAATATGGTAAGAATGGCACAATTTCCCTTTACATTATCAATTTATTTATGGGCATACATGTTTGTCAAGCTAATACTAGGTACTTGGCTATTTCATTGTCAGCCTGGAGACAAGAATATAAAATAATATCTGTCTTGGATTTAATAATTTCTCATGAGTGAGCTCTGAGCTGAACATGTGTGATTATGATGCAGATACTGTATGCTATATAAGGGGTGTCCTTTCGCGTTACAGTGGTTTACACCTGAGGGATTTCGCTCCCTCTTCGCCCTTGTAGGCACCAATGGACAGGGCATAGGTACCAGGTAAGGTTCAGCTCTCAATCTTTCCAACTCATAAATGATTGATGTTATGGACATAAATTATGCACTTATGGCGTGCCATTAGTCCCAATATTAGTATTTTTTTAAAGTGCTGACGTTGTTTTATCATGTTTCTTTACATAGCTCTCTCAGCCAATGGGTTCATGCATGTGATGCGTTGGAGCTGACTAGCCAGCAGAGGGAGCAATTGGATTCCTTCATTGATCAACTATACAAGGACATCGAGAAAGGTCACAATTCCCTTCTTACACTGCTTCATGAGACATCTGTTCTGTTTATTGAGGAATACTGGGAAAAAGCTGTCTGATTAAAATATTTGTCTAAACCTACATTACCAAGCAAGGCTTTGTGCAGCTCACATTTTATAATAGATTGTAAAGGATACTTGGCGCCTCTGAATTGGGTTGGCTTAACTCAGCATATTTGAAATCCTTACTAAAATGGAATACATCTCTGCTACTGAGAATGGAGGTCAGAGCTGAATTTGATTTGTCTCCGCAGAGACCGGTGACTTCCTGAACTGCGAGGGTTCTGGGCTCTTCCTACTTCAGAGCTCATGTGAGTCGTCACAATCAGGTGGCTTCTGACCTCAGTTTCCATAATCCACAAACACACACATCATACAGGATAAATTAAATTAACTACTGCCCTGGTCAAAAGGCCATGTTTACAGTCGTTATCAAATACTTTTGTTTTGGTTGTGTCGTCTACTCTCTAGGTAACCACAGCTGCATACCGAAAGCGGAGGCATCTTTCCCGAACAACAACTTCTTGCTTCACCTCAGTGCCCTTAGTGACATCAGCCCTGGAGAGGTCAGAAGAGGATGCTGGGTTGGAGGGATAAACTGGAGAGAACTTTGTGCTCAGTTGTCAGTCAGTTTTAGCGGTCAGAGACTGAGGTTTGAGGCTGATGTCAAGCTATCAGATATTGAGAAGGCTTGCATCTGCCTGTAAATGTAGTGTGAGGAGGCCAGAGAAATGTTTTGCCAGCCATCGATTGAATTCTGGCACCAAAATAATAGGGCATTGTTGTGTAAATATAGTAACAGTAATGGGAGGTCTTTTGATGTGAATGTCCTCATCTGCTATCTTTTGTTTCCTCACATATCCAGGAGATCTGCATCAGTTACTTGGACTGCTGTCAGCGTGACCGGAGCTGTCATAGCAGACAGAAAATCCTGAGGTAAACAACTGAAATCCCCTGTGTCCCTTTGACAGACTCAAACTGTTCCCAGTTCAATGGCCACCCTCCCAGGTAATAACAGTCAGTCCTGGGCCAGCGCAGCCGAGGGGTTCTGGTGGTTATTCCGGTGCCGAACAACGCTCTTGATCGATTAGCAAGCTGTCAATCCACTACCTATTTTTACCCCCTTAAAGGGGGGCTGAACTTCCTGATTTAGCCTCTGTTTTAATTCTCCTCATTGGGAAATGCGACTGAGAACGAGATTTTGGGTTTTGGAGGCGTGTTTGTTTGAACGTTGGAAGCGTTTGTACGTTCATTGCCAAAACAGTACAGTTAGTAACTCACCCTTCTACACTGAACAAAAATATAAACGCAACATGTAAAGTCTTGGTTTCATGAGCTGAAATAATAGATCCCCAAAATATTCCATATGCAAAATATGCGTATTTCACTCAAATTGTGTGCACAAATTTGTTTACATCCCTGTTACTGAGCAATTTCTCCTTTGCTAAAATAATCCATCCAATAAAAGGCCACTCCAAAATGTGTAGTTTTGTCACACAACACAGCACCACAGAAGTCTTAAGTTTTGAGGGAGCGTGCAATTGGCATGCTGATTGCATGAATGTCCACCTAAGCTTTTGCCAGAGAATTTAATGTTCTTTTCTTTCCCATAAGCTTCCTATAATGTCGTTTTAGAGAATTTGACAGTATGTTCAACTGGCCTCACAAACGCAGACCATGTGTAACCACGCCAGCCCAGAACCTCCACATCCGGCTTCTTCACCTGCGGGATCTGTCTGAGCTTTTCCCCACAAAAAGGCTTTATTACATTCTGATTGGCTGGGCCTGGCTCTTCAGTGGGTGGTCCTGGCTCCCAAGTGGGTGGACCTATGGCTGCGCCCCTGCCCAGTCATGTGAAATCCATAGATTTGGGCCTAATTTATTTATTTCAATTGACTGATTTCCTTATATGAATTGTAAGTCAGTAAAATTGTTGCGTTTGTTTTTGTTCAGTGTAGGTAACTGGAAACAGTCTAACCGGGTCTTGTGTCTGGAAGTAGCCAGCCAATTTATTTTACCTTTTCGCTTCAGCCGACTGGCAATATTGGTTTGTCTTTGGATAGCCCATCTGTGGGGATAGTTGGTGCCGTCAAGAAATTGCACAATGTAAATGGGACAATATTTTAGTTTCATTAAATGCTTTCAATATTTGTGTGGATTTCTGCAATTTGTAGTTGGTTTTAGGTTTTTAAGTCAATGAAATTTGGAGTTATTGACATAAAAATAAAAAAAATGTCTCATGTACGTTTTGTAATGTACTGATGGTCCTTAACTTGCCCCATAGGGATATTGAATGTCTAACCAAATTGACCATGTGCGTCACAATTGGCTCGTATGCAGCTGAGCTCCGAATTGATGATTACTTGGGTGCTACCAGCTGTGGGCAGAATTGAAATAAACCCAACTCTACTGTAATTTAGGGTATCCTTCATTTGTCACAATTTCTTTCCTTATTTGTCTCGCAAATATCAGACTGTCTTCAAGACCAAAATGATCCTATTTACACTTAGAAACATTTATTCTAGTGTCAAAATGTAGTTCTGACTCATATCGATGCCACATATGCCATTTTCAAAAGTAGTAGCTTTTTTTGGTTCAGTCGCACTTTAAACCCAGGGCAGGCTTGTTCTGTAAGCCCACTTTTGATTCACATTCACTGTATCCTGTTGAAAGGCATTTTACCTTGGAAATGCCGTAACTCCCAGAAACTGGAGGTAGTGAAGCGTGGACAAAGACTGGCCTCTGTCTCTTGCAAATGATAACAATTCAGACCCACTGTGTTATGCTTATATACTGTTTTATTATGTTATATACATAGTGTTTACAGTATGCGTGTTGAATAATGGCATTTCTTTTTAACAGAGAAGTGATGATAGATTGACGCAAATGCATTTTATCAGTCTGCGTTATCATCTTTCTTACTCTCCAGAATGAAACAGGCAACTGTGTGACTTATGTAACATCGTTATTGTCTTCCCAGAGAGAACTACCTGTTCGTCTGCTCGTGTCCAAAATGTGTGTCTCAGATGGATGAGCTGGATCTGACGTCGTCGTCGGATGACATGGAGGAGGAGATAACGGATGTCTGAGGGGGAACAAAGACCAGCTCCCTCCCTCCTACTCACCCCCTCCCAATCCCATTCTCAGCCACGCTAGCTAACTGCATCTCTGCCCAGTGAAGACCAATTTCAAAGACGACATATCAAACTCCAAGCATATCAACTTCAGTTGTGTACCAAAATATAATTTTTCAAGGAAAAAGTCACTCAATGGCCTGAAGCTTTGGATCTCCCGGTTGAAAAGGATTTGGTCACATGACTCTGCAGTATCAGCCGTCGTCTCTAACCTCTCGTGTAGCTTCTGCTTATTGGAAATGTTTACATTAAAGACACCCAGATTTAATTTATCACAGTTTAGTACCTCTAGAATGGTAGAAATCATTAAATGGGCAAGATGTAATTTATTCCTTAGGTGTTGCTTGCACCTTTGCCCTCAGAACAGCCTCAATTCATTGTGGCATGGACTCTGCAAGGTATCAAAGCGTTACACGGATGGTGTCCCATGTTGACTCCAATGGGAGAATTCTTGATACCCACGGGAAACTGCAGCATTGCAGTTCTTGACACAAACCAGTGTGCCTTGCGCCTACTACTAAACCCACTGAATTGCACACATACACAATCCTTGTCTAAATTGTCTCAAGGCTTAAAAATCCTTCTTTAACCTGTCTCCTCCCCTTCATCTACACTGATTTGAAGTGGATTTAACAAGTGACATCAATAAGGGATCATAGCTTTCACGGGCTGTTCTCAGCATGACTGTTGTAGTACAATCTGTGTCAACTGTGTAATGCCATTCCATCAGCATGGACCAAAATCCCTGTGGAACACTTTTGACACCTTGTAGAATGCCCCTAAGAATTCAGGCTGCTGTTCATGAAAAGGAAGGTCCGACCCGGTACTAGATGTGTGTATCTAATAAACTGTCCGGTGAGTATGTTCTGAGAAGGATAATGCACTTGGCCAATCTAGTAGTGATAACATTAAAGTATGTACAGTGTAGCTGAAGTAACCAAGCCATATTAAGTACATCGATCTATCAAGGAACGTTAGAAATATTGCAACCTCTGAGTTAACCATCAGCCAGAATAACCTTGAGCAGTAGAAAGCTATTGTCTGTTAACTATTTCCCGTTTATTGAGAACTGTTATTTCCACATGAGTGAAATTGCTGCTACTGCCCACTCGTGAATCAATAGAACTACAATGACCGTAATCTTCAATCCCAACGTTTTCAATGTTACCGAACAAATATGGCTAACATCAAATGACTAACCTCAATTATCTCAGTTGGCATTCAGAGCACTGGTGCATGAGAACAAATTGCTTTTGATGTCACACAAGGACATGCTGCAGCATAAGAACAGCAGCAAACACTATGAGAATCCTAGCAATTGTAATTTTTACCACTCTGGCATAAACCATTGAGATTAAAATGTATTCTCTTACTTTTATTTGTATTCTGCTTAGTGCAATTTGATTGTATGCAGAAGCTAAGCCAACTGGCAGTCTTTACCAACTATGACCACATCAGCATTGCCTTGAAGCAGACAGATACCCTGTGGATAACTGGATATTCGGGAAGTCATTAAGTCTTATTTGTGAGTTATCGCCAACATCTGTGAGACCATGAAGATTTGACAAGTATTCCTTCCTAGTCATATTTTCTACCTCGATGGGTATTTTAATGACCGTTTCATTTGTGCCTGTTGCCTCTTCATGCGACCTTGACTTTGCTATAGGCTCTTTCCTATTGATACTAGATTGTGACTCAAGAACAGCCTTGCAAATACATCTACATCTTATTGGAGCAGTGAACATGTTTTTTCTGTTCCCACTCTGCTTGGATGTTAAGATGCCGACCCAGGAAGCGAAAACACGGCACATCTTTAGAATAGGAAGAAAAAAATCTGATAGCCACATTTTCTAAGTGACCTATTTTGTGATTTCACACCTGCCCCCAATTTTTTCAGTGACGCAAATTTTTCTCTGTGGACATCATCAGTGTCAGCCTATCTTCCCTATGGGATTGGTTTAGCAGAGTCAAATGCAAATTTACGCTGGACATTCACATGAGAGATGAAAGGGAACATATTTTTACTTCCACGAGAGGATGCACACCTGGGATCTGGCATGGCGGGAGGCTGGACCTCTGGACGCATCTTGGAGTGAAGTCCAACACCCATCGGCCGTCATCCTCTGAGCTCATGCCAGCATCCCCACGGGGCCTCTGCAGTTCTGGAATGTGGCTGCTTTTAGCGGAGCGGTCCACAGTAGGGGTCGAGTGCAGTTTTCCACACACTGCACTCCCTTCAAATGGAGAAAGTGTGAAGGTCAAAGGTCACACCCCAGGAGAAGGGGGCTGACCCAGAGCCTCATTTGAAGATGGAAGAGGACAGGAAGTGGGTTGAGGGGGGTGGCGGTGTCTAAATAAAAGGCAATTATACGCGTCTAGAGAAAGGGGCTTTTATTCTATCTCACCAAGGCCAAAACACTCACAATCTATATTTCAGTAATGAGATTGGAAGGGAAGAAAAGTTGGTGCATTATAATCATTGCCAAGACATGCAGATGGAGAGAAATTATAAAATTAGCATCTCATGATTTAAAATGGTAAAATCAGATCAAATCATGTCAGACTTAGATGTGCAGGTTTGACGTTCACACTGTGATTTATAATACAAAACCTTCAGTATCTGATTAAATATTCATATACAGAGTCTCATATTGACAGGTATCCGCACACCTTGACTTTTTCCACATTTTGTTGTTACAAAGTGGGATTCAAATGGATTTGATTGTCATTTTTGTCTCAGCTTTGCACATATGGATTGTACAATATTTGCCCATTTATTTTAATTATTTTTTAAAGGTCTCTCAAGTTGTTGATCATTGCTAGATTTTCAAGCCGATTTAAGTCAAAACTATATACGCCACTCAAGAACATTCGTTGTCTTGGTAAGCAACTCCAGAGTAGATTTGGCCTTGTGTTTTAGTTTATTGTCCTTCTGAAAGGTGAATTCGTCTGTGTCTGTTGGAAAGAAAACTAAACCAGGATTTCCTCTAGGATTTTGCCTGTGCATAGTTAGCTCTATTACGTTTATTTTTATCCTTAACTCCCCAGTCCTTGCCAATGACAAGGATACCCATAACATGATGCAGCCACCACCATGCTTTAAAATGTGGAGAGTGGTACTCAGTGATATGTTTAGGGCAAATCCAACACAACGCTTTGAATTCATGACAAAAAGTTACATTTTTTGTTTTGTTGCCGTATTACTAAGTGCCTTGTTGCAAACAGGATGCATGTTTTGGAATATTTGTATTCTGAACAGGCTTCCTTCTTTTCATTCTGTCATTTAGGTTAGTGCTGTGGAGTAGCTACAGTGTTGTTGATCCATCCTCATTTTTCTCACATCACAACCATTACTCTGTAACTGTTTTAAAGTCAACATTGGCCTCATGGTGAAATCCCTGAGCAGTTTCCTTCCTCTCTGGAAACTGAGTTAGAGGAAAGACACCTGTATCTTTGTAGTGACTGGGTGTATTGATACACCATCCAAAGCTTAATTAATAACTCCACCATGCTGAAAGGGATATTCAATGTCTGCTTTTTGTATTTTTACCCATCTGCCAATAGATGCCCTTCTTTGTGAGGCATTGAAAAACCTATCTGATCTTTGGTTGAATCTGTTAAAATTCACTACTTGATTAAGGGACCTTAATTGTATGTGTGGGGTACAGAGATGGGGTAGTCATTAAAACAATCATGTTAACCACTATTATTGAACACGGTGAGTCCTTGCAACTTATTATGTGATTTGGTAAGCACATTTTTACTACATAATTTATTTAGGCTTGCCATAACAAATGGGTTGAATACTTATTGACTCAAGACATTTTAGCTTTTCATTTTTTTATTCAATTCTAAAATGTTCTAACACAATTCCACTTTTCTTTATGCGGTATTGTGTGTAGATCAGTGACACAAAATCGAAATGTAATCAATTTTAACATGTAGCCAAATTCCATAATAAGCATCACAATATGAAAAACATGTCACCACTCTGATTGTCACACTGAAATACGTTTTTATTTTATGGGGTTCAGTGCCACATCTACCCAACTGACTTCTGAATATAACTGACATTTTCAATTACCAGGAGTCCCCCACAAGTAATGACAAACATTCAAAGTCATCAGTTACAAATATAGGCTTTATGTTTCCCAGTCTTATTTGACTGAATTTGCACCTACTTGTAACATATTGGATTACGTTCTCATCTTGGAGGCATCAGATTACTTTTTGTTTTATTTTGGTCCAACAGTTTCTCTTTTGTCAGTCCCTTTCCTCTATGTGGAGAGTGATATTGCTAATACTTACCAATATTATAGATTTATTCCAAAACGTGTTTAATGTGGGCACACCATGATTGACGGGGCAGTGTTGAAATTGGAACCCGTTTCAAGACCAGAATGAGTCCCTGGGGTTGAAATGGGTACCACATGGAAACAATCTACATTAGGCCCGTCCAAATCGGTTACTGCAATGGATACCATGACTGCCTTGGAGGGTTACTCCCAAGGTTGAGTGATAGATGGCCACTTGAGTTGTGACCAGCCAACCTGAGGGAGGGTGGTTGCACCATAGCTAACCATGTATGAAAACAAACTTGATGGACAGCAGTATCATGATCAGTACCCTAGTAAAATAACACTTTTAGGATTTAGATCGAATGCATTGGATATCTGTGGTCAATTTTCCCTAACCATTTCCCTGGCAAAGTCAAAAGGGGGTTGGAAGTGTGTCAAAAGTACCTTTACTGCAAAGTCATCAGGACTAACTTTATCTTGTGGAAACATTGTGGGCTGCCGAATTGCCTCACATTAATTGTCAAAGGGCACCTAGTGGTAAATTGGTACAAAAAAGCAGACATTAAATCCTTTTGAGCATGGTGATGGTGTATCAAAACACACTGTCACTATAAAGATACAGGCAGGTGTCCTTTCTAACTCAGTTGCCAGAGAGGAAGGAAACTGCTCAGGGATTTCACCATGAGCCCAATGATGACTTTAAAACAGTTATAACGTTTTATGCAGGTGATAGAAAACTGATGTTGGATCAACAACATTGTAGTTACGCCACAATACTAATGTAATTGACAGAGGAAAAAGAATAACAAATATTCCGAAACATGCATCCTGTTTGCAACAAGGCACTACAGTCGTGGCCAAAAGTTTTGAAAATGACACAAATATTATTTTTCACAAAGTCTGCTGCCTCAGTTTGTATGATGGCAATATGCATATACTCCAGAATGTTATGGAGAGTGATCAGATGAATTGCAAAGTCCCTATTTGCCATGCAAATGAACTGAATCCCCCCCAAAAAACATTTCCACTGCATTTCAGCCCTGCCACAATAGGACGAGCTGACATCATGTCAGTGATTGTCTCGTTAACACAGGTGTGAGTGTTGACGAGGACAGGGCTGGAGATCACTCTGTCATGCTGATGAGTTCGAATAACAGACTAGAAGCTTCAAAAGGAGGGTGGTGCTTGGAATCATTGTTCTTCCTCTGCAAGCGCCTGGACCGTCTCCTAAAGTTGATTCAGCTGTGGGATTGGGGCACCACCAGTACAGAGCTTGCTCAGGAATGGCAGCAGGCAGGTGTGAGTGCATCTGCACACACAGTGAGGCGAAGACTTTTGGAGGATGGCCTGGTGTCACTTCTCTCCAGGAAAAACATCAGGGACAGACTGATATTCTGCAAAAGGTACAGGGATTAGACTGCTGAGGACTGGGGTAAAGTCATTTTCTCTGGTGAATCCCCTTTCCGATTGTTTGGGGCATCCGGAAAAAAGCTTGTCCGGAGAAGACAAGGTGAGCGCTACCATCAGTCCTGTGTCATGCCAACAGTAAAGCATCCTGAGACCATTCATGTGTGGGGTTGCTTCTCAGCCAAGGGAAGTGGGCTCACTTACAATTTTGCCTAAGAACACAGCCATGAATAAAGAATGGTACCAACACATCCTATGTGAGCAACTTCTCCCAACCATCCAGGAACAGTTGTGTGACGAACAATGCCTTTTCCAGCATGATGGAGCACCTTGCCATAAGGCAAAAGTGATAACTAAGTGGCTCGGGGAACAAAACATTGATATTTGAGTCCATGGCCAGGAAACTCCCCAGACCTTAATCCCATTAAGAACTTGTGGTCAATCCTCAAGAGACGGGTGGACAAATAAAACCCCACAAATTCTGACAAACCCAAACATTGATTATACAAGAATGGGCTGCCATCAGTCAGGATGTGGCCCAGAAGTTAATTGACAGCATGCCAGGGTGGATTGCAGAGGTCTTGAAAAAGAAGGGTCAACACTGCAAATATTTACTCTTTGCATCAACTTCATGTAATTGTCAATAAAAGCCTTTGACACTTATGAAATGCTTGTAATTATACTTCAGTATTCCATAGTAACATCTGACAAAAATATCTAAAGACACTGAAACAGCAAACTGTGTGAAAATTAATATTTGTGTCATTCTCAAAACTTGACTGTACTGTAATACTGCAAAAGAATGTGGCAAAGCAATTCACTTTTTGTCCTGAATACAAAGTGTTCGAATTCAACACATTACTGAGTGCCACCTCATATTTTCAAGCATAGTGTTGGCTACATCATGTTATGTGTATTCTTGTAATCATTAATGACTGCGAGTTTTTCAAGATAAAACAATTAATGGAATAGGGGGCCTCCTGGGTGGCGCAGTGGTCTAGGGCACTGCATCGCAGCACTAGGGAGGGTTTGGCCGGTAGCCAGGTGCACGGTGTTTCCTCCGACACATTGGTGCGGCTGGCTTCCGGGTTGGATGTGCTCTGTGTTAAGAAGCAGTGCAGCTTGGTTGGGTTGTGTTTCGGAGGACTCATGGCTTTCGACCTTCGTCTCTCACGATCCCGTACGGGAGTTGTAGCGATGAGACAAGATAGTAATTTCTAACAATTGGATACCACGACATTGGGGAGAAAAGGGGGTAAAAATGTATTTAAAATAAATAAATAAATGGAATAGAGCTAAGCACAGTCAAAATCCTAGAGGAAAACCTAGTTATGTCTGCTTTCCACAAGACACTGGGAGATAAATTTATCTTTCAGCAGTACAATAACTTAAAACACAAGGCCAAATCTTCGCTGTTGTTTCTTACCAAGGAGAGAGTGAATGAAGTGGCCGAGTTACAGTTTTGCCTTAAATCTGCTTGGAAATATATTGCAAGACCTGAAAGGCTTGTCTAACAATGATCAAAAACCAATTTCACAGAGCTTAACAATTTTGAAAAGAATAATGGGCAAATGTTGCACAATCCAGTTGTGGAACGCTCTTAGAGACTTAGCCAGAAGACTCACAGCTGTAATCGTTGCCAAAGGTGACTCGGGTTGAATTCTTATCTAATCAAGAAATATTCTTTATTTTTTTATTTTTTACAAATGATAGAATTTTCGTTGACTTTTACGTTATAGAGTATTTCATGTAGGAACTAGGAAACTCAGAAATTCCAGACTTCCTAGCTGGTTGTAGTTATACATGTGACTCGTTCAACCAGTTAGCAAGCCGGAAATGTCAGAGTTTCCTAGTTCCGACTAGCACATGATCCCGGGATTATTTTTGCTGCAGATTTTGGTCGGAGTAAACCCTCTCGCTTTGCCTCTTCCTCTCTGATAAAACCACCCCTTAAACTTGTCCAGGTGAGATCTTTTGTCCCTGAAGGCAGTGGTGGAAAAAGTACACAATTGTCACACTTGAGTAAAAGTAAAGATATACTACATGACCAAAAGTACGTGGACACTTGCTCATCAAAAATCATAAATGGAGTTGGTCCCCCTCCTTTGCTGTTATAACAGCCTCTACCCTTCTGGGAAGGCTTTCCACTAGATGTTGGAACATTGCTGCGGGGACTTGCTTCCATTCGAGGTTGGGCACTGATGTTGGGCGATTAGGCTCACAGTCGGTATTCCAATTCTTCCCAAAGGTGTTCAATGGGGTTAAGGTCAGGGCTCTGTGCAGGCCAGTCAAGCTCTTCCACACCGCTCTTGACAAACCATTTCTGTATGGACCTCACTTTGTGAATGGGGGCATTGTCATGCTGAAACAGGAAAGGACCTTCCCCAAATAGTTTCCACAAAGTTGGAAGCACAGAATCATCTAGAATACAATTGTATGCTGTAGCATTAAGATTTCCCTTCACTGGCACCATGCATTGGGGCAGGTAGCGTTCAGATTTTTAAGCGCTTACGCGTTTCAGCACTCGGCGGTCCCGTTCTGTGAGCTTGTGTGGCCTACCACTTTGCGGAAATATGATGAACTGATCTGTTGGAATGGTGACATCCTGTGAAGGTGCCACGTTGAAAGTCACTGAGATGTTCAGTAAGGCCCTTCTACTGCCAATTCTATGGCGATTGCATGGTTGTGTGCTCAATTCGATACACCTGTCAGCAACGGGTGTGGCTGAAATAGCTGAATATAGTTATTTGAAGGTGTGTCCACATACTTTTGTAAATATAGTGGATCTTTAATAGAAAATTGAAAAATACTACTTGAGTAAAAGTCAAAGTATTTGGTTATAAAAATGCATGTAATTGCTAAAATGTACTTAAGTATCAAAAGTATAAATAATTTCACATTATTTATATTAAGTAAACCAGACGGCATGATTTTCTTGTTTTTTAATTTATGGATAGCCAGGGACTCTCCAACATCATTTACAAACGAGGGATGTGTGTTTAGTGATTTCGCCAGATCAGAGGCAGTAAGTATAACCAGGGATTTTCTCTTGATAAATGTGTGAATTTGAACATTTTCCTGTCCTGCTAATTGTTCAAAATGTAACAAGTACTTTTGGGTGTCAAGGAGAATGTATAGAGTAAAAAGTACATTCTTTTTTTTTAGGGACGTATTGGAGTAAAAGTTGTCAAAAATATAAATAGGTACCCCAAAAAATTATTTACGTACTTTCAAATATTTTTTACTTAAGCACTATACACCACTGCCTGAAGGGCATGTGTGCTATGAGCTGTGTTGTTGCTGTTTTGAAGAAATGTTTGGAGTGTGGTCGAGTGTTCAAAGAAGGTATGTTTGTTTGATTTTATCAGTGTCTGCTTATTCAAATTTGTCAAAATGCAAAAGTTTGTGTAAAGTTATCATTCTGCAATAATGTCCTTTGTTTTCAAATTTACTCCATGTGTTTGGAGAGTGTCAGGTTGTCATGTGTTTAGGATCTTATAATCTTAGTTCAGCAACCTCTTCCATGGTGGAAAGTCATGTACAGGTCTAGCCCAGAACAAGAGAACAGGAACTCGATCAGAAGTCATGTACAGGTCTAGCCCAGAGCAAGAGAACAGGAACTCCATCAGAAGTCATGTACAGGTCTAGCCCAGAGCAAGAGAACAGGAACTCCCATCAGAAGTCATGTACAGGTCTAGCCAAGAGCAAGAGAACAGGAACTCCATCAGAAGTCATGTACATGTCTAGCCCAGAGCAAGATAACAGGAACTCCATCAGAAGTCATGTACAGGTCTAGCCCAGAACAAGAGAACAGGAACTCCATCAGAAGTCATGTACAGGTCTAGCCCAGAGCAAGAGAACAGGAACTCCATCAGAAGTCATGTACAGGTCTAGCCCAGAGCAAGAGAACAGGAACTCCATCAGAAGTCATGTACAGGTCTAGCCCAGAGCAAGAGAACAGGAACTCCATCAGAAGTCATGTACAGGTCTAGCCCAGAGCAAGAGAACAGGATCACTCAAGAACATATTTACTGCATCATTCGTTTATTCTGCAGCAGATGGAGTACCGGCTGCAGGAATAGAGAACTAACATTTGTGCGGACAGACATCTTTTTGTGATTACGTCAAGTCTTCTGAATAAGCCATACTTGAACCTGAAATAATATTAGGCCTATGATATAGCTACAAAATGACGGGTGTTTATTTGTATTAGGAACTGGTTTGAGTGTTTTTAATTCTTCAACACGGTCAGTTGAAGTTCTCCTTTATTATTTCTCCCCGCTGGTGGTTTGGGACCTTTCCAACTTGTTGACATTTCCGAATTTCTCCAACCCTTTCCAATTTTGAGTTGTAGACAATCAAAATAAAACCGCCCAACTTTCTTGTGAAAGAAGCGAAGCGTGGATGTCCAGATGAATTGTTTCTCGAAGGCCAGACCAGGCAGTCCCATAGAGACCAAAATGTGGTTGGAGTCACAAAGTGCAAATGAGACTTTTGAAACACTCCAGCTATTCAGCTTTATCTACTATCTCGATTTCAGATCCTTTTCTGTTGGACATTCTACACGTCCTTGTTGGATAAAGCTGATGCTTTCTTTTCGCTGTGGCATTTAAAAAATCTGGGATACAAAAGGATGAACAGTATCCAATTATGTCCAGCCAATGCTAGTAGTCAGAATATTTTGCAGGCTAGCGAGATGGCTCCGCTAGATAAAACATTTTTCAATATCAAGAGCTTCCCTCAAATCCTGCGGGTAGCTTTCTGATGGGCTGGTTATCATACAAAAGGTCACATTCATGAAGCAATTATATCAGAATAATTTTTGGGACTCCAACAAAATAGACTTGTAGAACTCTATAAGACAATCCTGTTATTTTACCAGCACAGGGTTTCCAGTCCGAATCATCTATAATTGAAATGAACACCATTGTATGCATTGAGATACAGTGCTTTGCAAAAGTGTTGAGACCCCTTGGATTTCTTCACATTTTATTGTGTTACGAAGTGGTATTAAATTAGATTTAATTGGCAAAAAAATTCTCAACAATCTACACTAAAAAAATCATGGCTAAAATATAGTCGATGCATAAGTATTCAGACCCTTTGTTTACGCAAGCCTAAATTAGTTTAGGAGTAAAATGTTAACAAATCACATAAGTTCTATGGATTCAGTCTGTGTGAAATAATAGGGGTTGACATGATTTTTGAATGACTACCTCTTCCTCTGTCCCCCATAAATACAACATCTGTGAGGTCCCTCAGTCAAGTACTGAATTTAAAGCACAGATTCAACTAAAATAGCCAGGGAGCTTTTCGAAAGAATCATGAAGAATGGCAGTGATTGGTAAGTGGTAGATCGGTAAAATATAAAATTAGACATTGCGTGTCTCTTTAAGCATGGTCAAGTTCATAATTATGCTGGAGATTATGTATTAAACCACCCAGACACATCAAAAATACAGTTGTTCTTCTGAACTAAGCTGCAGGACAGGAAGGAAACTGCTCAGGGCTGTTACCGTGAGGCCATTTTGGTGATTTTAAAAACAGCTACTCTAGTTCAATGGCTGTAAAGGGAGAAACTTGAGGATGGATTAATATCATAGTGACTCCACAATAATGACTTAAAGGACAGAGTGAAAATAATACAAATATACAGAATAAAAATATTCCAAAACATGCATTCTGTATGCCACAAGGCAATAAAGTAATATTGAGGGGGAAAAATAGCGAAGGAATACACTTTTTGGCCTAAATGCAAAGCCTTATGTTTGGGGCAAATCCAACACATCACTGAGTAACTGCATCCTTATTTTCAAGCATTGTCGAGGCTGCATCATGGTATGGGTGTGCTTGACGTCTGCAAATACTGGGGAGTTTCTCAGGATACAAGTTAATGGGATGGAGCTAAGCACAGTCTGCTTTACACCAGAGACTGGTAGAGGAATTCACCTTTCAGCAGAACAATAGCCTACAGAACAAGGCCAAATTTACACTGGAGTTGCTTACCAAGAAGACAGTGAATGTTCCTGAGTGGCCAAGTTACAGTTTTGACCTAAATCTGCTTGAAAATCTATGGCAAGACTTGAAAATGCCTGTCTAGCCATGAACCCCTACATCTTGACAGACATTGAATAATTTTTTAAAGAATAATGTGCAAATATTGCAGAATCCAGGTGTGTGCAGCTCTTATAGACTTACCCAAGAAGACTCACAGCTGTAATCGATGCCAAAGGTGTTTCTGAATACTATTGAGATTCATATATTTTAGTTATTTAATTTGTATTCATCTTAAATGTTTTTTGGAAATGTTTTTCCACTTTGACATTAGAGTATTTGGTGTAGATTGTTGACAATTAAATCCATTTTAATACTTCTTTGTAACACAATAAAATGTGAAGAAATCCAAGGGGTCTGAATTATATTCCAAGGCTCTGTATATGATTGTATTCAATAACAGTACCGTTTAAGTAAGGATGAGCCTATGGCACTTGTGAATGCATAGCTCTGATCTTTGGTGATTGAAAACTTGGCTTTACAGTCTGGTAGTTTATTGATACTTAATTCCCGGTGGGAAAAATGTGTTCTTTTGTTGGGTCATTGTAAGGTTGTTTGCTAGTTGAAACCAGAAAATTATAGATTTAACTGGTTAACTGAAAGATAACAACAAAAATATGACATTTTTCCTTTATATATTTTTTGACATCATGAAAAAATGTTTGCCTGAAATTTGTAGAACCAGAAAACCAGTTTACTACTATAGTATGATGTTATTATGCCAAATTTTGCTCACTGGGGTTATCTTTTGATAAGACCTGCATCTCTCTTCTATGGTCACAACCTCACCCCAGAGGCTTGGAACTGAAACCAATAGGAAAGGCTGAAATAAAAAGAAAGTGAATTTGAAAAGCAGACATGTTCATTAGCTGGACTCACTGGACCAGGATACTTGGGCCCAAACAATGTGGCACTCTCCTAGCATACAGCACAATAAAACGTCTAATTTCAATACCCATTTATGAGCTCATTAGAGAGAGAGACTTGCTGAAAAATAATAGCCACTCAATTTAAGCCTCACTTTCAAACAAAGTAGTGAAGTAGACTTTAGACTTTTTAATTGATTCCGTTGTGTTTGCTGTGAATTTGCCACTGATTAATTGCACTTCAGTGATCTAAAAAAAAACGACACCAACTGAATGTTCTAACTTTCACCTAAAGTCACCTTAATTAGCATGGATTTGTGTTCTGTGGATTGAGCTCAGTGGTTGCAAGGAGCTCAAGTGGAGAGGTGGTGGTGATAAGCAACGTTAATAAAAGGTTTCCATGGCATTGAAAGCCAAAGCCTTTATGTCATGAAACTGACTGAGAAAAGCCCTCAGACGTCTCGCTGATTTGGTGCTATAATGTGAGCGTGCTCCTTCCTGGTTACGAATATTAACCAGTAGCTACACAATGGAGGCAGGCCGGTGACTTCAGAAGACTTGGTCGTTTACCATTAGATTTTCCATTAGACAGTAGATCTAGTCAATATGGACTAATACCATCTGTTTGCGAGTCTTACTGATGTCAGGAGAGCTCATCATGGAGAAAATGTCTCTATTAATTTCTACAATATGCAATTGGTGTATTATACTGAAAACACCATGTAGATGTTGCTTGTATTCAATATTGTTTATTATTATTTTTTGTATGTGAATATTCAGAAATCTTGGCCCGTATTCAGGAAGCATATGAGAGTAGGAGTGCTGATATAGGATCAGTTTTGGATCTTAATTAATATGATTATATAGAAAGGAGTACCTGTTGATTTGACAATAACCCACAATAATTGATTCTAATACTAGGCGTGTAAATTCTACTTCTGTTATTTGTGTGTAAGCCTACCCCCATTCACTTTTTCCAATCACCCAGTCCTGCTCAGCTGCCATTTTGTGGGTCCCATGGGAACTTCTTGTTCCTGTCAATCTTTAATGGAAATGCCCTTAAGAGGCTTGAGTGCCGCTGGGAACAGACCCTTTCAAGATGTATGGCGTCCGTTTTTTGGATCCAAAAGAAACAGATCCCTTCTTCTGTAAATATTCAGTCCCTGGTCTCAAATGAAAGCCTGTGAGTGAAAGTGAGCTGCACCCACACCCCCATCAGCATACCCTCCAGTCATGCTTTGACCACCACGGGGGAGGAGAGAGGAAGTTCATACCATTAAAAATACCAGCGCTTTGAGCAGTTATTCGTGGGTCCCACAATTTCCATTGATCAGAGACCACATAGGGCGACTGGTTTCACATGATCCCTCTTCTTTGCTTTGGCCCGCAAAAGTAAAACAAAGGGTTTTATTTGTCTGTCGTTCATGCAGCAACAGTATGGTTTATTAAAAACTCTTATTATAATTATCAAGGTTTATTAAAAACTCTTATTGTAATTATCAAGGTTTATTAAAAACTCTTATTGTAATTATCAAGGTTTATTAAAAACTCTTATTGTAATTATCAAGGTTTATTAAAAACTTGTATTGTAATTATCAGGTTGGAGGGAGAGTATGGATGTTCTGTTTATTCAAAAACAACCATACTGATGATTTGAAGTTTGGGCTTTTGTAAAATGTGGGTCTTCAAACATTTACAGTTTGAGTGAGACAAGACAAAGCATAATCTGTGTTGATACTGTTATGTGCAGCTGAATGACATGTCCTTTAGTAACTGAAGTTTAGTCAATAGAATTGTCACAATTTACTCAGGAAATTACTGTACTAAGCAACATGATGGTTTCAACAAACAAACAAGCAGTTCATATAAACAGAAGTAATTAGGAGCGGTCAGTGGGTTCAGTTGATTTTCTATCATTGAATTACTATGCAGAAAAAAGAGGAGAGTGAATCCACAGTAAATGGTTCAGGGTAGCATGAGACCTGGGTTTCAGTTTGAGTATGTCCTAGTATGTAGTGGGAACTGCCTGTGGTTTCATCTCATGTTTGACACGTGATTTCTCTGATAAGTTGTGGAGACTACGGTGGCCCTAATGGGACAGATCAAAGCTGAATCCCTACAGGATCTCTTACATCCAC
Source organism: Oncorhynchus mykiss (assembly GCF_013265735.2). Lineage (NCBI taxonomy): Eukaryota > Metazoa > Chordata > Actinopteri > Salmoniformes > Salmonidae > Oncorhynchus > Oncorhynchus mykiss. The sequence continues at coordinate 23,488,682 of NC_048578.1, read as the reverse complement.
TCCTATTGTGTCATAGACAGAATGACAAATGTACTACAAGATGCAATGGGAGGTTTTATCAATATTATACCAATATATATATGGTATAATATGTGACCAGATCTTTACTCCCTAAATAATAATAGTAGTAGTTGTAGTAGTAGTAGTAGTAACAGAAGTAATATAAGTAGTAGTAGTAAAAATAGTAGTAGTAATACTACTATAGTAGTATTGGTAGTAGTAGTAATATTTTAATTTTACAGTGCATTCGTAAAGTATTAAGACCCCTTGATTTTTTAAAAATGTTGTTACTTTACAGCCTAACGCTAAAATTGATTAAATTGTTTTTTTTATTTCTCAATCTAGTCACAATACCCCATAATGACAAAGGAAAAAAGTTTTTTTGAAATTGGATCAAATCTGAAATATCACATTTACATGAGTACTCAGTACTTTGTTTAAGCACCTTTGGCAGCGATTACATCCTCGAGTCTTCTTGGGTATAAAGCTACAAGCTTGGCACACCTGTATTTGGGGAGTTTCTCCAATTATTCCTAGCAGATCCTCTCCAGCTCTGTCAGGTTGGATGGGGAGTGTCGCTGCACAGCTATTTTCAGGTCTCTCCAGAGATGTTCGATCGGGTTCAAGTCCGGGCTCTGTCTGGGCCACTCAGGACATTCAGAGACTTGTCACGAAGCCACTCGTGTGTTGTCTTGGCTGTGTGCTTAGGGTCGTTGTCCTGTTGGAAAGTGAACCTTCGCCCTAGTCTGAGGTCCTGAGCGCTCTAGAGCAGGTTTTCATCAAGCATCTTTCTGTACTTTGCTCCGCTCATCTTTCCCTCGATCCTGACTAGTCTACCATTCCCTGCCGCTGAAAAACATCCCTGCAGCATGATGCTGCCACCACCATGCTTCACCGTAGAGATGGTGTCAGCGTCCAGATGTGACACTTGACATTCAGGTCAAAGAGTTCAATCTTGGTTTCATCAGACCAGAGAATCGTGTTTCTCATGATCTGAGAGTCCTTTAGGTGTCTTTTGGCAAACTCCAAGCAGGCTGTCATGTGCCTTTTACTGAGGAGTGGCTTCCGTCTGGCCACTCTACCATAAAGTCCTGATTGGTGGAGTGCTGCAGAGATGGTTGTCCTTCTGGAAGGTTCTCCCATCGCCAAAGGAACTCTGGAGCTCTGTCAGAGTGACCATCGGGTTCTTGGTCACCTCCCTGACCAAGACCTTTCTCACCCGATTGCTCATTTTGGCCGGGCGGCCAGCTCTGGGAAGAGTGGTGGTTCCAAACTTCGTCCATTTAAAAATAATGGAGGCCATCGTGTTCTTTAGGACCTTCAATACTGCAGAAACGTTTTGGTTCCCTTTCCCAGATCTGTGCCTCGACACAATCCTGTCCCGAAGCTCTACGGACAATTCCTTCAACCTCATGGCTTGGTTTTTGCTCTGACATGCACTGTCAACTGTAGGACCTTATATAGACAGGTGTGTGCCTTTCCAAATCATGTCCAATCAATTACATTTACTACAGGTGGACAATCAAGTTGTAGAAACATCTCAAGGATGATCAATGGAAACAGGATGCACCTGCGCTCAATTTCATGTCTCTTAGCAAAGGGTCTGAATTCTTATGTAAATAAGGTATTTCTGTTTTTAAGTTTTTGTAAATTTGCCCAAAAAATCTCACATCTTGTTTTTGCTTTTTCATTATGGGGTATTGCGTGTAGATTGATGAGGAAAAACATGTATTTAATCAATTTTAGAATAAGGCTGTAATGAAACAAAATGTGGAAAAGTCAAGGGGTCTGAATACTTTCTGACTGCACTGTATATGCACTTTGATAAATCTAAAGGCTCTACATAGAATACTCTGTATTCTATAATTGACAGTGTTGGGTAGTAAGGTAGTCTGAAGGCCAATTCTGTCTGTAGCTAAAAGGGTAATAAGCCTTTAGCCAATCGACAGTCCATCTTACAGTATGCCCCAGTGGGTTATCACTGTCTCCTTTAAAAGTGTTGCACTCCAAATTCCTATGGCGCCAAATGTCTGCACTATCTAACTTGAAGTGTTCCAAAAAGTTTCCAGAGTAAGATTCAAGGTGCAAATCCATCAGGACTGGGGTTGCAAAGGGAGGCAATATTATTGGTAACTTTCGAAGTTTACCAGTAAACAACCAGAATTTTGGTATCTTTTCAATGATTTTGTGTAATCTATCACAAGAAATCTAGTGGCCTTTTTGTGTACTTCACATTATCACAGGTGTCTGTAATTACAGTATCTGGCCATCTGTGTGGCTTTATTACACGTAAAATATATGAAATAACGAATGAAGATGATTTCAAAATAGAATGACAAAGCTGTTAAACATTATCCTCAATTTAAACCAACTTATTGAACACCGGTGGTGTTTAATAGGAGGGTTTCAGCATGAAATATGAAAACAGTCAATAGTTTGCAGAGTTAATTCAATATAATTCCATTGTTGATTAGATGCTTTAAAAAAAATCTTAGGCTATTTTCTCTGTAACCATGTGGTCTATCTACTAGAAACTCATGGACAATATGGACACAAATACACAAAATGAATACTATTTATCAATAAAAAAAATATATAGAATAAATTACCAAAGTGTAAATTACCAAAGGAATGATAGATTGCCATAGATTCTCTGTTAATGACCAATTACTGAAGATTCCAGTAACTTTATTAAATTACCAGTAACTTTGCAACCCTAATCAGGACACAAAGTTGGCCTGGGACATGAGCTGGAAATGTGATTAGGGCTTAACCTGCTTTGGAAGAGAATGATCCACAGAGCCTTCAACCCAACACTATAATTCTACTATGGTTCCTCAGGAAACACTTAGCATTTATTTGACATAAACCTGTTTACTGTGACACATGATGAAGCCCCTCAAGTGATAGATGCTTCTGTTTAATGCGGTAGTAGTTCTTGGACACTTTGTGGTTTAGGTATAGGCAAGAGAGTCTGCGGTTGCTTTGGGCTGTTTGAAATCCAGAGCTGAGCCAGGCTCTCCAACATACTCACTGAAACGCCTGGGTGCTACTGGGGAAATACACCTTCTCGCTTTCCTGAGAGAGGATACACAAATTCACACACACACACACACACACACACACACACACACACACACACACACACACACACACACACACACACACACACACCTCCCCTTTCATTTAGTAAGCAGTGGTTCATCAGCGGTGGCCTGGTCCAGTGGTTAAGGAAATGGTGATCAGAGGGCGGCTGTTTCAAATCCCATGAGAGGAGACCGGCTGCTTTGTCCTCAAGCAGGGCACTTCCCCAGAATTAAACGCCTAGCCATATGAGTGCTCTCTCCCAACGGTGACTTAAAATGGGCCTTATACATCACAACAGGCTGTAGGAGGTTTTTAAAGATTCATAAAGGAATGCACATTTAATTACAAGAGGAAGTCTAGATTTGTGAGCTGACAATTGACCCTTTGTGAAATGTGAAGTTAATGAGAAATTGCTTAAAATATAATTTTCTATAGAAAACTATTTTCTATATATCTCTACAGCAATACGGTTCATCCTGATTCAGTAGCCCACATAATTGTAATTGAGGTTGTGTTGGGAGTTGCAACACAACTCCATTTGTTTAATGGCAATGTGACAGCTTAACTCTAGCAGAGAAAACGGGCAGAAAGCTGGCTCTCACAGAACTCACTGGAACGTTTGTGTGACTGGTTCAGAGTCTTGGTACAGGAGAGGGAACTCCACCAGACCTTCAAAGGGACAGCTCTTTGGGGAAGTGTTGACAGACTGGTGGTTTGGACAGCTTGCAACCTATTAAACATGCACTACGTACACACACACACGTTATGAACATATAACACACAAACATGTACAGGCATACACACACACACAGACACACACACATAGGGACACAGGCCTACAGGAAGCCACTGAATTATAGATACAGAAACAGGAAATTCCTCCCCCTTACCCTCTGTCACTCAAGCTCTAACCTTGTACCTAATCAATTAGCAGAGCTAAAGGCAATTTGCTGGCCTCCCCTGCAACTCACTGAATGTATCTCTAATTTATGAGGGCCTCTCGAAACCCAGCACACTCTACAGTTCTATAGAGTTCCTACCTAGTGGGTGGCCACTGGGTACTGTGTGTACCCTTGGAAACAGTCATTGCATGTTGCGCAAATCAAAGAGCAAGAGCATGAGATCTAATTTCCATCTGTACAAATTCGGCCCATTGTACAACTATGTGGAAGTAGCCAATGTAACTGTAGACAGATTGTTTGAGAAATAGTCTAGGATTTTGGCTAATCTTACATGGATCTCCAAACCCTCCATATGGTGTCTAAAGCCCCATCCCGAGCCGTCATGGTGTTTCCATTTGTAGAAACCTGACACCGGTCCTTGTATCCAGCCATTAAGTGTGTACCAGCCCCATCAATGCTGCATCTGTGAATCTCCCCAGGAGGCTGGGATGTAATCCCTGTTCCTCCCAGCCGCCAGCGGATCGGGAATCTTCCTGTTCACTCTCTCCCAAGAGGATCAGCTAAACATATTTCCCATGAAATTCAATGAGGTACAAATACCATTAAACATGGGATTTAGTGCGAGACTACTCCTATTGCCCCTATAGGAACAAATATGTTTGAATGACCATATCTCATTCCGGTATTCCTTCCTGTTGTATTCTGGAATTCCTTCCTGTTGCATTCTGGAATTCATTCCTTAAACATAATGCTCATTCTTGATATTGTGACCGTTGACATATAAATTGTATGTTGAAAGTTGCTTGTCACTGTGACTTCACTTGCTCCTTTTCAAACTGGGCTAGGTGTGTCACTCATGCTAGGGACACGCATCCAAGTACATAATAGATCAAACTAAGTGTTGTGGTTGCCTTCGTTTACAAGGGAGTGTCTACACACTGCACATTATTTACTGGTGTCCCTGGCTCATATTTCACTCACTAACATGTAGAGTAAATAACGATGAGTCAGTCCATGGGAATTTCACATGAACTCAGAACACTGTCTAGCAATGTACGAATGGGTTGTTGTCAGTATAAATCAACACAGTGAAGTGATTAAATTATCACAGAGGACAGCATTTCCTTGATTTAAATAGTCACTAACTAATGAGCACGTTCACTAGACAGAACACACAGGGGCTACAGGATGATGATCAATTTTCTATGGGACTGATCAACACATTCGCTTGACGGGTATGGTTTAGTTTGCTTTAAAAATGCATGTGGAACAAGGCTAAAACGCCTATTAAAATGGGAATGTTAACCTCCTTGCCACAGGCGTTAATGGGAAGTCGCTCAGTAGATGCCGTCCAAATGGTTCAACTACATTATATTGCCAAGCCTCCCCATTCTTCTCAACAATGTAATGAGAATTGTCACCTAAACTAATGGATATTCCATAATTATCTCCAACCAGCTTTGATTGTAGAATTATTATACAGTCCCTCCTTTGAGCGGCTAGTTTGATTAGGGTTAAGGTGCAGGAAACCCCTGAAAAGTTAATTGGAGGAATTAAATTGTTAATTTGGTTACTCTTCACTTATGGGAAGCCTCTAACATTTGACATTGCTTTGAAAAGTTTTGACATCTTTGAGCACTTGACAGTAGCCTACTTGGGCACCTTTCGAGTGTGTTATGTAAGGAGGGAAAAACTCGGTCTTGTTTCCAAGGTGATGAGAGACTATCTCAGTGATTGATGTACAAGTCGTGCCGATATGCTTTAATGCCCACTTGGACCCACTGTCGAACGGGAGATGACCACCTTACAGATGTATGCCATATCACTCAATTAAGAGTAAACCGTTCAAACATAAAGTAACATGTTATTTCAAGTTAATTTGACTAGGTACTAAACTATACTGTTGCTCTGTGTTTCTTTACACCTTATTCACATCTATCAATTATAGGCCCGTGTGAAGGGGAGAATAAGTTTACAGGAAACGCAGATTGGAGCAGTAACAACTCTCAAAGTTAACCAACCAAACCAACCAAACAGTATTGGCAAAGGTGCTCCTGAAAAAATGTGTATACAAACAGAAAATCCAATTGATACTGTATAGAAGTTGTACAGATAATAGCAAATCTCCTCTCCCAGTGAAAATCAAGCCATGTTATGTGTGTGTAGCCCGGCTTAAAGATGCACTCTTAAACTTTTGCATAATTTCATCCAATAGTTTTGAAAGTTGTGCTCCAGATCCAAAACGTCTCCCTGTTCCTTGGGCACTAGGTCATCCATTTCGTGTGACTTGTTACGAATTTCATAATTAGTTTGATATCATACGAGTTTAGCAATTTGTATAATATGTTACAAATCCAATTAGTACAATATGTTACAAATATTTATTGTAACAGAGTGTGGCGTCTCGAGTGGCGCAGTGGTCTAAGGCACTGCATCGCAGTTACTAGCTGTACCACTAGAGATCCTGGTTCGAGTCCAGGCTCTGTTGCAGCCGTACGTGACCAGGACACCCAATTGGCCCAGCGTCGTCCGGATTAGGGGAGGGTTTGGCCAGCAGGGAGGTTCTTGTCCCAAAGCGCACTAGTGACTCCTGTGGTGGGCCGGGCGCAATGCACGCTAACACAGTTGCCAGGTGTACAATGTTTCCTCTGACACATTGTTGCGGCTGGCTTCTGGGTTAAGTGAGCATTGTGTCAAGAAGCAGTGCGGCTTGGCTGGGTTGTGTTTCGGAGGATGCACGGCTCTCGACCTTCGCCTCTCCCGAGTCCGTACCGGAGTTCCAGTGATGGGACAAGACTGTACCTACCAATTTGATACCACGAAATTGGGGAGAAAATGTTTTTAAAAGATTCCGGAGTAGTAGGTGCATTATGCCTATTATAATGCATTATGCCTATTAAAATTCATTATGACTATTATAATACAGTATCACTATTATAATGCATTATAGCTTTGCATTGAGAAAAGTGTTTGAGACACTTCTATTGTATAACGATCTTAGCCCTACAGTAGGTGTATGCGTACCGGAGTTGCAGCGATGGGACAAGACTGTACCTACCAATTTGATACCACGAAATTGGGGAGAAAATGTTTTTAAAAGATTCCGGAGTAGTAGGTGCATTATGCCTATTATAATGCATTATGCCTATTATAATTCATTATGACTATTATAATACAGTATCACTATTATAATGCATTATAGCTTTGCATTGAGAAAAGTGTTTGAGACACTTCTATTGTATAACGATCTTAGCCCTACAGTAGGTGTATGCTCTGTGAGATCTGGAAACTAGTAGTTTAAGTAGCCTCCTAGGTGTATGCTCTGTGAGATCTGGAAACTAGTAGTTTAAGTAGCCTCCTAGGTGTATGCTCTGTGAGATCTGGGATCTAGTAGTTTAAGTAGCATCCTAGGTGTATGCTCTGTGAGATCTGGGATCTAGTAGTTTAAGTAGCATCCTAGGTGTATGCTCTGTGAGATTTGGAGACTAGTAGTTTAAGTAGCATCCTAGGTGTATGCTCTGTGAGATCTGGGGACTAGTAGTTTAAGTAGCATCCTAGGTGTATGCTCTGTGAGATCTGGAGACTAGTAGTTGTAGCAGGTTATTTATTAAAGCAGGAGGGAGATGACACCTCCAGCAAATTGCCTTATTATTTATAATGCTTCCTCGCTTGTTGTGTGAGAAGTTTTACAATGACAGCTCTTTGGAGCACTGCTGCTGCAGGGAGGATTAAGTTGAGACCCTATACCACCCGAACACTTCGGTTATAGGTCTTAGCCCTCTTTGCTTCCTCTTGAAAGAGAGTTATTTTGGTCAAGTGGGCTACTTTTTCTCGACAGAGTCTCTTTATCCTTCGGCAGTTGAGCGACACCGTTAACACTTTACTTAACAAACAGTTATAATACCTTATTACTACTTATGTATGCCAGCCTATTATGTGAGATCATATGGCTCTTAATATGTTATACATCTATGCAACACTTCACCAGACATGGCTGTTAGTCAGGATATAATGCCATTATAAGGTGCTAACAGCAAATTATAATGCATTATGACTATTATAATGCAGTATGGCAATTCTAATGCATTATGGCCATTATAATTAATTCTGACTATTATAATGCATTATGACTATTATGACTATTATAATGCATTATGACTATTATGACTATTATAATGCATTATGGCTATTATAATGCATTATGACTATTATAATACAGTATGACTATTATAATGTAGTATGGCTATTAAAATGCAGTATGGCTATTACAATGAATTATGGCTATTATAATGCATTATGACTATTTTAATGCATTATGCCTATTATAATTCATTATCACTATTATAATGCATTATGCCTATTATAATGCATTTAGACTATTATAATTCATTATGACTATTATAATACAGTATGACTATTATAATGCATTATAGCTTTGCATTGAGAAAAGTGTTTGAGACACTTCTATTGTATAACGATAACACACCACAGTTAGTGATCTAACTATATTTGTTACTCTCAACCCTTATTTATAGCCCATGTTCCAACAATGGTCTCTATAGTGTGCTTCTAGCCTTCTGGACCCACTCCATATGTTGATTTGACCTCTCCTTAATTGTATGTTCTGTATGTTATACAACGCATGAAGCAATATAATATATACTGTATATTGTGAAGCCTCCGGCAGTTTTAAGTATTTGTGCCACTGGTAAGCTTTGAAAGGTACCCCTGGCGAACACACAGAACTGAATAACATTTTCATGACACCATTACTATGACAGGGCTCATTATGGAATGCAAATGTATTTTTCTACTTATGATGAAGAAGACAGTCATTTCAAACATGTCAAACAAATCAAGAGACTATTAATGACACAGTGATCTGAAAACAAAAGGGCAAATTACTTGAGATGTTCTTGGGAGTACTAATGTCTGTGAGGATGACAACTTCAAAGAGTTTGAGATAGCACACACACACAAAGATCCTCTGAAAATATGCTTCTGAACGTGAGATGGGCGAGGGGAAGTGTGTGTGTGTGTGTGTGTGTGTGTGTGTGTGTGTGTGTGTGTGTGTGTGTGTGTGTGTGTGTGTGTGTGCGTGTGTGTGCGTGTGCGTGTGCGTGCGCGTGCGTGCGTGAGAGAGAGAGAGAAAAACATCCACCAGATGATTAGAAAAACAGATAGCTTGTATAGGGTAATTGGTTTCAATTCCACTTTAGACTCCTTAAAATAACACCAGGACTTGGCTGTTTTCTTTACTAACACCAGGGCCAGGCTGATTTCATTACTAACACCAGGGCAGGGATGTTTGCTTTACTAACACCAGGGCCAGGCTGATTGCTTTACTGACACCAGGGCAGGGATGTTTGCTTTACTAACACCATGGCCAGGCTGTTTGCTTTTGTAACACCAGGGCAGGGATGTTTGCTTTACTAACACCAGGGCCAGGCTGATTGCTTTACTGACACCAGGGCCAGGCTGATTGCTTTACTGACACCAGGGCAGGGATGTTTGCTTTACTAACACCAGGGCCAGGCTGATTGCTTTACTAACACCAGGGCCAGGCTGATTGCTTTACTGACACCAGGGCCAGGCTGATTGCTTTACTGACACCAGGGCCAGGCTGATTGCTTTACTGACACCAGGGCAGGGGTGTTTGCTTTACTGACACCAGGGCAGGGATGTTTGCTTTACTAACACCAGGGTCGGGCTGTTTGCTTTACTAACAACAGGGCCAGGCTGATTGCTTTACTGACACCAGGGCAGGGATGTTTGCTTTACTAACACCAGGGCCAGGCTGATTGCTTTACTGACACCAGGGCAGGGATGTTTGCTTTACTAACACCAGGGTCGGGCTGTTTGCTTTACTAACAACAGGGCAAGGCTGATTGCTTTACTGACACCAGGGCAGGGATGTTTGCTTTACTAACACCAGGGCCAGGCTGATTGCTTTACTGACACCAGGGCAGGGATGTTTGCTTTACTAACACCAGGGCCGGGCTGTTTGCTTTTGTAACACCAGGGCCGGGCTGTTCGCTTTACTAACACCATGGCCCGGCTGTTTGCTTTTTAACCAAAGATGTCCAATACAGCAGGTATCTTTGCGACCTTTGCCCTCACAAGGTTTTGCATTCTAATTTAGTTAGTTGTGTATTTTGAAGGGATGAAACACACACACACACACACACACACCCACACACACATCCAGCAAATGATGAGTTATGGATCTGAAAACACAGAGCTGTTGATTCAGGTGCCATCTGATTATTTTTGGCCACCAGGAGTGTCTGGAAAATCGGTGATAGATGTTCCAGGCTCACCTCTTCACCCCACTAAAGAAGACAGTAAGGGCCCCTGCTGCGCAAGGACTTTATGAATCTAACGTCTGATACTGCCAGGGGAACCTGATCTTTTTGCTATTTTCCTGAGTTTCTACTAATCTCTCATTAAACTGGCGATAATGGCTGAAACCTGAGGTGCCATCAGAACAAAGGGAGAAGCATTAAAGAAGCCCCATACGGAAAAGATGAAATGCTGAGATATTGTATTATACGGAGCTCTTATGTTTTATATTCTGCTCGTCATAAGAGAGGACAGGAAGGGAAGTCTTTGACGCTTTAAAGTAGCAAGGAGGCAAAGGAGAGTCTAGCACCTCACTGGTTGTGCTGTGGCTGCACGACGGAGCCAAACTTAATGTGCTTCCTGTTGCAGTACAAATTGAATGTTTTTATCAACACCTACTGCTAGATTAATCCAGTGGTGTCTTTCCCCCTGTTCTTTCTCTGTGTGTATATGTGTGTGTGTGTGTGTCTGTGTGTCTGTGTGTGATTGTGTCTGGCCCAAAATAGGTTTAAAGACAGAACTAGGCATCCACAGCGCTGTAACCTAACCCTCCCACACAGTAGGCATGAGACCCACCATCTGTTGTTGTGAGAGGATACCGAGTCACTGTGTGTGAATGCCCACCATGAAATCTCACTGCATTTGAACAATGTTCTGTTTGAGAGCAGCTGTGAAATACCCCCTCTCCATTTTGTGGCTTCATCAGCCCCAAACCTCTCCTGATAGTAAGCAAATATCCAAATCCTTCATTTGCCAGTTAGAAGGGAGCATCTTTATAACCTTTAATATGTGTTCCTATTTAACAATAGTGGTCACACAGGGGGGAAACTATTTAACTAACTTGCAGACTGGTAATCCTAGTAGAAATTAATTTCACATACTCGAGAAATAGACACTGCCATTTCTTATGTATGTTGTTGTTTCAAGTATCAGCCAATCAGCCGTAGCCTTGCTGAGTTGTTAGGCACACACAAAAAGAGGAAAATCTATCCCACAGTTCATGCAACACAAACACCACTGTGTGTGCAATGGAACCTAGCCATGACATCACTGTCCTGGGACTTATGGTAGACTTTTGAAATGAGCCAAATGAATGTTTGGGGTGTAGTGTGAAGTGCTGAAACATATGTAGTCAGACTCTCAATCTCTAAAATAATCACTACGACTACCTCTGGCTATACCTCTCAACATAAAACTCTCAACATTATTGGTCTACTTGAGAATAAGAGCAAAACTATTGGATAAAACGTTGAGTTTAAAACACTGAAAACAGAGTATCCTAGTGGGAAATCTTGACTGGGAGAAATGTCGGGAAAAGCCGCCAGCACTTTGATTTATCATACAAACATCAAAACACAATGTAGAGCTAAATTCGGCAGTAAAAGTAGCCATTAAATGTGTCCAACAAACATTTTACAGAGCGGCAGCGCCCACTTCATCATCCATCTACCTCTATACCACATTGACATAGAAATGATCACAGATACAGTAGTAATCCCTCATTATAAAATGTCCACACCGCTTTGGCTCCGAACGATAGGAAATCAGTGTACCCTCGCCGGCGGCTAGAAAGTGATGCCTGTCCATCTCCTTTGCCTTCAAAGCTGACCCACCATCCCTTCTGAAAGCTAAGCAGTCCAGAGGACTGAGAAGAGCTTGGATTAATTGAGAACCCGGGAGAGTAAAGCCCTTCAGATGGAGAGGGTATGTATTATGAGGAAGGCTTGCCTTGACAAAGCATTCATCTCCTCAATGGTTTCCTTAGGAGTATCCTCAGTGGAGGTGGTTCAGGTCAGATAAGGTTAGGTCACTCTTTCTCTAATGTAAGGAGAAGACTGACATAGCACTCAGAACGTCCCTCAGAGAATGTCAGGGAGACCTCACGGCTTAAGACAAAAATATAAACAAGCTGTACTCCTTTTTTAAGCTCCCTTTCCCTCAGAGAGAGCTTTCTGCTTTTCTTGCAACATTTAGTGTCGATTTGAATAACAAATTCAAAATGCACAGTGCAAATATGTGATTTACCAAAAAATCCCCAAGGCACTTTGTGTCTGTAATTTTTTTATTTATATATCAAACATGGTCAGAGCTAATTTCCCCCCTAAATAAGCAGTACTCACTTTCCAACTGAGATGGTAATGTTGTTTTGTTTTCAAAAGCGTATTAGGAAGTGAACTAGTACAGGACAAACATAAAGTGTACTAGGTTGTTGTACAGTACAATTAGTGATTCCTCTAGATGGCTGCCTGCATGTCAAACAAAAAAAAAAATGAAATGGACAGCACTCCAACATATAATCTTCAGTAATTAATTTATTGACCTGCATGTACACATTTGTGACTCCAATTTCAGCACTCAAAATGAAATAGGCCATCATTATAATTGCCCCCCATTATCACCCATGCCTGTATGGTAAAAAGGAAACCGAAATGGATTGTTATTGCTGTACACTCAAATATAGTTGAAGAAAACCATGAATGACAATCAACAAGACACCAAGCAGCTACAACTGTTCTCCAGTGGTGTCCATTCAGTCTTTAACAAACAGCTGGATGATCCTCTTGGACCTGTGGGCACTACAGCCATCAGACGTCTGGCATTGCCATGAGCCATCAGCCACTGAGGGAATGCTTTCTTTGAAATCAAAGAAAGCTGCTATACTGCCCATGTTGCATTGTGTCCAATGGCAGCAATCCTGCTGGACCTGTAGGCAGCCTTATACTGTGATCCAACATGGTTGACCGACCGGTGGTTATCTCCTGCCAGCTCTGTTTGGATGGATCATGTGGAAACTCAATTGGCTGCTGTCACCATTTTGGAGCTGAGCCAAAAGGTGGATCAATACAGCCCAAATGCACTTCCTGGACGACTGCTGTCATTGAACTTCACTCGTCATGAAATAATCATTGTCCAAATTGAAGACCATGATTATTTGAACATTTTAATCAAGTGTGGAACCAACGCAGCTCTCCAGCACCAGAGTTTCCCAGCCCTGCTCTCTAGATAGAAGATGCTGTGAGTCTCTGACATATTAAAGATGGACTTGACACAATAGTCATATTTTAAACCGTTCAAGAATCAGTGTCATGGTATTAGAAGAGATTTTTACGTGCACAACAAGTCACATGATATTCTAGACATTCTGCAATGCAGAACACCCATCCATCTATCCAACCAACCACCTCCCAGAGCCTTTACCCTCCCTCATCCCTCCCCAGTCATTGTTACTCTTAACAACAAAGTCATAATCCCGGGCTTGCGTGTTTCTCACAAAACAACCCACAAATGGACCAGCTGTCATGGAATCTGGTAGTCTCTTCCAAGATAGAACCATACAAGAGCCAAGAATGGAAAAAAACGATGACTGAGAAAAGTGCTTTACAAACAAGATAGAAATAATAAACAGATACTGAAGCAGACAGCAGCAAATTATTATTTTAGTGCCGAAAGCCAAATATTATTTCCCCCCCAGGAGCTTATCTGTCTCCTATTATATATCGTATATGAATTGTATCCATCCAAAACTTGGTTTTGTTTTAGCACCCCTTTTAATTACACATTTATTTTCCCTCTTGCATGTTTTCTTATCATTCTGTCACAGTGTAATTTAAAGCTTTATTGTGTGTAGACCTATTTACAATTGTCTTCAATCTGAATAAACAATGCTGGCCTTGCCAGTTGCCACGCAAAGTTGGGATAATAAAACATTAAAAAAATATTTAAATTCAACACCACTCCTAAAGTACAGGGACATTTGTATGCATCTTGTTGAATTCAGTCAGACTATCTATTATGGTGTTGTTCATCCATCATTGTTAGTCAGTTTCACTTAATTGGTAGGTATATCTTCTTTTCCAATCGGGACTGAGAAAAATTGGGAAACAAATAGTACAATATAACTTGACCTACATGCCTGTAGCATTGTAGAGGCGATATTATGCTGCGTGAATTTTTTTTTACACGAGCATTGCATGTCATGTGTCACTGTCCCTACCACTCTACGTAACCCCTTTTGCTCCCCCACCCTCTCCCATTCCCTCATGCTCACCTACGTCGCTCTCAGCAGTTAGTCCATCCGAGCCACTCTCTTTCCCACTTACCAACAGAAAATACGTTCGAAGAGGACTTGCTTTCGGCGGAGAAAGAACAGCGGCGGGCAAACACAAACTCTCACATACCTGATCCTAGATGTAGCCTAGATAACTTTTCAGGGTCTATAACACGTTTTACATGATCGTTTACATAACGATTACGCCCGTATTTTAATTTATTTATGTCCACGACATTTGATTAATCCATCCACTTTTCGGGAAACTTATGGAATTCTGAAACATTTAGTGAACAAGGAGTTATTTTGGTTATCAATCCCTTTGTAACAATTCAGTCCACTTGTACAGGAGGATGTATTTGAGTGTAATTTCAAAGGTGTAGGTGTAGTGGTGCGTTACCTGGAATCATTTAAACAGAATTTTACATCGGAAATCAAAATGGACCTTTGGGGAGTTTACCTATTTCATCTCGTCTTCTTCGGTAAGTAAACATGCGTACTTTCTACCTGTACTGCCCTACGATATATTGCAATTAATGAGTATTGATAGACACGTTCCTCTGATAAAGATTTAATGGAATACAGAAACCAAGGAGATTTTCAGTTTTGCAACCTGTTCGCAATATGCAGCAAACCCGCATATTTGGATAACTCTTTCTGTTGAGCAAATAGGCTACTAAAGTATATTTAGGAAAATCAAGTATGCTTTTATTTTCTATCACTGACCTATGTATATTTCAATAAAAAAATGGTCCCACTAGCACAATTATATATTTCGGTGGAAGTTGATTTTATGGTAGAAATTATGAGGAGTGATTTAGTTGTTGCCCTGCAATAATTTAGCCTACATTTTAGTTGTCGGATATTATGTTTACGCCATTTGGAGAATCTGTGATTACTTCCTTGCAATGTATGCCACATTGAATCTCAATATGAGGTCGAAATGTAGTGACTGACTAGCACTTCATAAGTGTTCTATGGTGTCCTGATACCTGTATAAATAATTTATATGGCCCAATAATCTGCATACACCATTATGACGGGATATTGTCAACATGTAGGCTATTGTAGGAACTCATTGAAATTGTGTGTGTACGTGCTTGTGTGTACATTAACTACTCTCTGACAGCATTAGGCTACAACCTAGCCCAAAGACCTGCAGATGATGATAATGAGTTGTTTCATTTTAGTATTCAAACAGGGCCAGATTAAGAAATTGCCTGACCACAACCCCTGTAAACAAATCCATGCATCAAAATGCAATTCGATGGGTAGTAAGTATATTTACTGTTGAAGAAAAAGCCACTTTATAATAAAGCCATAATAAAAAATATGCCTTTTTAAAAACGCATGTCATGCAATTCTACCTCATGTACATGACAGAACACATTAACTGAATGTTTTTTAATACCACAACTTGATTTAATGGCTGGGAAAAAAACGGGGAAAATTCGCACACTTTTTTTTATGAAACACCATTTTCCACCACCATGCAAGAGTGGCCAATGCTACTTCCAGATTTTGTGCCCGCTTTCAGCCAGGGGTAAACAACAGACCACTGCGACCTGATTGGCTGAACGCAATACGCAACATCCTGTGCTATCATTCCTAGACATTAACCACTCTATCATTATGGTTGAAAATGGTGTTTCATAAAGAAAGTATGCATATTTTTCCTGTTTTTTTTCTGCATTCAATCGAGTTAAGGAGGCAATCGAAGCCTTTGTAGCCCGAATGGAGAATGGTTAATGTACAAATTGGTCCACGGGGATACGAGTCTTGTCCAATCTAGCTGTAGCATTCATAGGACTCTATGAATCCTATGAATATCATTCTATCTAATCCTACTTGGGCATATATTTACTCAATTCAACCAGATACATCACATTTTTCCATCACTTTATGAGTGGTCGGACTGCTCTGCACTGAACTGTTCTACTGAACGTTTGACTGATTTCAGAGTAACAGTATAGAAAAGGTGACACATTCCCCCATATTAATAATTTCTACCAATTTCACAGAGGTACTTGGGTGGCTTCGTCATCATTGTTGAATGGCAGACTCTCTCAGTGTGATTGGATGAAGTCGCTATCGATTTTTTGCCTCTGATGCGTGCAAGTGAGAAAGGAGAGCCACAAGTTGTAAACTATCAATGTCTATTAGTCAAGACAACACTGACATGTTCATCCTGACCTTGTTGCAAGGCGGGGGTAATACCATTATGGTTATTGACATGGCCATGACACCAGAGTTGATCATTCCTATCTCAATTGGGAACTGGCATTCCCAACTTATCAACAGCTGGCTAACAGGAGAACAGACATTTACACTAAATCCTGCCTCAGTATTGATATTCTCTTCAGCAACTCTAGGACTGTCTTCATTAGAGAAATGAAGGGGTTGGAGGTGGGGAATTCTGAAAGGAAATGAATACAGTTATGCATTGAGAATCATAACATGATATGATTCAATGTCTATTCAATAGACATAAGGTGGAGAAGAGGTCTGTTTAAGCCAATTGGATGGTCTGCCATTTTCTTCTCTGAAAACGCAAGGCCAATGGTCTTAACATCCTTGAAACTAACCACATCATGTAATTATGCACAAGCGATAGTTAGTTCCTTTGGGTTAGTGTATACCAGCCTTTGAATTTGATTTTGAATTCAAGGTAAGGTAGCTAGAACAGATGAAGAAATTAGGTGTTTGCAGTTGTCATTGATAACGGATGGATCTTGCCGGTATGCATCCACAACAGTAGCTTTACCTCAACAGAAGCATAATGGTGCAATTTTCCAGCTTAAGTATTCAATCATTGTCTTTTGTTCTCACACAAACTTGCTGTATTTTAGGTGTTTTGTATTTACATTGGCACATTTCTGAGGTAATTGCATTGTTGTTGAGCCATTTGTCCAAACTAATGAGCACAGGCAACAATTCACAGCACAGGCACAGTGTACATAGATCACAATTTCTGTAGATGACATTATGCATTTATGTGGCCTACTGACGAGGCAGCAGTGTGGTTGATAAGACTGGGGTTTAACTCACATAACCATGTCAAACAACAGCATATAGATAGAACAGCCTGTTTGATCAAACTGCTCCCATTGCACATCGCTAACACTGGGGATTCATAATGATGTCAATTTCCAGGAATGCAATAAAAGAGCACATACTGTACTAAAGGAAACACTCGGTCTGGGATGGAATCAGTGACCATCTGTAAGAACTAGACTTACACATATTACCATCTTTCCATTTCCGTGGAGAGCATTATGAGAATATATGGTTAAATATAGAAGAATATTCTACAGCTGAATTTACACTGAGTGTACAAGACATTAAGAATACCTGCTCTTTCAATGACAGACTGACCAGGTGAAAGCTATGATCCCTTATTGATGTCACTTGTTAAATCCACTTCAATCAGTGTAGATGAAGGGGAGGAGACAGGTTAAAGAAGGATTTGTAAGCCTTGAGACAATTGAGACATGGATTGTGTATGTGTGCCATTTAGAATATTTAGAATGTAAAATAATATAAATATAAAATATTTAAGTGCCTTTGAACAGGGTATGGTAGTAGGTGCCAGGCGCACCTGTTTGAGTGTGTCAAGAACTGCAACGCTGCTGTGATTTTCACTCGCAACAGTTTCCCGTGTGTATTAAAAATGGTCCACCACCCAAAGGACAACCAGCCAACTTCATATAACTGTCGGAAGCATTGGAGTCAACATGGGCCAGAATCCCTGTGGAACGCTTTCGACACCTTCTCGAGTCCATGCCCTGACGAATTGAGGCTGTTATGAGGGCAAAGGGGGTGCAAGTCAATATTAGGAAGATGTTCCTAATGTTCTGTACACTCAGTGTACAATATATACAGTGCCTTCATAAAGTATTCACACCCCTTAACTTTATCCATATTTCAAATCAAATCAAATTTTATTTGTCACATACACATGGTTAGCAGATGTTAATGCGAGTTTAGCGAAATGCTTGTGCTTCTAGTTCCGACAATTCCAAAACTACTACCTTATACACACAAGTGTAAAGGGATAAAGAATATGTACATAAAGATATATGCATGAGTGATGGTACAGAACGGCATAGGGAAGATGCAGTAGATGGTATCGAGTACAGTATATACATATGAGATGAGTAATGTAGGGTATGTAAACAAAGTGGCATAGTTTAAAGTGGCTAGTGATACATGTATTACATAAAGATGCAGTAGATGATATAGATTACAGTATATACATATGCATATGAGATGAGTAATGTATGGTATGTAAACATTATATTAAGTAGCATTGTTTAATGTGGCTAGTGATATATTTTTTACATCAATTTCCATCAATTTCCATTATTAAAGTGGCTGGAGTTGAGTCAGTGTGTTGGCAGCAGACACTCAATGTTAGTGGTGGCTGTTTAACAGTCTGATGGCCTTGGGATAGAAGCTGTTTTTCAGTCTCTCGGTCCCTGCTTTGATGCACCTGTACTGACCTCGCCTTCTGGATGATAGCAGGGTGAACAGGCAGTGGCTCGGGTGGTTGTTGTCCTTGATGATCTTTATGGCCTTCCTGTGACATCGGGTGGTGTAGGTGTCCTGGAGGGCAGGTAGTTTGCCCCCATTTTGTTATGTTACAAAGTGACAATCAAATAGATTTAATTGTCATTTTTTTGTCAACGTGGAAGATTTTTGATGTATTATCATTTTTATTAATGGAAAACGAAACACTTCATTAGAGAAGTTTTCAACTCCCTTAGTCAATACATGTTAAAATCACTTTCAGCAGCAGATTACAACTGTGAGCCTTTCTGGATATGTCTCTAAGAGCTTTGCACACCTGGATTGTACAATAATTGCCCATTATTCTATAAAAAATGTGTCAAGCTCTGTCAAGTTGGTTGTTGATCATTGCTAGACAGCCATTTTCAAGTCTTGACATATATTTTCAAGTTGATTTAAGTCAAAACTGTAACTAGGCCACTCGGGAACATTCAATGTAGTCTTGGTAAGCTACTCCAATGTTTATTTATTTATTTATTTGCCTTTTGTTTTAGGGTATTGTTCTGCTGAAAGGTGAATTTGTCTCTGAACCAGGTTTTCCTTCAGGATTTTGCCTGTGCTTAGCTCTGTTCTGTTTCTTAGACTCCCTAGTCCTTACCGATGACAAGCATACCCAGATCATGATGCAGCCACCACCATTCTTGAAAATATGAAGAGTGGTACTCAGTGATGTGTTCTGTTGGATTTGCCCCAAACATAGCGTTTTATATTTAAGACAAAGAGTTAATTGCTTTGACACATTTTTCGCAGTATTACTTGAATTATATGTTTTATAATATTTTTATTCTGTACTGGCTTCCTTCTTTTCACTCTGTCATTTATGTTAGTATTGTGTAGTAACTACAATGTTGTTGATGCATCATAATTTTTCTCTTATCACAGCCATTAAACTCTGTAACAGTTTTAAAGTCACCATTGGCCTCATGTATAAATTCCTGAGCGGTTTCCTTTCTCTCCAGCAAATGAGTTAGGAAGGACGCATGTATCTTTGTTTTGACCTGGTGTATTGATACACCTTCCAAAATGTAAAATGAATAACTGCACCATGCTCAAAGGGATATTCGATGTCAGGTTTCCATCTTTGCAAACCATACGAAAACCTCCCTGGTCTTTGTGGTTGTGTGCTTGAAATTCACTGCTCAATATAGGGACGTTACAATTATCTGTATGTGTGGGTTACAGAGATGGGGTAGTCATTTAAAAATCATGTTAAACACTATTGCACAAAAGTTAAGTCCATGCAACTCATTATGTGACTTGTTAGCACATTTTTACTCCTGAACTTATTTAGGCTTGCCATAACAAAAAGGTTGAATACTTACTGACTCAAGACATTTAATTTCTAATTAATTTGTAAACACTTCTAAAAACATAATGCGGTATTGTGTGTAGATCAGTGACACAAAATTTGTAACACAGCAACATTTGGAAAAGTCAAGCGGTGTGTGAATACTTTCTGAAGGCACTATGCTTGTGTGTATGTATGTCTATACACTGCTCAAAAAAATTAAGGGAGCACTTAAACAACACAATGTATCTCCAAGTCAATCACATTTCTGTGAAATCAAACTGTCCACTTAGGAAGCAACACTGATTGACAATAAATGTTGCATGCTGTTGTGCAAATGGAATAGACAACAGGTGGAAATGTATAGGCAATTAGCAAGACACCCCCAATAAAGGAGTGGTTCTGCAGGTGGGGACCACAGACCACTTCTCAGTTCCTATGCTTCCTGGCTGATGTTTTGGTCACTTTTGAATGCTGGCGGTGCTTTCACTCTAGTGGTAGTACAACCCACACAAGTGGCTCAGGTAGTGCAGCTCATCCAGGATGGCACATCAATGCGAGCTGTGGCAAAAAGGTTTGCTGTATCTGTCAGCGTAGTGTCCAGAGCATGGAGGCGCTACCAGGAGACAGGCCAGTACATCAGGAGATGTGGAGGAGGCCGTAGGAGGGCAACAACCCAGCAGCAGGACCGCTACCTCCACCTTTGTGTAAGGAGGAGCAGGAGGAGCACTACCAGAGCCCTGCAAAACAACCTCCAGCAGGCCACAAATGTGCATGTGTCTGCTCAAACGGCCAGAAACAGAGTCCATGAGGGTGGTATGAGGGCCTGACGTCCACAGGTGGGGGTTGTGCTTACAGCCGGGTCAGTCATGGTGTGGGGTGGCATTTCTTTGGGGGGCCATTTGCTCGCCCTCCATGTGCTCGCCAGAGGTAACCTGACTGCCATTAGGTACAGAGATGAGATCCTCAGACCCCTTATGAGACCATATGCTGGTGCCCTGGGTTCCTCCTAATGCAAGACAATGCTAGACCTCATGTGGCTGGAGTGTGTCAGCAGTTCCTGCAAGAGGAAGGCATTGATGCTATGGACTGGCCCGCCCGTTCCCCAGGCCTGAATCCAATTGAGCACATCTGGGACATCATGTCTCGCTCCATCCACCAACGCCACGTTGCACCACAGACTGTCCAAGAGTTGGCGGATGGTTTAGTCCAGGTCTGGGAGGAGATCCCTCAGGAGACCATCCGCCACCTCATCAGGAGCATGCCCAGGCGTTGTAGGCACGTGGAGGCCTCATTTTGACTAGTTTTAAGGACATTACATCAAAGTTGGATCAGCCTGTAGTGTGGTTTTCCACTTTAACTTTGAGTGTGACTCCAAATCCAGATCTCCATGGGTTGATAAATTTGATTTCCATTGATAATTTTTGTGTGATTTTATTGTCAGCACATTCAACTATGTAAAGAAAAAAGTATTTAATAAGAATATTTCATTCATTCAGATCTAGGATGTGTTATTTTAGTGTTCCCTTTATTTTTTTGAGCAGTGTATATATATATATATATATATTCCTGACTATTCTACAGTATTTCGATATATATATATATATATATATATATATATATATATATATATATATATATATATATATATATATATATAAAATATCGAAATACCGTATCTTAGGTTGCTGTAAACCTGATGACTCATTAAGACTAGCTGGTTTTGTGAAACTACAGTAATCTCTACCTCTTTGGGTTCGAGAGAGATGTAGACCAAGAGGGATGATGATCTTCCTTCCAGGGCCTAGGGTCTCAAAGAAGACATTCATCTAACAGGAAGGCCAGATACTGCATTCAGATGAGTTGGAGCTCAGTGTGAATAACCACCTTGTCCACCCCAATGAGAAAGGAGAAGAATTTAAAAAGCCAGAAGAGACTGTCCAAGCATTGATAGTATCTGCATGATGAATGTGCACACGGTTTGCCTTTGACAGATCCATATGGGGGCCAAAACGATACAGGATTGAATACGTTTGTGCAATGCAATGTTCCCTTTTTGGTTTTTCTATTTATTCGCCCACCATGTTAACTTAGAGATACCATCTATGGTACATCAGTCAGATCACTACCATTTGATATCAAGAAGCCAAGTCCAACTGTAGCGCAAGGTGATTGCATTGAATATTATTGGTTCATATTGAATGGGTAAGAAATGATCTCGGGTGGCATCGAGACTAGGAACCATTTCAATTTGAAAATGATTGACAACTACTCCATACCAGGAGTGAGAGTTTTGAATTGGTAGGGATTAATCTAATGGCTGAAAATTAGCTTTAAACTATCAAACTTAAGACATTTCTGCTTTAGAAAAATACAACAGGCACTAATCACGGATAAATGAGCACTTTTACAGTGTGTAATGTTCACACCTGATTCTGTCTGCTTTTCAATATGAGTCAGACGAACCGAAATGCAGACAGAATCGCTTCTAATGGATTCAATGGGTTCCTCACTATTCTAATGGAGTCAATGGGTTCCTTACTATTCTAATGGAGTCAATGCGTTCCTTACTATTCTAATGGAGTCAATGGGTTCCTGACTATTCTAATGGAGTCAATGCGTTCCTTACTATTCTAATGGAGTCAATGCGTTCCTTACTATTCTAATGGAGTCAATAGGTTTCTCACTATTTTATGGAGTCAATGGGTACCTCACTATTCATCATATAGGTCATGTGAGGTTTAAGGGTTTTGACATTGTGGGGCATGACTCGTGTCTTTAATGGAGACAGATAAGCCATCCCCAAGCATGCTATCACCAAGCATATTGGCTGTGCTCTTGTAAGGGATTTGTCACAAATCTCATTTGAGGCAGGTATTACCGATGATGAGCATATAGCAGATGTGCACGGCTTTCTCATGTGGGAGAAATGGCCAAGTCATTACAATCACATCAGATGCTCATATGTATCATTGTTGATGATAAAAAACAACTCCTATTGTTGTCTTCATAATAAGACTTGTCCTCAGGAGTAGGTGTGACCCTTTGTCCTTGTGAGGTAGAACAATAGAAAATGCATCACTAAAAACTGCAACTGATCTTCACATTATAAAGAAATATTAGGAAGCAATCAATTTCAATATTGAATTGTAATGCCTATAATAACCAATATAACAATATTATACTATTGTCACATGCGTCACATCATAAAATTATGTGATTTTGATGTCTTTGAGTAGGTCACATGAACAGATTTCATTCAGATCTTGTTTTTATACGGTAGTGGAAACAATTTCCTCCTCAGATTTGTATCTTTTCAGTTAAGTACCGTAGCCGTTTCATCCCCTGAATAAAAATAAAATCATCAAAAGGATACATACTGTAGCATCCACCTAGTTATCCACCCATCCAGACCCAGTCATTAGTGTTTGAGATGTGATCATCATGATGTTCTTCCTGGTAGAACCTGACGTTAAAAGCTGTTAGCTGCCTCTGTTCCCTTGCTATTGTCTGGGCCTTATAGATGCTTTAAAACCTATTGTCTGGGCCTTATAGATGTTTTAAAACCTATTGTCTGGGCCTTAAAGATGCTTTGAAACCTATTGTCTGGGCCTTATAGATGTTTTAAAACCTATTGTCTGGGCCTTATAGATGCTTTAAAACCTATTGTTTGGGCCTTATAGATGTTTTAAAACCTATTGTCTGGGCCTTATAGATGCTTTACAACCTATTGTCTGGGCCTTATAGATGCTTTACAACCTATTGTCTGGGCCTTATAGATGCTTTGAAACCTATTGTCTGGGCCTTATAGATGCTTTACAACCTATTGTCTGGGCCTTATAGATGCTTTACAACCTATTGTCTGGGCCTTATAGATGCTTTGAAACCTATTGTCTGGGCCTTATAGATGCTTTGAAACCTATTGTCTGGGCCTTATAGATGCTTTGAAACCTATTGTCTGGGCCTTATAGATGCTTTGAAACCTATTGTCTGGGCCTTATAGATGCTTTACAACCTATTGTCTGGGCCTTATAGATGCTTTGAAACCTATTGTCTGGGCCTTATAGATGCTTTACAACCTATAGTCTGGGCCTTATAGATGCTTTACAACCTATTGTCTGGGCCTTATAGATGCTTTAAAACCTATTGTCTGGGCCTTATAGATGCTTTAAAACCTATTGTATGGGCCTTATAGATGCTTTAAACCCTATTGTCTGGGCCTTATAGATGCTTTAAAACCTATTGCCTGGGCCTTATAGACGCTTTAAACCTTGCTGCCCGGAACTTTGCCATTCATCTAGTGCCAATCAGCTTGATGGCTTTGACCTTTCCTCCTGACATTATTCAATACTACACGTAATCATCTGCCTACAATATTAAACCCTACTAGCTCCAGACAGCACATCATTTAAGGAGTTAGGAGCGAGTCACAGTTGAAGAACTCCTGAGGTCCTTGGCTCAATATTCATCTTTGTGGTCATTTGGAAATTACTGTTGATACCGGAGCTAAAAATGCGAAGTTGGACTGAAATGGTACTTGGTAGGGCTAAAAGCTGTGGCTCTCCCCTCACCAGGCCTGTTAAGAAATTCAGGAGATGGCTCTGGGGTTATAGACATACAGTGGCCTCCAAGGGCCAAACAGAGCCTCATTAGTTCGGAGTCTGTCGGCGGTTATCCAGAGAGAAAGCCTGTTCCAGACAGGTAGACACAGCTCCTTTGTGACACAACTTCAAATGGAGGGCTTAAGCTCGGCTACCAAATAGCTACCCAGTCTGCCACTGTGTTTCTGGGACATAGCTATCTTGGGATGACTGACTGAAGTTTTATTTAGGTAGATAGGTTTGTTGGAAAGAGAATGGCCGTCAATTGTCCAAGGACTTACATTTCAAAGTTCCTGTAGTAAGCTGTGAAATTTATATTTAGATTGCACAGATTGCACCTAATGTAGACAATATGGTCTTTGAGTGAGAATGAGTATGTTTACCTAATATTCCATCTGTGATGAAGAGGAAATGTGAGGAAGTGTTTCAAGGAAGACTGACTCCCCTTCAGATGCGACATCAGCAGCCGGATTACCTGCGTCAATCGGAAACAGAGCTGCGGACCTATGGTCCACTATAGTTTTGTAAGATCCTCAGAGAAATCATTTATTTAATTAAATGTCAGACTTTGCAGACTGTTACTGGTTTAAAAAAGGTGAGATTGAAGGTGAAACCATGGACCTCTTTCTGTTCCTGCTGGGATAAATTTGGACTCTTTTGATAACTTTCATCATAGTGTTGTTTTAATGGAGTTATTTTTGTTTCACGTTCCTTTTAATGTCTCTTGCATCAGTAAACATGAGAGGTACTGTGTACAGTTGGTATCTTTAGGATTACATTTTTGTTTTCACCAGGTATCCCTCTCATCTTTACTACCAGAAAATCTAAAACGATTTATGACAGTATTCATCCTTTCTTCATCCCTTTTTAATCCCTGAAGTTTTGGAGATGTAAGCCAAAGAAATTGAGGAAACAGGGGGAAGAGTACACAAAATACATAATTGAAAAATGGGAGATAGAGCCCGGGAGTGAGCTCTAAGAAGACATCGCTGGCAAAGCCGTGATGGATGCAGCTGTCTAATTTCATTGTGGTCGCAACACAGCTTTTATGACAGGCAGGATGAATGGGATCCACTAACTGAACAGGTTTTATATCCATCACTATGCATGTATTATTTGGTTTGTTATTATTTTATTAAACATAAATGTGGCCTCAATCTCCATGGCATGTAATTACTATGGGGCCATTCAAATGTTTGCCTACATGCACAGTGAAGTGAATTACACTGCAGTTCATCAACCCAATAAAATCCAGTCTAGTCAGTAGGCACAGCCAGAATACCAGTGGCACCAAATAGTTTTTTGCCAAAATTAATCCAGTGACGTTTATTTTCATGAGGGGCTCTTCAGTTAATCAAATCCATTAAACCAGTCTAGTGGCCTCATTGTGGTTGTAGATATAAAGTCTGATCTGAAATGTTTGTCTCCAAATAATAAATCGTATCAGTACTGTCTGGCCTGTACCAAGAAATCAGAGATCTTTGCTTGACAGCAGCCCAAATACAGGAAATGGCATAATGGCAACAAGAGACAGACATACCGGTAATCCTTTGACCCCACAGGCCGAACTGTCTTTACTCTGGCCACTCAGTAATTGTAGCCGTTATAAAGCGGAGTCATAGGACACCACTGCCAGCATTGGAAATGCTGTATAACCTTGTAATGTGGAGATGATAGAGGTTGGAGTGGTGCTGCCTGATTTCTCCAGTGTTCCAGGAAAGGAAACAAACCATTACCAAGGCAGCAGACAGGAACCGGCTGGAGGGCACCTGTCTCTGGAAGATTCCGTGGATTTACAACATCTGGTCCATGCAGGAGAGGCTGCCACCTCCGCTCACCGCTACTTGATTCATTATTTCAGACTCAGGGAAGAGGAGGCAAACTGTAATTGCAAATCCTCTATGCACAGAACAAGTCTTCCCCTTGTTCAACATTGGGATGTGTCCTAAATATTTCTAAAACTAAAGCATTGTATTTGGGACAAATCATTCACTAAACCCTAAACCTCAACTAAATCTTGTAATAAATCATGTGGAAATGGAGCAAGTTGAGGTGACTAAACTGCTTGGAGCTACCCTGGATTGTGAACTGTCATGGCCAAAACATATTGATACAACGGTAGCTAAGATGTGGAGAAGTCTGTCCATAATAAGGTGCTGCTCTACCTTCTTAAAAGCACTGTCAACAAGGCAGGTCCTACAGGCCCTAGTTTTGTCACACCTGGACTACTGTTCAGTCGTGTGGTCAGGTGCCACAAAAAAGGAAAATTGCCATTGGTTCAGAACAGGGCAGCACGGCAGGCCCTTGGATGTACACAGAAAGCTAACATTAATAATATGCATGCCAATCTCTCCTGGCTCAAAGTGGAGGAGAGATTGACTTCATCACGGTTTGTAGTTATGAGAGGTATTGACATGTTGAATGCACCGAGCTGTCTCTTTGAACTACTCGCGCACAGCTCGGACACCCATGCATACCCCTCAAGACATACCACAAGAGGTCTCTTCACAGTCCCCAAGTCCAGAACAGACTATGGAAAGCATACAGTACCAAATAGAACCATGACTAGATGGAACTCTATTCCACATCAAGTAACTCATGCAAGCAGTAAAATTAGATTTAAAAAACAGATAAAAAAACACCTTATGGAACAGCTGGGACTGAAGCAACACAAACATAGGCACAGACACATACGATAACATACGCACTATACACACACGTACACATGGATTTTGTACTGTGTATATGTGGTAGTGGTGGGGCCTAAGGGCACTCAGTCTGTGAATGTATTGTAATGTATTTTATTATTGTATAAACTGCTTTCATTTTGCTAGACCCCAGCTGCCAAGGCAGCAGCTAATGGGGATCCATAATAAATAAAAATAAAAATGTGGTCTTACTTTCAAAAATATTATGTCGCTGCTATGCTCTTTGTTTCAGTTTGGTGACTGTTTCACAAAGCCATGCAGTGCATTCACAGCATTACTATAACTGTGATTTGAAATTTAAGCACTCTACCAAAGTATTACAGGGGGAGAAAGCCCAGATTTCCCACAGACGTCACCAGCAAATGTATCCTCTAGGTGAGCCAAGGCACATGACACGAGCCACCAAGTTCTTTCAGCCACCTCATTACTGGGCATCCTCTGAAATGCTGACGGTTGGATCTGTAAAAGGGTTGTGCCTCTGCCATCACTCCGTACCCAATCCCACCCATTCCCATAGCTTGTTAGGCCCTAATTAATTGGATTGAGAGAATGTCAGTATGCATTTGACAGGTCTGTGTGAGTGGCGGCTAAGAACACAGGCCCACTACCAGGGTTCTGCCCCTGGAGAAGATCACTCCATATTAGGCCCATTGACTCTCTCTCTCGTTCTCAGAGGCAGGGGATATAACACAGATTTCGTGTTAACCAGTCAAATGAAGCAGCACCAACCACACTTTGTTTGCTAATGACTTTCATGACTGGCTTGTGATATAGGTATCAACAATTATGGTCTGGATGACTGGTCATAATGATGGTAATATTAGAGGGCAGATACTGTATGCTTTTTTCATGCAAGAACAAAGTTTGTTGATAAAGTTCGACAGATTGTGTGATTTTGCACAAATGTATACTTTAATTGCACCGTACAGTCAGTGCTTCTGATCTTCTCGAAAGACGTGAGGAGGAATGACATTTCACAGATTGGAGGTAAGCCATGCGTGACCAATCCTATGTACAGTGCATGGCATCCATCCATATAAGGCAGTAGCTGAGGAAGTTTGGGAGGCCCTCGTGCCAGCCTGGGTCTGCCACCGAGTTAGACTCGATAACATTACCGGTAGGAGCTGTGACATCACGTGGGGAAAAGCCTTCTGCAACCAATCCTTTCATCAGCCTCCCAAAAATGGGCAGTGTAAACTACAAGAGCCCGAGTCTCAGTCCAAGTCTTTGCCAGCTTTGTTATTTCTTTGCGGGGGTTGATCCATTGCCCTGCATTGTAATGAGTCTGCGCCTCATATTCCAGCTCACAGCATCACACTCAGGGAAAAAAGGGCGTGCAGTGCCTGAGCCATGTTGGAGGAAGGCAGCAGTGCCTGAGCCATGTTGGAGGAAGGCAGCAATGTGGATGAGCCATGTTGGAGGGAGGAAGCAGTGTGGATGAGCCATGTTGGAGGGAGGCAGCAGTGTGGATGAGCCATGTTGGAGGAAGGCAGCAGTGTAGATGAGCCATGTTGGAGGGAGGCAGCAGTGTAGATGAGCCATGTTGGAGGAAGGCAGCAGTGTAGATGAGCCATGTTGGAGGGAGGCAGCAGTGTAGATGAGCCATGTTGGAGGGAGGCAGCAGTGTAGATGAGCCATGTTGGAGGAAGGCAGCAGTGTAGATGAGCCATGTTGGAGGGAGGCAGCAGTGTAGATGAGCCATGTTGGAGGGAGGCAGCAGTGTGGATGAGCCATGTTGGAGGGAGGCAGCAGTGTAGATGAGCCATGTTGGAGGGAGGCAGCAGTGTGGATGAGCCATGTTGGAGGAAGGCAGCAGTATAGATGAGCCATGTTTGGGGGAGGCAGCAGTGTAGATGAGCCATTTTGGAGGGAGGCAGCAGTGTGGATGAGCCATGTTGGAGGGAGGCAGCAGTGTGGATGCGGAAAACCGGCTGCTGCTTGAGATTACCTGCCTCAGTAGTCTTGTACATGCCCTTTGAACCTGAGAATCACCTGTTTGAGGTTAGAGACAACATATGGCAGTGTTGTGCGAAACAAAAGGTCATGTTGAATTTGCTTAAGCTTTCTCCCTTTTCTGTAAGGCCGTTGGTGAAGCAACAAACCTTCCAGACTGATGTTACTGCTCCTGAAAGAAAGTTCAGCATTCTTGGTCGATGTGAGAAAACAAACTAACGAGTCCAAAAGTTAAGAATAGCTATTTAAGAGTTGATTGCTGTTTACCATCATTTTATGACGCAGGTCTAATAACAGGGAGAAATGTGTCAGGTAAATGTTGGTTGCTGGCTAGCTTGCATTTGCTTAGATTCTTGCTCAAAGCTCTTGCTTTACCTCATTTGGTGACTCGCTGTGGGCAGTGATGGACATTCATTTATCTGGTCTGTTACAATGATGCAGTCATTACGCAAGTGGCAAAACTAAAACAAGCGAAATAGTCACATATGTTCCTCATTTGACCTGCTGTTTCCAAGGTTAGGTGGAAAACAACTATATTGGTGAGAGATCCTTGAGTTAGCTAGTGACCTACCTAGCTTGCTAGCTGCAGAGGTGCACAAAGCAAGCTAACAATGAGTTTTCTTTCCAGTGAATAGAATGTGTGTGTATTAGTATTGTCTTCTGCTGCAAGTAGCTGCGTTATAATCAACACCGGGCTGTGCAATTAAATACAAAATAAAGGCAACCATTTTGGGTTACGATTCGGTATCATTTTGGGGAGCCATATTACACACGCGTTGTGGTATAGTTAAGCAATAAGGTCCGAGGGGGTGTGGTATATTTAAGCAATAAGGCACGAGGGGGTGTGGAATATGGCCAATATACCACGGCCAAGTGCTGTTCTTAGGCACAAACCCCCGAGGTGCATTATTGCTATTATAAACTGGTTACCAAATTAATTAAAGTAATACAATTAATGTTTTGTCATACACGTGGTATACGGTCTGATAAACCATGGCTTTCAGCCAATCAGAATTCAGGGCTCAAACCACCCAGTTTATAATGGCCATTATATCAATGCTAAGGACTGTTCTTACACACGGCGCAAAGTGGAGTGACTGGATACAGACTTTAGCCGTGGTATATTGGCCATAAACCACAAAACCCTAGAGGTGCCTTTTTGCTATTATGAACGGGTTGCCATCATAAATATAACACTTAACAAGTATTTGTTCATCATACCCATGGTATATTCAATGTTTTGTCATTCCCGGGGTATACGGTCTGATATACCACGGATGTCAGCCAATCAGCATTCAGGGCTCGAACCGCCCAGTTTATAATGTTTGATATTCCACAGCTTTCAGCCAATTCAGCATCCAGGACCCAAACTTCCCATTTATATAATTTTATAGAACTGCCCAGCTTGCTGTCTTATGGTAAAAGGTTCTAAGTTATAGTAAAGGGTTCCAAGTTATAGTAAAGGGTTCTAAATTATGGTAAAACCGGAATGCACTGTGCAGGTCAGAATGTACTGGAGGCTACAGTATGAATACGACATACATTTTTTATGTTTTATCCACATACCCAAGGATGAAGAGTTGAAAATACATCAAGAGGAGTTATTTTGTTTATATATATATATATATATATATATATATATATATATATATATTAAAATCTAGACCCCCCCCACCACCCCTACCCTGATTGGAGTATACTAACGGACAACAATACTTATTCTGATACTTACGTCAAGAATGGAGGACCATATAAAATAGTATTATATCCACAGATAACTTAGAACCCTCATATACATTCAAGTTTCAATACCCAGAATCCTTGAAAGGCTGCAGAGGCCTCAAATAAATATGAGCTATAGCCTTGACAGCCTCTGTATTCATGGACAAAGAACCCATGCGGGAAAACAATCTATGTGATTATCATAAAATTGTAATATAGAGGCAAATTAAATTAAACCAACTAACCTGTCGGCTGAAGTACAAAATACCATTTTATAGATTTCATTTGAATAGAAGACCATATTTACATTGATTTTCATTGTATAAGAGTTGGTTGGGAAGTATAGAACCAGTCATAAGTTTGGACACAACTACTAATTTCAGGGTTTTTCTTTATTTTTAGTATTTTCTACATTGTAGAATAATAATTAAGACATCAATACTATGAAATAACACATAAAGAGGAGGACATACAGAAGTCAGAAGTTTACATACACCTTAAGCAAATACATTTAAACTCAGTTTTTCACCATTCCTGACATTTAATCCTAGTAAAAATTCCCTGTCTTAGTTAGGATCACCACTTTATTTTAAAAATGTGAAATGTCAGAATAATAGTAGAGAGAATGATTTATTTCAGCTTTTATTTGTTTCATCACATTCAGAGTGGGTCAGAAGTTTACATACACTCAATTAGTATTTGGTTTAACTTGGGTCAAACATTTTAGGTAGCCTTCCACAAGCTTCCCACAATAAGTTGGGTGAATTTTGGCCAATTCCTCCTGAAAGAGCTGGTGTAACTGAGTCAGGTTTGTAGGCCTCCTTGCTCGTACACGCTTTATCAGTTCTGCCCACAGACTTTCCATAGGATTGAGGTCAGGGCATTGTGATGGCCACTCCAATACCTTGACTTTGTTGTCCTTAAGCCATTTTGCCACAACTTTGGAAGTATGCTTGGGGTCACTGTCCATTTGGAAGACCCATTTGCGACCAAGCTTTAACTTCCGGACTGATGTCCTGAGATGTTGCTTCAATATATAATTTTTCTACCTCATGATGCCATCTATTTTGTGCAGTGCACCAGTCCCTCGTGCAGCAAAGCACCCCCACAACATGATTCTGCCACCCCTTGCCTCACGGTTGGGATGTGTTCTTCGGCTTGCAAGCCTCACCCTTTTTCCTCCAAATATAACGATGGTCGTTATTGCCAAAAGTTCTATTTTTGTTTCATCAGACCAGAGGACATTTCTCCAAAAAGTGCTATCTTTTCCCCATGTGCAGTTGCAAACCATAGTTTTGGAGCAGTGTCTTCTTCCTTGCTGAGCGGACTTTCAGGTTATGTCGATATAGGACTCGTTTTACTGTGGATAAAGATACTTTTGTACCTGTTTTCTCCGGCATCTTCACAAGGTCCTTTGCTGTTGTTCTGGGATTGATTTGCACTTTTTGCACCAAAGTACGTTCATCTCTAGGAGACAGAACATGTCTCCTTGCTGAGTGGTATGACGGCTGCGTGGTCCCATGGTGTTTATACATGCATACTTTTGTTTTTACAGATGAACGTGGTACCTTGAGGCATTTGGAAATTGCTCCCAAGGATGAACCAGATTTGTTGAGGTCTCCAATTTTTTTTCTGAGGTCTTGGCTGATTTCTTTAGATTTTCCCATGATGACAAGCAGAGAGGCACTGAGTTTGAAGTTAGGCCTTGAAATACATCCACAGGTACACCTCCAAATGGCTCAAATAATGTCAATTAGCCTATCAGAAGCTTCTAAAGCCATGACATCATTTTCTGGAATTTTCCAAGGTGTTTATAGGCACAGTCAACTTAGTGTATGTAAACTTCTGACCCACTGGAATTGTGATACAGTGAAATAATCTGTCTTTAAACAATTGTTGGAAAAATTACTTGTCATGCACAAAGTAGGTGTCCTAACCGACTTGCCAAAACTATAGTTTGTTAACAAGAAATTTATGGAGTGAAAAACGAGTTTTAATGACTTTCAACCTAAGTGTATGTAAACTTCTGACTTCAACTGTATGTAATCATGTAGTAACCAAAAAATATGTTTTATATTTGAGATTCTTCAAAGTAGCCACTCTTTGCCATGATGACAGATTTGCACACTCTTGGCATTCTCTCAACCAGCTTCACCTGGAATGCTTTTCCAACAGTCTTGAATGAGTTCCCACATATGCTGAGCACCTGTTGGCTGTTTTTCCTTCACTCTGCGGTCCAACTCATCCCAAACCATCTCAATTGGGTTGAGGTTGGGTGATTGTGGAGGCCAGATCATCTGATGCAGCACTCCATCACTCTCCTTCTTTGTCAAATAGCTCTTACACAGCCTGGAGGTGTTTTGGGTCATTGTCCTGTTGAAAAACAAATGATAATCCCACTAAGCGCAAACCAGATGGGATGGTGTATCGCTGCAGAATGCTGTGGTAGCCATGCTGGTTAAGTGTGCCTTGAATTGTAAATAAATCACTGATAGTGTCACTAACAAAGCACCATCACACCTCCTCCTCCATGCTTCACAGTTGGAACCACACATGCGGAGATAATCCGTTCTCCTACACTGCGTCTCACAAAGACAGCGGTTGGAACCAAGAATCTCAAATTTGAACTCATCAGACTTCTTATTGGTGTCCTTTAGTAGTGGTTTCTTTGCAGTAATTCGACCATGAAGGCTTGATTCACCCAGTCTCCTCTGAACAGCTGATGTTGAGATGTGTATGTTACTTGAAGCATTTATTTGGGCTGCAGTCTGAGGCTAGTAACTAATGAACTTATCCTCTGCAGTAAGGGTAACTCTGGGTCTTTCTTTCCTATGGCGGTCCTCATGAGAGCCAGTTTCATCATAGCGCTTGATGGTTTTTGCGACTGCACTTGAAGAAACTTTAAAGTTCTTGAAATGTTCCGTATTGACT
Organism: Oncorhynchus mykiss; assembly: GCF_013265735.2. Lineage (NCBI taxonomy): Eukaryota > Metazoa > Chordata > Actinopteri > Salmoniformes > Salmonidae > Oncorhynchus > Oncorhynchus mykiss. The sequence goes on along the minus strand of NC_048578.1, from coordinate 23,454,531 downwards.
GACCTTCATGTCTTAAAGTAATGATGTACTGTCATTTCTCTTTCTTTATTTGCGCTGTTCTTGCCATAATATGGACTTGGTATTTTACCAAATAGGGCTATCTTCTGAATACCACCCCTACCTTGTCACAACACAACTGAATGGCTCAAACGCATTAAGAAGGAAAGAAATTCCACAAAAAACACTTTTAACAAGGCACACCTGTTAATTGAAATGCATTCCAGGTGACTACCTTATGAAGCTGGTTGAGAGAATGCCAAGCGTATGCAAAGATGTCATCAAGGCAAAGGGTGTGCACTTTGTATAATCTCAATTTGTTTAACACTTTTTTGTTACTACATGATTTATTTCATAGTTTTAATGTCTTCACTCTTAGTCTACAGTGTAGAAAATAGTAAAATAAAGAAAAACCCTGAAATGTGTAGGTCTCTCCAAACTTTTGACTGATACTGTACTTTCCAAGCAACTCTTATCTTGTCACTTCAGATGTTGATTATGACATCATAATGTATGCATCTACACTACATCTACACTGATTGTACAAAACAATATGAACACCTGCTTATAAGAAATCCAGCTATGCCCTCCGACGAAACATCAAACAGGAAAAGCGTCAATACAGTGATAAGATTGAATTGTACTACACCGGCCCCGACGCTCCTCGGATGTGGCAGGGCTTGCAAACTATTACGGACTACAAAGGGAAGCACACTCACTGCCCAGTAACACGAGCCTACCAGATGAGCTAAATAACTTCTATGCTCATTTCGAGGCAAGCAGCACTGAAGAATGTATGAGTGCATCAGCTGTTCCGGACGACTGTGTGATCACGCTCTCCGATGCCAATGTGAGTAAGACCTTTAAACAGGTCAACATTCACAAGGTCTCAGGGCGAGACGGATTACCAGGACGTGTACTCCAGGCCTGCGCTGACCAACTTGCAAGTATCTTCACTGACATGTTCAACCTGTCCCTAACCAAGTCTGTAATACCAACATGTTTTAAGCAGACCACCATAGTCCCTGTGCCCAAGAACACCAAGGTAACCTGATGCAATCTATTTTGCTCTCCACACTGCCCTTTCCCACCTAGACAAAAGGAACACCTATGTGAGAATGCTATTCATTGAGTACAGCTCAGCGTTCAACACCAGAGTGCCCTCAAAGCTCATCACTAAGCTAAGGACCCTGGGAGTAAACACCTCCCTCTGCAACTGGATCCTGGACTTCCTGACGGGCCGCCCCCAGGTGGTAAGGGTAGGTAACAACACATCCGCCATGCTGATCCTCATCACAGGGGGCCCTCAGGGATGCGTGCTCAGTGCCCTCATGTACTCCCTGTTCACCCATGACTGCATGGCCAAGCACAACAACACCATCATTAAGTTTGCCGACGACACAACAGTGGTAGGCCTGATCACTGACAATGATGAGACAGCCTATAGGGAGGAGGTCAGAGATCTGGCAGTGTGATGCCAGGATAACAACCTCTCCCTCAACGTGATCAAGACGAAAGAGATGATTGTGGATTACAGAAAAAGGAGGACCGAGCACGCCCCCATTCTCATCAACGGGGCTGTAGTGGAGCAGGTTGAGAGCTTCAAGTTCCTTGGTGTCCACATCATCAACAAACCGTCATGGTCCAAACACACCAAGACAGTTGTGAAGAGCGCACTACAACACCTATTCCACTTCAGGAGACTGAAAAGATTTGGCATGGGTCCTCAGATCCTCAAAATGTTCTACAGCTGCACTATTAAGAGCTGCATCACCGCCTGGTATGGCAACTGCTCGGCCTCTGACCGCAAGGCTCTACAAAGGGTAGGGCGAACGGCTCAGTACATCACTGGGGCCAAGCTTCCTGCCATCTAGGACCACAAAACCAGGCGGTGTCAGAGGAAGGCCCAAAAAATTGCCAAGGACTCCAGCCACCATAGTCATAGACTGTTTACCTCTACCTACATGTACTATACATTTACCCCCGCACATTGACCGGAACCCCCTGTATATAGCCTTGCTATTGTTATTTTATTGTTATTTTATTAATTGTTATTAGTTATATTTCAATTATTATTATTTTTTATTAAACTGGATTTTTGGTTAAAGGCTTGTAAGTAATAATTTCACTGTAAAGTCTACACCTGTTGTATTTGGCGCAACATTTTATTTTATTAGATTTTTACTTGACTGACCAGTTGGATCTCGGTGAAAGCTACAGTACATCAAAGTGGGACTGACAGGTAAATACATCTGGTTAGGCTTTAGTGATGTTAACGATGGTGCTTTTCTCTCTCTAAAAAACACACACACACACACACACACGCACACACACACACACACACACACACACACACACACACACACACACACACACACACACACACACACACACACACACACACACACACACACACACACACACTAAAACAGAAAAACTGACTATAACATTAACTAAGCAATTCACCCGGATCACAAAGGGGTGGTGAGGAGTTGAGGCTTGTTATGAAACAGCTGTTTGATGCTTTTCTGTTAATTTAACTGTCCTTTTCTGGGCATTCACAAATATTTCTGGTTTCATTTTGCCATTCTGGTGCAAACACTATAATTAGTCTACCACTGGATGATTTGTAAATGTCTTATCTTGACCTCTACCAAAACACATTGATAGCGTTAAACCAACCACTTACGGTATCTGCTTATGGTAAAACTTAAGTTATTTTAAGCTACAATGTAGATAATGTGAACCGCCTACCATTATATAGCTGAGCTCCAGGTACCATTATATAGCTGAGCTCCAGGTACCATTATATAGCTGAGTTCCAGGTACCATTATATAGCTGAGCTCCAGGTACCATTATATAGCTGAGCTCCAGGTACCATTATATAGCTGAGCTCCAGGTACCATTATATAGCTGAGTTCCAGGTACCCTTACATAGCTGAGCTCCAGGAAACAAAATATAGCTGAGCTCCAGGTACCATTATATAGCTGAGTTCCAGGTACCATTATATAGCTGAGCTCCTGGTACCATTATATAGCTGAGTTCCAGGTACCATTATATAGCTGAGCTCCAGGTACCATTATATAGCTGAGTTCCAGGTTCCATTATATAGCTGAGTTCCAGGTACCATTATATAGCTGCGCTCCAGGTACCATTATATAGCTGAGTTCCAGGTACCATTATATAGTTGAGCTCCAGGTACCATTATATAGTTGAGCTCCAGGTACCATTATATAGCTGAGTTCCAGGTACCATTATATAGTTGAGCTCCAGGTACCATTATATAGCTGAGTTCCAGGTTCCATTATATAGCTGAGCTCCTGGTACCATTATATAGCTGAGCTTCTCGTACCATTATATAGCTGAGCTCCAGGTACCATTATATAGCTGAGTTCCAGGTTCCATTATATAGCTGAGCTCCTGGTACCATTATATAGTTGAGCTCCAGGTACCATTATATAGCTGAGCTTCTCGTACCATTATATAGCTGAGCTTCTCGTACCATTATATAGCTGAGCTCCAGGTACCATTATATAGCTGAGCTCCAGGTACCATTATATAGTTGAGCTCCAGGTACCATTATATAGCTGAGCTCCAGGTACCATTATATAGTTGAGCTCCAGGTACCATTATATAGCTGAGCTCCAGGTACCATTATATAGCTGAGCTCCAGGTACCATTATATAGTTGAGCTCCAGGTACCATTATATAGCTGAGCTCCAGGTACCATTATATAGCTGAGCTTCTCGTACCATTATATAGTTGAGCTCCAGGTACCATTATATAGCTGAGCTTCTCGTACCATTATATAGCTGAGCTCCAGGTACCATTATATAGCTGAGCTCCAGGTACCATTATATAGCTGAGCTCCAGGTACCATTATATAGTTGAGCTCCAGGTACCATTATATAGCTGAGCTCCAGGTACCATTATATAGCTGAGCTCCAGGTACCATTATATAGTTGAGCTCCAGGTACCATTATATAGCTGAGCTCCAGGTACCATTATATAGCTGAGCTTCTCGTACCATTATATAGTTGAGCTCCAGGTACCATTATATAGCTGAGCTTCTCGTACCATTATATAGCTGAGCTCCAGGTACCATTATATAGCTGAGCTCCAGGTACCATTATATAGTTGAGCCCCAGGTACCATTATATAGCTAAGCTCCAGGTACCATTATATAGCTGAGCTCCAGGTACCATTATATAGCTGAGCTCCAGGTACCATTATATAGCTGAGCTCCAGGTACCATTATATAGCTGAGCTCCAGGTACCATTATATAGCTCTTTATCATTATAAGGCAACACTCCTTGTCTGCTCCTTGCTGTTTGACATTATTTTGTTTTTTTGACTAAGGACGCCCGTTAGAGAGCAAAGAGGTAAAATATATAGCTAGTTCCATGTTGAAGTATATTGCAGTGAGTTAAAAAAATAAAAAATAAAAAAGTTGTTAATTTTCTGTATTGTTGGTGATTCTAGACTTTTCGCAAAACATATAATTGGGCCTTGGCATGTGAATGCATGGCTGCATAGTTGGATCGATGCTTTGTGTTTACAACAGACTATAAAGTAACTGTGAGATTAAAATTGAAAATCAATCCAGAGCCAGAAGATTAAAAAAACTACCCTCTCCTTTCGTTTTTACCTGAAGGGTTCATTTTCAGAGGCAAGTTTGATCATTTTGATTTATCATGTATATAATTCTGAGAAATGTCAATTATCTTTTTCATATAAAAAAAGGGGAATAATGATATGCGTAGGAAATTATCCTGAAACTAGTAGTTAGCTTTTCATCCCAACAAAATGCACCGAAAACACACAGAGGAACAGTAACTCACCACCTGTCTAAAACTCACAGTGACCAGGTGGCTTCTGTCACATCTCCATGTTATGAATCACTTTCATATTATGCTAATGAGGAGAGGGGAAACTTTGGACTCCATTTTCTACCTGAGCCAGTTTATGAGTCTGTGTCTCAGCATGCTTTTATGTTTAACTCTCTGTGTTACAAAACAAATTGTCACTCCTGAATGAGATTCATGTTTTCCTCCTTAAATAATAGAATCGGTTATCATTCATTCCTTAACTGCACCTTATGATACCGCACCACATTAAATAATCTGTTTGATCAAACAGCCCGATTGACTGACCTCCTCTTGGCCAGACTTTAAAGAAGAGTTTAGAATGTCTTGTACAAAAGATACTCTGACTCAACTTCTCTGACCTCTGATTCCAGCTCGTATTGACTCAGTGAAGGTACTTCCTTTTTGATCTTGAGGCTAAAGTTGTATTGGCCCTGCGATCAGTGCTTGACCCTTTCCGTGGGGAGCTCTAATGCAGTGAATCACGAGAGACCCCAGAGGGCCCCCGTGATGGACAATCTCTTCCTCTATATGCCCTCCACTGGATGACCTCACCCATTGAGGGAGACATTGTTTCCTCCAGTGATTGGGCAACTCTCATGCCGTCCGACTGGTCAATTATCTTTTTTTTACCGCGTCCTGGTGTTGACCCAGTTGGAAATGATACTAAACAAAGTCCCAAGTTGAAGCTCCCTGTGCACAATAAGGTTGTTATATAGGGATGACATGGTGTTGTACAGTAAAAATGGCTTGTTAGATAGACAGTGGGGGACATGAGAAAAGGAATAAAGCAATGGTGCTACGAGTGAACATTAAGGCCCTGGAATATCTTTGAGCTTTCAGACCGAACCAGATCAAGACAGATTCTACATTGCCTGACCTCAATTAAAGCTGAGTGTCATCAAGCCTCATAAATTAAGAGTATCGCAATTGTCCCTCTCTCTTTTTACCCCAAACACACAAACTTACAGGTATTACCCTGGTTGCAACTTTTTTTAATCTAAATGGATATAAATCCAGGAAATCAACTGTAAAGCCCTATCTCAAGATCCATGTGAGTGGCCCGATCGTTTCCCCCGACCCCACCATCACATTATGCCTGCTGCCGGTTCCATAGCTTGCGGGCCCTTTACCCAGCATGCTCTGTGGCCAGGGGACCACATAGGGCTATGACGGCGCAAAGTTAAGAGTCTCATCAAGATGTAATGGTGTCTGGCTCCTCCCTCCCACTGCAGCCGCAGCTGAAGGCCACGATGGCTCTCTCTTGACACATCACAGACCAGAAGGTCATCACTCGTATTGGAGAACTCAGGACTGAGCTTTTTTTGTGTGTGTTTGTGTGTCACAACCTGTGACATTAAATCATGGTTCTTCTTGGATGTGATTGGAAAAATGTGACTTGCTCTGTGCCTGTCACATCACACACAGGGTGAAAGCAATTGACCAATTTAGGGCAAATGATGTCAGACTAAATCTATAACTGTTTAAATCGTGAAAGGTTATTTTATGAGTGTCATTCAGAAGACCCATTAGAGACCCATTGAGGTCGGAAGTGAATAGTGATTAGGCTACTCCTAATGGAATGATTAATGATATAGACAAAGATCACTTGTGGCATATTTTAGTGAGGAAACATAGCGGGCTCATTATAAATGTGGGTGTTAATTGCCCTCCGCTTACTGTATGTTAATATGTGCAAATGCTCTATTGATGATTCAGGGTTAGTGTGAACGTCAGATTCCGAAAGCCTTCATCTTGGCAGTCCAAATAACTGGTGCTCTGGATAGCATGTGTCCCTCTGTTTTGTGCTGGTGGGCGTTCAGTACTTTAACAGGAAGAAATGCGGTGAGTCACGCTCTCACCCTCCCGAACGAAGGACGATACGCTGATAAGTTAATTGCGACCATTACGAACCAATAGACTACGCTGTTATAATGTCACTGTTCCCTGTCTTGAGATAAAGTGCCTTTGTGGCGTGACATTGAGACTGAACTTGACAAGCCATCACACACTCAGCATAAGAATTGGCCTTCACTTTCTGCCATCAGACACTTTTTATATCATTGTCGTTTTTTAAATAAATCTGACAAAATGAATCAAATTAAAATCTGAAGAAAATATGCTCTATTTTGCATAGAAAAATGTATGCTTCCACGCTTTCACATTCTCATTAACGATTAGTTGTGTCTCCTCGTTAATAAAATGTCAGCAGCTGTTTCTGCTTTAAAGGGGAGTTACAATGTGAAAGCATCCAGGTAGCAATTACAGATATAGGATCTTAATTTAAGCCAGTTTGCTACAGCAGGAAAATAATCCTGCAGCAACAGGAAATGTAAATTATTATGTGGATTATAATTAATGGACATTTTTGTAGGGGTTGATACATTTTTCGTAAGGGAAAATCAAGTCTGATATTTCTACGAGGAAATCACAAAGTTCAGAAGCCTTTTTAAACCGCAAATACACTACACGTTTTACATTTCCTGCATTGAAGGAAATGTCTCCTGCAACAGGGTGATCAGATTAATATCTTACATCTGTACTGTTGGTCTAGATGTTCTCTGAATATGTTCCTGTTAACAAATCAACAGGGCTTGAAGCCTAGTTCTGTATGTTTATTCATTGCTTGCATAGCATGCTATCTGTGGCCCTTGATTAGATATTCATTCAAGCCTAGTTCTGTATGTATATTCATTGCTTGCATAGCATGCTATCTGTGGCCCTTGATTAGATATTCATTCAAGCCCTGTTGATTTGCATCACACAATACTCCTCCAATATCTCATGAGAAGAAACACCCTCACCTTTATTATTATGTGACATTTTATTCATGTTTTCTTCTCTTCCATTTTTTTCCTTAAATACATGTATCTTGATAAACTGTTTCATGCATCTTTCTCTGTTCTCCGCATTGCATTACTAATTCAGACGCTTCCTTTGCATTGACGTGCTCTGCCATGCCACGTAATGCTCTCATGTACCATTCCCTAGTACAGTACATAAACCATTGAGCCATTGTGCGCACCTGCTCTGTCCTCTCATCACCTCATGTGTGCCTTTTAGACGGGGGAGATAAATGTTTGCTGTCACAGTCCAACCTCCTACCTATTAGCTTTAGCAAAATGGCTGTGAATGTAGCTCGTTGTCTCACCCTTCTAGGTAGCAAATTGTCTGTTGTTAATTGTATATACAGTGTCCAGTGTGCCTATTCCATGGAGACCGGAGTCTTCCTTACAGGACAATAAAAGCGAAGGTGGTTCCGAGAGTTATTAGCCTATCATCTCAGAATGAAGGCTAGGTTTGCTGATGTGCTTGTGTGAGTTGTCCTGTGCTGTGTGTTTGACTCTGTTTGGCAACAGGCCCCGGGCACCCTGACCAGGAGCAGCCAGCCTGTGATATAAGCCCCTGGCAGTTCGGAGACCTTTGGAAAACACCTGAAGGGGAACTGGGGGTTAAGGCTTGGGCACACAGGTTGTTACTTGTGTGCACATATGGCAGACTCTACAAACACTCCAACTAGCCGTGCATGAGGCCGGTTACACGGCAACACCGTCAATCATTCATTATCTAGCGTTTGGATCAAGCTGACATGGATGCTTGTTTGAAGCACGCAGTTCAGGTGGAATAATAACCGACATCTCAAGAGTGTCTCTCAATATAATATTTTGTTTACATTCACACAATTTCAAAGCAGCCAGGGCATTACAAAGCAATTTATAGGCATTTTTGAATGTGCACTGGGGTCTGAAATTTGGAATTTGTTGAATCTTATCAGGGAAAGCGTGCCATGTAGAAAATCAACAGGAAAAGATAGCGAGGTACAGGTGTTTTTTCCTAGTCCTAGAAGAGCCTAGTTCTGTATGTATCGAGTCCTTGTAATGGTAGCATGAGATTATGGCAACGACATGCTCCTGCCTCCAGTGATGGGCCATGATTAATAACTAGGACCATGTTTGTCAATGCCAGAAAGCGGTGGGGAAAAGACATAAGAGCATGAACAGAATTAAAGAAGTAGAAGGGGGCAGGACGGCGGTTCATTCCCTGCTACTTGGTTTTTATTACCTAATCATTACATGGATGTGCAGTATTGTGCATTTTCAATATTGCTTATTATGGAAGGACTTGAATACCCCACGGTAATGTAACACAGCTGCACACACCCAGGGATTGTGCTTGTCTGCTCTTCCATGGTACTCCTTTCTGCAGACTCGAAGGCAACGTTTGGAGATATGAACGCTGTGTGTGTTTCAGGTCCGCTTCCTATTGACAAAACCATTGCCTTTCAAATGAAAGCACCTCTCAGCAAAGACTGGAGCTAGAGAACAGAGATTAGCAGAGACCTACACAGTCACCATTCTTGACATGATGATCTTATCAAGGTGGAGTGTAAAACGTCAATTAGGGGAATCAAGATCTTTCAATGCCTCTCATTCTTCACCGGACGTGTTGGGGGTGTCTGGGGGGGTTTGGTGAGAGTGCGCGTCTGGGCGCGTTCGTGTGAGCATGTGCGTGTGTTGTTACGATGTCTCAAGCTGCCATCTTTCAAATGGGCCGATGATCTCAAACTTCTAGATTGCATGGACTACAGTACCATTTCATTTTCAGATGGTTAATCGCTTTGATTCATATGGCTGTCCATGCCCATCACACAGTCATCCTTCATTTCTGGATTGCCTTTGTACGAGATCAAAAGCATAGTAGCAATGCTGAAAGTCACAGCACCATTGAATGGCTATACTTTATGAGTGCATTATTTTTTTCAAGAAACTAAGCAATGTTACAGTTGACGAAGAGCTTTTTCGCAAATCTGCTGTGTAATGTCGCATGAGAACACATTTCTCCCTGAAAGTCAGCGTGAAAAATAATTGCTTCTCTGTAAAAACAATGCCAGGTTAATCTGTCTTTCCTACCACTCTCATACCAGAATATGTTTGATGTTGAATATGAAGATTGAGGAGAGCTGACATTGCCTCCTTTTTAAGAGAACTTCCGTATTTTGCTGTCTCAGTTCTCCAACATCAATCTATTTGCCTTTGATGTCTGTAATTTATGTTTTTTTTGTGCCAGAAATGCAAATATTGTTGTCTTATCCTGTGCGCTAATTCACAAGACTTACTTTACAAGAAACAACCCCCCCAAGTGAACCCTTTGTGGCCAGACAGTATCATATTACTTTACGGTAGAGATGAGGTGCAGAAAACTCTATGCAGTAAGTAATTTGTTTTTTGCAGCACCTCTTTACTGTAAAGTATCCTGATTGATTCATTGAATTCATTAAATAATTAAAAAGTAGTATGTTACTCCAGCCTGAAGACAACATTGCATACATAAAAAATGACCGAGGACATTAACACAACACAATAAAGGCTGAAGGCTTTTTGGCCACAAAGGGTTAATACACTGTGTGTACTAAACATTAAGAATAGCTTCCTAATATTGAGTTGCACCCCCTTTTGCCCCCCAGAACAGCCTCAATTTGTTGGGGCGGGACGCTGGCCCATGTTGACTCCAATACTTCCCACAGTTGTGTTAAGTTGGCTGGCTAGATGTCCACGGGAAACTGTTGAGCGTGAAAAACCAGCAGTGTTGCCGTTCTTGACACACTCAAACCGGTGCCCCTGGCACGTACTACCATACCCCGTTCAAGGTCACTTCATATTTTGTCTTGCACATTCTCCTCTCCTTCATCTACACTGACTGAAGTAGACTTAACAATTGGCTTCAATAAAGGATCATAGCTTTCACCTGGGTTCCCCTTGTCACTTTATGCCATGGAAAGAGCAGATGTCCTTAATGCAAAGTTTTATTTTTAACAATCTCTGCAGATTACATTCATGGGGAATTCAAACACAAAGCAAATGAATGATTCAATCAAACATGCAGCACCATTTCGAGTTAGCATCACCAAATGGATTCAGGAACTGATATCAGGTAGATCCCTCACAGATGTTTCTAGTTCTCTAAATTAGACACATGTCAGAAGGCACATAACTAAATATTTCAGGAATCTGAAGTGGTGCTTGTGGATATAATTGTAGATTATGGTACCCATGATTAGATGCCTTTAAGCTCAAAGCATTCTGGGAAAGCTCAATAACCTTTGTAAGATTCATCATCAGTCACTCAAGTATTTTAATTTGTCTTTCCAGTGGCTTAATACTATTATTATTAAGGACTTCAATAAGACCAGCAGGCAATCTGAAGTTGGATTGATGAAAAGTCTACTAAGTACTTCCACCCCTTGCCATTATAATAATACTGCATTTGCCGGTTGTGACAGCAACCGGAACTGACTTTTCGTAGCAGGTTAGGATAGCATTTTAGCTATCCCTAACCCTTTTCTTAACCTTAACCGAAGCCTCCTAACCTGCCATGTTAATTATCCTAACCTGCTGAGTAAATTCTCTAACCTGCTACGAAAAAGTAACTTCCGGTCTTAGCTGTGCTCCCTCTGATCAAAATCTAATTTGTCTTTGCCCGGTTTCCAAAAAGCATCTTAAGGCTAGGTTCATTGTTACACCCATCGTCAAATCTCCCAGCTGTTTCGCAAAACCCTACTGATTGCCTATTTTTTGTTTGTTGTCATTTAGCAGACACTCTACTTACAGTAGTGAGTGCATGGATTTTCATACAGGTCCCCTGTGGGAATCAAACCCACAACCCTAGCGTTGCAAGTACCATGCTCTACCAACTGAGCTACACAGGACTGACATACATTGTGCTAGAAAACTCTCGTATTTTAACGAGACCACTCATAGAACAGCTAAGCGTGTCCATTGATTCTTTTTTGCCGTCCCGTGTCAATTTATACACAGAAATCTCGGCTAAACATAGAATCACATGGTTTATCCGTCTTTGTGACCGCCGATGACTACAATACAAAGTTGCCAATGTCTTTGCAAATGATTCAAATAAGCTAAGTATAAAAATATGCTTCAGATGAAAACCTAGATGACTGCATTAAAATAAACAGTAGGCTATAGGCCTATTTCAATCATATTGAAATACATTTCATGTTCAGTCAATTGAGTTATATGTTGCTACTTGTAGGCTACTGTCTTTATTTGTATCAATATATTTCATGATGTGTAGTCTAACGTGAGCAATGATGTGCCAAACCTTGATGTAGTGCAATATAATAGGATAAGCATTAGAATAAGCCGCCTCAATATTTGCAGCCGTACGTGGTAATCTCTCGAGGAGTTGATCCGTCATCAGTATTGTGAAATAATTCTAAGATTTGAATAGAGAAAGCTGATCCAAGAGCAGCACTCCCTTTTCTTTCGATCCTATCAGTATCGACACATGCTCCAGCGACGCACTTAGCGACCGTTCTCTCTGCATGCTGTTTTGGGAAACACATGTAGCAACTTCGGCTGTTGTAGGAAAGATGAATTGTTAAAACAAACGTAAGCCTAAATTCCATCGCTATCGTTAAGGTCTCATTTGTCTTCTGACCTCAATGGGACTTCCTGGATAAAAAAAGGTTAAAAAAAAACGTCTTTTCGTAACATGTCAGATATTCACACGTGACATGACGGTAAACTAAATTAAATAAAATGACACACAGATCCAACATTGTTTATTTGCATTTGGATGGTGATTAAATATTTATTTCACTGGTACTTTATGTCAAAGTCGGTAATTGTATATTCAGAGTGTTGAAACTCTTTCTGATAGGCATTAAGTACACTGATGCATTACCTCTTCCTCACAGCCGTACTGCCTTGCAGGTATATTGTAAAGAGGGATAGGCTAGGCTTAACATTCCACCAGAGTTCATTAAGCTTCATTTTCCATTTTATCTCTTCTGAAGTGGGCCATTAAATGCGTCTGGGTAACTGATCGGTTAATCTCCCAATGATTTATGTGGCAGACAAACTGAGGACTTAACCAAGGCTCCGAAGGCATTGATTACTGACATGGTTAATTGGCTAAACCCACTGGTACATTGAGACGGGATTATTGGAAATGTCAAATCAAGCGCCTCATTTGCATTCCTGATGTATGGTGTCTATTCCAGCTTCTGCCCAGGAAGCACAACTTGACACAAACCATAGAGAAAGGCTGGGAGTTCTGCCTCAAATTTGCAACTGATCATCTGTCCTACTGAGATGTTGGCTCACTTGAGATTTCAAGTTTTTTTTGTTGCAACAAGGGCTAACATCCCTCTGTCCAATGAACTTAGTTGACTTGGGTTGAATAGAGGACAAGTGTTGGGAGTATCCATGCTATGACTCAGGGTCAATACTCTTATAGGGGAACAGTGTTGTTACACTTAAACCTGACCGTTTTAGGTGTCCTTCATCGAACAGTGTGTTGTTCGAAAATCGATAGAACTCTCATGGTGCAATTTTGCTCCACAATTACCCACAGTGTAGAATGGGAGGAAGTTCAGAAGCATGTTCAAATGGAGCATTGTTGTTGACAGGTGTATAAAATCGAGCACACAGCCAAGTCAGTTCGTCAAATTTCTGCCCTGCTAGAGTTGCCCCGGTCAACTGTAAGTGCTGTTATTGTGGAAACGTCTAGGAGCAACAATGGCTCAGCTGTGAAGTGGTAGGCCACACAAACTCACAGAATGGGATCGCTGAGTGCTGAAGCACGTAGCGCGTAAACATTTTCAGTCCTCTGTTGCAACACTCACTACCGAGTTCTAAACTGCCTCTGGAAGCAACGTCAGCACAAGAACTGTTCATCGGGAGCTTCATTAAATGGGTTTCTATAGCCAAACATCAGTGCCTGACCTCACTAATGCTCTTGTGGCTGAATGGAAGCAAGTCCCTGCAGCAATGTTCCAACATCTAGTGGAAAGCCTTCCCAGAAGAGTGGAGGCTGTTATAGCGGCAAAGATGGGACCAACTCCATATTAATGCCCATGATTTTGGAATGAGATGTTTGACGAACAGGTGTCAACATACTTTTGGTCACGTAGTGTAGGTGGTGTTATTGTTGTGGCACCTCTTGTCATCTCAGGAAGTTACTGTAGTTCCACACAAGCTGTCTCACAATTAATTATTTCACAATGTAACAAACTCATCATCTAAAACTACATTTTTCTCTAAAGATTTAGTATCCATAGAACCTCTGTGAAGTATGTGGAGCTTTCGTGACTGACTGGGTTCAACTTGATATCTGTATGCCACAAGACTTTGTAAGTCCACTAAATGAGGTCAGGGAGCTAACCCAATTCTTCAGGTCTCCAGCAACACAGTACCACCTGGGTTCCCCTTCACCCCCCCCCCCCCCCCCCCCCGTTGACCTACACTTCACAGAGAACCATATGGGTCACCCTTCACCCCCCGTTAAACTCCACTTCACAGAGAACCATCTGGGTCACCCTTCACCCCCCTTTGACCTCCATTTCACAGAGAACCATCTGGGTTACCCTTCACCCCCGTTGACCTCCATTTCACAGAGAACCATCTGGGTTACCCCTCACCCCCATTGACTTCCACTTCACAGAGAACCATCTGGGTTACCCTTCACCCCCGTTAACCTCCACTTCACAGAGAACCATCTGGGTCACCCTTCACCCCCGTTAACCTCCACTTCACAGAGAACCATCTGGGTCACCCTTCACCCCCGTTGACTTCCACTTCACAGAGAATCATCTGGGTCAAGGCACAGGGTTCTTGTGTTCGCCAGCTGAGCTAAAGCCTAGGCATGAGCTCAGGGAACTAAAGCCTAGGCATGAGCTCAGGGAACTACAGCATAGGCATGAGCTCAGGGAACTAAAGGCTTGAGCTCAGGGAACTAAAGCCTAGGCATGAGCTCAGGGAACTACAGCATAGGTATGAGCTCTTCGACTGTCCCCATAGGAGAACGATTTGAAGAACCCTTTTTGGTTACTTTAAAGTACTACTTAAGTAGTTTTTTGGGGGATCTGTAATTTACTTTACTATTTACATTTTTGATCACTTGTAATTTTACTTCACTACATTCCTAAAGAAATAATGTACTTTTTACTCTATACATTTTCCCTGACACCCAAAAGTACTTGTACAATGTTTCATGCTTAGCAGGACATGAAAATGGTCCAATTCACACACATCAAGAGAACATCCCTGGTCATCCCTACTGATTATTTATGTGGAATCAGTAAACACACATGCTTTGTTTGTAAATTATGTTTGTGTGTTGGAGAGTGCCCCTATCTATCTGCAAATTTAAAAAACAAGAAAATGGTGCTGTCTGGTTTGCTTAGTATAAGGAATTTGAAATTATTTAGACTTTAACTTTTGATACTTAAGTATACTTTAGCAATTACATTTCCGTTTGACACTTAAGTATATTTAAAACCAAATACTTTTAGACTTTTACTCAAGTAGTAATTTACTGGGTGACTTTCACTTTTACCTGGGTAATTTTCTATTAAGGTATCTTTACCTTCACTCAAGTATGACAATTGGGTACTTTTTCCACCACTGGGACCGAGTTTGAGAAACGCTGCTCTAGCCATTGTTTCCCCACTTACTTCCACCAAATCAAATCAAAGTGTATTTGTCACGTGCGCCGAATACAACACCTTACAGTGAAATGCTTACCATCCAGCGCCATCATTTGATCATTATCTTATCTTGGCATACTCAGCATGAAGACCCCTGCACTTCACTACTGTTTGTAAAAGCCTCAGCAATGAGTGCCCATCTACATCAACCATGTTCAGTCATGACAGTCCTTCTCCTCATCTATCAGCACAAGGCTCCCTGAAAAAAACTCTGAAAACCCCGACAAAGGCTACTCTTAAATTAGACGGAGAAATACAAATTAAAAGAGTATGAAGAGTAGGTTAATGATTGTATTTGAAAATCCCTCATTAATATAATTCAAAGCAGTGTGGAATAGAGAGGGAATGAGGAAGTCGGGTATAAATAATGCATTGTCTCATCATGTTTCATTTGATGAGCGCACCACCGGCCAGGGTTGTATCAAATACGGTTATCCCTCCTTAATCCTCTACACTCTTAGAAAAAAGGTGTTATCTAGAACCTAAAAGGGTACTTTAGCTGTCCTCATAGGAGAACCCTTTGAATAACTCTTTTTGGTTCCAGGTACAATCATTTTGTGTTTTATTTCTACAGAGGGCTCTACATGGAACCCAAAAGGGTTCTACCTGGAACCAAAATGTGTTCTCCTATGAGGACAGCCGAATCACCATATTGGAACCCTTTTTTATAAGAGTGTAAAGAAACAGCAGATTCAGAAGAACACTTGAAGACGATATAAGCCTAATTTTGCCAGCTGTCACGTCATTGTATTGAGACAGATAGAGAGCTGTAAAATGACTTGGGACAGGCTCCCCAAAGCAGAGATAGATTGTTATGGGGGAGTTGGCCCCACAATAGTATATGCATTGGTGGAAGCTCAATATTAGATCCAAATCACCCTACCATATCTAAGCCAATATGACACCAGGGTCGATGAAAATTTGATTGGAGGTACACAACACACTCCCTGCCTCTCAGCCATTACAGAGGGACACATACCGGATTTTTAACAGGTTCGTTATCATTAGGAAATATCTAGGCGTCGGATAAGAACGAGACTGCAGCGTCCATAAAGTGACCATTAGACTTGCCTCCTTTCGGACTGAATAAGTTTGTAGGGGCAACAGTTTTGATTAAATCTATAGTTTATCACTCTCACGTGCTCATTTCTGTTCGTTAAGAACCAAATATATGCTACCTTTTTGTAGCATTTCTGACAAGGCTAAAACAAATTCAGAGGAATCTCAGATTTCTAAAACCAGACAAATGAACTTGGGTTGTGCAGCAACAGAGCTAGTAGCTAGCTAAAACCAGTCAAATGAGAGGCAAGCTACAAGCATAGGAAGCTAGCTATATTTGGCTATGGAAGCTTTTTCCCCATTGCTGAAGTCCTCTGTGTCAACTGTTTGCCTTGACACTTCCGTGTAATCAGAGCACGATCAAATAAGCACAGATAAGATGACGAACGTCCTTGGCTGCTATTGCCAGTTAGCTAGCTACAAGCCAACAAGGCTGTAACGTTACCTGTATGGACAGATCGCGATGCACTAGCACAACTCAATATTTACAACATCTCCCACATTCTTCCAAAAAGTACAGCTAGTTGCTAGCAAGCTAGCTAAGTAAAGTTCATAGTCAACACCAAACTTTGGGAAACTGCCACGCTCCTAGTGTATAATACATGCAATGGGCATTGCTCATCTAGCGTTAACGTTAGCTAACATTTCTCCATACGCTAATCAACCTGGCTTGCTTAGCAATGTAGCAAGCTAACATTACAGCTCTTACCTTATGCATTGATTCAGTCCACTCCCTCCTGTCAATGCATTTTTTTCTTGTCTTTATAATCCACATATGCGCTGACTGATTAACACAGTGTGAAGTTACTATGCAATGTATTCCTGAAAATCTGAAGTTGCCCTCCAAGTGAAAGGTAGCCAGGGGGGTGCAGGGGCAGCCAGGTTAAACAACACCAACATCATTGCTTGCTTGCGTGACCTTTGCCCAATCAAAATAACTTGGTTAGCTATATGACTGTTTTCAACACATCAACTGTTTAAGTCCCCCAAAAAATGGCAAGCAAAAAAAGAAATGTTCAGTCAGTACTGAGGAATTGAACAACAAGAAAACCTTCCTGTCATCACCAGACTTTCTCCAGATATTGCGTTCGTGACAGTGTTCGTAGCATAAGCGTCAACGTCACCACCATGGAATCTGAAGGTCCATGGTTTGCCTCTTGGAGAAGATATTTTGACCATTGTTTTGACACCCCTCTCCCAGTCTCGACACACACACACACTGGCCCGCACACGCATGGTGTGTGCTTATTCCCCCCCCCCCACACCGAGCACGCCATTTTCATGCTTGTGTGACACTTTTGATATTCTGGATTTCCCCTGATTGTCTATGCAATTAAAATGGAGGTCAAAATAAAAAGGGAAATAAAAGTATTATCTGAGTTTTGGAAGGGGGCGAAGGACACTGTCTCCCAGTGTCCTAGCTAGCTACCGGTTTTTGCCCCCACCTCCTTCCTACCTGCTGTGTACTGGATTCCTTCTAGCTAGCTAACTAGCTGGCTAGCTAGTTAACTAACTAGCACACTGTGTCCTTTGCTCCCGCCTGTCCTCGCCGTTGTTAACAGAACTGCGGGAAAGCAGTGCCCAACAGGCGGGGGTGAAGGAAACTGTCTACTGACGTCTTAGCTATCGTTAGTTAGCTAGCTACCTATCCCGCCTGCCCTGTACCAAAGTCCAAGCTAGCTAACTAGCACCCAGTGTCTTTTGCTAACGTCTGCCGAAAATCTGCCCTCGCCGTCGAAAACGTGCCCGAAAGGCGAGAGGGAAGGACACTGTCTACCATTGTCCTAGCTAGCTACTGGTGTTGTCGCCCCCTCCACTTCTTCTGTGGTGTTTATCGGCGGTTAGCATCCAATGTTATGGATTGTACTGGAGCCCTCCCGCCTGTGTACCGGGTCCTAGCGTAAATATTGACCAATTATAAGTATAAAGACGGGTTCCTGAAGATGCAGGAATGCCCACATGCAAGAATGCCCTTTGTTGGCTACCCTTCTCCGTCTTGCTACTACGGAGGAGAGAACGGTGGAGATAGACCAACAGAGAAAGGGTTCCGGTGGTAAGACAGTAGACCAACAGAGAAAGAGTTATGGTGGTAATAGAACAGAGAAAGGGTTCTGGTGGTAATACAGTGGACCAACAGAGAAAGAGTTCCTGTGGAAATAGACCAACAGAGAAAGGGTTCCGGTGATAATACAGTAGACCAACAGAGAAAGGGTTACGCTGGTAATACAGTAAACAAACAGAAAGGGTTCTGGTGGTAATAGACCATCAGAGATAGGGTTCCGCTGGTGACCAACAGAGAAATGGTTCTGGTGGTAATACAGTGGACCAAAAGAGAAAGGGTTCCACTGGCAAAACAGTAGCCCAACAGAGAAAGGGTTCAAGTAGTAATACAGTCGACCAAAAGATAATGGGTTCCGCTGGTAATACAGTAGACCAACAGAGAAAGGGTTTCAGAGGTAATTTACCAACAGAGAAAGTGTTCCGGTGGTAATCGACCAACAGAGGAAGGGTTCCGGTGGTAACATACCAACAGAGAAAGGGTTCCGGTGGTGATACAGTAGACCAACAGAGAAATGGTTCCGGCGGTAATACAGTAAACACAAAGAGAAAGGGTTCCGGTGGTAATAGACCAACAGTTAAAGGGTTCTGGTGGTAATAAAGTAGACCAACAGAGACAGGGTTCCGGTTGTAATACAGTAGACCAATAGAGAAAGGGTTCCGGTGGTAATACAGGAGACCAACAGAGAAAGGGTTCTGATCGTAACAGACCAACAGAGAAAGGGTTCCGGTGGTAATAGACCAACAGTTAAAGGGTTCTGGTGGAAATAAAGTAGACCAACCGAGACAGGGTTCCGGTTGTAATACAGTAGACCAATAGAGAAAGGGTTCTGATCGTAACAGACCAACAGAGAAAGGGTTCCGGTGGTAATACAGTAGACCAACAGAGAACGGGTTCCTCTGGTAATACAGTAAACAAACAGAGAAAGGGTTCCGGTGTTATTAGACCAACATAGAAAGGGTTCTGGTGGTAATAGACCATCAGCGATAGGGTTCCGCTGGTGACCAACAGAGAAATGGTTCTGGTGGTAATACAGTGGACCAAAAGGAAAAGGGTTCCGCCGGCAATACAGTAGTCCCAAAAGAGAAAGGTTTCTAGTGGTAATAGACCAAGAGAGATATGGTTCCGGTGGTAATACAGTAGACCAAACAGAGAAAGGGTTTCAGAGGTAATTTACTAACAGAGAAAGTGTTCCGGTGGTAATCGACCAACAGAGGAAGGGTTCCGGTGGTAACATACCAACAGAGAAAGGGTTCCGGTGGTAATACAGTCGACCAAAAGAGAAAGGGTTCTGGTGGTAATACAGTAGTGTTACTGTTTTCTTTCGTCAAAGGAGAGGCAGACCAAAATGCAGCGTGGTTATTTTGATTCATGGTTCTTTAATAAAGAAACTACACGTGAACAAACTAACAAAACAAGAACCGTGAAAACATAAACAGCCTTATCTGTTGCAAACAAACACTGAGACAGGAACAATCACCAACGAAACACTCAAAGAATATGGCTGCCTAAATATGGTTCCCAATCAGAGACAACGATAAACACCTGCCTCTGATTGAGAACCACTTCAGGCAACCATAGACTTTTCTAGACAACCCCCTCTATACCACAATCCCAATACCTACAAAAACCCCAAGACAAAACACACCACATAATTAACCCATGTCACACCCTGGCCTGACCAAAATAATAAAGAAAAAACAAAATACTAAGACCAGGGCGTGACAAGTAGACCAACAGAGAAATGGTTCCGGCGGTAATACAGTAAACAAAAACAGAAAGGGTTCCGGTGGTAATAAAGTAGACCAACAGAGACAGGGTTTCGGTTATAATACAGTAGACCAACAGAGAAAGGGTTCTGGTGGTAAAACAGTGGACCAAAAGAGAAAGGGTTCTGCTGGTAATACAGTCGACCAAAAGAGAATGGGTTCCAGTGGTAATACAGTAGTCCCAGCAGAGAAAGGTTTCTAGTGGTAATAGACCAACAGAGATATGGTTCCGGTGGTAATACAGTAGACCAACAGAGAAAGGCTTTCAGAGGTAATTTACCAACAGAGAAAGTGTTCAGGTGGTAATAGACCAACAGAGAAAGGGTTTCGATGGTAATACCCTAGACATACAGAGAACGGGTTCCTCTGGTAATACAGTAGACAAACAGAGAAAGCATTCTGCTGTAAATAAAGTAGCCCAATAGAGAAAGGGTTCCGGTGGCAAAACAGTAGACCAACAGATAAAGGGTTCTGCTGGTAATACAGTAGACCAACGGAGAAAGGGTTCCGGTGGTAATAGACCAACAGAGAAAGGGTACGGTGGTATTAGAGCAGACCAACAGAGAAAGGGTTCAGGTGGTATTGCAGTAGAACAACAGAGAAAGGGTTCCAGTAGTGATACAGTAGACCAAAAGAAAAAAGGTTACAGTGGTAATGCAGTAGACCAACAGAGAAAGGGTTCCAGTGGTAATACAGTAGGCCAACAGAGAAAGGGTTCTGGTGTTATTAGACCAACAGAGAAAGGGTTCTGGTGGTAATAGACCATCAGAGATAGGGTTCCGCTGTTAATACAGTAGCCCAACAGAGAAAGGTTTCTAGTGGTAATACAGTCGACCAAAAGAGAATGGGTTCCAGTGGTAATACAGTAGTCCCAGCAGAGAAAGGTTTCTAGTGGTAATAGACCAACAGAGATATGGTTCCGGTGGTAATACAGTAGACAAACAGTGAAAGGGTTCCGCTGGTAATACAGTAGACCAACAGAGAAAGAGATCCGCTGGTAATACAGTAGACCAACAGAGAAAGGGTTCTGGTAGTAATACAGTAGACCAACAGAGAAAGGGTTCTGGTGGTAATAGACCAACAGAGAAAGGGTTCCTCTGGTAATACAGTAAACAAACAGAGAAAGGGTTCCGGTGTTATTAGACCAACAGAGAAGGGGTTCTGGTGGTAATAGACCATCAGAGATAGGGTTCCGCTGGTGACCAACAGAGAAATGGTTCTGGTGGTAATACAGTGGACCAAAAGAGAAAGGGTTCCGCTGGCAATACAGTAGCCCAACAGAGAAAGGGTTCCAGTAGTAATACAGTCGACCAAAAGAGAATGGGTTCCAGTGGTAATACAGTAGTCCCAACAGAGAAAGGTTTCTAGTGGTAATAGACCAACAGAGATATGTTTCCGGTGGTAATACAGTAGACAAACAGTTAAAGGCTTCCACTGGTAATACAGTAGACCAACAGAGAAAGGGTTTCAGAGGTAATTTACCAACAGAGAAAGTGTTCCGGTGTTAATGGATCAACAGAGGAAGGGTTCCGGTGGTAACATACCAACAGAGAAAAGGTTCCGGTTATAATACTGTCGACCAAAAGAGAAAAGGTTCTGGTGGTAATACAGTAGACCAACAGAGACAGGGTTCCGGTTATAATACAGTAGACCAATAGAGAAAGGTTTCTGGTCGTAATAGACCAACAGATAAAGCTTTTTGCTGGTAATAAAGTTGCCCAATAGAGAAAGGGTTCCGGTGGTACCAGACCAACAGAGAAAGCGTTCCAGTGGTAATAGACCAACAGAGAAAGGGTTACGGTGGTATTAGAGCAGACCAATAGAGAATGGGTTTCGGTGATAGAACAGTAGACTAACAGATAAAGCCTTCCGGTGGTAATCGAGAAGACCAACTGAGAAAGGGTTCCGGTGGTAATATACCAACAAAGAAAGGGTTCCGCTGGTATTGCAGTAGAACAACAGAGAAAGGGTTCCAGTAGTAATACAGTAGACCAAAACAGAAAAGGTTACAGTGGTAATACAGTAGACCAAAACAGAAATGGTTCCAGTGGTAATAGACCAATAGAGAAATGGTTCCGGTGGTAATACAGTAGACCAACAGAGAAAGGGTTCCGGTGTTATTAGACAAACAGAGATATGGTTCTGGTGGTAATACAGTGGACCAAAAGAGAAAGGGTTCCACTGGTAATACAGTAGCCCAACAGAGAAAGGGTTCCATTAGTAATACAGTCGACCAAAAGAGAATGGGTTCCAGTGGTAATAGAGTAGTCCCAGCAGAGAAAGGTTTCTAGTGGTAATAGACCAACAGAGATATGGTTATACAGTAGACAAACAGTGAAAAGATTCCACTGGTAATACAGTAGACCAACAGAGAAAGGGTTCCGGTGGTAATAGACCAACAAAGAAAGGGTTCCGCTGGTATTGCAGTAGAACAACAGAGAAAGGGTTCCAGTAGTAATACAATAGACCGAAATAGAAAAGGTTACAGTGGTAATACAGTAGACCAACAGAGAAAGGGTTCCAGTGGTAATAGACCAATAGAGAAATGGTTCCGGTGGTAATACAGTAGACCAACAGAGAAAGGGTTCCGGTGTTATTAGACCAACAGAGAAAGGGTTCCGCTGGTAATAAAGTAGCCTAATAGAGAAAGGTTTCCGGTGGTACTAGACCAACACAGAAAGGGTTCCAGTGGCAAAACAGTAGACCAACAGAGAAAGGGTTCCGGTGGTAATACAGTAGACCAACAGAGAAAGGGTTATTGCGGTAATAGACCAACAGAGAAATGTTTCCGGTGGTAATACAGTAGACCAACAGAGTAAGGGTTCTGGTGTTATTAGACCAAGAGAGAAAGGGTTCTGGTGGCAATAGACCATCAGAGATAGGGTTCCGCTTGTAATACAGGTGACCAACAGAGAAATGGTTGTGGTAATAAAGTGGACCCAAAGAGAAAGGGTTCCGCTGGTAATACAGTTGACCAAAAGATAATGGGTTCCAGTGGTAATACAGTAGTCCCAGCAGCGAAAGGGTTCCACTGGTAATGCAGTAAACAAAAAGAGAAAGGGTTCCGGTGGTAATAGACCAACAGTTAAAGGGTTCTGGTGGTAATAAAGTAGACCAACAGAGACAGGGTTCTGGTCGTAATAGACCAACAGAGAAAGGGTTCCGGTGGTAATACCCTAGACATATAGAGAATGGGTTTCCCTGGTAATACAGTAGACAAACAGTGAAAGTGTTTTGCTGGTAATAAAGTGTCCCAATAGAGAAAGGGTTCCGGTGGTACCAAACCAACACAGAAAGGGTTCCAGTGGCAAAACAGTAGGCCAACTGATAAAAGGTTCCGCTGGTAATACAGTAGACCAGCAAAGAAAGCGTTCCAGTGGTAATAGACCAACAGAGAAAGGGTTACGGTGGTATTAGAGCAGACCAACAGAGAATGGGTTCCGGTGATAGTACAGTAGACCAACAGATAAAGCCTTCCGGTGGTAATCCAGAAGACCGACAGAGAAAGGGTTCCCCTGGTATTGCAGTAGAACAACATATAAATGGTTCCGGTGTTATTAGACCAACAGAGATATGGTTCTGGTGGTAATACAGTGGACCAAAAGAGAAAGGGTTCCGCTGGTAATACAGTAGCCCAACAGAGAAAGGGTCTGGTGTTATTAGACCAACAGAGATATGGTTCTGGTGGTAATACAGTGGACCAAAAGAGAATGGGTTCCAGTGGTAATACAGTAGCCCAACAGAGAAAGGGTTCCGGTGTTATTAGACCAACAGAGATATGGTTCCGGTGGTAATACAGTAGACAAACTGTGAAAGGATTCCGCTGGTAATACAGTAAACAAACAGAGAAAGGGTTCAGGTGGTAATAGACCAACAGATAAAGGGTTCCGGTGGTAATACAGTAGAACAACAGAGAAAGGGTTCCGCTGGTAATGCAGTAAACAAACAGAGAAAGGGTTCAGGTGGTAATAGACCAACAGAGAAAGGGTTTCGGTGTTAATACATTATAACATCAGAGAAAGGGTTCCGCTGGTAATACAGTAAATGTAAGGGTTTTCCTATGGTGAAGGAGAAGCGGACCAAAATGCAGCGTGGTTGTTATTCATTGTACTTTAATAAAGAAACTGTACGTGAATAAACTAACAAAACAACAAACGTGCGAAAACCTAAAATAGTCCTATCTGGTGCAAACACAGAGACAGGAACAATCACCCACAAACACACAGTGAAACCCAGGCTACCTAAGTATGATTCTCAATCAGAGACAACTATTGACACCTGCCTCTGATTGAGAACCATACTAGGCCGAAACATAGAAATACCCAAAACCTAGAAAAACAAACATAGACTGCCCACCCAACTCACGCCCTGACCATACTAAATAAATACAAAACAAAGGAAATAAAGGTCAGAACGTGACAGTAAGCAAACAGAGAAAGGGTTCTGGTGGTAATAGACCATCAGAGATAGGGTTCCGCTGGTGACCAACAGAGAAATGGTTCTGGTGGTAATACAGTGGACCAAAAGAGAAAGTGTTCCGCTGGCAATACAGTAGCCCAACAGAGAAAGGGTTCCAGTAGTAATACAGTCGACCAAAAGAGAATGGGTTCCAGTGGTAATACAGTAGTCCCAACAGAGAAAGGTTTCTAGTGGTAATAGACCAACAGAGATATGGTTCCGGTGGTAATACAGTCGACAAACAGAGAAAGCGTTCCGCTGGTAATAAAGTAGCCTAATAGAGAGAGGTTTCCGGTGGTACTAGACCAACACAGAAAGGGTTCCAGTGGCAAAACAGTAGACCAACAGATAAAGAGTTCCGCTGGTAATACAGTAGACCAACAGAGAAAGGGTTCCGATGGTAATACAGTAGACCAACAGAGAAAGGGTTCTGGTGGTAATAGACCATCAGAGATAGGGTTCCGCTGGTGACCAACAGAGAAATGGTTCTGGTGGTAATACAGTAGACAAACAGCCGAAAGGGTTCCACTGGTAATACAGTAAACCAACAGAGAAAGGGTTTCAGAGGTAATTTACCAACAGAGAAAGTGTTCAAGTGGTAATAGACCAACAGATAAAGGGTTCCGGTGGTAATACAGTAAACAAACAGAGAAAGGGTTCCGGTGGTATTAGACCAACAGATAAAGGGTTCCGGTGGTAATACAGTAGACCAACAGAGAAAGGGTTCCGGTGGTAATAGACCAACAAAGAAAGGGTTCCGGTGGTAATACAGCAGACCAACAGATAAAGGGTTCCGTTGGTAATACAGTAGACCAACAGAGAA
Source organism: Oncorhynchus mykiss (assembly GCF_013265735.2). NCBI lineage: Eukaryota > Metazoa > Chordata > Actinopteri > Salmoniformes > Salmonidae > Oncorhynchus > Oncorhynchus mykiss. The sequence goes on along the minus strand of NC_048578.1, from coordinate 23,428,988 downwards.
AGGGTTCCGGTGGTAATAGACCAACAAAGAAAGGGTTCCGCTGGTATTGCAGTAGAACAACAGAGAAACGGTTCCAGTAGTACTTCAATAGACCAAAATAGAAAAGGTTACAGTGGTAATACAGTAGACAAACAGAGAAAGGGTTCCAGTGGTAATAGACCAATAGAGAAATGGTTCTGGTGGTAATACAGTAGACCAACAGAGAAAGGGTTCCGGTGTTATTAGACCAACAGAGAAATGGTTCCGCTGGTAATAAAGTAGCCTAATAGAGAAAGGTTTCCGGTGGTACTAGACCAACACAGAAAGGGTTCCAGTGGTAAAACAGTAGACCAACAGATAAAGAGTTCCGGTGGTAATACAGTAGACCAACAGAGAAAGGGTTCCTCTGGTAATACAGGGAACCAACAGAGAAAGGGTTCAGGTGGTAATAGACCATCAGAGATAGGGTTCCGCTGGTGACCAACAGAGAAATGGTTCTGGTGGTAATACAGTGGACAAAAAGAGAAAGGGTTCAGCTGGCAAAACAGTAGCCCAACAGAGAAAGGGTTCCAGTAGTAATACAGTCGACCAAAAGAGAATGGGTTCCAGTGGTAATACAGTAGTCCCAACAGAGAAAGGTTTCTAGTGGTAATAGACCAACAGAGATATGGTTCCGGTGGTAATACAGTGGACAAACAGAGAAAGCGTTCCGCTGGTAATAAAGTAGCCTAATAGAGAGAGGTTTCCGGTGGTACTAGACCAACACAGAAAGGGTTCCAGTGGCAAAACAGTAGACCAACAGATAAAGAGTTCCGCTGGTAATACAGTAGACCAACAGAGAAAGGGTTCCGGTGTTATTAGACCAACAGAGAAAGGGTTCTGGTGGTAATAGACCATCAGAGATAGGGTTCCGCTGGTGACCAACAGAGAAATGGTTCTGGTGGTAATACAGTGGACCAAAAGAGAAAAGGTTCTGCTGGTAATACAGTAGCCCAGCAGAGAAAGGGTTCCAGTAGTAATACAGTCGACCAAAAGATAATGGGTTCCAGTGGTAATACAGTAGTCCCAGCAGAGAAAGGTTTCTAGTGGTAATAGACCAACAGAGATATGGTTCCGGTGGTAATACAGTAGACAAACAGCGAAAGGGTTCCACTGGTAATACAGTAAACCAACAGAGAAAGGGTTTCAGAGGTAATTTACCAACAGAGAAAGTGTTCAGGTGGTAATAGACCAACAGATAAAGGGTTCCGGTGGTAATACAGTAGACCAACAGAGAAAGGGTTCCTCTGGTAATACAGGGAACCAACAGAGAAAGGGTTCAGGTGGTAATAGACCATCAGAGATAGGGTTCCGCTGGTGACCAACAGAGAAATGGTTCTGGTGGTAATACAGTGGACAAAAAGAGAAAGGGTTCAGCTGGCAAAACAGTAGCCCAACAGAGAAAGGGTTCCAGTAGTAATACAGTCGACCAAAAGAGAATGGGTTCCAGTGGTAATACAGTAGTCCCAACAGAGAAAGGTTTCTAGTGGTAATAGACCAACAGAGATATGGTTCCGGTGGTAATACAGTAGACAAACAGAGAAAGCGTTCCGCTGGTAATAAAGTAGCCTAATAGAGAGAGGTTTCCGGTGGTACTAGACCAACACAGAAAGGGTTCCAGTGGCAAAACAGTAGACCAACAGATAAAGAGTTCCGCTGGTAATACAGTAGACCAACAGAGAAAGGGTTCCGGTGTTATTAGACCAACAGAGAAAGGGTTCTGGTGGTAATAGACCATCAGAGATAGGGTTCCGCTGGTGACCAACAGAGAAATGGTTCTGGTGGTAATACAGTGGACCAAAAGAGAAAAGGTTCTGCTGGTAATACAGTAGCCCAGCAGAGAAAGGGTTCCAGTAGTAATACAGTCGACCAAAAGATAATGGGTTCCAGTGGTAATACAGTAGTCCCAGCAGAGAAAGGTTTCTAGTGGTAATAGACCAACAGAGATATGGTTCCGGTGGTAATACAGTAGACAAACAGCGAAAGGGTTCCACTGGTAATACAGTAAACCAACAGAGAAAGGGTTTCAGAGGTAATTTACCAACAGAGAAAGTGTTCAGGTGGTAATAGACCAACAGATAAAGGGTTCCGGTGGTAATACAGTAAACAAACAGAGAAAGGGTTCCGGTGGTATTAGACCAACAGATAAAGGGTTCCGGTGGTAATACAGTAGACCAACAGAGAAAGGGTTATTGCGGTAATAGACCAACAGAGAAATGTTTCCGGTGGTAATACAGTAGACCAACAGAGTAAGGGTTCTGGTGTTATTAGACCAAGAGAGAAAGGGTTCTGGTGGCAATAGACCATCAGAGATAGGGTTCCGCTTGTAATACAGGTGACCAACAGAGAAATGGTTGTGGTAATAAAGTGGACCCAAAGAGAAAGGGTTCCGCTGGTAATACAGTTGACCAAAAGATAATGGGTTCCAGTGGTAATACAGTAGTCCCAGCAGCGAAAGGGTTCCACTGGTAATGCAGTAAACAAAAAGAGAAAGGGTTCCGGTGGTAATAGACCAACAGATAAAGAGTTCCGCTGGTAATACAGTAGACCAACAGAGAAAGGGTTCCGATGGTAATACAGTAGACCAACAGAGAAAGGGTTCTGGTGGTAATAGACCATCAGAGATAGGGTTCCGCTGGTGACCAACAGAGAAATGGTTCTGGTGGTAATACAGTAGACAAACAGCCGAAAGGGTTCCACTGGTAATACAGTAAACCAACAGAGAAAGGGTTTCAGAGGTAATTTACCAACAGAGAAAGTGTTCAAGTGGTAATAGACCAACAGATAAAGGGTTCCGGTGGTAATACAGTAAACAAACAGAGAAAGGGTTCCGGTGGTAATACAGTAGACCAACAGATAAAGGGTTCCGCTGGTAATACAGTAGACCAACAGAGAAAGGGTTCCGGTGGTAATAGACCAACAAAGAAAGGGTTCCAGTGGTAATAGACCAATAGAGAAATGGTTCCGGTGGTAATACAGTAGACCAACAGAGAAAGGGTTCCGGTGTTATTAGACCAACAGAGAAAGGGTTCCGCTGGTAATAAAGTAGCCTAATAGAGAAAGGTTTCCGGTGGTACTAGACCAACACAGAAAGGGTTCCAGTGGCAAAACAGTAGACCAACAGAGAAAGGGTTCCGGTGGTAATACAGTAGACCAACAGAGAAAGGGTTATTGCGGTAATAGACCAACAGAGAAATGTTTCCGGTGGTAATACAGTAGACCAACAGAGTAAGGGTTCTGGTGTTATTAGACCAAGAGAGAAAGGGTTCTGGTGGTAATAGACCATCAGAGATAGGGTTCCGCTTGTAATACAGGTGACCAACAGAGAAATGGCTGTGGTAATAAAGTGGACCCAAAGAGAAAGGGTTCCGCTGGTAATACAGTTGACCAAAAGATAATGGGTTCCAGTGGTAATACAGTAGTCCCACCAGCGAAAGCGTTCCACTGGTAATGCAGTAAACAAAAAGAGAAAGGGTTCCGGTGGTAATAGACCAACAGTTAAAGGGTTCTGGTGGTAATAAAGTAGACCAACAGAGACAGGGTTCCGGTTATAATACAGTAGACCAATAGAGAAAGAGTTCTGGTCGTAATAGACCAACAGAGAAAGGGTTCCGGTGGTAATACCCTAGACATATAGAGAACGGGTTTCCCTGGTAATACAGTAGACAAACAGTGAAAGTGTTTTGCTGGTAATAAAGTGTCCCAATAGAGAAAGGGTTCCGGTTGTACCAAACCAACACAGAAAGGGTTCCAGTGGCAAAACAGTAGGCCAACTGATAAAAGGTTCCGCTGGTAATACAGTAGACCAGCAAAGAAAGCGTTCCAGTGGTAATAGACCAACAGAGAAAGGGTTACGGTGGTATTAGAGCAGACCAACAGAGAATGGGTTCCGGTGATAGTACAGTAGACCAACAGATAAAGCCTTCCGGTGGTAATCCAGAAGACCGACAGAGAAAGGGTTCCCCTGGTATTGCAGTAGAACAACATAGAAATGGTTCCGGTGTTATTAGACCAACAGAGATATGGTTCTGGTGGTAATACAGTGGACCAAAAGAGAAAGGGTTCCGCTGGTAATACAGTAGCCCAACAGAGAAAGGGTTCTGGTGTTATTAGACCAACAGAGATATGGTTCTGGTGGTAATACAGTGGACCAAAAGAGAATGGGTTCCAGTGGTAATACAGTAGCCCAACAGAGAAAGGGTTCCGGTGTTATTAGACCAACAGAGATATGGTTCCGGTGGTAATACAGTAGACAAACTGTGAAAGGATTCCGGTGGTAATACAGTAGAACAACAGAGAAAGGGTTCCGCTGGTAATACAGTAAACAAACAGAGAAAGGGTTCAGGTGGTAATAGACCAACAGAGAAAGGGTTTCGGTGTTAATACATTATAACATCAGAGAAAGGGTTCCGCTGGTAATACAGTAAATGTAAGGGTTTTCCTATGGTGAAGGAGAAGCGGACCAAAATGCAGCGTGGTTGTTATTCATTGTACTTTAATAAAGAAACTGTACGTGAATAAACTAACAAAACAACAAACGTGCGAAAACCTAAAATAGTCCTATCTGGTGCAAACACAGAGACAGGAACAATCACCCACAAACACACAGTGAAACCCAGGCTACCTAAGTATGATTCTCAATCAGAGACAACTATTGACACCTGCCTCTGATTGAGAACCATACTAGGCCGAAACATAGAAATACCCAAAACCTAGAAAAACAAACATAGACTGCCCACCCAACTCACGCCCTGACCATACTAAATAAATACAAAACAAAGGAAATAAAGGTCAGAACGTGACAGTAAGCAAACAGAGAAAGGGTTCTGGTGGTAATAGACCATCAGAGATAGGGTTCCGCTGGTGACCAACAGAGAAATGGTTCTGGTGGTAATACAGTGGACCAAAAGAGAAAGTGTTCCGCTGGCAATACAGTAGCCCAACAGAGAAAGGGTTCCAGTAGTAATACAGTCGACCAAAAGAGAATGGGTTCCAGTGGTAATACAGTAGTCCCAACAGAGAAAGGTTTCTAGTGGTAATAGACCAACAGAGATATGGTTCCGGTGGTAATACAGTCGACAAACAGAGAAAGCGTTCCGCTGGTAATGAAGTAGCCTAATAGAGAGAGGTTTCCGGTGGTACTAGACCAACACAGAAAGGGTTCCAGTGGCAAAACAGTAGACCAACAGATAAAGAGTTCCGCTGGTAATACAGTAGACCAACAGAGAAAGGGTTCCGATGGTAATACAGTAGACCAACAGAGAAAGGGTTCTGGTGGTAATAGACCATCAGAGATAGGGTTCCGCTGGTGACCAACAGAGAAATGGTTCTGGTGGTAATACAGTAGACAAACAGCCGAAAGGGTTCCACTGGTAATACAGTAAACCAACAGAGAAAGGGTTCCGGTGGTATTAGACCAACAGATAAAGGGTTCCGGTGGTAATACAGTAGACCAACAGAGAAAGGGTTCCGGTGGTAATAGACCAACAAAGAAAGGGTTCCGGTGGTAATACAGCAGACCAACAGATAAAGGGTTCCGTTGGTAATACAGTAGACCAACAGAGAAAGGGTTCCGGTGGTAATAGACCAACAAAGAAAGGGTTCCGCTGGTATTGCAGTAGAACAACAGAGAAACGGTTCCAGTAGTACTTCAATAGACCAAAATAGAAAAGGTTACAGTGGTAATACAGTAGACAAACAGAGAAAGGGTTCCAGTGGTAATAGACCAATAGAGAAATGGTTCTGGTGGTAATACAGTAGACCAACAGAGAAAGGGTTCCGGTGTTATTAGACCAACAGAGAAATGGTTCCGCTGGTAATAAAGTAGCCTAATAGAGAAAGGTTTCCGGTGGTACTAGACCAACACAGAAAGGGTTCCAGTGGTAAAACAGTAGACCAACAGATAAAGAGTTCCGGTGGTAATACAGTAGACCAACAGAGAAAGGGTTCCTCTGGTAATACAGGGAACCAACAGAGAAAGGGTTCAGGTGGTAATAGACCATCAGAGATAGGGTTCCGCTGGTGACCAACAGAGAAATGGTTCTGGTGGTAATACAGTGGACAAAAAGAGAAAGGGTTCAGCTGGCAAAACAGTAGCCCAACAGAGAAAGGGTTCCAGTAGTAATACAGTCGACCAAAAGAGAATGGGTTCCAGTGGTAATACAGTAGTCCCAACAGAGAAAGGTTTCTAGTGGTAATAGACCAACAGAGATATGGTTCCGGTGGTAATACAGTAGACAAACAGAGAAAGCGTTCCGCTGGTAATAAAGTAGCCTAATAGAGAGAGGTTTCCGGTGGTACTAGACCAACACAGAAAGGGTTCCAGTGGCAAAACAGTAGACCAACAGATAAAGAGTTCCGCTGGTAATACAGTAGACCAACAGAGAAAGGGTTCCGGTGTTATTAGACCAACAGAGAAAGGGTTCTGGTGGTAATAGACCATCAGAGATAGGGTTCCGCTGGTGACCAACAGAGAAATGGTTCTGGTGGTAATACAGTGGACCAAAAGAGAAAAGGTTCTGCTGGTAATACAGTAGCCCAGCAGAGAAAGGGTTCCAGTAGTAATACAGTCGACCAAAAGATAATGGGTTCCAGTGGTAATACAGTAGTCCCAGCAGAGAAAGGTTTCTATTGGTAATAGACCAACAGAGATATGGTTCCGGTGGTAATACAGTAGACAAACAGCGAAAGGGTTCCACTGGTAATACAGTAAACCAACAGAGAAAGGGTTTCAGAGGTAATTTACCAACAGAGAAAGTGTTCAGGTGGTAATAGACCAACAGATAAAGGGTTCCGGTGGTAATACAGTAGACCAACAGAGAAAGGGTTCCTCTGGTAATACAGGGAACCAACAGAGAAAGGGTTCAGGTGGTAATAGACCATCAGAGATAGGGTTCCGCTGGTGACCAACAGAGAAATGGTTCTGGTGGTAATACAGTGGACAAAAAGAGAAAGGGTTCAGCTGGCAAAACAGTAGCCCAACAGAGAAAGGGTTCCAGTAGTAATACAGTCGACCAAAAGAGAATGGGTTCCAGTGGTAATACAGTAGTCCCAACAGAGAAAGGTTTCTAGTGGTAATAGACCAACAGAGATATGGTTCCGGTGGTAATACAGTAGACAAACAGAGAAAGCGTTCCGCTGGTAATAAAGTAGCCTAATAGAGAGAGGTTTCCGGTGGTACTAGACCAACACAGAAAGGGTTCCAGTGGCAAAACAGTAGACCAACAGATAAAGAGTTCCGCTGGTAATACAGTAGACCAACAGAGAAAGGGTTCCGGTGTTATTAGACCAACAGAGAAAGGGTTCTGGTGGTAATAGACCATCAGAGATAGGGTTCCGCTGGTGACCAACAGAGAAATGGTTCTGGTGGTAATACAGTGGACCAAAAGAGAAAAGGTTCTGCTGGTAATACAGTAGCCCAGCAGAGAAAGGGTTCCAGTAGTAATACAGTCGACCAAAAGATAATGGGTTCCAGTGGTAATACAGTAGTCCCAGCAGAGAAAGGTTTCTAGTGGTAATAGACCAACAGAGATATGGTTCCGGTGGTAATACAGTAGACAAACAGCGAAAGGGTTCCACTGGTAATACAGTAAACCAACAGAGAAAGGGTTTCAGAGGTAATTTACCAACAGAGAAAGTGTTCAGGTGGTAATAGACCAACAGATAAAGGGTTCCGGTGGTAATACAGTAGACCAACAGAGAAAGGGTTCCTCTGGTAATACAGGGAACCAACAGAGAAAGGGTTCAGGTGGTAATAGACCATCAGAGATAGGGTTCCGCTGGTGACCAACAGAGAAATGGTTCTGGTGGTAATACAGTGGACAAAAAGAGAAAGGGTTCAGCTGGCAAAACAGTAGCCCAACAGAGAAAGGGTTCCAGTAGTAATACAGTCGACCAAAAGAGAATGGGTTCCAGTGGTAATACAGTAGTCCCAACAGAGAAAGGTTTCTAGTGGTAATAGACCAACAGAGATATGGTTCCGGTGGTAATACAGTAGACAAACAGAGAAAGCGTTCCGCTGGTAATAAAGTAGCCTAATAGAGAGAGGTTTCCGGTGGTACTAGACCAACACAGAAAGGGTTCCAGTGGCAAAACAGTAGACCAACAGATAAAGAGTTCCGCTGGTAATACAGTAGACCAACAGAGAAAGGGTTCCGGTGTTATTAGACCAACAGAGAAAGGGTTCTGGTGGTAATAGACCATCAGAGATAGGGTTCCGCTGGTGACCAACAGAGAAATGGTTCTGGTGGTAATACAGTGGACCAAAAGAGAAAAGGTTCTGCTGGTAATACAGTAGCCCAGCAGAGAAAGGGTTCCAGTAGTAATACAGTCGACCAAAAGATAATGGGTTCCAGTGGTAATACAGTAGTCCCAGCAGAGAAAGGTTTCTAGTGGTAATAGACCAACAGAGATATGGTTCCGGTGGTAATACAGTAGACAAACAGCGAAAGGGTTCCACTGGTAATACAGTAAACCAACAGAGAAAGGGTTTCAGAGGTAATTTACCAACAGAGAAAGTGTTCAGGTGGTAATAGACCAACAGATAAAGGGTTCCGGTGGTAATACAGTAAACAAACAGAGAAAGGGTTCCGGTGGTATTAGACCAACAGATAAAGGGTTCCGGTGGTAATACAGTAGACCAACAGATAAAGGGTTCCGCTGGTAATACAGTAGACCAACAGAGAAAGGGTTCCGGTGGTAATAGACCAACAAAGAAAGGGTTCCAGTGGTAATAGACCAATAGAGAAATGGTTCCGGTGGTAATACAGTAGACCAACAGAGAAAGGGTTCCGGTGTTATTAGACCAACAGAGAAAGGGTTCCGCTGGTAATAAAGTAGCCTAATAGAGAAAGGTTTCCGGTGGTACTAGACCAACACAGAAAGGGTTCCAGTGGCAAAACAGTAGACCAACAGAGAAAGGGTTCCGGTGGTAATACAGTAGACCAACAGAGAAAGGGTTATTGCGGTAATAGACCAACAGAGAAATGTTTCCGGTGGTAATACAGTAGACCAACAGAGTAAGGGTTCTGGTGTTATTAGACCAAGAGAGAAAGGGTTCTGGTGGTAATAGACCATCAGAGATAGGGCTCCGCTTGTAATACAGGTGACCAACAGAGAAATGGCTGTGGTAATAAAGTGGACCCAAAGAGAAAGGGTTCCGCTGGTAATACAGTTGACCAAAAGATAATGGGTTCCAGTGGTAATACAGTAGTCCCACCAGCGAAAGGGTTCCACTGGTAATGCAGTAAACAAAAAGAGAAAGGGTTCCGGTGGTAATAGACCAACAGTTAAAGCGTTCTGGTGGTAATAAAGTAGACCAACAGAGACAGGGTTCCGGTTATAATACAGTAGACCAATAGAGAAAGAGTTCTGGTCGTAATAGACCAACAGAGAAAGGGTTCCGGTGGTAATACCCTAGACATATAGAGAACGGGTTTCCCTGGTAATACAGTAGACAAACAGTGAAAGTGTTTTGCTGGTAATAAAGTGTCCCAATAGAGAAAGGGTTCCGGTGGTACCAAACCAACACAGAAAGGGTTCCAGTGGCAAAACAGTAGGCCAACTGATAAAAGGTTCCGCTGGTAATACAGTAGACCAGCAAAGAAAGCGTTCCAGTGGTAATAGACCAACAGAGAAAGGGTTACGGTGGTATTAGAGCAGACCAACAGAGAATGGGTTCCGGTGATAGTACAGTAGACCAACAGATAAAGCCTTCCGGTGGTAATCCAGAAGACCGACAGAGAAAGGGTTCCCCTGGTATTGCAGTAGAACAACATAGAAATGGTTCCGGTGTTATTAGACCAACAGAGATATGGTTCTGGTGGTAATACAGTGGACCAAAAGAGAAAGGGTTCCGCTGGTAATACAGTAGCCCAACAGAGAAAGGGTTCTGGTGTTATTAGACCAACAGAGATATGGTTCTGGTGGTAATACAGTGGACCAAAAGAGAATGGGTTCCAGTGGTAATACAGTAGCCCAACAGAGAAAGGGTTCCGGTGTTATTAGACCAACAGAGATATGGTTCCGGTGGTAATACAGTAGACAAACTGTGAAAGGATTCCGCTGGTAATACAGTAAACAAACAGAGAAAGGGTTCAGGTGGTAATAGACCAACAGATAAAGGGTTCCGGTGGTAATACAGTAGAACAACAGAGAAAGGGTTCCGCTGGTAATACAGTAAACAAACAGAGAAAGGGTTCAGGTGGTAATAGACCAACAGAGAAAGGGTTTCGGTGTTAATACATTATAACATCAGAGAAAGGGTTCCGCTGGTAATACAGTAAATGTAAGGGTTTTCCTATGGTGAAGGAGAAGCGGACCAAAATGCAGCGTGGTTGTTATTCATTGTACTTTAATAAAGAAACTGTACGTGAATAAACTAACAAAACAACAAACGTGCGAAAACCTAAAATAGTCCTATCTGGTGCAAACACAGAGACAGGAACAATCACCCACAAACACACAGTGAAACCCAGGCTACCTAAGTATGATTCTCAATCAGAGACAACTATTGACACCTGCCTCTGATTGAGAACCATACTAGGCCGAAACATAGAAATACCCAAAACCTAGAAAAACAAACATAGACTGCCCACCCAACTCACGCCCTGACATTACTAAATAAATACAAAACAAAGGAAATAAAGGTCAGAACGTGACAGTAAGCAAACAGAGAAAGGGTTCTGGTGGTAATAGACCATCAGAGATAGGGTTCCGCTGGTGACCAACAGAGAAATGGTTCTGGTGGTAATACAGTGGACCAAAAGAGAAAGTGTTCCGCTGGCAATACAGTAGCCCAACAGAGAAAGGGTTCCAGTAGTAATACAGTCGACCAAAAGAGAATGGGTTCCAGTGGTAATACAGTAGTCCCAACAGAGAAAGGTTTCTAGTGGTAATAGACCAACAGAGATATGGTTCCGGTGGTAATACAGTCGACAAACAGAGAAAGCGTTCCGCTGGTAATAAAGTAGCCTAATAGAGAGAGGTTTCCGGTGGTACTAGACCAACACAGAAAGGGTTCCAGTGGCAAAACAGTAGACCAACAGATAAAGAGTTCCGCTGGTAATACAGTAGACCAACAGAGAAAGGGTTCCGATGGTAATACAGTAGACCAACAGAGAAAGGGTTCCGGTGTTATTAGACCAACAGAGAAAGGGTTCTGGTGGTAATAGACCATCAGAGATAGGGTTCCGCTGGTGACCAACAGAGAAATGGTTCTGGTGGTAATACAGTAGACAAACAGCGAAAGGGTTCCACTGGTAATACAGTAAACCAACAGAGAAAGGGTTTCAGAGGTAATTTACCAACAGAGAAAGTGTTCAGGTGGTAATAGACCAACAGATAAAGGGTTCCGGTGGTAATACAGTAAACAAACAGAGAAAGGGTTCCAGTGGTATTAGACCAACAGATAAAGGGTTCCGGTGGTAATACAGTAGACCAACAGAGAAAGGGTTCCGGTGGTAATAGACCAACAAAGAAAGGGTTCCGGTGGTAATACAGCAGACCAACAGATAAAGGATTCCGTTGGTAATACAGTAGACCAACAGAGAAAGGGTTCCGGTGGTAATAGACCAACAAAGAAAGGGTTCCGCTGGTATTGCAGTAGAACAACAGAGAAACGGTTCCAGTAGTACTTCAATAGACCAAAATAGAAAAGGTTACAGTGGTAATACAGTAGACAAACAGAGAAAGGGTTCCAGTGGTAATAGACCAATAGAGAAATGGTTCTGGTGGTAATACAGCAGACCAACAGATAAAGGGTTCCACTGGTAATACAGTAGACCAACAGAGAAAGGGTTCCGGTGGTAATAGACCAACAAAGAAAGGGTTCCGCTGGTATTGCAGTGGAACAACAGAGAAACGGTTCCAGTAGTACTTCAATAGACCAAAATAGAAAAGGTTACAGTGGTAATACAGTAGACAAACAGAGAAAGGGTTCCAGTGGTAATAGACCAATAGAGAAATGGTTCCGGTGGTAATACAGTAGACCAACAGAGAAAGGGTTCCGGTGTTATTAGACCAACAGAGAAATGGTTCTGCTGGTAATAAAGTAGCCTAATAGAGAAAGGTTTCTGGTGGTACTAGACCAACACAGAAAGGGTTCCAGTGGCAAAACAGTAGACCAACAGATAAAGAGTTCCGCTGGTAATAAAGTAGACCAACAGAGAAAGGGTTCCGGTGGTAATACAGTAGACCAACAGAGAAAGGGTTCCTCTGGTAATACAGTTAACCAACAGAGAAAGGGTTCAGGTGGTAATAGACCATCAGAGATAGGGTTCCGCTGGTGACCAACAGAGAAATGGTTCTGGTGGTAATACAGTGGTCCAAAAGAGAAAGGGTTCAGCTGGCAATACAGTAGCCCAACAGAGAAAGGGTTCCAGTAGTAATACAGTCGACCAAAAGAGAATGGGTTCCAGTGGTAATACAGTAGTCCCAACAGAGAAAGGTTTCTAGTGGTAATAGACCAACAGAGATATGGTTCCGGTGGTAATACAGTCGACAAACAGAGAAAGCGTTCCGCTGGTAATAAAGTAGCCTAAGAGAGAGAGGTTTCTGGTGGTACTAGACCAACACAGAAAGGGTTCCAGTGGCAAAACAGTAGACCAACAGATAAAGAGTTCCGCTGGTAATACAGTAGACCAACAGAGAAAGGGTTCCGGTGGTAATACAGTAGACCAACAGAGAAAGGGTTATTTTGGTAATAGACCAACAGAGAAATGTTTCCGGTGGTAATACAGTAGACCAACAGAGAAAGGGTTCCGGTGTTATTAGACCAACAGAGAAAGGGTTCTGGTGGTAATAGACCATCAGAGATAGGGTTCTGTTGGTAATACAGGTGACCAACAGAGAAATGGTTCCGCTGGTAATACGGTGGACCAAAAGAGAAAGGGTTCCGCTGGCAATACAGTAGCCCAACAGAGAAAGGGTTCCAGTAGTAATACAGTCGACCAAAAGAGAATGGGTTCCAGTGACAATACAGTAGTCCCAACAGAGAAAGGTTTCTAGTTGTAATAGACCAACAGAGATATGGTTCCGGTGGTAATACAGTCGACAAACAGAGAAATCGTTCCGCTGGTAATAAAGTAGCCTAATAGAGAGAGGGTTCCGGTGGTACTAGACCAACACAGAAAGGGTTCCAGTGGCAAAACAGTAGACAGACAGATAAAGAGTTCCGCTGGTAATACAGTAGACCAACAGAGAAAGGGTTTTTGTGGTAATAGACCAACAGAGAAATGTTTCCGGTGGTAATACAGTAGACCAACAGAGAAAGGGTTCCGGTGGTAATAGACCATCAGAGATAGGGTTCCGCTGGTAACACAGGTGACCAACAGAGAAATTATTCTGGTAATACAGTGGACCAAAAGAGAAAGGGTTCCGCTGGTAATACAGTAGCCCAACAGAGAAAGGGTTCCAGTAGTAATACAGTCGACCAAAAGAGAATGGGTTCCAGTGGTAATACAGTAGGTTTCTAGTGGTAATAGACCAACAGAGATATGGTTCCGGTGGTAATACATTAGACAAACAGTGAAAGGGTTCCACTGGTAATACAGTAGACCAACAGAGAAATGGTTTCAGAGGTAATTTACCAACAGAGAAAGTGTTCAGGTGGTAATTCAGTAAACAAACAGAGAAAGGGTTCCGCTGGTATTGCAGAAGAACAACAGAGAAACGGTTCCGGTAGTACTACAATAGACCAAAATAGAAAAGGTCACAGTGGTAATACAGTAGACAAACAGAGAAAGGGTTCCAGTGGTAATAGACCAATAGAGAAATGGTTCCGGTGGTAATACAGCAGACCAACACAGAAAGGGTTCCTGTGTTATTAGACCAACAGAGAAATGGTTCCGCTGGTAATAAAGTAGCCTAATAGAGAAAGGTTTCCGCTGGTACTAGACCAACACAGAAAGGGTTCCAGTGGCAAAACAGTAGACCAACATATAAAGAGTTCCGCTGGTAATAAAGTAGACCAACAGAGAAAGGGTTCTGGTGGTAATATCCCAACAGAGAAAGGGTTCAGGTTGTAATACAGTAGACCAACAGAGACAGGGTTCCGGTTATAATACAGTAGACCAATACAGAATGGGTTCCAGTTGTAATACAGTAGACCAACAGAGAAATGGTTCTGGTCGTAATAGACCAACAGAGAAAGGGTTCCGGTGGTAATACCCTATACATACAGAGAAAGGGTTCTCCTGGTAATACAGTAGACAAACAGAGAAAGCGTTCTGCTGGTAATAAAGTAGCCTAATAGAGAAAGGGTTCCGGTGGTACTAGACCAACACAGAAAGGGTTCCAGTGGCAAAACAGTAGACCAACAAATAAAGGGTTCCGGTAGTAATAGACCAGCTGAGAAAGGGTTCCGGTGGTAATACAGTAGACCAACAGAGAAAGGGTTCCTCTGGTATTACAGTTAACCAACAGAGAAAGGGTTGGTAATAGTCCAACAGAGAAAGGGTTCTGGTGGTAATAGACCATCAGAGATAGGGTTCCGCTGGTGACCAACAGAGAAATGGTTCTGGTGGTAATACAGTGGACCAAGAGAGAAAAGGTTCCAGTAGTAATACAGTAGTCCCAACAGAGAAAGGTTTCTAGTGGTAATAGACCAACAGAGATATGGTTCCGGTGTTAATACAGTCGACAAAAAGAGAAAGGGTTCCGCTGGTAATAAAGTAGCCTAATAGAGAGAGGGTTCCAGTGGTACCAGACCAACACAGAAAGGGTTCCAGTGGCAAAACAGTAGACCAACAGATAAAGAGTTCCGCTGGTAATACAGTAGACCTACAGAGAAAGGGTTCCAGTAGTAATACAGTCGACCAAAAGAGAATGGGTTATTGTGGTGTTAGACCAACAGAGAAAGGGTTCTGGTGGTAATAGACCAACAGCGATAGGGTTCCGCTGGTTATACAGTAGACCAACAGAGAAATGGTTCTGGTGGTAATACAATGGAACAAAAGAGAAAGGGTTCCGCTAGTATTACAGCATTCCAACAGAGAAAGGATTCCGGTAGTAATTGACCGACATAGAAAAGGTTCCACTGGTAATACTGTAGACCAACAGAGAAATGGTTCCGCTGTTAACAGGCCAACATAAAAGGGTTCTGGTGATAATAGACCAACAGAGAAAGGGTTCTGGTGGTAATACAGTAGACCAACAGAGAAAGGGTTCCGGTTATAATACAGTAGACCTCCAGAGAAAGGGTTCAGGTGGTAATAGACCAACAGAGAAAGAGTTCTGGTGGTAATACAGTAGACCAACAGAGAAGGGATCTGGTGGTATTACAGTAGACATACAGAGAAAGGGCTCCACTGGTAATACAGTAGCCCAACAGAGAAAGGGTTCCAGTAGTAATGCAGTCGACCAAAAGAGAATGGGTTCCAGTGGTAATACAGTAGTCCCAACAGAGAAA
Source organism: Oncorhynchus mykiss (assembly GCF_013265735.2). Taxonomy (NCBI): domain Eukaryota; kingdom Metazoa; phylum Chordata; class Actinopteri; order Salmoniformes; family Salmonidae; genus Oncorhynchus; species Oncorhynchus mykiss. The sequence goes on along the minus strand of NC_048578.1, from coordinate 23,413,564 downwards.
GGTTTCTAGTGGTAATAGAACCAACAGAGATATGGTTCCGGTGGTAATACAGTCGACAAACAGAGAAAGCGTTCCTCTGGTAATAAAGTAGCCTAAGAGAGAGAGGTTTCTGGTGGTACTAGACCAACACAGAAAGGGTTCCAGTGGCAAAACAGTAGACCAACAGATAAAGAGTTCCGCTGGTAATACAGTAGACCAACAGAGAAAGGGTTCCGGTGGTAATACAGTAGACCAACAGAGAAAGGGTTATTTTGGTAATAGACCAACAGAGAAATGTTTCCGGTGGTAATACAGTAGACCAACAGAGAAAGGGTTCCGGTGTTATTAGACCAACAGAGAAAGGGTTCTGGTGGTAATAGACCATCAGAGATAGGGTTCTGTTGGTAATACAGGTGACCAACAGAGAAATGGTTCCGCTGGTAATACGGTGGACCAAAAGAGAAAGGGTTCCGCTGGCAATACAGTAGCCCAACAGAGAAAGGGTTCCAGTAGTAATACAGTCGACCAAAAGAGAATGGGTTCCAGTGACAATACAGTAGTCCCAACAGAGAAAGGTTTCTAGTTGTAATAGACCAACAGAGATATGGTTCCGGTGGTAATACAGTCGACAAACAGAGAAAGGGTTCTGGTGGTAATAGACCATCAGAGATAGGGTTCCGCTGGTAACACAGGTGACCAACAGAGAAATTATTCTGGTAATACAGTGGACCAAAAGAGAAAGGGTTCCGCTGGTAATACAGTAGCCCAACAGAGAAAGGGTTCCAGTAGTAATACAGTCGACCAAAAGAGAATGGGTTCCAGTGGTAATACAGTAGTCCCAGCAGCGAAAGGTTTCTAGTGGTAATAGACCAACAGAGATATGGTTCCGGTGGTAATACATTAGACAAACAGTGAAAGGGTTCCACTGGTAATACAGTAGACCAACAGAGAAATGGTTTCAGAGGTAATTTACCAACAGAGAAAGTGTTCAGGTGGTAATTCAGTAAACAAACAGAGAAAGGGTTCCGCTGGTATTGCAGAAGAACAACAGAGAAACGGTTCCGGTAGTACTACAATAGACCAAAATAGAAAAGGTCACAGTGGTAATACAGTAGACAAACAGAGAAAGGGTTCCTGTGTTATTAGACCAACAGAGAAATGGTTCCGCTGGTAATAAAGTAGCCTAATAGAGAAAGGTTTCCGCTGGTACTAGACCAACACAGAAAGGGTTCCAGTGGCAAAACAGTAGACCAACATATAAAGAGTTCCGCTGGTAATAAAGTAGACCAACAGAGAAAGGGTTCTGGTGGTAATATCCCAACAGAGAAAGGGTTCAGGTTGTAATACAGTAGACCAACAGAGACAGGGTTCCGGTTATAATACAGTAGACAAATACAGAATGGGTTCCAGTTGTAATACAGTAGACCAACAGAGAAATGGTTCTGGTCGTAATAGACCAACAGAGAAAGGGTTCCGGTGGTAATACCCTATACATACAGAGAAAGGGTTCTCCTGGTAATACAGTAGACAAACAGAGAAAGCGTTCTGCTGGTAATAAAGTAGCCTAATAGAGAAAGTGTTCCGGTGGTACAAGACCAACACAGAAAGGGTTCCAGTGGCAAAACAGTAGACCAACAAATAAAGGGTTCCGGTAGTAATAGACCAGCTGAGAAAGGGTTCCGGTGGTAATACAGTAGACCAACAGAGAAAGGGTTCCTCTGGTATTACAGTTAACCAACAGAGAAAGGGTTGGTAATAGTCCAACAGAGAAAGGGTTCTGGTGGTAATAGACCATCAGAGATAGGGTTCCGCTGGTGACCAACAGAGAAATGGTTCTGGTGGTAATACAGTGGACCAAAAGAGAAAAGGTTCCAGTAGTAATACAGTAGTCCCAACAGAGAAAGGTTTCTAGTGGTAATAGACCAACAGAGATATGGTTCCGGTGTTAATACAGTCGACAAAAAGAGAAAGGGTTCCGCTGGTAATAAAGTAGCCTAATAGAGAGAGGGTTCCAGTGGTACCAGACCAACACAGAAAGGGTTCCAGTGGCAAAACAGTAGACCAACAGATAAAGAGTTCCGCTGGTAATACAGTAGACCTACAGAGAAAGGGTTCCAGTAGTAATACAGTCGACCAAAAGAGAATGGGTTATTGTGGTGTTAGACCAACAGAGAAAGGGTTCTGGTGGTAATAGACCAACAGCGATAGGGTTCCGCTGGTTATACAGTAGACCAACAGAGAAATGGTTCTGGTGGTAATACAATGGAACAAAAGAGAAAGGGTTCCGCTAGTATTACAGCATTCCAACAGAGAAAGGATTCCGGTAGTAATTGACCGACATAGAAAAGGTTCCACTGGTAATACTGTAGACCAATAGAGAAATGGTTCCGCTGTTAACAGGCCAACATAAAAGGGTTCTGGTGGTAATACAGTAGACCAACAGAGAAAGGGTTCCGGTTATAATACAGTAGACCTCCAGAGAAAGGGTTCAGGTGGTAATAGACCAACAGAGAAAGAGTTCTGGTGGTAATACAGTAGACCAACAGAGAAGGGATCTGGTGGTATTACAGTAGACATACAGAGAAAGGGCTCCACTGGTAATCCAGTAGACCAACATAGAAAGAGTTCCGGTGTTATTAGACCAACAGAGAAATTATTCTGGTAATACAGTGGACCAAAAGAGAGAGGGTTCCGATGGTAATACAGTAGACTAACAGATAAATGGTTACACTGGCAATCCAGTAGACCAACATAGAAAGGGTTCCGGTGTTATTAGACCAACAGAGAAAGGGTTCTGGTGGTAATAGACCAACAGAGATAGGGTTCCGCTGGTTATACAGTAGACCAACAGAGAAATGGTTCTGGTTGCAATACAATGGAACAACAGAGAAAGGGTTCTCGTGGTAATAGACCAACAGAGGAAGGGTTCCAGTGGCAAAACAGTAGACCAACAGATAAAGGGTTCCTCTGATAATACAGTAGACCAACAGAGAATGGGTTCCGGTGGTAATATCCCAACAGAGAAAGGGTTCAGGTTGTAATACAGTAGACCAACAGAGACAGGGTTCCGCTGGTAATACCTTAGACATGCAGAGAAAGGGTTCTGGTTGCAATACAGTAGACCAACAGAGAAAGGGTTCTCGTGGTAATAGACCAACAGAGGAAGGGTTCCGGTGGTATTACAGCAGACCAACAGAGAATGGGTTCCGGTGATAATACGGTAAACCAACAGAGAAAGGGTTCCTGTGGTAATACAGTAAACCAAAAGAAACAGGTTCTGGTGGTATTACACCAACAGAGAAAGGGTTCTGCTGGTAATACAGTAGACCAACAGAGAAAGGGTTCCGGTGGTAATAGACCATCAGAGAATGCGTTCTGGTGGTAATACAGTAGACCAACAGAGAAAAGGTTTTGCTGGTATTGCAGTAGACAAACATAGAAAAGGTTCTGGAGGTAATACAGTAGAGCAACAGAGAAATGGTTCCGCTGGTAATACAGTAAACAAACAGAGAAAGGGTTCCTGTGGTATTAGACCAACAGAGAAAGGTTTCTGGTGGTAATAGACCAACAGAGATAGGGTTCTGCTGGTAATACAGTAGACCTACAGAGAAATGGTTCTGGTGGTAATTCAATCGACCACAAGAGAAAGGGTTCCGCTGGTATTACAGCAGCCCAACAGAGAAAGGGTTCCGGTAGTAATCGACCAACATAGAAAGGGTTCCACTGGTTATACAGTAGACCAACAAAGAAATGGTTCCGCTGGTAACAGACCAACAGAGAAAGGGTTCCGGTTATAATACAGTAGACCAACAGAAAAGGGTTCTGGTGATAATAGACCAACAGAGAAAGGGTTCCGGTGGTAATACAGTAGACCAACAGAGACAGGGTTCCGGTTATAATGCAGTAGACCAACAGAGAAAGGCTTCCACTGGTAACAGACCAACAGAGAAAGGGTTCCGATTATAATACAGTAAACCAACAGAGAAAGGGTTCTGGTCGTAGTAGACCAACAGAGACAGGGTTCCGGTGGTAATACCCTAGACATACAGAGAAAGGGTTCCCCTGGTAATACAGTGGACAAACAGAGAAAGCGTTCCACTGGTAATAAACTAGCCTAATAGAGAAAGGTTTCCGGTGGTACTAGACCAACACAGAAAGGGTTCCAGTGGCAAAACAGTAGACCAACAGATAAAGGGATTGGCTGGTAATATAGTAGACCAACAAAGAAAGGGTTCCGGTGGTAATAGACCAACAGAGACAGGGTTACGGTGGTATTAGAGCAGACCAACAGAGAATGGGTTCCGTTGATAGTACAGTAGACCAACAGATAAAGCATTCCGGTGGTAATCCAGAAGACCAAAAGAGAAAGGGTTCCGGTGTTAATAGATGAACAAAGAAAGGGTTCCGCTGGTATTGCAGTAGACCAACAGAGAAAGGGTTCCAGTAGTAATACAGTAGACCAAAAGAGAATGTGTTCCAGTGGTAAATAAGTAGTCCCAACAGAGAAAGGTTTCCACTGGTAATACAGTAAACAAACAGAGAAACGGTTCCGGTGGTATTAGACCAACAGAGAACAAGTTCTGGTGGTAATAGACCAACAGAGATTGGGTTCTGCTGGTAATACAGTAGACAAACAGAGAAATGGTTCTGGTTGTAATGCAATTAAACAAAAGAGAAAGGGTTCCACTGGTATTACAGTAGCCCAACAAAGAAATGGTTCCAGTGGTAATCGACCAACAGAGAAAGGGTTCCGCTGGTAATACAGTCAACAAACAGAGAAAGGTTTACGGTTGTATTAGACCAACAGAGAAAGGCTTCTGGTGGTAATAGACCAACGAAGATAGGGTTTCGCTGGTAATACCGGTGACCAACAGAGAAATGGTTCTGGTGGTAATACATTAGACCAAAAGAGAAAGGGTGCCGCTGGTAACAGACCAACAGAGAAAGGGTTCCGGTTATAATACAGTAGACCAACAGAAAAGGGTTCTGGTGATAAAAAACCAACAGAGAAAGGGTTCCGGTGGTAATACAGTAGACCAACAGAGACAGAGTTCCGGTTATAATACAGTAGACAATGTCGTGGAAATTTCCTCTATTTACCAAATCATGGGAGCAAACCACACACACAAGTCAGAGTTAGTTATAAAAGTCCATCTTTAATTATATGAGCTCTATCACAACCCTGTGACTCTCAGATTGATTCAGTGTCTCCCAGTGAATCCTCTGAGAGCCCCCTTACAATGCAACTGAGTTCCTTTAATAGCAAAGACACACATAGTCAGACAGCATAGACATAACTCATCGTTCAGCTTTGTCTCCTTTCCCAAACCCAGAACCATAAACCAATCCTCCATTACAACAGGCATATATCAAATTGTCATTTAGATACAACCCACTCTAAATACAAACTCCTGGACAAACTCACGGAGAGGAGGGTGAGGCTATAGTTTAAGATAGAAACAACACTGCAACCCTTCTTTCCCCACTAGAAAAGGTAGGGAGTAAAAGATATGTTTACACATGATGACACTTTGACCTCTCCCCTCTCAGCGGCCATGCAACTTAGTCTTGACATAGAACAGATACTTCAACCCTGCCCACAGTATTATACAAAAATACCATTCTGATGAGAATTAACTTACACACATTTGATAAATATAAAACATCTTACATATGTTACCAACAAATTCTGAATCTTCCCTAACAACAAACAGAAAGCTTTCCGCTGGTAATAAAGTACCCTAATAGAGAAAAGTTTCCGGTGGTACTAGACCAACACAGAAAGTGTTCCAGTGGCAAAACAGTAGACCAACAGATAAAGGGTTCCGCTGGTAATACAGAAGACCAACAGAGAAAGGGTTCCGGTGGTAATAGACCAACAAACGAAAGGGTTACGGTGGTATTAGAGCAGACCAACAGAGAATGGGTTCCAGTGATAGTACAGTAGACCAACAGATAAAGCCTTCCGGTGGTAATCCAGAAGACCAACAAAGAAAGGGTTCCGGTGGTAATAGACCAACAAAGAAATGGTTCCGCTGCTATTGCAGTAGACCAACAGAGAAATGGTTCCAGTAGTAATACAGTAGACCAAAAGAGAATGTGTTCCAGTGGTAATAGAGTAGTTCCTAGAGAAAGGTTTCAGAAGACCAACAGAGAAAGGGTTCCACTGGTAATACAATAAACAAACAGAGAAAGGGTTCCGGTAGTATTAGACCAACAGAGAACAGGTTCTGGTGGTAATAGACCAACAGAGAAATGGTTCCAGTTATAATACAGTAGACCAATAGAGAAAGGCTGCCGGTGGTAATACAATAGACCAAAAGAGAAAGGGTTCTGGTCGTACTAGACCAACAGAAAAAGGGTTCCGGTGGTAATAGGCCAACAGAGAAAGAGTTCCGGTGGTATTACAGTAATCTAACAGAGAAAGGGTTCCGGTTGTAATAGACCAAAAGAGAAAGGGTTCCATTGGTAATACAGTAGACCAACAGAGAAAGGGTTCTGGTGTTAATAGACCAACAGATAAAGGGTTCCGGTGGTAATACACTAGACCAACAGAGAAAGGGGTCTGATGGTAATACAGTAGACCAACAGAGAAAGGGTTCCGGTGGTAATACAGTAGACCAACAGAGAAAGATTTCCACTGACTATACAGGAGACCAACAGAGGATAGATTCCGGTGTTAATAGACCAACATAGAAATGGTTCTGCTGGTAATACAGTAGACCAAAAGACAAATGGTTCCGCTGGTAGCAGACCAACAGAGAAAGGGTTCCGGTTATAATACAGTAGACCACCAGAGAAAGGGTTCTGGTGGTAATAGACCAACAGAGAAAGGGTTCCCCTGGTAATACAGTAAACAAACAGAGAAAGCGTTCCGCTGTTAATTAAGTTGCCTAATAGAGAAAGGTTTCCGGAGGTACTAGACCAACACAGAAAGGGTTCCAGTGTCGACACGGTAGACCAACAGAGAAAGGGTTCCGGTGGTAATAGACCAACAGTGAAAGGGTTACGGTGGTATTAGAGCAGACCAACAGAGATTGGGTTCCGGTGATAGTACAGCAGACCAACAGGTAAAGCCTTCCGGTGGTAATCCAGAAGACCAACAGAGAAAGGGTTCCACTGGTATTACAGCAGCCCAACAGAGAAAGGGTTCCGGTAGTAATCGACCAACATAGAAAGGGTTCTGCTGGTAATACAGTAGACCAACTTAGAAATTGTTCCGCTGGTAACAGACAAAAGGGTTCCGGTGGTAATACAGTAGACCAACAGAGAAATGCTTCCGCTGGTAATACAGTCAACAAACAGAGAAAGGTTTCCGGTTGTAATAGACCAACAGAGAAAAGGTTCCGGTGGTATTATAGCAAACCAACAGAGAATGGGTTCCGGTGATAGTACAGTAGACCAACAGATAAAGCCTTCCAGGGGTAATCCATAAGACCAACAGAGAAAGGGTTCCAGTGGTAATAGACCAACAAAGAAAGGTTTCCGCTGGTATTACAGTAGACCAAAATAGAAAGGGTTCCATTGGTAATACAGTAGACCAACAGAGAAAGGGTTCCGGTAGTAATCGACCAACATAGAAAGGGTTCCGCTGGTAATACAGTAGACCAACTTAGAAATTGTTCCGCTGGTAACAGACCAACAGACAAAAGGGTTCCGGTTATAATACAGTAGACCAACAGAGAAATGGTTCTGGTGGTAATACAATGAACCAAAAGAGAAAGGGTTCCACTGGTATTACAGTAGCCCAACAAAGAAAGTTTTCCGGTGGTAATCGACCAACAGAGAAAGGTTTATGGTTATAATACAGTAGACCAACAGAGAAATGGTTCTGATGGTAATAGACCAACATAGAAATGGTTCCGGTGGTAATACAGTAGACCAATAGAGAAAGGCTTCCGCTGGTAATACAGTCAACAAACAGAGAAAGGTTTCCGGTTGGAATAGACCAACAGAGAAAGGGTTCTGGTGGTAATAGACCAACGAAGATAGGGTTCCGCTGGTAATATCGGTGACCAACAGAAAAATGGTTCTGGAGGTAATACAGTGGACCAAAAGAGAAAGGGTTCCGCTGGTAATACAGTAGACCAACCGAGAAAGGGTTCCGCTGGTAACAGCCCAACAGAGAAAGGGTTCCGGTTATAATACAGTAGACCAACAGAAAAGGGTTCTGGTTATAATAGACCAACAGAGAAAAGGTTCCGGTGGTAATACAGTAGACCAACAGAGACAGGGTTCCGGTTATAATACAGTGGACCAACAGAGAAAGGGTTCTGGTGGTAATAGACCAACAGAGAAAGGGTTCCACTGGTAACAGACCAACAGAGAAAGGGTTCCGGTTATAATACAGTAAACCAACAGAGAAAGGGTTCTGGTCGTAATAGACCAACAGAGAAAGGGTTCCGGTAGTAATACCCTAGACATGCAGACAAAGGGTTCCCCTGGTAATACAGTAGACAAACAGAGAAAGCGTTCCGCTGGTAATAAAGTAGCCTAATAGAGAAAGGTTTCTGGTGGTACTAGACCAACACAGAAAGGGTTCCAGTGGCAAAACAGTAGACCAACATATAAAGGGTTCCGCTGGTAATACTGTAGACCAACAGAGAAAGGGTTCCGGTGGTAATAGACCAACAGAGAAAGGGTTCCGGTGGTATTATAGCAAACCAACAGAGAATGGGTTCCGGTGATAGTACAGTAGACCAACAGATAAAGCCTTCCAGGGGTAATCCATAAGACCAACAGAGAAAGGGTTCCAGTGGTAATAGACCAACAAAGAAAGGGTTCCGCTGGTATTGCAGTAGACCAACAGAGAAAGGGTTCCAGTAGTAATACAGTAGACCAAAAGAGAATGTGTTCCAGCTGTAATACAGTAGTCCCAACAGAGAAAGGTTTCCGGTGGTAATACAGTAGACCAACAGAGAAAGGGTTCCACTGGTAATACAGTAAACAAACAGAGAAAGGGTTCCGATGGTATTACAGTAGCCCAACAGAGAACATGTTTTTGTGGTAATATACCAACAGAGAATGGGTTCCAGTGATAGTACAGTAGACCAACAGATAAAGCCTTCCGGTGGTAATCCAGAAGACCAACAAAGAAAGGGTTCCGGTGGTAATAGACCAACAAAGAAAGGGTTCCGCTGCTATTGCAGTAGACCAAAAGAGAATGTGTTCCAGTGGTAATAGAGTAGTCCCAACAGAGAAAGGTTTCAGAAGACCAACAGAGAAAGGGTTCCACTGGTAATACAATAAACAAACAGAGAAAGGGTTCCGGTAGTATTAGACCAACAGAGAACAGGTTCTGGTGGTAATAGACCAACAGAGAAATGGTTCCAGTTATAATACAGTAGACCAATAGAGAAAGGCTGCCGGTGGTAATACAATAGACCAAAAGAGAAAGGGTTCTGGTCGTACTAGACCAACAGAAAAAGGGTTCCGGTGGTAATAGGCCAACAGAGAAAGAGTTCCGGTGGTATTACAGTAATCTAACAGAGAAAGGGTTCCGGTTGTAATAGACCAAAAGAGAAAGGGTTCCATTGGTAATACAGTAGACCAACAGAGAAAGGGTTCTGGTGTTAATAGACCAACAGATAAAGGGTTCCGGTGGTAATACACTAGACCAACAGAGAAAGGGGTCTGATGGTAATACAGTAGACCAACAGAGAAAGGGTTCCGGTGGTAATACAGTAGACCAACAGAGAAAGATTTCCACTGACTATACAGGAGACCAACAGAGGATAGATTCCGGTGTTAATAGACCAACATAGAAATGGTTCTGCTGGTAATACAGTAGACCAAAAGACAAATGGTTCCGCTGGTAGCAGACCAACAGAGAAAGGGTTCCGGTTATAATACAGTAGACCACCAGAGAAAGGGTTCTGGTGGTAATAGACCAACAGAGAAAGGGTTCCCCTGGTAATACAGTAAACAAACAGAGAAAGCGTTCCGCTGTTAATTAAGTTGCCTAATAGAGAAAGGTTTCCGGAGGTACTAGACCAACACAGAAAGGGTTCCAGTGTCGACACGGTAGACCAACAGAGAAAGGGTTCCGGTGGTAATAGACCAACAGTGAAAGGGTTACGGTGGTATTAGAGCAGACCAACAGAGATTGGGTTCCGGTGATAGTACAGCAGACCAACAGGTAAAGCCTTCCGGTGGTAATCCAGAAGACCAACAGAGAAAGGGTTCCACTGGTATTACAGCAGCCCAACAGAGAAAGGGTTCCGGTAGTAATCGACCAACATAGAAAGGGTTCTGCTGGTAATACAGTAGACCAACTTAGAAATTGTTCCGCTGGTAACAGACAAAAGGGTTCCGGTGGTAATACAGTAGACCAACAGAGAAATGCTTCCGCTGGTAATACAGTCAACAAACAGAGAAAGGTTTCCGGTTGTAATAGACCAACAGAGAAAAGGTTCCGGTGGTATTATAGCAAACCAACAGAGAATGGGTTCCGGTGATAGTACAGTAGACCAACAGATAAAGCCTTCCAGGGGTAATCCATAAGACCAACAGAGAAAGGGTTCCAGTGGTAATAGACCAACAAAGAAAGGTTTCCGCTGGTATTACAGTAGACCAAAATAGAAAGGGTTCCATTGGTAATACAGTAGACCAACAGAGAAAGGGTTCCGGTAGTAATCGACCAACATAGAAAGGGTTCCGCTGGTAATACAGTAGACCAACTTAGAAATTGTTCCGCTGGTAACAGACCAACAGACAAAAGGGTTCCGGTTATAATACAGTAGACCAACAGAGAAATGGTTCTGGTGGTAATACAATGAACCAAAAGAGAAAGGGTTCCACTGGTATTACAGTAGCCCAACAAAGAAAGTTTTCCGGTGGTAATCGACCAACAGAGAAAGGTTTATGGTTATAATACAGTAGACCAACAGAGAAATGGTTCTGATGGTAATAGACCAACATAGAAATGGTTCCGGTGGTAATACAGTAGACCAATAGAGAAAGGCTTCCGCTGGTAATACAGTCAACAAACAGAGAAAGGTTTCCGGTTGGAATAGACCAACAGAGAAAGGGTTCTGGTGGTAATAGACCAACGAAGATAGGGTTCCGCTGGTAATATCGGTGACCAACAGAAAAATGGTTCTGGAGGTAATACAGTGGACCAAAAGAGAAAGGGTTCCGCTGGTAATACAGTAGACCAACCGAGAAAGGGTTCCGCTGGTAACAGCCCAACAGAGAAAGGGTTCCGGTTATAATACAGTAGACCAACAGAAAAGGGTTCTGGTTATAATAGACCAACAGAGAAAAGGTTCCGGTGGTAATACAGTAGACCAACAGAGACAGGGTTCCGGTTATAATACAGTGGACCAACAGAGAAAGGGTTCTGGTGGTAATAGACCAACAGAGAAAGGGTTCCACTGGTAACAGACCAACAGAGAAAGGGTTCCGGTTATAATACAGTAAACCAACAGAGAAAGGGTTCTGGTCGTAATAGACCAACAGAGAAAGGGTTCCGGTAGTAATACCCTAGACATGCAGACAAAGGGTTCCCCTGGTAATACAGTAGACAAACAGAGAAAGCGTTCCGCTGGTAATAAAGTAGCCTAATAGAGAAAGGTTTCTGGTGGTACTAGACCAACACAGAAAGGGTTCCAGTGGCAAAACAGTAGACCAACATATAAAGGGTTCCGCTGGTAATACTGTAGACCAACAGAGAAAGGGTTCCGGTGGTAATAGACCAACAGAGAAAGGGTTCCGGTGGTATTATAGCAAACCAACAGAGAATGGGTTCCGGTGATAGTACAGTAGACCAACAGATAAAGCCTTCCAGGGGTAATCCATAAGACCAACAGAGAAAGGGTTCCAGTGGTAATAGACCAACAAAGAAAGGGTTCCGCTGGTATTGCAGTAGACCAACAGAGAAAGGGTTCCAGTAGTAATACAGTAGACCAAAAGAGAATGTGTTCCAGCTGTAATACAGTAGTCCCAACAGAGAAAGGTTTCCGGTGGTAATACAGTAGACCAACAGAGAAAGGGTTCCACTGGTAATACAGTAAACAAACAGAGAAAGGGTTCCGATGGTATTACAGTAGCCCAACAGAGAACATGTTTTTGTGGTAATATACCAACAGAGAATGGGTTCCAGTGATAGTACAGTAGACCAACAGATAAAGCCTTCCGGTGGTAATCCAGAAGACCAACAAAGAAAGGGTTCCGGTGGTAATAGACCAACAAAGAAAGGGTTCCGCTGCTATTGCAGTAGACCAAAAGAGAATGTGTTCCAGTGGTAATAGAGTAGTCCCAACAGAGAAAGGTTTCAGAAGACCAACAGAGAAAGGGTTCCACTGGTAATACTATAAACAAACAGAGAAAGGGTTCCGGTAGTATTAGACCAACAGAGAACAGGTTCTGGTGGTAATAGACCAACAGAGAAATGGTTCCGGTTATAATACAGTAGACCAATAGAGAAAGGCTGCCGGTGGTAATACAATAGACCAAAAGAGAAAGGGTTCTGGTCGTACTAGACCAACAGAAAAAGGGTTACGGTGGTAATAGGCCAACAGAGAAAGAGTTCCGGTGGTATTACAGTAATCTAACAGAGAAAGGGTTCCGGTTGTAATAGACCAAAAGAGAAAGGGTTCCATTGGTAATACAGTAGACCAACAGAGAAAGGGTTCTGGTGTTAATAGACCAACAGATAAAGGGTTCCGGTGGTAATACACTAGACCAACAGAGAAAGGGGTCTGATGGTAATACAGTAGACCAACAGAGAAAGGGTTCCCCTGGTAATACAGTAGACAAACAGAGAAAGCTTTCCGCTGTTAATTAAGTTGCCTAATAGAGAAAGGTTTCCGGAGGTACTAGACCAACACAGAAAGGGTTCCAGTGTCGACACGGTAGACCAACAGAGAAAGGGTTCCGGTGGTAATAGACCAACAGTGAAAGGGTTACGGTGGTATTAGAGCAGACCAACAGAGATTGGGTTCCGGTGAAAGTACAGCAGACCAACAGGTAAAGCCTTCCGGTGGTAATCCAGAAGACCAACAGAGAAAAGGTTCCGCTGGTATTACAGCAGCCCAACAGAGAAAGGGTTCCGGTAGTAATCGACCAACATAGAAAGGGTTCTGCTGGTAATACAGTAGACCAACTTAGAAATTGTTCCGCTGGTAACAGACAAAAGGGTTCCGGTTATAATACAGTAGACCAATAGAGAAAGGCTTCCGCTGGTAATACAGTCAACAAACAGAGAAAGGTTTACGGTTGTATTAGACCAACAGATAAAGGGTTCCTCTGATAATACAGTAGACCAACAGAGAATGGGTTCCGGTGGTAATATCCCAACAGAGAAAGGGTTCAGGTTGTAATACAGTAGACCAACAGAGACAGGGTTCCGCTGGTAATACCTTAGACATGCAGAGAAAGGGTTCTGGTTGCAATACAGTAGACCAACAGAGAAAGGGTTCTCGTGGTAATAGACCAACAGAGGAAGGGTTCCGGTGGTATTACAGCAGACCAACAGAGAATGGGTTCCGGTGATAATACGGTAAACCAACAGAGAAAGGGTTCCTGTGGTAATACAGTAAACCAAAAGAAACAGGTTCTGGTGGTATTACACCAACAGAGAAAGGGTTCTGCTGGTAATACAGTAGACCAACAGAGAAAGGGTTCCGGTGGTAATAGACCATCAGAGAATGCGTTCTGGTGGTAATACAGTAGACCAACAGAGAAAAGGTTTTGCTGGTATTGCAGTAGACAAACATAGAAAAGGTTCTGGAGGTAATACAGTAGAGCAACAGAGAAATGGTTCCGCTGGTAATACAGTAAACAAACAGAGAAAGGGTTCCTGTGGTATTAGACCAACAGAGAAAGGTTTCTGGTGGTAATAGACCAACAGAGATAGGGTTCTGCTGGTAATACAGTAGACCTACAGAGAAATGGTTCTGGTGGTAATTCAATCGACCACAAGAGAAAGGGTTCCGCTGGTATTACAGCAGCCCAACAGAGAAAGGGTTCCGGTAGTAATCGACCAACATAGAAAGGGTTCCACTGGTTATACAGTAGACCAACAAAGAAATGGTTCCGCTGGTAACAGACCAACAGAGAAAGGGTTCCGGTTATAATACAGTAGACCAACAGAAAAGGGTTCTGGTGATAATAGACCAACAGAGAAAGGGTTCCGGTGGTAATACAGTAGACCAACAGAGACAGGGTTCCGGTTATAATGCAGTAGACCAACAGAGAAAGGCTTCCACTGGTAACAGACCAACAGAGAAAGGGTTCCGATTATAATACAGTAAACCAACAGAGAAAGGGTTCTGGTCGTAGTAGACCAACAGAGACAGGGTTCCGGTGGTAATACCCTAGACATACAGAGAAAGGGTTCCCCTGGTAATACAGTGGACAAACAGAGAAAGCGTTCCACTGGTAATAAACTAGCCTAATAGAGAAAGGTTTCCGGTGGTACTAGACCAACACAGAAAGGGTTCCAGTGGCAAAACAGTAGACCAACAGATAAAGGGATTGGCTGGTAATATAGTAGACCAACAAAGAAAGGGTTCCGGTGGTAATAGACCAACAGAGACAGGGTTACGGTGGTATTAGAGCAGACCAACAGAGAATGGGTTCCGTTGATAGTACAGTAGACCAACAGATAAAGCATTCCGGTGGTAATCCAGAAGACCAAAAGAGAAAGGGTTCCGGTGTTAATAGATGAACAAAGAAAGGGTTCCGCTGGTATTGCAGTAGACCAACAGAGAAAGGGTTCCAGTAGTAATACAGTAGACCAAAAGAGAATGTGTTCCAGTGGTAAATAAGTAGTCCCAACAGAGAAAGGTTTCCACTGGTAATACAGTAAACAAACAGAGAAACGGTTCCGGTGGTATTAGACCAACAGAGAACAAGTTCTGGTGGTAATAGACCAACAGAGATTGGGTTCTGCTGGTAATACAGTAGACAAACAGAGAAATGGTTCTGGTTGTAATGCAATTAAACAAAAGAGAAAGGGTTCCACTGGTATTACAGTAGCCCAACAAAGAAATGGTTCCAGTGGTAATCGACCAACAGAGAAAGGGTTCCGCTGGTAATACAGTCAACAAACAGAGAAAGGTTTACGGTTGTATTAGACCAACAGAGAAAGGCTTCTGGTGGTAATAGACCAACGAAGATAGGGTTTCGCTGGTAATACCGGTGACCAACAGAGAAATGGTTCTGGTGGTAATACATTAGACCAAAAGAGAAAGGGTGCCGCTGGTAACAGACCAACAGAGAAAGGGTTCCGGTTATAATACAGTAGACCAACAGAAAAGGGTTCTGGTGATAAAAAACCAACAGAGAAAGGGTTCCGGTGGTAATACAGTAGACCAACAGAGACAGAGTTCCGGTTATAATACAGTAGACAATGTCGTGGAAATTTCCTCTATTTACCAAATCATGGGAGCAAACCACACACACAAGTCAGAGTTAGTTATAAAAGTCCATCTTTAATTATATGAGCTCTATCACAACCCTGTGACTCTCAGATTGATTCAGTGTCTCCCAGTGAATCCTCTGAGAGCCCCCTTACAATGCAACTGAGTTCCTTTAATAGCAAAGACACACATAGTCAGACAGCATAGACATAACTCATCGTTCAGCTTTGTCTCCTTTCCCAAACCCAGAACCATAAACCAATCCTCCATTACAACAGGCATATATCAAATTGTCATTTAGATACAACCCACTCTAAATACAAACTCCTGGACAAACTCACGGAGAGGAGGGTGAGGCTATAGTTTAAGATAGAAACAACACTGCAACCCTTCTTTCCCCACTAGAAAAGGTAGGGAGTAAAAGATATGTTTACACATGATGACACTTTGACCTCTCCCCTCTCAGCGGCCATGCAACTTAGTCTTGACATAGAACAGATACTTCAACCCTGCCCACAGTATTATACAAAAATACCATTCTGATGAGAATTAACTTACACACATTTGATAAATATAAAACATCTTACATATGTTACCAACAAATTCTGAATCTTCCCTAACAACAAACAGAAAGCTTTCCGCTGGTAATAAAGTACCCTAATAGAGAAAAGTTTCCGGTGGTACTAGACCAACACAGAAAGTGTTCCAGTGGCAAAACAGTAGACCAACAGATAAAGGGTTCCGCTGGTAATACAGAAGACCAACAGAGAAAGGGTTCCGGTGGTAATAGACCAACAAACGAAAGGGTTACGGTGGTATTAGAGCAGACCAACAGAGAATGGGTTCCAGTGATAGTACAGTAGACCAACAGATAAAGCCTTCCGGTGGTAATCCAGAAGACCAACAAAGAAAGGGTTCCGGTGGTAATAGACCAACAAAGAAATGGTTCCGCTGCTATTGCAGTAGACCAACAGAGAAATGGTTCCAGTAGTAATACAGTAGACCAAAAGAGAATGTGTTCCAGTGGTAATAGAGTAGTTCCTAGAGAAAGGTTTCAGAAGACCAACAGAGAAAGGGTTCCACTGGTAATACAATAAACAAACAGAGAAAGGGTTCCGGTAGTATTAGACCAACAGAGAACAGGTTCTGGTGGTAATAGACCAACAGAGAAATGGTTCCAGTTATAATACAGTAGACCAATAGAGAAAGGCTGCCGGTGGTAATACAATAGACCAAAAGAGAAAGGGTTCTGGTCGTACTAGACCAACAGAAAAAGGGTTCCGGTGGTAATAGGCCAACAGAGAAAGAGTTCCGGTGGTATTACAGTAATCTAACAGAGAAAGGGTTCCGGTTGTAATAGACCAAAAGAGAAAGGGTTCCATTGGTAATACAGTAGACCAACAGAGAAAGGGTTCTGGTGTTAATAGACCAACAGATAAAGGGTTCCGGTGGTAATACACTAGACCAACAGAGAAAGGGGTCTGATGGTAATACAGTAGACCAACAGAGAAAGGGTTCCGGTGGTAATACAGTAGACCAACAGAGAAAGATTTCCACTGACTATACAGGAGACCAACAGAGGATAGATTCCGGTGTTAATAGACCAACATAGAAATGGTTCTGCTGGTAATACAGTAGACCAAAAGACAAATGGTTCCGCTGGTAGCAGACCAACAGAGAAAGGGTTCCGGTTATAATACAGTAGACCACCAGAGAAAGGGTTCTGGTGGTAATAGACCAACAGAGAAAGGGTTCCCCTGGTAATACAGTAAACAAACAGAGAAAGCGTTCCGCTGTTAATTAAGTTGCCTAATAGAGAAAGGTTTCCGGAGGTACTAGACCAACACAGAAAGGGTTCCAGTGTCGACACGGTAGACCAACAGAGAAAGGGTTCCGGTGGTAATAGACCAACAGTGAAAGGGTTACGGTGGTATTAGAGCAGACCAACAGAGATTGGGTTCCGGTGATAGTACAGCAGACCAACAGGTAAAGCCTTCCGGTGGTAATCCAGAAGACCAACAGAGAAAGGGTTCCACTGGTATTACAGCAGCCCAACAGAGAAAGGGTTCCGGTAGTAATCGACCAACATAGAAAGGGTTCTGCTGGTAATACAGTAGACCAACTTAGAAATTGTTCCGCTGGTAACAGACAAAAGGGTTCCGGTGGTAATACAGTAGACCAACAGAGAAATGCTTCCGCTGGTAATACAGTCAACAAACAGAGAAAGGTTTCCGGTTGTAATAGACCAACAGAGAAAAGGTTCCGGTGGTATTATAGCAAACCAACAGAGAATGGGTTCCGGTGATAGTACAGTAGACCAACAGATAAAGCCTTCCAGGGGTAATCCATAAGACCAACAGAGAAAGGGTTCCAGTGGTAATAGACCAACAAAGAAAGGTTTCCGCTGGTATTACAGTAGACCAAAATAGAAAGGGTTCCATTGGTAATACAGTAGACCAACAGAGAAAGGGTTCCGGTAGTAATCGACCAACATAGAAAGGGTTCCGCTGGTAATACAGTAGACCAACTTAGAAATTGTTCCGCTGGTAACAGACCAACAGACAAAAGGGTTCCGGTTATAATACAGTAGACCAACAGAGAAATGGTTCTGGTGGTAATACAATGAACCAAAAGAGAAAGGGTTCCACTGGTATTACAGTAGCCCAACAAAGAAAGTTTTCCGGTGGTAATCGACCAACAGAGAAAGGTTTATGGTTATAATACAGTAGACCAACAGAGAAATGGTTCTGATGGTAATAGACCAACATAGAAATGGTTCCGGTGGTAATACAGTAGACCAATAGAGAAAGGCTTCCGCTGGTAATACAGTCAACAAACAGAGAAAGGTTTCCGGTTGGAATAGACCAACAGAGAAAGGGTTCTGGTGGTAATAGACCAACGAAGATAGGGTTCCGCTGGTAATATCGGTGACCAACAGAAAAATGGTTCTGGAGGTAATACAGTGGACCAAAAGAGAAAGGGTTCCGCTGGTAATACAGTAGACCAACCGAGAAAGGGTTCCGCTGGTAACAGCCCAACAGAGAAAGGGTTCCGGTTATAATACAGTAGACCAACAGAAAAGGGTTCTGGTTATAATAGACCAACAGAGAAAAGGTTCCGGTGGTAATACAGTAGACCAACAGAGACAGGGTTCCGGTTATAATACAGTGGACCAACAGAGAAAGGGTTCTGGTGGTAATAGACCAACAGAGAAAGGGTTCCACTGGTAACAGACCAACAGAGAAAGGGTTCCGGTTATAATACAGTAAACCAACAGAGAAAGGGTTCTGGTCGTAATAGACCAACAGAGAAAGGGTTCCGGTAGTAATACCCTAGACATGCAGACAAAGGGTTCCCCTGGTAATACAGTAGACAAACAGAGAAAGCGTTCCGCTGGTAATAAAGTAGCCTAATAGAGAAAGGTTTCTGGTGGTACTAGACCAACACAGAAAGGGTTCCAGTGGCAAAACAGTAGACCAACATATAAAGGGTTCCGCTGGTAATACTGTAGACCAACAGAGAAAGGGTTCCGGTGGTAATAGACCAACAGAGAAAGGGTTCCGGTGGTATTATAGCAAACCAACAGAGAATGGGTTCCGGTGATAGTACAGTAGACCAACAGATAAAGCCTTCCAGGGGTAATCCATAAGACCAACAGAGAAAGGGTTCCAGTGGTAATAGACCAACAAAGAAAGGGTTCCGCTGGTATTGCAGTAGACCAACAGAGAAAGGGTTCCAGTAGTAATACAGTAGACCAAAAGAGAATGTGTTCCAGCTGTAATACAGTAGTCCCAACAGAGAAAGGTTTCCGGTGGTAATACAGTAGACCAACAGAGAAAGGGTTCCACTGGTAATACAGTAAACAAACAGAGAAAGGGTTCCGATGGTATTACAGTAGCCCAACAGAGAACATGTTTTTGTGGTAATATACCAACAGAGAATGGGTTCCAGTGATAGTACAGTAGACCAACAGATAAAGCCTTCCGGTGGTAATCCAGAAGACCAACAAAGAAAGGGTTCCGGTGGTAATAGACCAACAAAGAAAGGGTTCCGCTGCTATTGCAGTAGACCAAAAGAGAATGTGTTCCAGTGGTAATAGAGTAGTCCCAACAGAGAAAGGTTTCAGAAGACCAACAGAGAAAGGGTTCCACTGGTAATACTATAAACAAACAGAGAAAGGGTTCCGGTAGTATTAGACCAACAGAGAACAGGTTCTGGTGGTAATAGACCAACAGAGAAATGGTTCCGGTTATAATACAGTAGACCAATAGAGAAAGGCTGCCGGTGGTAATACAATAGACCAAAAGAGAAAGGGTTCTGGTCGTACTAGACCAACAGAAAAAGGGTTACGGTGGTAATAGGCCAACAGAGAAAGAGTTCCGGTGGTATTACAGTAATCTAACAGAGAAAGGGTTCCGGTTGTAATAGACCAAAAGAGAAAGGGTTCCATTGGTAATACAGTAGACCAACAGAGAAAGGGTTCTGGTGTTAATAGACCAACAGATAAAGGGTTCCGGTGGTAATACACTAGACCAACAGAGAAAGGGGTCTGATGGTAATACAGTAGACCAACAGAGAAAGGGTTCCCCTGGTAATACAGTAGACAAACAGAGAAAGCTTTCCGCTGTTAATTAAGTTGCCTAATAGAGAAAGGTTTCCGGAGGTACTAGACCAACACAGAAAGGGTTCCAGTGTCGACACGGTAGACCAACAGAGAAAGGGTTCCGGTGGTAATAGACCAACAGTGAAAGGGTTACGGTGGTATTAGAGCAGACCAACAGAGATTGGGTTCCGGTGAAAGTACAGCAGACCAACAGGTAAAGCCTTCCGGTGGTAATCCAGAAGACCAACAGAGAAAAGGTTCCGCTGGTATTACAGCAGCCCAACAGAGAAAGGGTTCCGGTAGTAATCGACCAACATAGAAAGGGTTCTGCTGGTAATACAGTAGACCAACTTAGAAATTGTTCCGCTGGTAACAGACAAAAGGGTTCCGGTTATAATACAGTAGACCAATAGAGAAAGGCTTCCGGTGGTAATACAGTAGACCAACAGAGAAATGCTTCCGCTGGTAATACAGTCAACAAACAGAGAAAGGTTTCCGGTTGTAATAGACCAACAGAGAAAAGGTTCCGGTGGTATTATAGCAAACCAACAGAGAATGGGTTCCGGTGATAGTACAGTAGACCAACAGATAAAGCCTTCCAGGGGTAATCCATAAGACCAACAGAGAAAGGGTTCCAGTGGTAATAGACCAACAAAGAAAGGTTTCCGCTGGTATTACAGTAGACCAAAATAGAAAGGGTTCCATTGGTAATACAGTAGACCAACAGAGAAAGGGTTCCGGTAGTAATCGACCAACATAGAAAGGGTTCCGCTGGTAATACAGTAGACCAACTTAGAAATTGTTCCGCTGGTAACAGACCAACAGACAAAAGGGTTCCGGTTATAATACAGTAGACCAACAGAGAAATGGTTCTGGTGGTAATACAATGAACCAAAAGAGAAAGGGTTCCACTGGTATTACAGTAGCCCAACAAAGAAAGTTTTCCGGTGGTAATCGACCAACAGAGAAAGGGTTATGGTTATAATACAGTAGACCAACAGAGAAATGGTTCTGATGGTAATAGACCAACATAGAAATGGTTCCGGTGGTAATACAGTAGACCAACAGAGACAGGATTCCGGTTATAATACAGTAGACCAATAGAGAAAGGCTTCCGCTGGTAATACAGTCAACAAACAGAGAAAGGTTTCCGGTTGGAATAGACCAACAGAGAAAGGGTTCTGGTGGTAATAGACCAACGAAGATAGGGTTCCGCTGGTAATATCGGTGACCAACAGAAAAATGGTTCTGGTGGTAATACAGTGGACCAAAAGAGAAAGGGTTCCGCTGGTAATACAGTAGACCAACCGAGAAAGGGTTCCGCTGGTAACAGCCCAACAGAGAAAGGGTTCCGGTTATAATACAGTAGACCAACAGAAAAGGGTTCTGGTTATAATAGACCAACAGAGAAAGGGTTCCGGTGGTAATACAGTAGACCAACAGAGACAGGGTTCCGGTTATAATACAGTGGACCAACAGAGAAAGGGTTCTGGTGGTAATAGACCAACAGAGAAAGGGTTCCGCTGGTAACAGACCAACAGAGAAAGGGTTCCGGTTATAATACAGTAAACCAACAGAGAAAGGGTTCTGGTCGTAATAGACCAACAGAGAAAGGGTTCCGGTAGTAATACCCTAGACATGCAGACAAAGGGTTCCCCTGGTAATACAGTAGACAAACAGAGAAAGTGTTCCGCTGGTAATAAAGTAGCCTAATAGAGAAAGGTTTCTGGTGGTACTAGACCAACACAGAAAGGGTTCCAGTGGCAAAACAGTAGACCAACATATAAAGGGTTCCGCTGGTAATACTGTAGACCAACAGAGAAAGGGTTCCGGTGGTAATAGACCAACAGAAAAAGGGTTCCGGTGGTATTATAGCAAACCAACAGAGAATGGGTTCCGGTGATAGTACAGTAGACCAACAGATAAAGCCTTCCAGGGGTAATCCATAAGACCAACAGAGAAAGGGTTCCAGTGGTAATAGACCAACAAAGAAAGGGTTCCGCTGGTATTGCAGTAGACCAACAGAGAAAGGGTTCCAGTAGTAATACAGTAGACCAAAAGAGAATGTGTTCCAGCTGTAATACAGTAGTCCCAACAGAGAAATGTTTCCGGTGGTAATACAGTAGACCAACAGAGAAAGGGTTCCACTGGTAATACAGTAAACAAACAGAGAAAGGGTTCCGATGGTATTACAGTAGCCCAACAGAGAACATGTTTTTGTGGTAATATACCAACAGAGATAGGGTTCCGCTGGTAATACAGTAGACCAACAGAGAAATTGTTCTGGTGGTAATACAATGAACCAAAAGAGAAAGGGTTCCACTGGTATTACAGTAGCCCAACAGAGAAAGGGTTATGGTTATAATACAGTAGACCAACAGAGAAATGGTTCTGGTGGTAATAGACCAACAGAGAAATTGTTCCGGTGTTAATACAGTAGACCAACAGAGACAGGATTCCGGTTATAATACAGTAGACCAATAGAGAAAGGCTGCCGGTGGTAATACAATTGACCAACAGAGAAAGGGTTCCGGTGGTAATAGCCTATACATACAGATAAAGGGTTCCGGTGGTAATACACTAGACCAACAGAGAAAGGGTTCCGGTGGTAATAGAACAACAGAGAAAGGGTTCCGGTGGCAAAGCAGTAGACCCACAGAGAATGGGTTCCAGTGATAATACAGTTGACCCACAGAGATATGGTTCCGCTGTACTTCAGTAGACAAACAGAGAAACGGTTCCGGTGTTAATAGACCAACAGATAAAGGGTTCCGGTGGTAATACACTAGACCAACAGAGAAAGGGGTCTGATGGTAATACAGTAGACCAACAGAGAAAGGGTTCTGGTGGTAATAGAACAACAGAGAAAGGGTTCCGGTGGCAAAGCAGTAGACCCACAGAGAATGGGTTCCAGTGATAATACAGTTGACCCACAGAGATATGGTTCCGCTGTACTTCAGTAGACAAACAGAGAAACGGTTCCGGTGGTAATAGACAAACAGAAAAAGGGTTCCAGTGGTAATAAACAGACATAGAAAGGGTTCTGCTGGTAATACAGTTGACCCACAGAGATATGGTTCCGCTGTACTTCAGTAGACAAACAGAGAAAGGGTTCTGGTGTTAATGACCAACAGATAAATGGTTCCGGTGATAGTACAGTAGAACAACAGAGAATGGGTTATGTTGGTATTGCAGTAGACCAACAGAGAAAGGGTTCTGGTGGTAATACAGTAGACCAACAGAGAAAGGGTTCCTGTGGTAATAGACAAACAGAGAAAGGTTTCCGGTTATAATACAGTAGACTAATATAGAAAGGGTTCCGGTGGTAATCGACAAACAGACAAAGGGTTCCGCTGGTAATACAGTAGACCAACAGAGAAAGGGTTCCGCTGGTAATTTACCAACGGATAAAAGTTATGGTTATAATGCAGTAGACCAACAGAGAAAGGGTTCCGGTGGTAATAGAACAACAGAGAAAGGTTTCCGGTGGCAATGCAGTAGACCCACAGAGAATGGGTTCCAGTGATAATACAGTTGACCCACAGAGATATGGTTCCGCTGTACTTCAGTAGACAAACAGAGAAACGGTTCCGGTGGTAATAGACAAACAGAAAAAGGGTTCCAGTGGTAATAAACCAACAGAGAAAGGGTTCCGCTGGTAATACAGTTGGCCCACAGAGATATGGTTCCACTGTACTTCAGTAGACAAACAGAGAAAGGGTTCCGGTGGTATTAAGACCAAAAGAGAAAGGGTTCTGGTAGTACTAGACCAACAGAGAAAGGGTTCCGGTGGTAATAGACCAACAGAGAAAGAGTTCCGGTGTTATTACAGTAATCTAACAGAGAAAGGGTTCCGGTTGTAATAGACCAAAAGAGAAAGGGTTCCATTGGAAATACAGTATACCAACAGAGAAAGGGTTCTGGTGTAAATAGACCAACAGATAAAGGGTTCCGGTGGTAATACACTAGACCAACAGAGAAAGGGGTCTGATGGTAATACAGTAGACCAACAGAGAAAGGGTTCCGGTGGTAATACAGTAGACCAACAGAGAAAGGGTTCTGGTGTTAATAGACCAACAGATAAAGGGTTCCGGTGATAGTACAGTAGACCAACAGAGAAAGGCTTCTGGTTTTAATACAGTAGACTAATATAGAAAGGGTTCCGGTGGTAATACAGTAGGCCAATAGAGAATGGGTTCTGGTGGTAATCGACCAACACAGAAACTGTTCCGGTGGCAAGACAGTAGACCAACAGATAAATGGTTCCGCTGGTAATACAGTAGACCAATAGAGAAAGAGTTCCAGTGGTAATAGACCAACAGAGAAAGGCTCCTGGTGTTAATCCAGTAGAGCAACAGAGAAGGGTTTCTGGTTGTAATAGACCAACAGAATAAGGCTTCCGGTGTTACTACATGAGACCAACAGAGAAAGCGTTCCTGTGTTAATACAGTAGACCAACAGAGAAAGGTTTTCAGTGGTAATAGACCAGTAGAAAAAGGGTTCCTGTGGTAATACAGTAGACCAACAGAGAAAGGGTTCCGCTGGTAATACTGTTAACAAACAGAGAAAGGGTTTCCGGAGTTATTAGATCAACAGAGAAAGGTTCTGGTGGTAATAGACCAACAGAGAAAGGGTTCCACTGGTAATACAGTAGACCAAGAGAGAAATGGTTCCAGTGGTAATACAGCAGACCAACAGAGAAAAGGTTCCAGTGGTAATAGAACAATAGAGAAATGGTTCCGGTGGTAATACAGTAGACCAACAGTGAAATGGTTCCACTGGTAATACAGTAGACCAACAGGGAATGGGTTTTAGTGGTAATTTACCAACAGAGAATGGGTTGCCGTGGTAATACAGTAGATGAGCAGAGAAAGGGTTCTGCTGGTAATACAGTAGCCCAACAGAGAAAGGGTTCCAGGAGTAATAGAACAACATAGAAAGGGTTCCGGTGGCAATGCAGTAGACCCACAGAGAATGGGTTCCGGTGATAATACAGTTGACCCACAGAGATATGGTTCCGCTGTACTTCAGTAGACAAACAGAGAAACGGTTCCGGTGGTAATAGACAAACAGAAAAAGGGTTCCAGTGGTAATAAACCAACAGAGAAAGGGTTCCGCTGGTAATACAGTTGACCCACAGATATATGGTTCCGCTGTACTTCAGTAGACAAACAGAGAAAAGGTTCCGGTGGTATTAGACCAAAAGAGAAAAGGTTCCATTGGTAATACAGTAGACCAACAGAGAAGGCATTCCGGTGGAAATAGACCAACAGAAAGGGTGGTATTACTGCAGACAAACAGAGAATGGGTTCCTCTGATAGTACAGTGGACCAACAGAGAAAGGGTTCTAGTAGTAATACTGTAAACCAACAGAGAAAGGGTTCCGGTGGTAATAGACCAACAGAGAAAGGCTCCTGGTGTTAATCCAGTAGAGCAACAGAGAAGGGTTTCTGGTGGTAATAGACCAAAAGAATAAGGCTTCCGGTGTTACTACATGAGACCAACAGAGAAAGCGTTCCTGTGTTAATACAGTAGACCAACAGAGAAAGGTTTTCAGTGGTAATAGACCAGTAGAGAAAGGGTTCCGGTGGTAATACAGTAGGCCAATAGAGAAAGGGTTCTGGTGGTACTAGACCAACACAGAAACTGTTCCGGTGGCAAGACAGTAGACCAACAGATAAATGGTTCTGCTGGTAATACAGTAGACCAATAGAGAAAGAGTTCCAGTGGTAATAGACAAACATAGAAAGGTTTCCGGTTATAATACAGTAGACTAATATAGAAAGGGTTCCGGTGTTACTACATGAGACCAACAGAGAAAGCGTTCCTGTGTTAATACAGTAGACCAACAGAGAAAGGTTTTCAGTGGTAATAGACCAGTAGAAAAAGGGTTCCTGTGGTAATACAGTAGACCAACAGAGAAAGGGTTCCGCTGGTAATACTGTTAACAAACAGAGAAAGGGTTTCCGGAGTTATTAGATCAACAGAGAAAGGTTCTGGTGGTAATAGACCAACAGAGAAAGGGTTCCACTGGTAATACAGTAGACCAAGAGAGAAATGGTTCCAGTGGTAATACAGCAGACCAACAGAGAAAAGGTTCCAGTGGTAATAGAACAATAGAGAAATGGTTCCGGTGGTAATACAGTAGACCAACAGTGAAATGGTTCCACTGGTAATACAGTAGACCAACAGGGAATGGGTTTTAGTGGTAATTTACCAACAGAGAATGGGTTGCCGTGGTAATACAGTAGATGAGCAGAGAAAGGGTTCTGCTGGTAATACAGTAGCCCAACAGAGAAAGGGTTCCAGGAGTAATAGAACAACATAGAAAGGGTTCCGGTGGCAATGCAGTAGACCCACAGAGAATGGGTTCCGGTGATAATACAGTTGACCCACAGAGATATGGTTCCGCTGTACTTCAGTAGACAAACAGAGAAACGGTTCCGGTGGTAATAGACAAACAGAAAAAGGGTTCCAGTGGTAATAAACCAACAGAGAAAGGGTTCCGCTGGTAATACAGTTGACCCACAGATATATGGTTCCGCTGTACTTCAGTAGACAAACAGAGAAAAGGTTCCGGTGGTATTAGACCAAAAGAGAAAAGGTTCCATTGGTAATACAGTAGACCAACAGAGAAGGCATTCCGGTGGAAATAGACCAACAGAAAGGGTGGTATTACTGCAGACAAACAGAGAATGGGTTCCTCTGATAGTACAGTGGACCAACAGAGAAAGGGTTCTAGTAGTAATACTGTAAACCAACAGAGAAAGGGTTCCGGTGGTAATAGACCAACAGAGAAAGGCTCCTGGTGTTAATCCAGTAGAGCAACAGAGAAGGGTTTCTGGTGGTAATAGACCAAAAGAATAAGGCTTCCGGTGTTACTACATGAGACCAACAGAGAAAGCGTTCCTGTGTTAATACAGTAGACCAACAGAGAAAGGTTTTCAGTGGTAATAGACCAGTAGAGAAAGGGTTCCGGTGGTAATACAGTAGGCCAATAGAGAAAGGGTTCTGGTGGTACTAGACCAACACAGAAACTGTTCCGGTGGCAAGACAGTAGACCAACAGATAAATGGTTCTGCTGGTAATACAGTAGACCAATAGAGAAAGAGTTCCAGTGGTAATAGACAAACATAGAAAGGTTTCCGGTTATAATACAGTAGACTAATATAGAAAGGGTTCCGGTGGTAATACAGTAGACCAATAGAGAAAGGGTTCTGGTGGTAATCGACAAACAGACAAAGGGTTCCGCTGGTAATACAGTAGACCAACAGAGAAAGGGTTCCGCTGGTAATTTACCAACAGATAAAAGTTATGGTTATAATACAGTAGACCAACAGAGAAAGGGTTCCGGTGGTAATAGAACAACAGAGAAAGGTTTCCGGTGGCAATGCAGTAGACCCACAGAGAATGGGTTCCAGTGATAATACAGTTGACCCACAGAGATATGGTTCCGCTGTACTTCAGTAGACAAACAGAGAAACGGTTCCGGTGGTAATAGACAAACAGAAAAAGGGTTCCAGTGGTAATAAACCAACAGAGAAAGGGTTCTGCTGGTAATACCGTTGGCCCACAGAGATATGGTTCCACTGTACTTCAGTAGACAAACAGAGAAAGGGTTCCGGTGGTATTAAGACCAAAAGAGAAAGGGTTCTGGTAGTACTAGACCAACAGAGAAAGGGTTCCGGTGGTAATAGACCAACAGAGAAAGAGTTCCGGTGTTATTACAGTAATCCAACAGAGAAAGGGTTCCGGTTGTAATAGACCAAAAGAGAAAGGGTTCCATTGGTAATACAGTATACCAACACAGAAAGGGTTCTGGTGTAAATAGACCAACAGATAAAGGGTTCCGGTAGTAATAAACTAGACCAACAGAGAAAGGGGTCTGATGGTAATACAGTAGACCAACAGAGAAAGGGTTCCGGTGGTAATACAGTAGACCAACAGAGAAAGGGTTCTGGTGTTAATAGACCAACAGATAAAGGGTTCCGGTGATAGTACAGTAGACCAACAGAGAAAGGCTTCTGGTTTATAACAGTAGACTAATATAGAAAGGGTTCCGGTGGTAATACAGTAGGCCAATAGAGAATGGGTTCTGGTGGTAATCGACCAACACAGAAAATGTTCCGGTGGCAAGACAGTAGACCAACAGATAAATGGTTCCGCTGGTAATACAGTAGACCAATAGAGAAAGAGTTCCAGTGGTAATAGACCAACAGAGAAAGGCTCCTGGTGTTAATCCAGTAGAGCAACAGAGAAGGGTTTCTGGTGGTAATAGACCAACAGAATAAGGCTTCCGGTGTTACTACATGAGACCAACAGAGAAAGCATTCCTGTGTTAATACAGTAGACCAACAGAGAAAGGTTTTCAGCGGTAATAGACCAGTAGAAAAAGGGTTCCTGTGGTAATACAGTAGACCAACAGAGAAAGGGTTCCGCTGGTAATACTGTTAACAAACAGAGAAAGGGTTTCCGGAGTTATTAGATCAACAGAGAAAGGTTCTGGTGGTAATAGACCAACAGAGAAAGGGTTCCACTGGTAATACAGTAGACCAAGAGAGAAATGGTTCCAGTGGTAATACAGCAGACCAACAGAGAAAAGGTTCCAGTGGTAATAGAACAATAGAGAAATGGTTCCGGTGGTAATACAGTAGACCAACAGTGAAATGGTTCCACTGGTAATACAGTAGACCAACAGGGAATGGGTTTTAGTGGCAATTTACCAACAGAGAATGGGTTGCCATGGTAATACAGTAGATGAGCAGAGAAAGGGTTCTGCTGGTAATACAGTAGCCCAACAGAGAAAGGGTTCCGGTAGTAATAGAACAACAGAGAAAGGGTTCCGGTGGCAATCTAGTAGACCCACAGAGAATGGGTTCCGGTGATAATACAGTTGACCCACAGAGATATGGTTCCGCTGTACTTCAGTAGACAAACAGAGAAACGGTTCCGGTGGTAATAGACAAACAGAAAAAGGGTTCCAGTGGTAATAAACCAACAGAGAAAGGGTTCCGCTGGTAATACAGTTGACCCACAGATATATGGTTCAGCTGTACTTCAGTAGACAAACAGAGAAAGGGTTCCGGTGGTATTAGACCAAAAGAGAAAAGGTTCCATTGGTAATACAGTAGACCAACAGAGAAGGCATTCCGGTGGAAATAGACCAACAGAAAGGGTGGTATTACTGCAGACAAACAGAGAATGGGTTCCTCTGATAGTACAGTGGACCAACAGAGAAAGGGTTCTAGTAGTAATACTGTAAACCAACAGAGAAAGGGTTCCGGTGGTAATAGACCAACAGAGAAAGGCTCCTGGTGTTAATCCAGTAGAGCAACAGAGAAGGGTTTCTGGTGGTAATAGACCAAAAGAATAAGGCTTCCGGTGTTACTACATGAGACCAACAGAGAAAGCGTTCCTGTGTTAATACAGTAGACCAACAGAGAAAGGTTTTCAGTGGTAATAGACCAGTAGAGAAAGGGTTCCGGTGGTAATACAGTAGGCCAATAGAGAAAGGGTTCTGGTGGTACTAGACCAACACAGAAACTGTTCCGGTGGCAAGACAGTAGACCAACAGATAAATGGTTCTGCTGGTAAGACAGTAGACCAATAGAGAAAGAGTTCCAGTGGTAATAGACCAACAGAGAAAGGGTTACGGTGGTGATACAGTAGCCCAACATAGAAAGGGTTCTGGTGGTAATGCAGTAGACATACAGAGAAAGGGTTCCCCTGGTTATACAGTAGACCAACAGAGAAAGGGTTCCGATGCTAATACAGTAGCCCAACCCTGAAAGGGTTCCGGTGGCAATACAGTAGACCAACAGATAAAGGGTTCCACTGGAAATACAGTAGACCAACAGAGAAGGCGTTCCGGTGGAAATAGACCAACAGAGAAAGGGTTCCGGTGGTATTACTGCAGACAATCAGAGAATGGGTTCCTCTGATAGTACAGTGGACCAACAGAGAAAGGGTTCCGGTGGTAATAGACCAACAGAGAAAGGCTCCTGGTGTTAATCCAGTAGAGCAACAGAGAAGGGTTTCTGGTGGTAATAGACCAACAGAATAAGGCTTCCGGTGTTACTACATGAGACCAACAGAGAAAGCGTTCCTGTGTTAATACAGTAGACCAACAGAGAAAGGTTTTCAGTGGTAATAGACCAGTAGAAAAAGGGTTCCTGTGGTAATACAGTAGACTAACAGATAAAGGGTTCCTGTGGTAATACAGTAGACCAACAGAGAAAGGGTTCCGCTGGTAATACTGTTAACAAACAGAGAAAGGGTTTCCGGAGTTATTAGATCAACAGAGAAAGGTTCTGGTGGTAATAGACCAACAGAGAAAGGGTTCCACTGGTAATACAGTAGACCAAGAGAGAAAGGGTTCCATTGGTAATACAGTAGACCAACAGAGAAGGCATTCCGGTGGAAATAGACCAACAGAAAGGGTTCCGGTGGTATTACTGCAGACAAACAGAGAATGGGTTCCTCTGATAGTACAGTGGACCAACAGAGAAAGGGTTCTAGTAGTAATACTGTAAACCAACAGAGAAAGGGTTCCGGTGGTAATAGACCAACAGAGAAAGTCTCCTGGTGTTAATCCAGTAGAGCAACAGAGAAGGGTTTCTGGTGGTAATAGACCAAAAGAATAAGGCTTCCGGTGTTACTACATGAGACCAACAGAGAAAGCATTCCTGTGTTAATACAGTAGACCAACAGAGAAAGGTTTTCAGTGGTAATAGACCAGTAGAGAAAGGGTTCCGGTGGTAATACAGTAGGCCAATAGAGAAAGGGTTCTGGTGGTACTAGACCAACACAGAAACTGTTCCAGTGGCGAGACAGTAGACCAACAGATAAATGGTTCCGCTGGTAATACAGTAGACCAATAGAGAAAGAGTTCCAGTGGTAATAGACAAACAGAAAAAGGGTTCCAGTGGTAATAAACCAACAGAGAAAGGGTTCCGCTGGTAATACAGTTGATCCACAGATATATGGTTCCGCTGTACTTCAGTAGACAAACAGAGAAAGGGTTCCGGTGGTATTAGACCAAAAGAGAAAGGGTTCCATTGGTAATACAGTAGACCAACAGAGAAGGCATTCCGGTGGAAATAGACCAACAGAAAGGGTGGTATTACTGCAGACAAACAGAGAATGGGTTCCTCTGATAGTACAGTGGACCAACAGAGAAAGGGTTCTAGTAGTAATACTGTAAACCAACAGAGAAAGGTTTCCGGTGGTAATAGACCAACAGAGAAAGGCTCCTGGTGTTAATCCAGTAGAGCAACAGAGAAGGGTTTCTGGTGGTAATAGACCAAAAGAATAAGGCTTCCGGTGTTACTACATGAGACCAACAGAGAAAGCGTTCCTGTGTTAATACAGTAGACCAACAGAGAAAGGTTTTCAGTGGTAATAGACCAGTAGAGAAAGGGTTCCGGTGGTAATACAGTAGGCCAATAGAGAAAGGGTTCTGGTGGTACTAGACCAACACAGAAACTGTTCCGGTGGCAAGACAGTAGACCAACAGATAAATGGTTCTGCTGGTAATACAGTAGACCAATAGAGAAAGAGTTCCAGTGGTAATAGACCAACAGAGAAAGGGTTACGGTGGTGATACAGTAGCCCAACATAGAAAGGGTTCTGGTGGTAATAGACCAACAGAGAAAGGCTCCTGGTGTTAATCCAGTAGAGCAACAGAGAAGGGTTTCTGGTGGTAATAGACCAACAGAGAAAGGCTCCTGGTGTTAATCCAGTAGAGCAACAGAGAAGGGTTTCTGGTGGTAATAGACCAACAGAATAAGGCTTCCGGTGTTACTACAGGAGACCAACAGAGAAAGCGTTCCTGTGTTAATACAGTAGACCAACAGAGAAAGGTTTTCAGTGGTAATAGACCAGTAGAAAAAGGGTTCCTGTGGTAATACAGTAGACCAATAGAGAAAGGGTTCCGCTGGTAATACTGTTAACAAACAGAGAAAGGGTTTCCGGAGTTATTAGATCAACAGAGAAAGGTTCTGGTGGTAATAGACCAACAGAGAAAGGGTTCCACTGGTAATACAGTAGACCAAGAGAGAAAGGGTTCCAGTGGTAATACAGCAGACCAACAGAGAAAAGGTTCCAGTGGTAATAGAACAATAGAGAAATGGTTCCGGTGGTAATACAGTAGGCCAACAGTGAATTGGTTCCACTGGTAATACAGTAGACCAACAGGGAATGGGTTTTAGTGGTAATTTACCAACAGAGAATGGGTTGCCGTGGTAATACAGTAGATGAGCAGAGAAAGGGTTCTGCTGGTAATACAGTATCCCAACAGAGAAAGGGTTCCGGTGGTAATACAGTAGACCAACAGAGAAAGATTTCCACTGACTATACAGGAGACCTACAGAGGATAGATTCCGGTGTTAATAGACCAACAGAGAAAGGGGTTTGATGGTAATACAGTAGACCAACAGAGAAGGGGTTTCAGCGGTAATAGACCAAAAATTAAGGGGTTCTGGTGGTAATACAGAAGACCAATAGAGAAAGGCTTCTGCTGTTAATACAGTAGCTCAACAGAGAAAGGGTTCCGGTGGTAATAGACCAACAGAGAAAGGATTTCAGTGGTAGTTTACCAACAGAGAAAGGGTTCCCGTGGTAATACAGTAGACCAACAGAGAAAGGGTTCTGCTGGTAATACAATTGCACAACAGACAAATGCTTCCGATGGCAATACAGTATTCAAACAGAGTATGGGTTCCGGTGATAATACAGTAGACCAACAGAGGAATGGTTCCGCTGGTAATAGACCAACAGAAAAAGGGTTCCAGTGGTAATAGACCAAACAGATAAATGGTTCTGGTGGTAATACAGTAGACCAACAGAGAAAGGATTCCGCTGGTAATACAGTAATCCATCAGAGAAAGTGTTCCGGTGGTATTAGACCAACAGAGAAAGGGTTCCGGTGGTATTACAGTAATCCACCAGAGAAAGGATTTCCGGTTGTAATAGACCAACAGAGAAAGGGTTCCAGTGGTAATACAGTAGACCAACAGAGAAGATGATCTGGTGGTTAAACAGTAGACCAACAGAGACATGGCTCCTCTGGTAATACAGTAGACCAATAGAGAAAGGGTTCCTTTGGGAATGCAGTAGACCAACAGAGAAAGGTTTCCGTGGTAATACAGTAGGCCAACAGAGAAAAGGTTCCGGTGGTAATACAGTAGATCACACGACAAAATCGATTGGCCTGCTCCAAGAAGCCATTCTTGTGATTATTGTGACTTAGCCATTGTCATTGTTTGTAAGCTTGTGTAGTCAAATTAATTTATGATCGTATGCTATCCATTTGTTGTTTGTATGCTGTTCTTTGTATGACATTTTAATATTTGATAATTAACCAATGATATTAGGCCACTCTTGGCCATTATTACAGACACCTGTGTCTTTTGACACTACATAAACGAGTCATCCCGCAATGTTAGTGATTATACCCTGATGAAGACAGCTTGGCTGTCGAAACGTTGGTAATTACATATTTGCATCTGAGCTCCTAGAGTGTGCGGCTCTCTTTTATTTTATATTCCGCTAGCCAGCACCTCAACTAAATAGGTGTGCGTTTCTTTTTCTTCAAGACCTATTCTTAGCATATCTATAAAGTACATCTTAATTATCCTCAACTTTCTTCCCCTCCACCCTCCCCCTCCCCTCCTCTTACCTGTAGCCCTGCAGGTAGTTCTGTCAGCAGGCAGAGACTGTCTGGTGGCGGGGGACTCGTGCTCCAGCGACGAGACCTGCAGCCCACGTCTGCGGACCCTGCGTCAGTGCGTAGCGGGCAATGGTAGCATGAAACTGGGCCCCGGGGCCCGGAGCCAGTGCGCCAACGCCGTGTCGGCACTGCTCTCCAGCCCCCTGCACGGTTGCCAGTGCAAGCGAGGCATGAAGAAGGAGAAGAACTGCCTCAGCATCTACTGGAGTCTCCATCAGTCTGTCATACACGGTGAGCAATTTAGCCAGGTGCTCGGTCATTTGTATTGGATGGGACAACGGCCAAGTCCATTTATGTAACACAGGTTACAGATTTAACTCTCTACACAGAACATAATGTGGCTTATGCAGCTTAGTCATGATGCCTGGCAAACAGTCAGCTATCAGTCACTACACCTGGTGTCACTGTGGAACAATTGATTGAAGATCCATGGAGAGGGGTATTCTGTATTAACCTGCACAAGAGTTAGTAAACTACTACAGGAAATTAATAATGTGTGAATTAGGCTTGGCCATTATCCAGAGTGTCATGCCTTCATACTGACCTTATACTATACCGGGATATTCAGTAATACCAGCCCTGCTTTCAAACCCCATTGATACTCTGTAATCCGAAGGTTAGCATTGCCAACAACTACATGTAAAATCCCATAGAGAATGCTAACTAAATGTTAATGAGCGCATTGCGAATATTCTGTACAGTTTCTGACCTAAACTATACAAGTAACTCAAACATGCTACCCACAGTTTGCTGCACGCACCAAATAAATATTAGCCAGCAAGGCTCTTGATCCAGGAGGGGATTCTCTGCTGTTGGAAGAAGCTAACCACTTAGCTAGATAGCTATCTAGCTACTAAATTAGCATGCCAAATGCACAACTGAAGAGCATTTAGCACATTTTAGACAGTTAACTTAATAGTTCTACGATATCCAGCTGGAAAACATTTAGTAGAGAATTCCATACCTTAATTATATCACCTGGTGCATGCTGCACAACAGTGAGTGACTCACAAGGCTCCGGTCCCCACGTGGATGGGGACTACCGTAAGCTTCATAATAATGACTGGTGAAATTAAGAAAACAATGTTCTTTCTCTCCTATTGCACAAGTTGACTGCAGGTATTTATTTAAAAAGTAGCTACAAATATTAAAATGTCCCCAAAATTGTTTAAATAAATAGTTTCAATGGTATTGAAAAACCATCCCATGGCTTATTCCAAATACCCCGGTATACTGTATATACGGTATACCATCCAATCCTAGCATGAATCCTGTTCATTAGCTCCAAATGGATAATGTGTCATTACCGTGTCATGCAATGTGTCATTCCATATACTCTCAGGACTCAACCTGGTAGAGAGTTACCCTTATGAAGCCATGGAGAGAGACTACGACTACGTTCGTCTGGCCTCCATCACGGCTGGTAAGTACAGTGACCTCGGTTCGTTTTGATATTACCTCAACCTTTTCACCATGAACCAAAGGATTAATGTTGAAAAGAACCCGTCTTGTATCGTTTAGGTCCCCTGGAAGGCAGCCTTAGGCATAGAATAGTCCACATTGTGTCCTGGAGGCATAGTTAAAAATGAAAGCATTTTCCAAGAGTCTGAACACAATTAGCAATATTACAAATAATATGTTTCAAAGACCCTCATTTACATCTGATTTATCATTTAATTTTGAGGAAGACAAGTACAGAAGAACAATGAACCAGACCAATAGAGGAACTAGATTAGAAATTATTCATACCCCTTCACTTTTCCACATTTTGTTGTGTTACAGTCTGAATTCAAATTAGATTACATAATGACAAAGTGAAAACATGTTTTTAGAATTGATTGCAAATGTATTGAGAATGAAATACTTAAATATTACATTTACATACGGCACCAGTCAAAAGTTTGAACACACCTATTCATTCCAGGTTTTTAAAATATTTTTACTATTTTCTACACTGCAGAATAATAGTGAAGACATCAAAACTATGGAACAACACATATGGAATAATGTAGTAACCAAAAAATTGTTAAACAAATCAAAATCAATTTTATATTTGAGATTCATCAAAGTATCCAACCTTTGCCTTGATGACAGCTTTGCACACTCTTAGCATTCTCTCGACTAGCTTAATGCGGTAGTCACCTGGAATGTATTTAAATTAAACAGGTGTGCCTTGTTAATACTTAATTTGTGGAATTTCTTTCCTTCTTAATGTGTTTGAGCCAATCAGTTGGGTTGTGACAAAGTACTGGTGGTATACAGAAGATAGCCCTATTTGGTAAAAGACCAAGTCCATATTATGTTTTGCTCGCCTGAGATAGAGTACCTAATGATAAGACCTCACTATCTACCTAGAGAGTTTTCATCTGTATTTTTTGTAGCTGTCTACATACCACCACAGACATCGGTCTGTGGCTGGAACTTAAACCACGCTCAATGAGCTGTATAAGGCCATAAGTGTCACCCTTGTTGAAATGAGTGGACCAAGGCACAGCGTGCGTAAAGTTCCACATTATATTCAATAGTGAATCTTACAACAAAAACAGCAAAGAATATAACAAACGTGCAGTATTGCAGGGTTCAATGCAACTATACAAAAACAAGATCCCACAATAAACAGGTGGGAAAAGGCTGCCTAAATATGATCCCCAACCATACCAGGCCAAAATAGAAATAGCAAAGTAAAGAATGCCCACCCTAGTCACACCCTGACCTAACCAAAATAGAGAACAAAAAGGCTCTCTAAGGTCAGGGCGTGACAGTACCCCCCTCTAGCCGCAAAACCTGACTCTATGGGGGAAGGTCCGGGTGGGCATCTAGCCTCGGTGGTGGCTCCGGTTCGGGACATAGACCCCGCGCCGCTCGCTGTTCCGTGGAACCGGACCGTGAATCGGCGCTGGAGGAACCGGACCGTGGATCGTCGCCGAAGACTCCGGACCGTGGTTCGTCGCCGGAGGCTCCGGACTGGGAACCTTTACAGGAGGCTCTGAACTGGGACCCCCACTGGAGTCTCTGGACTACAGACTGTCGCTGGAGGCTCTGGACCGCAGACCGTCGCTGGAGGCTCTAGACTGCCAACCGTCGCTGGAGGCTCTGGACTGCCGACCGCCGCTGGAGGCTCTGACCTGCAGACCGTCGCTGGAGGCTCTGGGCCATGGATCGTCTCTGGAGGCTTCGGGCCATGGATCATCACTGTAGGCTTCGGGCCATGGATCATCACTGGAGGCTCCGGGCCATGGATCATCACTGGAGGCTCCGGGCTATGGATAATCACTGGAGGCTTCGGGCCATGTATCATCACTGGAGGCTTCGGGCCATGGATCATCACTGGAGGCTTTGTGCCATGGATCATCACTGGAGGCTTCGTGCGTGGAGCTGGCACAGGACGTACCAGGCTGGAGACAAGCACTGGAGGCTGGGTGCATGGAGCTGGCACAGGATATACTGGACTGTGGAGGCGCACTGGAGGTCTGGATCGTAGAGCTGGCACAATGCGTCCTGGACAAATGACCACCCTCGCACAGCAATTGCGGGGAGCTAGCACAGGACGCACTGGGCTGTGAAGGCGCACTGGAGACACAGTACGTATGACCGGCACAGGATATACAGGGCCGTGGAGGCGCGCTGGAGGTCTGGAGCGTAGAGCTGGCACAATGCATCCTGGACAAAGGACCACCTTCGCATGGCAAATGCGGGGAGCTGGCACAGGACGCACTGGGCTGTGAAGGCGCACCGGAGATACAGCGCGTAGAGCCGGCTCAGGATATCCTGGACACTGGAGGCGTACTGAAGACCAGGTTGCCGGCACAACCAGTCCTGAACAGATACCCCACTTTAGCACAACAAGTGCGGGGGGTTGGCACAGAATGCACCAGGCTGTGGAGGCGGACTGTAGAACCGGAAAACATGGCACCTGAACGGTGACCAACTCCACACGGTGAGTACAGGGAGTTGATTCTGGTTCCCATCTTGGCTCCGCCAACCACCCCGTGTGCCCACCCAAATCCTCTTGGGCTTCCGTCGTGGTCGCGAACCCCAGTGTCGTTGTTGTTCCTCCCTCGCTGCTTCCGACTGCTCCCATGGCAGGCTTTCGTGTCTTGCCAAGACTTCCTCCCAAGTCCAGGATATTCTCTCCTCGACCTCCTCCAAAGAGCAGGATGCCACGTCCTCCCGGGCACGCTGCTTGGTCCAGTTGTGGTGGGATCTTCTGTCACGCTTGTTGAACTGAGTGGAACAAGGCACAGCGTGCGTAGAGTTCCACATTATATTTAATAGTGAAACTTACAACAAAAACAACAAAGAATTTAACAAATGTGCAGTATTGCAGTGCTCAAGGCAACTATACACAAACAAGATCCCACAACAAACAGGTGGGAAAAGGCTGCCTAAATATGATCCCCAATCTGCCTCTGATTGGGAACCATACCTGGCCAACATGGAAATAACAAAACTAGAATGCCCACCCTAGTCGCACCCTGACCTAACCAAAATAGAGAATATAAAGGCTCTCTAAGGTCAGGGCGTGACAATTAGCAAACAGGAAAACGCTTATCCAGAGGGGGAGCTCCTAGTGGCCGGGGACTTTAATGCAGGGAATCTTAAATCAGTTTTAACTGATTTCTATCAGCATGTTAAATGTGCAACCTGCGGAAAAAGTTCTAGACCACCTTTACTACACACACAGAGATGCGTACAAAGCTCTTTGCTTACAAGCAAAAATTAAAGCAGGAAGTACCAGTGACTCGGTCTATAAAAAAGTGGTCAGATGAAGTAGATGCTAAACTGCTTTGCTAGCACAGACCGGAATATGTTCCGGGATTCTTCCGATGGCATTGAGGAGTACACCACATCAGTCACTGGCTTTATCAATAAGTGCATCGAGGATGTTGTCCCCACTGTGTATGTACATACCCCAACCCGAAGCCATGGATTACAGGCAACATTCGCACTGAGCTAAAGGGTAGAGCTGCCTCTTTCAAGGAGCGGGACTCCTTGAAAGAGGCTGATAAGAAATCCCGCTATGCCCTCCAACAAACCATCAAACAGGCAAAGAGTCAATAGAGGACTAAGATCGAATCGTACTACACCGGCTTCGATGCTCGTCGGATGTGGCAGGGCTTGCAAACTATTACAGACTACAAAGGGGAGCACAGCCGAGAGCTGCCCAGTGACACGAACCTACCAGACGAGCTAAATAACTTCTATGCTCGCTTCGAGGCAAGTAATACTGAAACATGCAAGAGAGCATCAGCTGTTCCGGACCACTGTGCGATCACACTCTCCACAGCTGATGTGAATAAGACCTTCAAACAGGTCAGCATTCATAAGGTCGCAGAGCCAGACGAATTACCAGGATGTGTACTTCGAGCATGCACTGACCAACTGGCAAGTGTCTTCACTGACATTTTCAACCTCTCCCTATCTGAGCCTGTAATACCAACATGTTTCAAGCAGACTACCATAGTCCCTGTGCCCAAGAACACTAAGGTAACCTGCCTAAATGACTACCGGCCTGTAGCGCTCACGTCTGTAGCCATGAAATGCTTTGAAAGGCTGGTCATGGCTCACATCAACACCATTATCCCAGAAACCCTAGACCCACTCCAATTTGCATACCACACGAACAGATTCACAGATGATGCAATATCTATTGCACTCCACACTGCCCTTTCAGACCTGGACAAAAGGAACACCTATGTAAGAATGCTATTCATTGACTACAGATCGGAGTTCAACACCATAGTTCCCTTAAAGCTCATCACTAAGCTAAGGACCCTGGGACAAAACACCTCAGTCTGAAACTGGATCCTGGACTTACTGATGGGCTGCCCCCAGGTGGTGAGGGTAGGTAACAACACATCCGCCATGCTGATCCTCAACACGGGGGCCTCTCAGGTGTGCGAGCTCAGCCCCCTCCTGTACTCCCTGTTCACCCATGACTGCACGGCCAGGCATGACTCCAACACCATCATTAAGTTTGCTGATGACACAACAGTGGTAAGCCTGATCACCGACAACGATGAGACAGCCTATAGGGAGGAGGTCAGAGATCTAAGATAACAACCTCTCCCTCAACGTAATCAAGACAAAGAAGATGATTGTGGACTACAGGAAAAGGAGGACCGAGCATGCCCCCATTCTCATCGATGGGGCTGTAGTGGAGCAGGTTGAGAGCTTAAATTTCCTTGGTGTCCACATCACCAACAAACTAAAATGGTCCAAGCACACCAAGACAGTCGTGAAGAGGGCATGACAAAACCTGTCCCCCCTCAGATCCTCAAAAGGTTTTACAGCTGCACCATCAAGAGACTGACTGCTTGCATCATTGCCTGGTATTGCAACTGCTCGGCCTCCGACCACAAAGCACTACAGAGGGTTGTGCGTACGGCCCAGTACATCACTGGGGCCAAGCTTCCTGCAATCCAGGACATCTATACCAGGCGGTGTCAGAGGAAGGCCCTAAAAGTTGTCAAAGACTCCAGCCACCCTAGTCATAGACTGTTCTCTCTGCTACCGCACGGCAAGCGGTACCAGAGCACCAAGTCCAGGTCCAAGAAGCTCCTAAATAGCCCCCGCACATTGACATTGACTCTGTACCGGTACCCCCTGTATGTAGCTCTTCTATTGTTATTTACTGCTGCTCTTTAATTATTTGTTATTCTTATCTTTTACTTTTTTTGTTTTTGGTATTTTCTAAAAACTGAATTGTTGGTGAAGGGCTTGTAAGTAAACATTTCACTGTAAGGTTACCTGTTGTATTGGGCGCATGTGACAAATACAATTTGATTTGATTTGATGTCAAGAACAGCTCAAATAAGCAAAGACAAATGACAGTCCATCATTACTTTAAGACATGAAGGTCAGTCAATCCGGAAAATTTCAATAACTTTGAAAGTTTCTTCAAGTGCAGATGCAAACACCACCAAGCGCTATGATGAAACTGGCTGTCATGAGGGTTGCCACAGGAAAAGAAGACCCAGAGTTACCTCTGCTGCAGAGGATAAATTCATTAGAGTTACCAGCCTCAGATTGCAGCCCAAATAAATGCTTCACAGAGTTCAAAGTAACAGACACATCTCAACATCAACTGCGTGAATCAGGCCTTCATGGTCGCGTTGCTGCAAAGAAACCACTACTAAAGCACACCAATAATAAGAAGAGACTTGCTTGGGCTAAGAAACATGAACAATGGACATTAAACGGGTGTAAATCTGTCATTTGGTTTGATGAGTCCAAATTTGAGATTTTTGGTTCCAACTGCCATATCTTTGTGAGGCGCAGAGTAGGTGAATGGATGATCTCTGCATGTGTGGTTCCCACTGTGAAGCATGGAGGAGAAAGTGTGACACTGTCTATGATTTATTTAGAATTCAAGGCACACTTAACCAGCATGGATACCACAGTCTTCTGCAGCGATACTCCATCCTACCTGGTTTGCACTTAGTAGGACTATCATTTGTTTTTCAACAGGACAATGACCTAACACATCTCCAGGCTGTGTAAGGGCTATTTGACCAAGGAGAGTGATGGAGTGCTGCATCAGATGACCTGACCTCCCCAGTCACCTGACCTCAACCAAATTGAGATGGTTTGGGATGAGTTGGACCGCAGAGTGAAGGAAATGCAGCCAACATGTAACGTGTGCGCTGGGAGTCGGGAAGCAAGATCAGGGAGTGAATAATTAAATTAATTAATTAAACATAATACAAAACAAGAAACACGAACAACACACAGACAGGAAACTGAAAGAGAAACAATAACACCTGGGAAGGAACCAAAGGGAGTGACATATATAGGGAAGGTAATCAGGCATGCGCTGGTGTGCCCAATGATTGTGACAGGTGTGCGCCATAACAAGCAGCCTGTTAACCTAGAGGCCAGAGAGGGAGTATATGTGACACAAGTGCTCAGTATATGTGGGAACTCCTTCAAGACTGTTGGAAAAGCATCCCAGGTGAAGCTGGTTGACAGAATGCCAAGAGTGTGCAAAGCTGTCATCAAGGCAAAGAGTGGCTACTTAAAAGAATCTCAAATATAAAATAGATTTTGATTTGTTAAACACTTTTTTGGTTACTACATGATTCCATATGTGTTATTTAATAGTTTTGATGTCTTTACTATAATTCTGCAATGTAAAAAACAGTAAAAATAAAGAGAAACTCTTGAATGAGTAGGTGTGTCCAAACTTGACTGGTACTGTAAGTAAATGCACCTTTGGCAGTGATTACAGCTGTGAGGCTTTCTGGGTAGGTCTTTAAGCACTTTTCACATCTTGATTGTGTAACATTTGCCCTGTATTCTTTTCAAAATACTTCAAGCTCTGTCAACTTGGTTGTT
Organism: Oncorhynchus mykiss; assembly: GCF_013265735.2. Lineage (NCBI taxonomy): Eukaryota > Metazoa > Chordata > Actinopteri > Salmoniformes > Salmonidae > Oncorhynchus > Oncorhynchus mykiss. The sequence goes on along the minus strand of NC_048578.1, from coordinate 23,371,551 downwards.
GATCATTGCTAGACAACGATTTTCAGGACCTGCCGTAGATTTAAATCAAAACTGTAACTCGGCCACTCAAACATTCACTGTGTTCTTGGTAAGCAACTCCAGTGTAGATTTGCCCTTGTGTTTTCAGTTATTGTCCTGCTTAAATGTGAACTCATCTCCCAGTGTCTTGTGGAAAGCAGACTGAACCAGGTTTTCCACCACTCTGTGGTCCAACTCAAAATCTAGGATTTTGCCTGTGCTTAGCTCCAGTCCTTAACGATTACAACAATAGCCATAACATAATGCAGCTACCACTGCAGAGATGAGGTAGTCATTCTAAAATAGAGTTAAACACTATTATTTCACACAGAGTGAGTCCATGCAACTTATTATGTGACTTGCTAAGCACATTTTTACTCCTGAACTTATACAATAACAAAGGTGTCAAATACTTATTGACTCAAGACATTTCAGCTTTTAATTTTTAATTAATTTGTAAAAAATAAATAAAAACATGATTCCACTTTGACATTATAGGGTATTGTGTGTAGGCCAGTAACCCCCCAAAAAATCTAAATTTAATCCATTTTAAGTTCTTGCAGTAACAAAATGTGGAAAAAGTCCAATTTCGGAAGGCTGATAGGTGATATACCATTTGCCCAAAAAGTATTTTTATGTCTTTCTCTAGTTATTGTATGGTTCTCTGATCCTTCCTTCCCCTTCCGCCAACAGACTCCGAGGCTGGTATGGTGACGGTGAACCGCTGCCTGGATGCAGCCAAGGCATGTAATGTCGACGACCTGTGCCAGAAGCTCCGCACAGAGTACGTATCTGCCTGCATCAAGCCCTCGGCCAAGTCTGGCCTCTGCAACAAGGCCAAGTGCAGCAAGGCCTTACGCCGGTTCTTTGATCGCATCCCTCCAGACTACACGCATGAGCTACTCTTCTGCCCCTGCACGGACACTGCGTGCGCAGAGCGACGCAGGCAGACCATAGTTCCCGGCTGCTCCTTCGAGGGCTCGGAAAAACCCAGCTGCCTGACACAGATGCGTATTTGCAAGGCTGACTATGTGTGCAGGTGAGTGAGACGCTCCAATAACACAACATACTGACTTATATCCTTTGGGACATAGAGCACAATGAGCTGTTACTGTACCACTTCTTTCTGTTCTTGGTCAAGTTGTGCCTCAGCTCGCTCCCAGAGAGGTAGATCTCTGCCAGCTCATCTCTTCCAGTCTTGTACTCTCAGAGTGTAAGATGTTTAACAGTGGCTCCCAAACTTGTTATCACTTTTAAAGAAAAACTGTAACCCACCTACTCAACCAAACAAAGACATTCTTTAGTCCTGACCCAGACAGTACCAGCTGTGACCAACCAGTGGGGCCATGACCCATTATTTGGGAACCACCACTCTATCAACACACAAAACAGAACAAGCAAACCACTCAATCAACAAAATGGTTCAATAGTCTACCCCCAACCCCCCTGGAGAGTGTGCTGCAATAACACATCAAATATTTAACACAGATAAAACATAAGATGGATTAGAGTTATCGCTCATTGCAATCGTTGGTCATGAACATTATTTTCACCCCCCCTTTTACTGCTCTGGGGCTGAACTAATGATTCTGGCTTGTGGAATGAAACAAATAAAATAAACCAATGCCCCTCACTGCAGTTTGCCACATAGCCTTAAACATACGAGTGTTGTACCAAATCTATAGCACATGGAGATAGCGAAACCCTCTCTTCCTCCAGTGAAAACCATTCAATAAAACATGCTATCTTTATGGTATGCCATCATTGTAATTGGTGTCCGGCCCTTGCTCACTGCTAAACAGTGCTAGTTGTATTGGCTCTGTATAGGTCCCGCCTGGCTCAGTTCCAGTACGACTGCCAACCAGCCGAGTCGTCTGCCAACGGTTGCAAGCAGGGGAACTATGGAGCCTGTCTACTCGCCTACACAGGCCTGATAGGTGGGTACAGAGACGGAGAGAGCGAATGTGAAACGGATGGGAGAAAGCCGAACATGTGGAGGAGAGGGTAAATCGATGAATAAAGAACAGGAGAAAGAGAAAATTAAGTGTTTAACATACAGAATGTGAGTGGAGAAAATGTAACTAGCCTACAGTGTACTGAAATGGAGAAAGCAGTTAGATACAGGGGAAATGAGGAGTGAGGGAAGGATAGAAAAGGTAAACTAATGAATAAAGAACAGGAGAAAGAGTGAAAGGAAATTATTACTTTGGAGGGGAAGTGAAAGTTGCTATTTAAAGGAGCTACATGTAACAATTTAGCAATAATTCAGATTCCCTTGTGGTTTTCAAAATATATCTTAGAAATAGCATAAATAGCTTTTGCACTGCTTTCTGACCATAACCTAAATTACATCTGCTGCATGGGCGAAAGGTAATGTTATGTTGTTTATGTTTGCAACCTTACGAACGAGAACCAATCATGAAACAGGAAGATGCTGATGCATGTACCTACACGGAAACTATTTTCTATTTGCAGGTGGAAATGCTAGGTGTACCTTCTTTAATACTGTAGGCCGATAATGAATGAGTTTGAGTAGGATTTGAGTAGATCTTATTTGCGGAGGTTTAAAGCAGTACAGATATAGGATCTTCATTTGAACCGTATTGTCGTAGAAAAACAATCCTGCAGCAACAGGATTTCAAAGTTTAGTCCATAACGTTGCTTGATCAGTGATTAGGCTATTAGCTGTGTTTTATGCACTCGCTCAAAGAACGTCCGCTTCTTTTTCATGCTCTTCAAAAGAGCACAAAGCGACCTAATGCATTTCAAGAGCTTCCTATGGTGCCCTTCAGCACAAACAAACACTTGGCATTTTCATTCCTGGCCTGTATTTATTAAGCACTTGAAAACTTTCCACTCCATTTCAGAACTTGGGAGAGAAATGGCACAACAAACACTTCTAAACGTTTTCAAAGGAAGCACAAATTGAAGCGTATTTGACTTCATAAAAACAAGCAACAGATAACTGGCAAGAATTACCCTCAACACACTTGCATTTCGGCTAATTTCTTGAACAGTATTCCACCTTACATTGTGCGAGTGAACTGTGAATTGCAAATACTGTTCATAAATGTTTTAGTTTCTATAACATTGTAAAAACAGTCTTGTAACAATCGGTCTTTGGAGGGAATAAATATTTGATACTGAATACTGGATACTGAACTGAGCACACATTGTTTCTACAGGCAGCTCGATAACTCCCAACTATGTGGATAACTCCACGTCTAGCGTGGCCCCATGGTGCTCCTGCTCTGCCAGTGGGAACCAGAGAGAAGAGTGCTCCGACTTCCTGGAATACTTCACCGACAACGTCTGTCTCAGTGAGTGGCTCCCAATGGCTCCTAATCCATCAAGTCATCACTGAAAGCAGTCTCCAGTGACTTAGGCTGGAGGTTCCATAGGGCTCTGGTCAAAAGCAGTGCACTATATAGGGAGTAGGGTTTAATATGGGATGCAGCCTTAGTGTGGGGTTGTGTTCTCTAGGCATGAAATGAAGGAAAACAGCCCAAGGTACTATCTGAACTTTTGGAAATATTTTGAAACAGTTTGCTATGGTGTTCCCTAATGAACATGTTTGCAAGGTTTAGACTGGGGAAGAACAAGAGCAACATCATCTTGTATCTCAAAAAAGCGCTATTTCTATAAAGTATTGTTCCTTATGTTCTAATGGTACATGATATGGGGCGGTTTCGTGGAAGGTAGTGATCACTTACAGTTGAATAGCCATCGTGATTGTTAGCGTTGTGTGTGTGACATCTGTAGCAGGTTTTAGGGGATAAAGCAGAACTCAATGAGTTCTGGAGATTTTGCCTGTCGGTGTTTTGTCATGTTTCATGTGCAGTAGCCTATACTCTTAGAAAAAAGCGTTCCAAATGGTTCTTCGGCTGTCCCCATAGGAGAACCCTTTTTTGGTCCCAGGTAGAACTATTTGGGGTTCCATGTAGAACCTTCTGGGGAAAGGGTTCTACATGGAACCAAAAGTGTTAGGTTCTAGATAGCACCTATTTTTTCTAACTATGTACTGGTAAATGTATTTACTATACTTGATTTAGATTTTTGCTTAGATTTATTTTCTCTCTGATGAATGATTCATCCAACACTATGGTTTTCTATTACAATAATTGGTCTGCGCAACAATGCCTTTGGAATTATTCAACTTGTTTTTTTCTTGATGATGGAAATAAGGGATGATGTTACTCCTTGTTGAACCTAGCCTATTTTCATTGATGAATGCCTGCTATATCCTTGGTAATTCCACCTGGGTGTTCACAGTGCCTTCCCTGAGTGAAAAGGAAATAGGTTATCCCTGTGATTCTGAAGTAATCACTTATTTATGAATTCACCCTCTCCGTCTTAACGACTTGTGCATTTTTTCCTGTTTTAACAGTTGATGTAAATATTGGCACAGTAATAATTGCGTTATTACATGTAATAAGTGTAATATCACCTCACATGATGGGAGACAAGCTAGTTCCACCATGGTTTACAGAAAGGGAAACAAGGATGAAAGACAATATGGTGCTTGTGCGATATGTTTATGATCCCTTGTAGAAGATGAAGAGTGCTTTCAACCACATGAACCAGACCTTCACTTTCAGCTTTGTTTCAGGAGCATCATGCGTCAGCACCGTGACTCAGTACATACATTTCCCTGGGATTTTTTCTCTCTCACCCTAATGGTCTTCCATCTCTATTCCAATTTTGCTTATGCCCTTTCTATGTAGTGAATACTTAATTGTCCTTATTATTGACTTTGCTACAGTGTTTTTCATCTGACCTGTTTAAACAGACGGGCTATCTTCCTCCCGGAGAGCGCAAGGTAAATCTGGTTTCCACCTGATAGTATGGGCACAAAGTCAAAATTAGCTTTTTGGTCTTCATTTAAGGTTAGAGAGAGACATAAGGTTTGAAGCATGGATAAGGTTATGGTTAAGGTTAGGTTTAGGCAGGCTTTATGACTTTGTGGCTGTGGTAAATGGTGATGACCAGTAACTCTAAAGCCATCAGATAGCCTCTCCTCTCCTCTCCTCTCCTCTCCTCTCCTCTCCTCTCCTCTCCTCTCCTCTCCTCTCCTCTCCTCTCCTCGCTTTGCCTCTCCTCTCCTTTCCTCGCTTTGCCTCTCCTCTCTTCTCCTCGTGACCTCTCCTCTCCTCAGTGGCCTCTCCTCTCCTCGGTGGCCTCTTCTCTCCATGACAAAAAAAGACACAGAGCGAGGTTCCAGTTTTGTTTGGCCAGTGCCACTCGTCTGTGAGTTAATGAGAGGATGTGGAGAGGCAGGTGCAGTTGGGGAAACCTGAAGAGAATACTGAGTATTCGCCTTTTCTTCTCCACCGAGCAAATCCAAACTTGCCAGAGCCAAGCCGCTCAGGCAGAATGCAGAATGGGTCCTGACTGTGCAGTAACTGAATGTGGGCGTGATTGGAAATTGATGAAGACGTGTCAGGTCCATTTCGGGAGCCTTGAGTCAAATTGTCTCTTTTCAAACTGTGGCTGTTGTCATCTTGTTAAACAGGGAATGCCCTCCTGGCATTTGGGAGCGGGACAGATATGGCGCCCACTCCCAGCCTATCGGGACTGCTCAGCCCTGCCGCAGGCAGAGAGAACCATGCCACCACCCCTCTGCCTGCTACCGTGGAGACCACACGGAATGTTCCGGACCCAATTATACCAACACAGGTGTGGTGATTGTTTCATCAGGGTCAGAGCTAGAATGGGATAAAATAGATACTTGTTCAGTTGTTTGTATAGTGTAAAGATTTGCCAAGAGTTGAAACCTTTGCCAGTTAAGTTCGGGGAGGTTACAGTTGCATATTTACAGTACTCCCACCCGATCACCTTTGACCTTTGAAATTTGAATCAGAATGATGGAGCATATCTTAGATTTGGCACTCGACAGTGAATAATACCTCCCTAGTTTTGTTCTGTTCTGTTTCAGGCTAACCATGTGGGCTTCAATGTTTTTTGGTCAACATTGATTTCTCTTTCTCACCCTTAGGCCAGCGGAAATGACCGACTGTGGGGAGATTCTACCCTCCCATTGGATGGGCTCCCAAACTCTGCCCCCGCACTTGGCCTTCTGCCTCCAACGGCCTTTACCAGCCTTGTGCTCCTACCTCTGCTCTTATATGGACATTAAAGGAGGAAGCACTGCCAAGGACCACCCATAGAGCAGATGGGATGATTTGTTGACAAATTCTAGAGAAATTTGACTCTTTGGCCAATAGGCTTCTCCTCCTCCGAAACATGTACAGCATAGTCGTTTTTATATTTTTGTGTCTTAGTGGTTCAACTGCATCTGCGAGCCCTTTAAGTGTACAGAGAGGGACTGAGACAGATTGAAACCAATCTGTACACTTGTACATTGTTATCGCTTCAAGTCAAGATAAAAGTACTTTTTATGTGGACTAACCTACCATCCAGCTATCCAAGCACATCCATTGTTTTCAAGAGTGAATTTAAAAAGCACCATTGGAAACTACACAGTTATCCTTTAAGATCTATATATATAAATGGAAAGCTCTTACCTAAAATGTTGTCAATGAACTGCGAACTTTGTCTTTATTTGGTACTCAACTGCACAAACTGATTGGAAAAGACCCTTGAGGATATAAGTGCTTTAATACCGTTCGCTTTGACTTGACTGAAGGAGGAACATTATTTCTAATCAATACTGGAATGGTAGAGATGGACAATGGAGCTACGGCTTATTCAGCCATTCTGGACAAATACCCTGACTCAGATCATTCCGAGTGTTCATTGTTCTCACTAATGATTAGCTAAGTGTTCATTATAAAACACTTTCTTCTCCTTTGTTGAAATGAAGTTATGAGCAAACAGATTCTCTTTGTGTACAGTACCATTGTTCTGCGTTTGTGTGGAAGCACTGCCCTCTGTTCCTCATTGTGTAAATGGACATTGTTTAAAGGGTGTTGGAATCGGTGTGCCATATAGGAAGAAAGACTTGTGTCTCAACATTTCGGGCTAAATTTGACCCTTTTCACACTACTGAGCCTAGCCAAGAGAAGCCGAGCTGTACTGTGCTGGCCTCTTAACGCAGCCACCATAGTTGCTGAAACCATGCTGGAATGCACAATGTGAAAAGAAAATGCCAGAGCCAAAAGCAGAGTACAGTTTGGGTCAGCACAATAGTGTGAAATGCGGTATATATTACCTGTTCATAATAAAAGATGGTCATGAATGATGTTATCGGGAGGACGGAAATGTTCCAATGTCATAGGAATCATTTGAATTGCTGCCAATAAAAGCTGTCAGAAAATCCAATGCTTCTCTCTTTCCGAATATACAGTAAATGTCCTGTTCAGTGATTGGACAATAAACATCCTTATCAGTTCTTCAAAAAAGCAATTAGATTATGACAATTCAAGCAGATTTCTATCCCATAGAGCTTTTGCTGAGTACAGTAATATGTCTATTTGTTTATGTTTGTTCGAATATTAATTGGACCATAGGGGTATGGGTTGGACGCAATTAACGGCTTGATTAATTAAAGTTGAAAAGTTGAGGTCTTATCAGGCACCGTATACGCAAAGAACACTAATGACAACTCTAAGTATTCTGCACATTTCAATAATGGAAGAGAAGGATGCCTTGGAGAGCGCCATGATTAGAAAATAAACAGAGAAGTAGCTGTGAGGTAGAATCAGTCAGGTGAATCCAAGCTGTTTCACTCTCAAAAACAACCGTCTGGTGGCCAGCTCTTCTATGAAAAATTATTTGTAAACCAGGGAGTGGGTTGGCAGTGTGTATTACTACTGTAAGCAAAGGGCTCTATACAGAAATTCAGCTTTACAGTGTGATTGAAATTTAAAGGCAATCCCTCTCATTGCTAATGGAGCAGTGCGCACGCTCCGGCACTCCACATTCTTTAAACCGCTCCGCTCTCACATGAAAAAAAACTGCTGCTCCCGAATTCGCTCCATTAATTAAAATCACAATTCAACCAACACCCATCTATTTTTGTGACTACCTGGAACTACCATTTGGTTTTGAAGTTCTGAAACAAAACCACATGATTTGAATGAAAAGTATTTTAATGAACATGAAAAGGTCTCATAAGAAGGACTCATAATTTCATGTCATATTAAACAGCATATTAACACACTAAATAGGTCAGGAACCAGATAGGGAGCCTATTATTTCAATTATTTCAAGGCTATAGCCTACAAAGAAATACATTGTGAAGCATTTGCGAGTGCGACACTAGGCTGGTAATGTAAAGGAAGTTTGTTCTGAAGTGTCTATTCTATATGTGAGAGATATAAGAAAGATCAGGAAACATATACTGTGTATATTTTATTTACATGTATTTAACCCCTTATTTCTGTCACTAAACAGTCTCCATGTATACTTCCATAATTTTGACTGGTACCTGGGGACCGTTAGACGTGTGTAGAGCAAAACAACCAACACATACTAACTATTTAGTTTGTGAGAGTCTCACCTTTACACAGAGGGGACATATTAGTGTGTAGCCCAAACTGTTCGGATGCTAGAGACGGAAGTTGGCAGATCACCTGTACTAACTTCAAATGAGTCGTAGAGCAAAATGGAGAACACCATTGTGTTTGTGAGAGTCTCATCTTTCCGTAGACGGGTTATAATAGTTTTGAAGGCCAAACCGTTCGGACGCTATAGATGATTTTGTGTGAAGACCGATTTTTGGGATGTCTCATGGTCTGAATCACATTTCTGCGGCAATTGTCACATCTGCTCCTGCCACACCCCCTAGTGACATCCGTTGTCTGCAGCCATTCCCCTAGTTCTCCCTCTCTGTGTGTGATTGTGGGGTTGGAGACAGGTGTGCTGGAGTCAGAGCAGTTCCCCACCAGCTCCAACCCGTTCCATAATCAAGACCTCTACAAATACTCAGTCCTGCCACTTCCACTCTGCCAGATCGTAATCTCCGTTCAGTCAGTCATGCTTCTAGGTGTTTGTTATTATTTAAGATCCTGTATCCTGCTGTGCCCGGTTTCCTTGCCTGACACTGTTTCTCCTCTTACTACAGTCTTGCTGCTCTGACTCTGGTTCCTGTCTCCTGTTCCACATCTCACCATCCTGCTACCCTGTTCTGGATTCAGCTCACCATCACTCCCTTGGATTCCCCTCCAGACCTGTTTACCCTGTCCCAACACAGCGCACTCCAACCTCAGCCTCCACATCTGGTTTCCTACAACTCATCTGAGCTTCCCTGGATCTGAACTCCATATCTCCCTGTTACAATAAATATATTGGTTCATTCATCCCTGTTTTCTGGTCTGAGTCTGCTCTTGGGTTCCCCTGTGCTGCCACCTAACAGATGTGATACAAAAGTGGATTTGGTGGATTGAGATGCAGCCAATGCAAAAAAAAACAGATATCTCTAGTTTAAATTGACAGATTTTCATGTTTTATTTTCATGTTTTATTGTTTCATGTATTATTATATTAATTATATTTCCACGGGGGGCGCGGATATCAACTCAACCATAGGGAGTTCAACATTTCATTGCATTAAATCATTATAGTCAATAAATTGTGCAAATTGGCTGTGACTTGGAATTAAATACAAATTATTAGGCTCAGTCTACAGTGACTTTGAATGAATTTGTAGAAACAAGAGTTTGGCCAGAGTCTGTGGCTTGAAGCTCATGCGATGGTGTCTAGAGAGAAGGCCAGCAGCTGAGAATATCCTCTCTATGCTTGCAGAGCCACTGGGGATGCTAAACACCTACAGGTGTAACCCTATCAAAATGGAAAGCTCCTTGAAAGTGGGAATAAAGATCGGCTCGTCAATACCTAGTCAGTTGAACAACTGAATGCATTCAACTGAAATGTGTCTTCCACATTTAACCCAACCCCTCTGAATCAGCTGCCTTAATTGTCACCCACGTCATCGGCGCCCGGGGAACAGTGTGCCTTGCTCAGGGATGTCAAGCCTATTGGGCCAAAGTCAATTTTGGCCTATTGTATAGATAATAGAACAAAAATTAACAAACATTTTAAGAGATCTGAGTTTTTATTTATAAATACAATTATGAATTTAGTTAGCTACCAACCTCGTTCCTTTCTGTTAACATGTGCATGTAATAAGTACACCATCATGCTATTTCGCGAACTCCGTGACAGTAGCTGAAGCAAGGGGCTATAGCGGCACACAAGTACACTACAAATGCCTGCTGGGTCGGGCATGCCCTGAGCTCGTGAAGTGAGCGCTACTGGAGCGAAATTGGAGCTGGCGAGAAGGCCGACACGCTCCAGTCAAATTGGGCTTTTTCACAAGCGTAGCAGGCTGTGAATTCTGCAAACAACATTTCCAGGATGGGCTATTAGCAGGACAATAGACTCTTCAACCTTTACAAAAGGATAATCTAATAGCTTGGCTATTGTAGGAGTGAAAAACAATCCCCCCCAACTTGCAATGTATTAAGTACTCTAAAGTTTTCCATTTCTAACTCATGCAACCGCAAATGTCGGATCAAGCATATACTGTATTGTATTTATGCTTTCATTAATAGAATAATGATAAAAATACTCTTTCAAAATGCAGATGTTTATTTCAACTATCAGCAGGATAATATGGAATACATATCACTGAATGACAGAGCCTGGGGACTGGTCTTAATAAATCAATCAGATTTTTATTTGGAAATGTTAGGATTATTTTGCTCTTCCTTTGCAGTCACTTAGTAGTTTAGGCCTACTCCCAACCGGTCCCGCTGTACAGCGCCATATTTTCTTAACTGAAACCCTTAATTAAATCGCTTTTCCTGTGATTGTAAAATGAATCATCTGATGCATTGGTCCAGAGCCAGGTGGTATTGGCAAAGAGTCACTCGTCATCGGCTGAGAGTCAGGTGGCATTGGTGGAGAATGACGCGTTGAAGAAGCCGAGGAACGAGATGTCGTCTAAATCGGAAATTACCTTACTCTTCTATCGCTCAATCTGTAACGCTTCAGCAATCCAGATTGGATAGAGCCCTAAATCAAGGATACCTTGTTTACGTCAATGTGAGATTGTTGCAAGGTTATCAGTGGTTAAACCACTCTCAAGAGGTGACTTCCAAAAGACAGTACTACAGGGAAAACCCCTGTTCGCATTTGTAGGCCTACTTTGTTGATATGAAACAGATTGTAGCAATCAATATGAATACTCAGTTGGAGTTGTTCGGATGATTTCCAGTGAGAGGGATGTATTGGCTTGGTGCGACTGTATACTCAAATCATCACATAGCATGACTGATGGCTTTTAATTTAACGTTCTGTGAGAAAAACATGGAACAGGTCCACATGGCTTACCTCGAATGACCTGGCTACAATTGTATTCAATGGATTTTTTATCCCAGAAAAGAGGTCTCTCTCTCTCCAAAAAAGAATTACACTGACCTTTCATTGTGGTGTATCATGCCATGCGGCCATAACACACCACAAAATATAACAATGGTGTGGCTATGATTCTGAATGCGGCTGATAGTAATATTGGAAGTGCGGTGTTGAGAGGATATCAGCGCTGCCAGGTTTGTATCACCGTACACCACTGGACTTGGCTGCACTCCCAGGTATGCGTCGGCATTTCTTTCACTATCCTCTCTGACAATGCTTTTGATTAGCCCAAGAAAACATGTATGGCGTGATAAGGAATGAAGAAAGCCCACAACATCAGAGGGAATATAAAAAGAACATTTATAATTTTTATGATGAGTCTAGGCCTCTTTTTTTTTTTTACTGAGCAGAAAATTGCTTTTGACATTTAAAGACTACAGAAGTAATAGACGTCCTCTGAGAATGTGAATAGGCTGTTTCCCATTTATTTTTGTGGATCCGTTTTACTTTCGGCTTCCGTTGCAAACACAAATGCACAAAAAATGTCAGGGGAGGAAGAGATAAGAGTAGTCTTTGAACCCAGAGAGCTTACTGAAAGAGCTGCCGTAGAACCATAGAACCAACATAAAAACTTGGTTGGAAGTCGCCGAAAGTAGACTTTTACTTTAAAATAAAATAATCAATTCATATTGACATTGAAATTGCTTAATATTCATTGGGATACACAAGTGTAAACACATATCAAATGTATGCTTGCTTTTTTTAAATGTAATTTGATAGACACTACTCATCCCAAAATTCCCAAACCAGAATATGTAGTTTTGTGTAGCCAAGAATCCTATGAAACATTCACTGTATCATATTTATCTTGTCCAATATTGAAAAGCATTTTTTAAAAGAGTTACCTGAATTACAACAATATGGGCAGTAATTAATTGGATAGCTGCAAAACTGCAATCAAAATCTGTTGGGGGGTTACAAACTTCATAAGTAATTGAAATGGTTATGCTATCTCCCATGTTAAAGCTCCAAAGGAATGTGCAATTAATGGACATTTCATGGTATGACTTCAGTTATGGATTGATGTTGCTACACATGGAATCCCTCAATTACTTGTTACCAGACAGTGCAGTGACACTGCTCTGGCCTCCCTTTAAGATGGGTCTAATATTTCATGATTTTGGTACCACATGGTGATGACGTGACCCTCTGCAAGAAGATACAACCTATATACAGTACTCTACAGGATGAGTGAATATTGCCACAGCACTTGTTTTAGCTCGAAAGTGATGAAACTCAGTGGCAGCTAGTGACCTACAAATTTCCGGAGGATGATGGGATGAAAAATATTTTGAAGAATAATAAAGCTAATGGGGTCGCAATCTTTCATGTTCCAAGCCACCCTCTCCAATCTTTCATGTTCCAAGCCACCCTCTCCAATCTTTCATGTTCCAAGCAGCCATCTAGAATTACAAATAAGAATATAAATTGAAGACTGACATCATAAACAGCTAGGTGAAAGAAAAGAACAGTAATTATTTGTACCTGACCTTTTCCTTCTGCCATTCCCTTGCTTCCAATATACATGTATTCCCCCCAAAAGCTGCAGGGACCTTTGGGACTATCAGTTGGCCAATGCCCGATTCACCTCAATTTCTACCCAATGACGGTTTCGAATTCAGACACCATCAATGGAAACAATCGAGTATTGCCCTGGGAGTCTTGCAACCCTTTGCCATTTATTGCAGAGTCCCGAGTTCACCTGCAAATATCTACCCAGGGTTTTTTACCAATCATATTTTTGTATTCCAAGGAGTTGCTTGCTTTTTCCATTACCTTCTAAAGCCCGCCTTTGCAAAGGAGAATTGGGATCGATTTGGCCCAGCTCATTGCTGTAAACACTGCAACAAAGTAGAGCCTGTGTTCATGAAACATGTCAACTTAACTTTCTCTGAGCTCTACTCTCCTGAGTAATGACTTGTTTGTAGCCATTTTATGAGTTCAACCCCTAACAATGAAACACAGAGGTAAACCCCATTGCTTGCCTTCTCTAAAGCCTGTGACAAATGCTCACATCAACTTAGTATTTACTCTCAATTTGGAAATTGGGGAAAGGTAATACTATATTGACCTTGTACGTACACAAAAAAACACATTCAAAACCACGCCCCTGTTTTCATTGTCGTCCATTGAGATGGGTGAGAGTTATGTTTGCTTTGCACAGTTGATCAAATTTCCGTCATACACTCAAATAACTAATTGAACTTCATTGAAATGGTGTGAGTTTTATGTGTTTTGCACAGCTTTCATCATAAATTATGATAACTATTTTCTCTAGTTGTCTAAGGAGGACACACAGAGTAAAGCTGTGCCTTTGTGTTTGAGCTTTATTTGGTTGAAAATGTAATCCACATACTGTAGCCTGTTTCCACAGTTTGGCTTTAATCAGTCCAACTCAGTGTTAATAATCTGTCTGAAGGGCATTGCTGTGTTTCCCAAGCAGGAGCTTCATCTCTGCTCTAGCTCAGTCCTCAACACTGACTGGGTTGAGGCTAATGCAAACCTGTCACTGCACTGCACAGTCTGGAACAATCAACTAGCATTCAATGACATTTGAAACTAAGTATTTTTGGAACATCAGCCTACTGTAGTCGACCTGGGTCACATGCATGTCAAACATGTTAAAATATTTGTGCTGAGCTTTGAGTTGGTTTTGTCACGGATCCCTCCGGAACTTTCATTACGCACACCTGTCCCCTATTCCCACTGATTGTATTTGTATAAATGTGCCCTTTGTTTCACCATTGGGCAGTCGATTATTGTTACAATGTCCGATGGTCGTGTGAGTACCTGTGCTTTGTTGTTTTGGCTTTTGTGCCATTGTGGAGTGTGCAGATGATTACTGGTCTCGTCCCGTGTGTTAATAATCATTGTGTGCTTGTGTTATTTATTCAAGGTACTCCTCGCTCTTTATTTGGTTTTCAACCCTGTGTTTTTGTTACGTGTTTGTTTGGTCTTCGTCCCCGTGCCTTTACACAGCATGCCATAACTTGGGCTAAACAAAAAATCCTATTATGCATTCCTGCGCCTGTCTCTAGAATCATTCATACCAACGTGACAGAATAATTGACCATTAAGGGAGACAGCTGGAATGACCCAGACTGGTCCATCCGGCACGGCTGCAACTAGCCCGTCCGATGCCGCAACAACGGGTCTGTCCGACGCCACTGCTACTGGTCCGTCCGACGCCGCCGCAACTTCGGCAACTGCATCGTGTCCTGATCGACCTGCACTGCATTCCTGTGACCGTCCTCGAGGCCGGTGTCGTTGTGCTGTAAACCTGTCCCCTATTCCCACTGATTAGTACTTGTATAAGTTGTGCCCTTTGCTTTCCATTGTCTTGGCGATTATTGCGACATTGTCCGTTTGTGCGTATGAGTATCTGTGCTGTGTGTTTTGGGCTTTCATGCCCTTGTGGATTGCGCAAATTATTACGGGTCTCGTCCCGTGTGTTTTTCATTGTGCGCGCGTGTGTATTTATTCAAGGTACTCCTCGCTCTTTTGTTTGGTTTTCAACCCTGTGTTTTTGTTACGTGTTTGTTTGGTCTTCGTCCCTGTGCCTTTACACGGCATGTCGTAATTTGGGCTTAACCCCTATTACGCATTCCTGCGCCTGTCTCCCGATCCTTCATGCCAACGAGAAAGGTTTGCTTGATGCAATGGAACCAATGGAAGAGTCCCCAAAGTACGAACTCCAAGATAAGTCAAGCTCATCTCAAATACATTCAAGCATTTCACATAGGTCCAGGTCTGACACAAATCTAGCGTAATTCAGTGATGTAGGTGTTCTACAATAATATTTTCAGAGATTGTATTCAATACAAGTGCATGTCAGTGGAAAACTATGAAATGTAGGGTATGTGAAATAATCCATCTTTCTGTGCTCCCCCTTGTATGGCAATAAAATCCATCATTCATGAATAACAGCTGTCTGTGTGTGTGTGTGTGTGTTGCAGCCCTGATCTCCATGTTTGTGTGTGTTTGTGGCTGTCTCCTGTCTCCTGTCTCCCAGCTGGCTTTCTGTGGGAAGTTGAAAAGTCACACACCGGTTACAGTGGGGGTTCAGCAAATGGGTCAGAGTGGCTCCATATGAGCACATGCTTGTGTGTGTGTCCGGCAGTGGGTGTGTATGCACGTGCATATCTTGTGTTTATCAATCTCTCTCCCCTCTCTCTCTGTGTGTGTGTGTGTGTGTGCGTGTGTGTGTGTATTTGTGTGCTTGCGTGCGTGTGCTTGCGTGCGTGCGTGCATGCGTTCGTGTGTGTGGTGCTCTTATCACAGCGGCCAGCGGCTGCAGTGTGGCAGATGCACTTATGTCCCTGAACAGAGGAGTCATGGGGGGGATCAGCTGGACTGGGTTGGCTGCCCACTCCCTCTCCCTCTCTCTCTGCTGTCCCATTGGTCCCTGTGGGGCCCCACTCACACTACCCCTGAGCCCTCCATCTGAGACTAGAGACCCCCTGGGGGCCGACCAGGCTGGCCCAAGACATAAAATCTGCCTGCAAGGGGCCATTTAGCCAGAAACTGTCACTCTTTTTGGTTACAGTACATTCATTAATCATGACATGTAATGTCATGGTGCCCTTGTTGATGCACTGTGCAGTTAATACAGTATCACCACCCAGACTCATGACACTGTACAGTTAATACAGTATCACCATCCAGACTCATGACACTGTACAGTTAATACAGTATCACCATCCAGACTCATGAACACTGTACAGTTAATACAGTATCACCATCCAGACTCATGAACACTGTACAGTTAATACAGTATCACCATCCAGACTCTTGAGGCTTCTATGTAGCTATTGCATGGCTACCTGGAAATGGGTGGCAATAAGGTTTTACATTGATGCTATTTCCTTAATCCAGACTTGTGAAGCCTTTGTGAGTGAAGACATGGCGAGAAGGCACGGTAGTACATATTAAAGTGACATCTGAATTCTGGTACAATACATCTACAGTGTGAGATCTCTGGTCTATGGCTCCTTACTGCTGGTTTGCACTTTGTACAGGAGAGGACAAAAGGCCCAACGACACATCAACACAACTCCCACCCTCACGTCCTTGGAGACTTCTGTATTATATGCATTGCTTGTTTTCCCCCCGTTGACTCTGCCTCAGAAGAGTTGCTTACAGGCACATAGCAATATGTGTCAAACCTGTGTCACTGAAAGGGTGCACTCTAATTAAGCCGGTCCAAGGTAACATACGCTTGCACTGTAATAACCAGCGAGAAGAGTGCGAACAAATCAATAAACAGACTGAATAGAGACACGTCGCAGGAATTCTCATCTCACACAAGACGAAAGTAGGGGTCAATACACCCTTGATGGGTGTTGAAGAGCTCTGTTCCAGATAATATGGACTTCCAGTTTTGCACATTTAAATTGGAAAGCACCACGGTATCATCAAATTGAGCATAAGAATAGAGAAGCAGAATGTCAACAGCGTGCTTGACAGTTGAAAAAGCCCCAGACTCCCATTAATTGGCTGACGAAGCTGAGAAACCCCTTGACTTTACACAACTTTCAAGTGGGAAGTCGAGATTTCCAGCCACCATTAGAATACTTCATTGGGAAATTACTTTGAAGTTTCTCAAGTAATTCATCGCTTAATCTACATCTGTCGTCTCTCTTGACAGATCAACAGTGGGCTTTGAGCTATTCCTGCTGAAAAGAGAGAAAAAACTAACCTAGTTCTCAGTCTGTGGCTCAATCTCAATTCATCTTTCCACGATTCCTTGATCGCCAGTGCTTGCACTATTTCTATATTTGTTATAATATTTTCAACCTATATACGTAACTCAAGCAGTAAACAATGTGAGGTTCTGGTACTCAATACTGATGTGTTCAGGCCGAATTCAAGCACTGTCGGTCGCACAATCGCCATGCCTCTTGAATGAAAGGTCCCAGGTCCCTCCCCTTGGACATTCTTCTCCAATGCGTTTTAATGAGGTGAGGAGAGAGAATACGAGGTATCAAGGAAAGATGAATTGAGAAAGAGCCTTTGTTTCGGTCTCGATGTCTTGACTCAAAATGATTCGCTGACCGTAAATCTCTTTTGAGCGTTGTTTGTGCATTTCTGGTTGGTTGCGAAATAAGACATTCTGAACGCAACAGGCTGGTGAGGTCAGTGCACGGGGATGTCAGTTCGCATGACATCTGATCCCCTGGATGTCCTCGCTTGGTCAGTATTGTTATGAGGGAAGCTGTGCTGAGTGGAGCCGGCATAGTATTTTGCCCTGGGCGAAGACTCTGGATAGGTAAAGATATGGGCTGGGGGTTAGCATGTTGACTCTGTCGCTCGCTCTCTTCTACGTTCTGAGACAGACATCAATCACTGCCGTGTATTTCCATCCATATGGCTCCAGCTGCAAGCCAAAGCCAGCACCTGTCTGACCCAGGCTCACCTTGAGCTAACAATGAAAACAGGGTTAGCTAAACAGATGTGTCTGCTCTATACCTAATAAGAGCCAGAATGACATTGCACAACACAATGAAACCAACTGCCTTGATATCAACTCATGACATTTTACTGAGCTTAATGTTAAAGATGATAGCCTAGTAAAAATATAACATGTTTCCGGCCCTCAAAAGCAAACTTTTCTGATTGTATTTGATTGTGTTGAATCCTTCTTTTTACAGATTTGTGCAGTATACAGATGACAAATGCTTTTGGCTTGCCAATATTTTTGTCAAGATGCAAAGGCAATACTCATTGTATGTTTTCAATTGTATGATTGTAATTGTGATCCGCAGCTAAGCTAAGTTCAGGTGGCGTGAACGTTTGTTAGAACACAGGCAGGGTGCAATTAGCAATCAAAACACACGGAACAGGCAATCAGTAGAGTACCTTAGACAATCAAACACTGATATAGGTCATTAAATGCTTTAGCAACACAGGTCCGCTTTAGGCTACTGCTGTTTGCTGAGATACCCAGGCAACAATCTAATTTCCATGCGCTCTTATTCAAAGGCAAGACCTTAGTTAACAAAAGGAGGAAGGAACAGAGGGAGACAGGGTAGGAGCTCTTGCTTAGGTGACTCATATGAATAACAGACTTTGGCTCTGTCTCAGATGCTTGAAAATCCATCCTCTCCTCATCTCCTCCCCCTAATCAAGACTGGACAGGTGAAAACAATGTAGTGGAAGCTCATAAGGTTATCTTTCACCTGGTCAGTTCCTTTAGATGGGAGTGTTGAAGGAGAGGCGTGGAGAGGAATAATTGCGACAGAACCCTGGAGCTGTTAGTGGAGGAAACGAGGCTGTTGCTAGACTGCCCCCTTCTGTTTAGAAAGTGCACTGCAGACCTACTCCAACAAATCTCATTCAATGGAATACAGAAGTGAGTCAATAATAACTTTAAATCCAGTTCACTCCAGTTCAGAAAGATTTTGCTTTCTTTAATCACTTAGTTCTAAAAATGAAAAAACATAATTACTTGGAATGGACTCGGCAGACCACAGTATGTCATTTGTTCATTACAAGGTTATGGAATAGTCCCCGTAGCTTTTTTTTTTTTTTTACATTAGAGGTCTGTAATAAGCACACTCTAGGGCTAGGCAGCAGGTGGCCAATCAGCCTCGCTGCTGTCATGGTAACCCAGGGGGTGGAGAGAGGACATCCTTCACAGGTGGTCAGACACTCATATCAAGAAATGTCAAGTTTAATGCAGGCCACCAAAGGTTGATATCTGCAAATGGCAAACTGCACTTATTAGAATAGAACTTCCAGGTAATCTCATGGAAATAAATTACGCATTTCTCTTGTGGTACATTTCAGTCACCATAAACAATGCTCTGATAGCTTTTATTTGAAGCAAGCCTGGACCAGAAGTTGATACTGACATCTGGGACATCTGGGAAGTAGTGTTAAAGCAACGGGAAACACTGACTGGCAAGTTGTGTGACCACTTAGTGTGACTATCAGTGGTCATTTAGGGTTTATTGCACATATCGCAAGAGTAGCGTCGTTAACCCCAAGTGGAATTCCTAACCTGGATACTACCATGGCTGTCTGATAAACCTCTCTTCTCTTCACTTCTCTTCTCTTTTCTTTTCTTCTCTTCTCTTCACTTCTCTTCACTTCTCTTCTCTTCTCTTCTCTTTTCTTCTCTTCTCTTCACTTCTCTTCACTTCACTTCTCTTCTCTTCTTTTCACTTCTCTTCTCTTCACTTCTCTTCTCTTCACTTCTCTTCTCTTCACTTCACTTCTCTTCTCTTCTCTTCTCTTCACTTCTCTTCTCTTCTCTTCTCTTCACTTCACTTCACTTCACTTCACTACTCTTATTTTCTTCTCTTCTCTTCACTTCTCTTCTCTTCACTTCTCTTCTCTTCACTTTTCTTCTCTTCTCTTCACTACTCTTCTCTTCTCTTCTCTTCTCTTTTCTTCTCTTCTCTTCACTTCACTTCACTACTCTTTTATTCTCTTCTCTTCTCTTCACTTCTCTTCTCTTCTCTTCACTTCACTTCACTTCACTTCACTTCACTACTCTTTTCTTTTCTTCTCTTCTCTTCTCTTCACTTCTCTTCACTTCACTTCTCTTCACTTCTCTTCACTTCACGTCACTACTCTTTTATTTTCTTCTCTTCTCTTCACTTCTCTTCACTTCTCTTCTTTTCTTTTCTTTTCTCTTCTCTTCTCTTCTCTTCTCTTCTCTTCACTTATCTTCTCTTCTCTTCTCTTCTCTTCTCTTCTCTTCTCTTCTCTTCTCTTCACTTCTCTTCTCTTCTCTTCTCTTCTCTTCTCTTCTCTTCTCTTCTCTTCTCTTCACTTCACTTCACTACTCTTTTCTTCACTTCTCTTCTCTTCACTTCTCTTCTCTTCTCTTCACTTCACTTCACTTTACTACTCTTCTCTTCTCTTCTCTTCACTTCACTTCACTACTCTTTTCTTCTCTTCTCTTCTCTTCTCTTCTCTTCTCTTCACTTCACTTCACTACTCTTTTCTTCTCTTCACATGTTACTCTGGTTGTTGTAAATGAGGATGAGTCCTCAATCAACCTACCTGGTAAAATAAAGTAAATCTTCAAAATGTAGTTAATGCAGAAAATGTATTCATGTTTGAACCAACACAAAATATCAGAGAACACTGATATCCTAATCAGATTTTGGAAAGTATAAGGATTGTAATCCTGGAGTGGTCTGCTAGAGTACCATCAAGATGGCACTGTGGTACTGTTGTAAGTGGTGGCATCACTAGTTTTACACCCAGCACCAGCTGGAGTGTACCAACAATGCCATGCCACTTAAGTCTCAGCACTCGCCTTCTGATCTAGGGGGTGTGGAGTGGAAGAGGGCACTGAGGGCACTGCTGTGCATGCACCAGCATGCACAGCAGTGTGGAGGGAGGGAAGGAGGGAGGGAGGGAGGGAAAGCCACATGCTGGGGCTATTACTTTACTATCACTGACCCCTGTGGGAGCAGAACCACATGGGACACTGTACTGCTCATAACCTCACTGACAATCTAGTCCAGGGGAGGGTCATGTAATTTCTAATTGATAAAAACATTTTTTTTTAAATGAGTTGCTTATTAGGCTATATATCAATGTGTGCCCGATGCCATCCCTCATCTCTGATTCTCTTCTGGGCGTGCAATATCAAGTGAGCTTACAGGCTATTTATTGTAGTATGATTTAGTACTACGAAGTGCATGCTCGGAGAAGCACAGAGCAAAGTTATATTTCTAAGAAAATATATTTCCTTTCCAAGTATTTTGCACTGCTGGTATGGTGTAAATAAAACTAGGCTGCATTACACACTTCAATGGATATTCCAACCCGTAACCCTCGCCTGCTCTGCTCTTGCTGATCAAAAATGTGTTTTGTGCTACCTAATCATTGGCTGTGCTGTGTAGGCCTATAATGGCAGTTCAGGAGAAGTCCAAGGCTTCTTCACAAAACTAATTTTTGATTAGACCGAGTCAAAAAACGTCAATATTGTGTACATGTTCTGTTCAGTTTGGAAAGGATAGAGCGATGACAAGAAGGAAGACCAGAGGTCAATTTTGATAACTTGCTACTACTATAATATATTTTATTAAAAATAATATGTTTCTAGTCCATTATCTATTTATCCAGATTTGAGTAACTTACTGTACATAGTGGTGCTGAAACTTGAAGTGGCATCCGCAGCACAATCATTTGGAAATGGACAGCACATGTTTAAATTAGAATTTTTTAAATTCACCTTTATTTAACCAGGTAGGCCAGTTGAGAACAAGTTCTCATTTACAACTGAGACCAAGATAAAGCAAAGCAGTGTGACAAAAACAACAACACAGAGGTACACATGGGATAAACAAACGTACAGTCAATAACACAATAGAAAAGCTGTATACAGTGTGTGCAAATGAAGCAAGGAGGTAAGGCAATAAAAAGGCCTTAGTGGCGAAGTACAGTGAGGGGAAAAAAGTATTTGATCCCTGCTGATTTTGTATGTTTGCCCCCTGACAAAGAAATGATCAGTCTATAATTTTAATGGTAGGTTTATTTGAACAGTGAGAGACAGAATAACAACAAAAAAATCCAGAAAAACACGTCAAAAATGCATTTTAATGAGGGAAATAAGTATTTGACCACCTCTCAATCAGAAAGATTTCTGGGTCCCAGGTGACTTTTATACAGGTAACGAGCTGAGATTAGGAGCACACTCTTAAAGGGAGTGCTCCTAATCTCAGTTTGTTGCCTGTAAAAAAGACACCTGTCCACAGAAGCAATCAATCAATCAGATTCCAAACTCTCCACCATGGCCAAGACCAAAGAGCTCTCCAAGGATGTCAGGGACAAGATTGTAAACCTACACAAGGCTGGAATGGGCTTCAAGACCATCTCCAAGCAGCTTGGTGAGAAGGTGACAACAGTTGGTGCGATTATTCGCAAATGGGAAGAAACACAAAATAACTGTCAGTCTCCCTCGGCATGGGGCTCCATACAAGATCTCACCTCATGGAGTTGCAATGATCATGAGAATGGTGAGGAATCAGCCCAGAACTACACTGGAGGATCTTGTCAATGATCTCAAGGTATCTGGGACCATAGTCACCAAGAAAACAATTGGTAAAACACTATGTCGTGAAGGACTGAAATCCTGCAGCTCCCGCAAGGTCCCCCTGCTCAAGAAAGCACATATACATGCCAGTCTGAAGATTGCCAATGAACATCTGAATGATTCAGAGGACAACTGGGTGAAAGTGTTTGGAGGAGGAATGCTGCCTATGACCCCAAGAACACCATCCCCACTGTCAAACATGGAGGTGGAAACATTATGCTTTGGAGGTGTTTTTCTGCTAAGGGGACAGAACAACTTCACCGCATCAAAGGGACAATGGACGGGGCCATGTACCGTCAAATCTTGGGTGAGCCAGGGCATTGAAAATGTGTCGTGGGCCTCCCGGGTGGCGCAGTGGTTAAGGGCTCTGTACTGCAGCGCCAGCTGTGCCATCAGAGTCCCTGGGTTCGCGCCCAGGCTCTGTCGTAACCGGCCGCGACCGGGAGGTCCGTGGGGCGACGCACAATTGGCCTAGCGTCGTCCGGGTTAGGGAGGGATTGGTTGGTAGGGATCTCCTTGTCTCATCGCGCACCAGCGACTCCTGTGGTGGGCCGGGCGCAGTGCTCCGACACATTGGTGCGGCTGGCTTCCGGGTTGGATGCGCGCTGTGTTAACCTTTCTGATCTCCCCATCCCGGATCCGGGATCGTGAATACAGACTCAAGCTCATTACCATAACGCAACGTTAACTATTCATGAAAATCGCAAATGAAATAAATATGCCATCTCTCAAGCTTAGCCTTTTGTAAACAACACTGTCATCTCAGATTTTCAAAATATGCTTCTCAACCATAGGAAAACAATCATTTGTGTAAAAGTAGCTAGCTAGCGTAGCATTTAGCGTTAGCATTAGCGTTAGCATCCAGCACGCAACATTTCAACAAAAACATAAAAGCCTTCAAATAAAATCATTTACCTTTGAAGAACTTCGGATGTTTTCAATGAGGAGACTCTCAGTTAGATAGCAGATGCTCAGTTTTTCCAAAAATATTCTTTGTGTATTAGAAATAGCTCCGTTTTGTACATCACATTTGGCTACCAAAAAAAAACGAAAATTCAGTCCTCAAAACGCGAACTGTTTTCCAAATTAACTCCATAATATCGACTGAAAACATGGCAAACGTTTAGAATCAATCCTCAAGGTGTTTTTCACATATCTCTTTGATGATATATCGTTCGTGGAAGCATGGTTTCTCTTCTCAATCAAATGGAAAAATACTTGCATCTGGCTTTGCGCACCAGTTTCGACGCAGGACACCAGGCGGACACTTGGAAAATGTAGTCTCTTATGGTAAATCTTCCAATGATATGCCTACAAATACGTCACAATGCTGCCGACATCTTGGGGAAACGGCAGAAGGTCTAAGCTTATTCCTGTCGCATTCACAGCCATATAAGGAGACATTAGAAAACAGAGCTTCAGAAATTCTGCTCATTTCCTGTTTGACGTTTCATCTTGGTTTCGCCTGTAGAATGAGTTCTGGGGCACTTACAGACAAAATCCTTGCAGATTCTGAAACTTCAGAGTGTTTTCTTTCCAAAACTGTCAAGAATATGCATAGTCGAGCATCTTTTCGTGACAAAATATTGCGCTTAAAACGGGAACGTTTTTTATCCAAAAATGAAATAGCGCCCCTAGAGATGCAACAGGTTAAGAAGCAGTACGGCTGGTTGGGTTGTGTATCGGAGGACGCATGACATTCAGCCTTCGTCTCTCCCGAGCCCGTACGGGAGTTGTAGCAATGAGACAAGATAGTAGCTACTACAACAATTGGATACCACGAAATTGGGGAGAAAAAGGGGTAAAAACTCAACAAAAAAAAGAAAATGTGTCGTGGATGGGTATTCCAGCATGACAATGACCTAAAATACACGGCCAAAGCAGCAAAGGAGTGGCTCAAGAAGAAGCAAATGAAGGTCCTGGAGTGGCCTAGCCAGTCTCCAGACCTTAATCCCATAGAAAATCTGTGGAGGAAGCTGAAGGTTCGAGTAGCCAAACGTCAGCCTCGACACCTTAATGACTTGGAGAAGATCTGCAAAGAGGAGTGGGACAAAATCCCTTCTGAGATGTGTGCAAACTAGGTGGCCAACTACAAGAAACGTCTGACCTCTGTGATTGCCAACAAGGGTTTTGCCACCAAGTACTAAGTCATGTTTTGCAGAGGGGTCAAATACTGATTTACCGCATTAAAATGCAAATCAATTTATAACATTTTTGACATGTGTTTTTCTGGATGTTTTGTTGTTATTCAGTCTCTCATTGTTCAAATAAACCTACCATTAAAATTATAGAGTGATCATTTCTTTGTCAGTGGGCAAACGTACAAAATCAGCAGGGGATCAAATACTTTTTTCCCTCACTGTAATTACAATTTAGCAATTGACACTGGAGTGATGGATGTGCAGATGAGGCTGTGCAAGTAGAAATACTGGTGTGCAAAATAGCAGAATAAAACAAAAAACAAATATAGGGATGAGGTAGATAGTTGGTTGGATGGGCTATTTACAGATGGGCTGTGTACAGCTGCAGCGATCGGTAAGCTGCTCTTACAGCAGATGCTTGAAGTTAGTGAGGGAGATATAAGTCCCCAACTTCATTGATTTTTGCAATTCGCTCCAGTCATTGGCAATAGAGAATTGGAAGAAATGACGGCCAAAGGACGTGTTGGCTTTGGGAATGACCAGTGAGATATACCTGTTGGAGTGCGTGCTACAGGTGGGTGTTGCTATGGTGACCAGTGAGTTGAGATAAGGCGGAGCTTTACCTAGCAAAGACTTATGGATGACCTGGAGCCAGTGGGTTTGGCGACGAATATGTAGCAAAAGAAGGCAAATTTGAATAGGCATAATTCATTTGACCCGTCTTAATTTTAAATTGACTTTACTAGCAACAAGAGGGCTTTGTGTTGAAGCCTATTTCTTCTTATACTTGTTTGACAGACAAAATTAGGCTATAGGCTTGTCGGCCAATTACACCCACCATGCACTCTTTAATAGCCTAGCCCAGTGTCAGTGAAGGGCTATTAAGTTAAAACCAGTACTCGGATTGAGTGGGAATGAGAGGGTATGCCACCTGTTATTACAGAAAATGGCAAAAAGCATAGACCTTGTCACACCCTGACCATAGAGAGCCTTTTTATTCTCTATTTTGGTTAGGCCGGGGTGTGACTAGGGTGGGTAATCTAGGTTGTTTTATTTCTATGTTGGCATGGTAAGGTTCCCATTCAGAGGCAGCTGTTTAGCGTTGTCTCTGATTGGGGATCATATTTAGGCAGCCATTTCCCCACTGGGGTTTTTTGTGGGATCTTGTTCATGTGTAGTTGCCTGTGAGCACTCCATAGCTTCATGTGTCGTTTGCTCTTTATTGTTTTTGTGCGTTTCACGAATAAAAAGATGTGGAACCCATATCACGCTGCGCCTTGGTCTGAATGTTATTACGACGATCATGACAGACCTACCCCTTTTTAGCTTAAGATTTTGAATACAATTAAACAGATTGATTATATAAAGGGATCTATAAGAGCACTTTGGTCTGTGATGCTTTATTCTAGAAAGACCGTGACTCCAATGCATATGGGGATATCATTGTTTTGTTTCTTTGACAACCTTCTATAGCTGAGGAGACAAAAAATGTACTTTGCTTGGGAAGTAATCTAATTCTTTCACTATCAATTAATTAAGCTATTCACTTTCTGTAGAATAGAGGATGTGACAGCTTTTAGAGAAACACTTGTGACCTTCTCTCGTTGGGTTAAGCCACAGAAGAAGAGTAGCCAGCAGATAAAGCTTACATTATTCTGTGTCAGTTGGCCTACTCTGTCTGGGGTGGAAAGGTAGGCCTAACTTTTGAAAGTACCATGCTCAGATTCATAATGTTTCAGGTGACATTTTTTGCAAACCGGGACAGTTGTGTGGCAAACAAGACGCACTGATTTGGCATTGGAGAAATACGATAAGATGAACACACAGGCCTATCTCTCTGTCCATTCTTAGCCTGTAATTAAAACAAATGTGTGTGGCATTAAAACCTATTCTGCTAAATTCTCCAGTCCTGTAAAAGGATGTCGAATTGTATGAAATATTTTATGCTATGTTTTATTGGACCCGCAAATATGATGATAGTTTAATGGAATGCATTTACATTTAAGGAGATCTTTCCACCCCTACTCTTGTCCATGGTGGTCTGCGAACCTGCAATCATCTGGCCCGCAGTCCTGTACACTATCAAAAGTCCTGTGTTACCATGTAATGCTCACAGGGCATAAATGCTCAAAACTGCCTATCTAAGTATCTGGTCTGTCATAGTAGTGAGGGTAAACAGTAGACATGTTCTCTGCTATCCACTTTGTTTTAATTATTATTTTGGGTATATATATATATATATATATATATATATATATATATATATATATATATATATATATATACAGTGCATTCGGAAAGTATTCAGACCATGTGACTTTTTCCACATTTTGTTATGTTACAGCCTTACTCTAAAATTGATTAAATAAATGTATTTCCTCATCAATCTACACACACTATGAGACTGGAAGTTGAGCTCAGGTGCATCTTGTTTCCATTGATCATCATTGAGATGTTTCTACAACTTGATCCACCTGTGGTAAATTCAATTGATTGGACATGAGTTGGAAAGGCACCCACCTGTCTATATGAGTTTCCACAGTTGACAGTGCATTTCAGAGCAAAAACCAAGCCATGAGGTTGAAGGAATTCTCTGTAGAGCTCCGAGACAGCATTGTGTCGAGGCACAAATCTGGGGTAGGGTACCAAAACATTTCTGCAACATTGAAGGTCCCCAAGAACACAGTGGTGACCAGGGAGGTGACCAAGAGGCCAATGGTCATGCTGACAGAGCTCCAGGATTCCTCTGTGGAGATGGGAGAACCTTCCTGAAGGACAGCCATTTCTGCAGCACTCCACCATTCAGGCCTTTATGGTGAAGTAGCCAGACAGAAGCCACTCCTCAGTAAAAGGCACATGGCAGCCTGCTAGGAGTTTGCCAAAAGGCAACTAAAGGACTCAGTCCATGAGAGACAAGATTCTCTGGTCTGATGAAACCAAGATTGAACTCTGTGGCCTGAATGTCAAGCGTCACGTCTGGAGAAAACCTAGTACAGTTCCTACGGTGAAGCATGGTGCTGTGGGGATGGTTTTCAGCGGCAGGGACTGGGAGACTGGTCAGGACTGAGGGAAAGATGAATGGAGCAAAGTACAGAGATGTCCTTGATGAAAACCTTCTCCAGAGTGCTCAGGACCTCAGACTTGGGGGCAAAGGTTCACCTTACAACAGGACAACGACCCTAAGCACACAGCCAAGACAACACACGAGCGGCTTTGGGAGACGTCTCTGAATGTCCTTGAGTGGCCCAGCCAGAGCCGGACTTGAACCTGATCATCTCTGGAGAGAAGATCTCGTACAAATAGCTGTGCAGTGACGCTCCCCATCCAACCTGATGGCTTGAGAGGATCTGCAGAGAAAAATGGGAGAAATACCTAAAATACAGGTGTGCCAAGCTTGTAGCGTCATACCCAAGAAGACTCGTGGCTGTAATCGCTGTCAAAGGTGCTTCAACAAAGTACTCAGTCAAGGGTCTGAATAGTTATGTAAATGTGATATTTCAGTTTTTGCTTCGTCATTATGGGGTACTGTGTGTAGATTGATCAAGAGGGAAAAAAACAATTGAATCAATTTTAAAATAAGGCTGTAACGTAACAAAACGCTGAAAAATCTAAGGGGCCTGAATACTTTCCGAATGCACTGTATATACATTACCATTCAAAAGTTTGGGGTCACTTAGAAATTTTCTAGTTTTTGAAAGAAAAGCACATTTTTGGTCCATTAAAATAACATCAAATTGATCAAAAATATAGTGCACATTAATCAACATTTCAGTAAAAGTGCCGGTTTTAGCCAGCCTGTTAATTTTCAACCGCAGTCCCTGGGCAGGTTATTAAAAACAATTACGTTAACAAAATAGACAATCATTGAGCAGTGAGCACACACAGAGCAACATAGGACAAGCAAGACGTAGCATGCGGACAGAGCAACATAGCACGAAAAGCAACAAGACAAAACCCATAAAAGCAACAGTCTTTCCACACCTCACAAACTACAGACAACATAGAAAGCGTCAATACAAAACTGTTCACAAATCTGATTGGCCTTTAGCCATGTCTTCATGTTTTTTGTGAAAGTGAAATAGTTGGTGCAGTTACAGTGCCTTGCGAAAGTATTCGGCCCCCTTGAACTTTGCGACCTTTTGCCACATTTCAGGCTTCAAACATAAAGATATAAAACTGTATTTTTTTGTGAAGAATCAAAAACAAGTGGGACACAATCATGAAGTGGAACGACATTTATTGGATATTTCAAACTTTTTTAACAAATCAAAAACTGAAAAATTGGGCGTGCAAAATTATTCAGCCCCTTTACTTTCAGTGCAGCAAACTCTCTCCAGAAGTTCAGTGAGGATCTCTGAATGATCCAATGTTGACCTAAATGACTAATGATGATAAATACAATCCACCTGTGTGTAATCAAGTCTCCGTATAAATGCACCTGCACTGTGATAGTCTCAGAGGTCCGGTAAAAGCGCAGAGAGCATCATGAAGAACAAGGAACACACCAGGCAGGTCCGAGATACTGTTGTGAAGAAGTTTAAAGCCTGATTTGGATACAAAAAGATTTCCCAAGCTTTAAACATCCCAAGGAGCACTGTGCAAGCGATAATATTGAAATGGAAGGAGTATCAGACAACTGCAAATCTACCAAATCCACCCGGCCGTCCCTCTAAACTTTCAGCTCATACAAGGAGAAGACTGATCCGAGATGCATCCAAGAGGCCCATGATCACTCTGGATGAACTGCAGAGATCTACAGCTGGGTTGGGAGACTCTGTCCATCGGACAACAATCAGTCGTATATTGCACAAATCTGGCCTTTATGGAAGAGTGGCAAGAAGAAAGCCATTTCTTAAAGATATCCATAAAAAGTGTTGTTTAAAGTTTGCCACAAGCCACCTGGGAGACACACCAAACATGTGGAAGAAGATGCTCTGGTCAGATGAAACCAAAATTGAACTTTTTGGCAACAATGCAAAACGTTATGTTTGGCGTAAAAGCAACACAGCTGAACACACCATCCCCACTGTCAAACATGGTGGTGGTAGCATCATGGTTTGGGCCTGCTTTTCTTCAACAGGGACAGGGAAGATGGTTAAAATTGATGGGAAGATGGATGGAGCCAAATACAGGACCATTCTGGAAGAAAACCTGATGGAGTCTGCAAAAGACCTGAGACTGGGACGGAGATTTGTCTTCCAACAAGACAATGATCCAAAACATAAAGCAAAATCTACAATGGAATGGTTCAAAAATAAACATATCCAGGTGTTAGAATGGCCAAGTCAAAGTCCAGACCTGAATCCAATCGAGAATCTGTGGAAAGAACTGAAAACTGCTGTTCACAAATGCTCTCCATCCAACCTCACTGAGCTCGAGCTGTTTTGAAAGGAGGAATGGGAAAAAATTTCAGTCTCTCGATGTGCAAAACTGATAGAGACATACCCCAAGCGACTTACAGCTGTAATCGCAGTTAATACAAAGTTAATACAAAGTATTAACTTAAGGGGGCTGAATCATTTTGCACGCCCAATTTTTCAGTTTTTGATTTGTTAAAAAAGTTCGAAATATCCAATAAATGTCGTTCCACTTTATGATTGTGTCCCACTTGTTGTTGATTCTTCACAAAAAAATACAGTTTTATATCTTTATGTTTGAAGCCTGAAATGTGGCAAAAGGTCACAAAGTTCAAGGGGGCCGAATACTTTCGCAAGGCACTGTATGTGTGTCTGATGGCAGTGTATTTCAAACATGGGAAGCTCTCACAGAGAATGCAGATTGACTAAAGGTGCTCTTCCTTAAGGGAACTATACAGTCACATCTCATGGCAGACCTTGTGGATCTGCTGCCATATATTTGGGTTTTCTGTTTAACAAAAGTACTGAGTGGAGGGGGAGCCAGGCCATTTAGGATCTTGAATACAAGATATGCATTGGTGTATTGCACATTATTTTTCCAACTCAGGAGCTCATGCTGTCTGAGGATGTAACAGTGACGATGGCTATCAAGCACTTTGAGAGCCTTTTTTGTAGACAGACTGAATAATGTTGTACAGCAAGCTTGGGCCCAACTAGTCAAGCAGTATGTTAAGTGGGGGAGTACCATAGATTTGAAGTACAGTTTTGCTACCTCTGTCGTCAAACAATTTTGTATAAATCGGAAATTAGCTAGGTTGAATTTGGTTATTTCAATTACCTTCTTCACATGCTTTTAAAAAGAGAGGTTGGAATCAAGTATGATGCCAAGGTACTTAAAATCAGACACCACCTGGAGCTTCTCCCCTGACACATAGACATCTGGCTCAGTAGCATCAGTTGCCCTCTTTGTGAAGAACATGCAGACAGTTTTTCTCACATTGCGATGCAAACATGAGTCACTGAGCCACTTTGTAACCTGGACCATTAGAGTAGTGAGTTCTTGTGCAACTTATTTTTTGCTCTTTGCATGCACATATATCACTGTATCATCTGCATACATTTGAACTTCAGACCCAGTACAGACGGAAGGCAGACCCATGTACAGGCTGAACAGGAGGGGCCCCGGTATTGACCCTTGGGGCACACCCACATCATAGCTAAGTGTGGGTGACAGCTCATTGCTCACTCTGACACAGTGAATTCTGCCTTCAAGGTATGATTTCATCCATCGCAAGGCATCGGGGGAAAAGTTGAACTTGGACAATTTTGTGATGAGCACCATAGGTTAACAGTATCAAAAGCCTTCTTTAGGTCCAGAAACACAGCCCCAACAACGCACCCTTTGTCCGTGTCGAAGGGGCTGTTGTTGAGGTGGGCAATCAGTTGCTCTGCTACACACTTTCCAACAACCTTCGACACCACAGGTAGTAAGTACACTAATGGGCCTGTAGTTACTCACGTCAGCAGGGTCACCCGATTTAAAGATGACCGTTATTATGGCCGACTTCCAAACCCTTGGAAACAGCCCCCCACCAATATATGTGTTGGTGACCTTAGTAATGGGGCCAATGAGGGCCTCTTTGTAGTTTTTAAGAAAGGTAGAGTCCAGCCCAAACACATCTTTGGCTTTAGAGTTCTTTAGTGAGCTAATCACCTTGTTCACCTCTGACTCAGAAACCTCCCTTACAATGAAGACAGGTTTAGTGTCATTCACTAGCACTGAGCCCAAGAAACCAGTGGAGGGGTGCTATGTCAGTACCCTTACAGAGTCAATAAAGTAGGAATTGAAGGCTATTGCCATTTCGACTGCATCCTGTGTTAGATTGTCATTCAACATGATTTCTAGTCTTTTTGCAGTGTTACTATGGTCTTTCCCTGTTAACTTTTTTAGATTCTGCCAGATCAATTTAGAATTTCCTTTTGCTTCACCAATTATGTTAATAAAAAAGTTTGCCTTGGCTTGTCTGATTTCTTTCATCACCTTATTTCTCTGGTAAACCTACATCTGTCATGCTCTAATTTGGATTTCAGGGCTGTTTTTAGAGCATAATCTCATTCTTTCATCAGTTTCCAGATTTCTCCATTTAGCCAAGGAAGAGTGCTATTTTGGCCAGGTTTGGATTTTATTTTATTTAGGAAGCCATTTATTGTATTCTGAATTGTGGATAGAAAAACCTGACTATCAGCTTCCACATATGTAAAGGGCAAGAGATCATTCCAGTTAATTCCCTAATTTGCGTTTTCAAGATAATGTAATTCACTCTTAGGTATTCTGAGTTGATCAGGCTTTCTAACAGTAGAGGTTAAGCCTGCTCTTAGACAGCTTTCTGGCTATACAGTGCCTTGCAAAAGTATTCGGCCCCCTTGAACTTTGCGACCTTTTGCCACATTTCAGGCTTCAAACATAAAGATATAAAACTGTATTTTTTTGTGAAGAATCAACAACAAGTGGGACACAATCATGAAGTGGAACGACATTTATTGGATATTTCAAACTTTTTTAACAAATCAAAAACTGAAAAATTGGGCATGCATAATTATTCAGCCCCTTTACTTTCAGTGCAGCAAACTCTCTCCAGAAGTTCAGTGAGGATCTCTGAATGATCCAATGTTGACCTAAATGACTAATGATGATAAATACAATCCACCTGTGTGTAATCAAGTCTCCGTATAAATGCACCTGCACTGTGATAGTCTCAGAGGTCCGTTAAAAGCGCAGAGAGCATCATGAAGAACAAGGAACACACCAGGCAGGTCCGAGATACTGTTGTGAAGAAGTTTAAAGCCGGATTTGGATACAAAAATATTTCCCAAGCTTTAAACATCCCAAGGAGCACTGTGCAAGCGATAATATTGAAATGGAAGGAGTATCAGACCACTGCAAATCTACCAAGACCTGGCCGTCCCTCTAAACTTTCAGCTCATACAAGGAGAAGACTGATCAGAGATGCAGCCAAGAGGCCCATGATCACTGGATGAACTGCAGAGATCTACAGCTGAGGTGGGAGACTCTGTCCATAGGACAACAATCAGTCGTATATTGCACAAATCTGGCCTTTATGGAAGAGTGTCAAGAAGAAAGCCATTTCTTAAAGATATCCATAAAAAGTGTTGTTTAAAGTTTGCCACAAGCCACCTGGGAGACACACCAAACATGTGGAAGAAGGTGCTCTGGTCAGATGAAACCAAAATTGAACTTTTTGGCAACAATGCAAAACGTTATGTTTGGCATAAAAGCAACACAGCTCATCACCCTGAACACACCATCCCCACTGTCAAACATGGTGGTGGCAGCATCATGGTTTGGGCCTGCTTTTCTTCAGCAGGGACAGGGAAGATGGTTAAAATTGATGGGAAGATGGATGGAGCCAAATACAGGACCATTCTGGAAGAAAACCTGATGGAGTCTGCAAAAGACCTGAGACTGGGACGGAGATTTGTCTTCCAACAAGACAATGATCCAAAACATAAAGCAAAATCTACAATGGAATGGTTCAAAAATAAACATATCCAGGTGTTAGAATGGCCAAGTCAAAGTCCAGACCTGAATCCAATCGAGAATCTGTGGAAAGAACTGAAAACTGCTGTTCACAAATGCTCTCCATCCAACCTCACTGAGCTCGAGCTGTTTTGCAAGGAGGAATGGGAAAAAATGTCAGTCTCTCGATGTGCAAAACTGATAGAGACATACCCCAAGCGACTTACAGCTGTAATCGCAGCAAAAGGTGGCGCTACAAAGTATTAACTTAAGGGGGCTGAATCATTTTGCACGCCCAATTTTTCAGTTTTTGATTTGTTAAAAAAGTTTGAAATATCCAATAAATGTCGTTCCACTTCATGATTGTGTCCCACTTGTTGTTGATTCTTCACAAAAAAATACAGTTTTATATCTTTATGTTTGAAGCCTGAAATGTGGCAAAAGGTCGCAAAGTTCAAGGGGGCCGAATACTTTCGCAAGGCACTGTAAGTGTCAGATTATGATCAGATAGCCCAGTAACCATATTGAATGATTTAGTCACTTTCTCTGGTTTATTACTGAACACCAAACCAGTCTGTGTTTTAGAGCAACAAGTCACCCTGGTTGGTCCTTTAACTAGCTGTGTAAGGTCAAAGGTATTAGTGATCTGTTTGAGGGTTTTCCTACAAGACTTGTCTTCATAATTAATGTTAAAATCTCCCATTAAGATGACCTCTTTCCCAAAATCACATTCCCTAAGCATGTTATTAAACTGTTCAAAAAACACACTTTTGGTGGAAGGTGGCCTATACATTCCAATAAGGGTAAAAGACATTTGGGGAGACAGTGTAACGTTCAGGCCAATACATTCTAGTTCATTATCACATGACCACTCAATTTGTTTGCATCGGATATGTTATTTAATGTAAATCATCAGACCCCCTCCTCTTCCTTCAATCCTGTCTCTCCTGAAAACATTGTAGCCAGGCACAATCAATTCAGCACATGGAGAGGTTTTATGGAGCCAGGGCTCTGAAAGGAAGAGGAAGTCAAGGTTGGAGTCTGTGAGAAGATGTCGAATTTGATCACTTTTTGGAATGACACTGCGAATGTTCAAGTGCCCCCCTAGTGGTCCCTTGGGCTTAGCTCGTGGGTCCCAGATGACTCGAGAGTGAATGACACATTGAATAAAAGTTCAATTTTCTGTGTTTTCTGACAGCTTGGTTTAGGGCGTTTTGTTTTGTTTTGATTAGGGGCAGTTCTGTGCAGTGCAATTAACGATCCCTCCCGCTTGCACTTATTGTTGTAAATGACTATTGTAGCTGGAAAAGTC
Source organism: Oncorhynchus mykiss (assembly GCF_013265735.2). Classification (NCBI taxonomy): domain Eukaryota; kingdom Metazoa; phylum Chordata; class Actinopteri; order Salmoniformes; family Salmonidae; genus Oncorhynchus; species Oncorhynchus mykiss. Next base: position 23,336,751 of record NC_048578.1, on the reverse strand, counting down.
TGATTTGTAATGGAATATCTACATACGCGTACAGAAGCCCATTATCAGCAACCATCGCTCCTGTTTTCCAATGGCACGTTGTGTTAGCTAATCCAAGTTTATCATTTTAAAAGGCTAATTGATCATTAGAAAACCATTTTGCGATGTTGTTAGCACAGCTGAAAACTGTTGTCATGATTAAAGAAGCAATACAACTGTCCTTCTTTAGACTAGTTGAGTATCTAGAGCATCAGCATTTGTGGGTTCGATTATAGGCTCAAAATGGCCAGAAACAAATCACTTTCTTCTGAAAATCATCAGTTTATTCTTGTTCAGATAAATGAAGACTATTCCATGCGAGAAATTGCCAAGAAACTGAAGATCTCGTACAACGCTTTGCACTACTCCCTTCACAGAACAGCGCAAACTGGCTCTAACCAGAATATAAATAGGAGTGGGAGGCCGCAATGCACAACTGAGCAAGAGGACAAGTACATTAGAGTGTCTAGTTTGAGAACAGATGCCTCACAAGTCCTCAACTGGCAGCTTTTTTAAATAGTACCAACAAACCACCAGTCTCAACGTCAACAGTGAAGAGGCGACTCCGGGAAGCTGGCCTTCTAGGCAGAGTTGCAAAGAAAAAGCCATATCTCAGACTGGCCAATACAAAAAATATTAAGATGGGCAAAAGAACACAGACACTGGACAGAGCAACTCTGCCTAGAAGGCCAGCACCCTGGAGTCACCTCTTCACTGTTGATGTTGAGACTGGTGTTTTATATTTTGCTTTGATGAACAATTTTTGCCAACTACATGATTCCATATGTGCTATTTCATAGTTTTGATGTCTTCACTACTATTCTACAATGTAGAATATAGTAAAAATAACGAAAAACCTTGCAATGAGTAGGTGTCCGAACTTTTGACTAGTACTGTAAGTATATATTGCTAAATGGAGGGACATCCATTTTCAATTCAGAGAGGTCCGTCTTTCTCCATGTAACCCTTATTATAAATAAAGCTCACTCCCTTATGTTGTAACTTTACCTCACACCACTGTCCTTTTCGGATTGATCCTAATGTCATATGTTTTATTTTCAAATGTTATGATTCGTGTTAAAGTTTTCCGAATGACACTCATGATCATCCCAACAGAAACAATCAGTCTTGGTTCAGTGCATTTGAGAATGAATGGTCAGATGTGTGGTTGAACTGCAGTGATAGGAGTTCCTCTAGTCACCTCATTAGTGCTGCTTCACAGCGCCGGGCCTGCTAGTTCAGCAAATATGTCACCTTTGTGTCACATCATGTCCTCAGGTCTCTGAGAGCTCACAGTCCACATCTCACCCCAATTCACGTCCATTGTCTTGCTTTAAAGGTCCAATGCAGCCTATTTTAAATCTCAGTATCAAATCATTTGTGGGTTACAATGAAGTACCTTTCTGTGATTATTTTCAATTGGCAAATTTCTCATTCAATCATTTTTTCTAGGACTGTATGGGAGTAGTCTGTGTGGGGAGGGGGAAACTGAAAACTAGCTGTTATTTGCAGAGCGTTTAGGAACTCTGAAATGTCAGGCTGTCTTTTCAAACAGATCTTTTCAAACAGGGGATTATCATCATTTGTACAATTTCACTTTATTATTCCAAACTCATAGTGTGCAAATATATTTAAAACACAAGAAATCAATGTTTTTGGCAGCACTGGGCCTTTAACCAGCCACCAAGGAGACCTCCATTCTCTGCACAATTCTGCAAACCTGAGTCACTGATTATCTCATCCTCTCTCATTAACCCGGAAAGACATTTGATACCTCTTCGTAACAGTTACATAGACCTGTTCCAGCAAGCCAACTGATGGCATTCTGAAAAAAGGTTTGGGTAGCACTTCATGGGCCGGTTTCCCAGACCTAGATTAAGCCTAGTCCTGGACTAAAAAGTTTGGGCAATAAAGAGTTGAAGAGAAGCCGTCGCTGGGCCCAATGAATATCAAGTAATCATGTGGTCCTATGTAGCATGTCTAAGCAAAACAGAACACCTTCAGAAACGGCATGTTTGTGGGCTGCAATAGTTCCTAGTTATTAGAATACATACGATGGGAATTAGGCACTTGTCCAGTCCACCATGTGTTGAAACAGAGTAAGATTTCTAGGAGCTCTGTGTTTGTCAAGCTGAGGCAAGTTTCAAGTTTATTGTCACACGCACATGTGTGTGTGTGTGTGTGTGTGTGTGTGTGTGTGTGTGTGTGTGTGTGTGTGTGTGTGTGTGTGTTGAAGTGTAAGTGTGAGTGTGTATGAGTGTGTAGAGACCTGTGAGTGTGCATAGGGTCAATGCAAAACTAAAACTAAAATATAAGGTTCAATGCAGATAGTCCATGTAGTCATTTTGTTAGCAAAAAAAATAAGCAAACATTTACTAGTAGGGGGTTTAGTAGGTCAGATACTAGTAAGGTCAGGCCAGGTACTGGTCAAGTCAGGTACTGGACCAAGTCAGACACAGGTCAGGTCAGGTACAGGTCAGGTCAGGTACCTGCACTGGTCAGGAACAGGTACTGGTCAAGTCAGGTACAGGTCAGATCAGGTACAGGTCAGGTCAGGTACTGGTCAAGTCAGGTACTGGACCTAGTCAGGTACTGGTCAGGTCAGGTACTGGTCAAGTCAGGTACAGGACCTAGTCAGGTACAGGTCAGGTCAGGTACAGGTCAGGTCAGGTACTGGTCAAGTCAGGTACAAGACCTAGTCAGGTACAGGTCAAGTCAGGTACAGGACCTAGTCAGGTACAGGTCAGGTCAGGTATAGGACCTAGTCAGGTACAGAACCTAGTCAGGTACAGGTCAGGTCAGGTATAGGTACAGGTCAGGTCAGGTACAGGTCAGGTACAGGTCAGGTACAGGTACAGGTACAGGTCAGGTACAGGTCAGGTACAGGTCAGGTCAGGTCAGGTACAGGTCAGGTACAGGTCAGGTCAGGTACTGGTCAAGTCAGGTACTGGACCTAGTCAGGTACAGGTCAGGTCAGGTACTGGCACTGGTCAGGTACAGGTCAGATACAGGTCAGGTACTGGCACTGGTCAGATACAGGTCAGGTCAGGTACTGGCACTGGTCAGATACAGGTCAGGCCAGGTACTGGCACTGGTCAGGTACAGGTCAGATACAGGTCAGGTACTGGCACTGGTCAGATACAGGTCAGGTCAGGTACTGGCACTGGTCAGATACAGGTCAGGCCAGGTACTGGCACTGGTCAGGTACAGGTCAGGTCAGGTCAGGTCAGATACAGGTCAGGTACAGGTCAGGTCAGGTCAGATACAGGTCAGGTACTGGCACTGGTCAGGTACAGGTCAGGTACTGGCACTGGTCAGGTACAGGTCAGGTACAGGTCAGGTACAGGTACAGGTACAGGTCAGGTACAGGTCAGGTACAGGTCAGGTCAGGTCAGGTACAGGTCAGGTACAGGTCAGGTCAGGTACTGGTCAAGTCAGGTACTGGACCTAGTCAGGTACAGGTCAGGTCAGGTACTGGCACTGGTCAGGTACAGGTCAGATACAGGTCAGGTACTGGCACTGGTCAGATACAGGTCAGGTCAGGTACTGGCACTGGTCAGATACAGGTCAGGCCAGGTACTGGCACTGGTCAGGTACAGGTCAGATACAGGTCAGGTACTGGCACTGGTCAGATACAGGTCAGGTCAGGTACTGGCACTGGTCAGATACAGGTCAGGCCAGGTACTGGCACTGGTCAGGTACAGGTCAGGTCAGGTCAGGTCAGGTCAGGTCAGGTCAGGTCAGGTCAGGTCAGATACAGGTCAGGTACAGGTCAGGTCAGGTCAGATACAGGTCAGGTACTGGCACTGGTCAGGTACAGGTCAGGTACTGGCACTGGTCAGGTACAGGTCAGGTACAGGTCAGGTCATGTCAGATACATCTACTGGTCAGGTACTGGCACTGGTCAGATACAGGTCAGGTCAGGTACAGGTCAGGTCAGGTACAGGTCAGGTACTGGTCAAGTCAGGTACTGGACCTAGTCAGGTACAGGTCAGGTACAGGTACTGGTCAAGTCAGGTACTGGACCTAATCAGGTACAGGTCAGGTCAGGTACTAGTCAAGTCAGGTACTGGCACTGGTCAGGTACAGGTCAGGTCAGGTACTGGCACTGGTCAGATACAGGTCAGGTCAGGTACTGGACCTAGTTAGGTATAGGTCAGCTCAGGTCAGGTACAGGTCGGGTACTGGCACTGGTCAGGAAGAGATCAGGTCAGGTCAGGTACAGGTCAGCTCAGGTACATGTCAGGTACAGGTCAGGTACTGGTTAGGTACAGGTCAGCTCAGGTACAGGTCAGGTACATGTCCGGTCATATACAGGTCAGGTACTTGTCAGGTCAGGTCAGCTCAGGTCAGTAGCAGGATTGGCAACCCCTTGTCCTGGTTCAGTCCTCTAACACTAATGAACACAGATTATAGAGTTGGACTCTGCCAAGTGCGTACCACTGGTATTACTGCCCTTTCACCACTCACCCACTGGTTCTGCTAATAAAGGCATCACTCCAGTTGGCCAACTACCTCCACTGAGGCATTTGCTAACGTGCTCATGTCCTATTGAATAGCATGTTACATACCCTTCACGTCGGAATATTAGCTCTACTGTTTCTATTGCTTATTAAAGGTATAGTTTAATCAAAGTGTACATTTGTTTCTTTACCTTAAAAGCAGTCTATGGACAAATAAAGGACATTTTGACATTTTGGTTTAGTTCAACTAGCTACTGCCTCCAACCACTAATATATCTGTGTTAAATATCATGACTAAATCTGCTTTAAGGAACGGAAACAAATATGTGAATTTGTAATTTGGCTTAGCTATAACTTTAACGTGACATACAGTATACTGTTAAACTGTTAATGGCTGTGTAATGTAGTTTTACACACAGTCCAGACTGTAGACTAGGGACTATATAAGTTTTACTGAAAATCCTTGTTCAACCCTGTTGATGCATTGCCAATCTTACCTTCCAAGATCATGTGATTGCCCTGCTACAGTTAGCAGGCTACTTGGTCTTTCCCACACTGTCAGGACTAGTGATCAGACGGCTTGCAGACACACACCTCAGCTGACTAATCTGGACACAGGACCCTGGCTCGCTACAGACAATTGACACCTACTGTACGACTTCCTGTAATATTCCACTGGAATGGAAGTCGTATGGATAGAGCTGGCAAGGGAGCAGGTCTTAATTCAAAGATGATGCTGAAAGTGATGGGAGAAAAAGGACTGACATGATGGGAGAAATATAGAGATTTTCATGGAGCATAAAAAGAAAATCAAAGTAGACGTATTTCTAGAATTCAAACAAACTGCAATGTGCCAACATCGATCGCACCTGACTTTTAATATCAATAATAATAATATATGCTATTTAACGGACTCTTTTATCCAAAGCCATTTACAGTAATACGTGCATACATTTTACGTATGGGTGTTTCCGGGAATTGAACCCACTATCCTGGCGTTGCAAGTGTTAACAGCAAATATAATTGCGCAAACGTCTGGGAAATTGCCTTTAAATGTCAAGTGTAGTGAGATGTCGGCGCAGTGATGGGTTCTTTGAAGCCAGCTTAAGTTCAGTATCTGATGACCTAATGATAATGATAATAATAATTAAAAAACATACAAAATAATTAAAAAGACACTAGATAGCGAGCAACAAAATCCGACTTATATCACTCTCATTAGTTAGTTTAGTTTCCGCCATGATCACAACACATCTCCCACGTGAGTGTCCTCTCCAATATGTATTCAGGCTCATAATGTGTTACATTTGTGTCATAGCTACTTAAAGGCCTCCCTCCCTGGTTGAGTGCATTGTGTTCCTTCCCAGAACCTCCAGCGCTGCTGTCAGTGAGCCTGTCTGGCAAGCAGCCAATGGGGCACACGTTGAAAGCCTCTTGATGCATAGCTGTGTGTAAGTGCGTGGCTGTGCATCATCAATAAGGATATAGTGCTCCACTGTCAATACGAACCTTTCGAGCTGTACATAAATTGAATATAAATTACACTGTTTTCACAGTGGGTATCATAAGTATCCGCCTCCCTTGGATATTTTCACATTTTGTTTAGTTACAAAGTGGGATTGACATAAATTTAATTATGATTTTTTTTTGTCATTACCACATTTCCACCCACAGTTTTTATGCAAGTAGTCATAAAGTTTCAGTACAGATTTGTATACAGCACCAGTCAAAAGTTTGGACACATACTCATTCAAGGGTTTTTTATTTATTTTACTATTTTTTACATTGTAGAATAATAGTGAAGACATTAAAACTATGAAATAAGACATAGGGAATCATGTAGTAACCAAATAAGTGCTAAACAAATCCAAATATATTTTATATTTGAGATTCTTCAAAGTAGCCACCCCTTGACATGATTACAGCTTTACACACTCTTGGCACTCTCTCAACCAGCTTTACGAGGTAGTCACCTGGAATATATTTCAATTAACAGGTGTGCCTTGTTAAAAGTTAATTTGTGGAATTTCTTTCCTTCTTAATGCATTTTAGCCAATCAGTTGTGTTATGACAAGGTAGGGGGGATTTTGAGAAGATTGCCCTATTTGATAAAAGACAAAGTCCAAATTATGGCAAGAACTGCTCAAATTAGCAAAGAGAAATGACAGTCCATCATTACTTGAAGACATGAAGGTCAGTCAATGGGGAAAATGTCAAGAACTTTGAAAGTTTCTTCAAGTGCAGTTGAAAAAAACATCAAGCACTATGATGAAACCGGCACTCATGAGGAACACCACAGGAAAAGAAGACCCAGATTGGAAATCTCTCCTTTGGTCTGATGAATCCAAATTTGAGATTTTTGGTTCCAGTCCCTGTGTCTTTGTGAGACGCAGAGTAGGTGAATGGATGAGCTCTGCGTGTGTGGTTCCCACCATGAAACATGGAGGAGGAGGTATGATGGTGTGGGGGTGCTTTGCTTGGACAAGCATCCAACAAGTTCTCAGCATATGTGGGAACTTCTTCAAGTGTTGGAAAAGCATTCCAGGTGAAACTGGTTGAGAGACTGCAAAGAGTGTGCAAAGCTGTCATCAAGGCAAAGGGTGGCTACTTTGAAGAATCTTAAATCTAAAATAAATGTTGATTTTTTTTAACATTTGGTGGGTTACTACATGATTCCATGTGTGTTTATTTCACAGTTTTGATGTATTCACTATTATTCTATAATGTAGAATATAGTAAAATAAAGAAAAGTATGTGTGTATACCCATACCCATACCCATACCAAGTATACCCATACCATGATGCAGCCAACAACACTCTTGAAAATAAGGAGGCAGTTACTCAGTGATGTGTTGTGTTGGATTTTCCCCAAACATAAGGCTTTGCATTTAGGCCAAAAGGTTCATTCTTTTGCAGTGTTTTTTTTTTACTTCAGTATTACATTAGTGCCTTGTTGCAAACAGGATGCATGTTTTGGAAATATTTTATTCTGTATATTTGTATTCTTCTATTCAATCTGTCATTTAGGTCATTATTGTGGAGCGACTGCAATGTTTTTGATCCATCCAGTTTTCTCCATTCACAGCCATTGTAGCTGTTTTAAAATCATCAATGGCCTCATTGTGACATCCCTGAGCAGTTTCCTTCCTGTCCTGCAGCTCAGTTTAGAAGGATGACTGTATCTTTGATCTGTCTGGGTGGTTTAATACATCATCCACAGCATAATTTTTTACTTGACCCTGCTTAAATATGCACTGTGAGTGTACAAAGCATTATGAACACGTGCTCGTTCCATGACATAGACTGACCAGTTGAATCCAGGTGAAAGCTATGATTACTTATTGACGTCACATGTTAAATCCACTTGAATCAGTGTAGATGAAGGGGAGGAGACAGGTTAAATAAGTGTTGACCCTTGAGACAATTGAGACATGGATTGTGTATGTGTACCATTCAGAGGATGAATGGGAAAGAAAAGGATTTAAGTGGCTTTGAACGGGGTATGGTAGTAGGTGCCAGGCATACAGGTTTGTGTCAAGAACTACATCCAGCCAACTTGACAAAACTGTGCCATATTTCCTGTGCTTTTTTATTTGTCCTAGGACAGACACTTCAAAACCTTATTCTTTATCATTTTTTTCACTGTCTTGTTTTGCTACAGTGTATTTATGAATGTGTTATTCAATGTGTTTCTATGGGAACATTTTATTTCCAATTTTTGTTGGATACCTAAAAGGGTCCTAAAATGTGAAATCAAATAACTAAATTGTCCATGGTATGAACATCTTAAAACAATTCCATATGTTAGCTTAGACCAGGACTTGATGTTAGATTTCACTTGTTTAGCATTTACATGGGCAAACTCAGGACCATGTCTCCTTACAAGCAATGCTAACCTGGCTGTCACTTGTCTCCTTACAAGCAAGGCTAACTTGGCTGTCACTTGTCTCCTTACAAGCAAGGCTAACTTGGCTGTCACTTGTCTCCTTACAAGCAAGGCTAACTTGGTTGTCACTTGCATTTTGTTGTACATGCCTATTTGTTCTCTATTGCTCCTCTACTGTTCTTCAAGCAAGGCCGATGACATCACATTTGGCCATCAGACCAATTCATTAAATGCCCTACTCCTTGAAGTGTGCAGCATTGAATCCAGCCCTAGGTCTGTTTACATCTGTCTTAAAGATGATTTCCACATAGCATGATCATTTGGATAGCCACTCTAGCTTAGCCCTCATGTGCGCTCAAGCAAGCATGCTAGGTAGTGCTAGGTATCAACATCCAATCCAGGGAGTGAACCACAGTGAGTGAATCACAGGGAGTGAACCACAATGAGTGAATCACAGTGAGTGAATCACAGGGAGTGAACCACAGTGAGTGAATCACAGGGAGTGAACCACAGTGAGTGAATCACAGGGAGTGAACCACAGTGAGTGAAACAGTAACTGATAGTGTGGTGTAATAATCACCTCTCTCTGAGTGGGAGGTTGCCTGGTAATTTGTCTCCAGCCTGGGACATGGGGAACTGGGGCTATTTATAGTGCAGCTGACCTTTACCCAAATGTCTGTTTGTCTTCAAGAGACCATGGCTTTGTTCATTCACTGTGCCAAGCCGCGTCCAAGCCACGCATGGTCAAATGTGAAGTTATTGTTTGTGACTAAGTTCTGCTTATCAAGTGAATACAATGTTATTTCTCAGTCTGTTGAAAGTTTTCATCTTGGGGGGGTATTATTATATAAGTCTACGTTGTAATTACGTAATTGTGTGTGCTGGAGTGTGTTTTAGGCCTTGGGTTGGTCTTAAAAATACTGTACAAGAAAGTGGTCAAACTTAACAACTGCTAGTGTACACTGAGTATACCCAACAAATGTTGGTCTCAATTAGTCAGAGCATGGACTTGAAAGCATTCCACAGGGATTTTGGCCCATGTAGACTCAAACGCTTCCCACAGTTGTCTCAAGTTGGCTGGATGTCCTTTGGGTGGTGGATCATTCTTGACACACACGGGAAACTGTTGAGCGTGAAAAACCCAGTGGCGTTGCAGTTCTTGACACAAACCGATGCACTGCCACACCCTGTTCAAAGGCACTTAAATCTTCTGTCTTGCCCATTCGCCCTCTGAATGGCACACATACCTAATCCATGTCGCAATTATCTCAAGGCTTGAAAATCGTTACATAACCTGTCTCCTTCCCTTCATTGATTGATGTGAATTTAACTAGTGACATCAATAAGAGATCATAGTTTTCACCTGGATTCACCTGGTCAGTCTACGTTAGGGAAAGAGTTCTTCATGGTTTGTACGACCAGTGTAAATTACTATACTTTTGCTAATACGTGTACTAAGTCCTGTTGTTCATGCATATGTGATTACAGGATCCTGTAATAAATGGTTAACACATAATAAATGTGTTCACAAATTAGGACAAACATCTTTACACATTTCTACAAACTGTATGAATGGTCAACATACTATGTCTGTAATGGTTTACCAACCGCTTCTAAAGACTTTACCAACTGTTTATGAACAGACTGTATCAACCGTTTATAAACAGACTTTACCAACCGTTTATAAACAGACTTTACCAACCGTTTATAAACAGACTTTACCAACCGTTCATAAACAGACTTTACCAACTGTTTATGAACAGACTATATCAACCGTTTATAAACAGACTTTACCAACCGTTTATAAACAGACTTTACCAACCGTTTATAAACAGACTTTACCAACCGTTTATAAGCAGACTTTACCAACCGCTTCTAAAGACTTTACCATCTGTTTATGAACAGACTATATCAACCGTTTATAAACAGACTTTACCAACCATTTAGAAACAGACTTACCATTAGTTGTATGCCTGTGTATCCACCAGAAAGTGACAATGATATTGTATGGGCTATGTATGAGACAAGAGTATACTAAAATAAACTTTAACAATGATACGTTGATTGATTGGGAAATAATATCTCCATTTAAAAAATATTGGCAATTGTTATGCTATTTATCTGAGCTCATCAGGCACCTCAATTTCTATTCTAATTTCTTTTGAATTTACTGGCACGATTTCAGAAATTATACACAGATTATCTTTAACAAAATAACACCTAGTTACACCTTTTTCATTCTCAATCTGTTTATGCATGTGTGATATGCACACATTAAAAGTTGTTTTGCTTTATATCGGCACAACCTTTCCGTGTCGAGTGGATGCAACAATAGACCTTATTATCTAGAACCTGCTGTGAATTCTATTGTCTCTCACATTGCTTAACTCAACCATGCAGTGACAGCTGTGGGTACGTGTATTCAACTGAAGTGAGTGACACTAATTGTGATGATAAATACACCCGTATTCACGCCGTCCTTTTCTAATACAGAGGACCCCAATATACAAGAGGACACATCTGTGTCATAACGTAATCATCTAAATAATATGACTGTCAGTGATGAAATAGGAGGAGAATAGGCAGCGTGTGGACATCTTTGTCGTTGGCACATGGATGTATCATCACATAATTGACTGTAATTTGAGCACACTCCAAGTGTTGTTCAGATAACATTTGGCAGCAACACCCTCCCAGGGGCATGTGCTAAGCCCTACAGTATAAATGTATTACTCAAGCATATATGTATCATGACGACCAAGTATGTGTACACTGAATAATGCATCTACATGAAATGCATTGATTACATAAGGTCCTCATTTACATTATGCCTTCATAACCAAGGGCTAAATATGTATGTTGGTACACTCTGTACTACACCATTAGACAGTCATTGACTTCTAACTCATTCAAATTAATAACAGAGAAATATGACAAGGCAAAATACAAAATAGTTTACAATTTAGTGAGCACTATATCCGCAGTTATATTCCAAGCCACTGTTAAATCCTTAATGGTGAAACTAGCATGTCCGTTTGTGATGGTACAACAACAAAGAAATTACTTCAAACAACAAACACTGTATTTTTCCCCTCGGAAATCATTGCACATCATTGCACATCATTGCACATCATTGCACATCATTGCACATCATTGCACTTCATTGCACTTCATTGCACATCATTGCACAACTTTGCACATCATTGCACATCATTACACACATGATAGAACAGTAGAGTATGTAATGCCATGTTTTTACCACGATGCTGGACGCTCCTCGATGCTGGACACTCCTCTCCTCCATTTCATCAACAAAACAAGAAACAATAACAGATGTGCTGGGGGGCCAACCTGCTTCCCCTCATGCAGATTCCAGCTTTAAGGCATTAGAGGTTTCACAGTTTCAAACCTTATGCTACAGTACATAGCCACTAGTATGTGCTGTATAGAAGATTGTGTAAGCACTAGGCCCCTATGTGCTGTAGGCTATAGTAGGTTGCGTTATGTGTAATGTGCTGTCCCTCAGGGGAATGGTGATAATCAGTCCATCCGGTGGAAGATTGTCAAGCAGACCAACACCCCTCGATGGCACAGCCAGACATAGACTTTGCCTGGGTTCAACTGGCTGGTCACTACTGAGCCCCAATTGAATCAGGCTTTAATGGAAGCTCTAGCCACTTCAAATGGGACGGCTGATTGAGGTGGATGTATTAAAACTAGTCAGACGCCTGCTCACCTTGAATAATATATAGTATGTGTCTGTTAAAGGGACAGGTTTTCCTTGCAGTGGGGAGAGTTTTATTGAAGTCTCATCAGATGCATTTTATTCTATCAATCATATTTATATGTTTACTTGTTTAATCAGTTCACTATTACATCAGGAGGGGGGGGTAAATACTAGTCAATTAGCTGTGGCTGTTAGCTAGAGCTGAATGGGCATTAGTTAGGTAACTTAGCTAGCTTGCGCTTGGTTCCAAAACTGAACAAAATTTCACTGTCATTATTGATGTCCATGGGGTTCAATCTAATTGACATGTTTTGGCTATAATGATCTTTCCACCAAATTTCCCTCCATTATAAAAAATGTAGCTCGCTGGCACAGGCAGGTCAGTCTTTAAGTAGCAACGCCCCACCCACCCATCTGAGGATCTGTCTTTTTCAGCCATCTATTTCCTGTGTTTTTAGGGGTGCAAAATACACGTTTCACTTACATTTCCTTCGATTGATTTTTTTTCATTTTACTACTACGACTCTTTAATACTCTTGCTTGTGCCTGTTGTTTTTTCCCCATTAACATTGCGACGTCATGATGTTACGTTGGTAAAAAAACAAAATAGCTTCTTAGCAAAGAGCAATCTCCCAAGCAAGAACCCCGCTAGCACTTTCTGGGAGTGGTCTGAGTGGGGAGTTGAAAGCGGAAAACCAGCTATTACTGGCAGAGAGGTTTGGAACTTTCTTATTGGTCTACCCTTATCAATAATAATTGTACAAATTCTTTGAATAATGTGGCTAGTACAGATATTCTTTCATTGACATTCCTGACCACTTTCCATTTTTCTACTTCTCTCTGGCAGATGGATATAAACAGACATTCTCATTGACCTCCATACAAAAGTTCCTTGTTTGGTGAGCGAAAAAAACAACATAAAAAAATGCCACCTGCAGGAGAAGACAGATTTTGGGCCCAGTTATCCCTCTCGCTTCGCATTTTCCTCTCTGGTGTAGGTAGGCCTAGCCAGAGGAAATGTTTGTGGTTGCAGCCCTGTTACGCCCCTTTATGTTAATGAATTCATAAATAAAAAGTATCTTCATCCTTTGTTCAACTTTTACATTTATTAGAATTGTTTTGAAAACATTTGAACAATTTTGATGACCGTTGCTACTTTAAGTTAACAACATCGGCTAATGTGTCCAACTTCGGTTGGAAAAGATGCACTGACTGCCTTTCCCAAGAGCAGTGGCAGCTTGCAGGCTTTCTTATAGTTAGCATAAGTCGTGTCATTAGCTTCTGCTAGCTCGTTAGCCTCCTTCACAGCCAACTGTCTCCTATCAAACAATTAGATAGCAAGTTAAGTGTTGGCTTTTCCAAATATATGTTGTTGAAAACACAATTTCCTGATCAGTAGGGATATAATGAATTATGCTTTCTGCACTTATAATGCATATCAATGTTTTATAATGATACTATAACTACTTATGAGCAATTATAGCGAGTATTATAAGGAACTATAAGTCTATTATACGGCATTAGAAATGTACTTACTGTGTAAGGCATTATATGTGTAAATCTCATAGAAAGTGTAATTAAATATTACATGTTGCTCCTGTTGGCTGTTATCGAGTCTTGGATGTGTATCACAATGGACTGTGCGGCTTTAACTAGACCACTCTTAGACATGAATGGTTTGCTTGTGTACCACAATAGCAATTTCATGGAGATCAGTGTATTGCTAGGTCTCAAACATGCAGTCTCATACTCTTTGCCTTAGCCTCTACCTTTGATGTTGCCAAGCAATGTTCACAACTACAGACTGGCTGAACAAATGTTTGTCATTCTCTTTGGTGTATAAATATTGAAGGTGTGAAGCAAAGTGCAAGAGGGGAAAAATGGTCTTTGATTTGCGTGAGCGAGCAGCAGGTACAGGGAATGGTGCGAACAGGGATGAACATGATCCGTGCCTACAAGTGTAGGATCTTAATTTCATCACCCTGTTGCAGTAGAACTTTAAACATTTAAAACATGTAGTGTATCTGAGATTTAAACGTTTTTAAATATCAACCCCTACAAAAATGTCAATTTATTATAATCCACATAATAATTCACTGGTATAGCAAAATGGCTCAAATTAAGATCCTACACATTTAAAAGACTATGTCTGGCTTTAGCCAGGCGGTGACATCATCTAGCAGGCAGGATGACTAATGGAAAATATGCTGAGCTCGCTGTTGACATAGCAACTGACACAACAGTAAAGAAGGTGAGATCCACAGGTCAGATGTAAAATAAAACCAAAAATAAGTTGATGGTGAGGTGGTGACAATGTCCACAGAGCCAGGGTTCATAACTCTTCAGATTTCATAACAGCTTATAAAGAAGACTGTACATGAGATAGTGTTGCATTACTTAGACATACAGTATCAGTACATAGTGTTCATTATGAAATGAGTTTCTGTGCTAGAGGCCAAGTACAAGCTAAAGGTGTAAAGGGCTTCAGACACCTTCATGTAAGCTGTCAATAATGAAAAAAATCTATTGCCACGTTCGTTGTACGGAGGAGACCAAGGCGCAGTGTGATGTGAATACATGATACCTTAATGAAGACGAAGACCACTAAACAAACTATACAAAATAACAAAACGAACGTGACGCTATAATATACTGAGTGCAAACACAGGCAACTAGACATAGACAATAACCCACCAAATACCCAAAGAGGATGGCTGCCTAAATATGGTTCCCAACCAGAGACAACGATAAACAGCTGCCTCTAATTGAGAACCAATCTAGGCAACCATAGACATACATAAACACCTAGATGGTAAACAACCCCATAAACATGCAAAAACCCTAGACAGTACAAAACACATACATCACCCACGTCACACCGTGACCTAACCAAAATTATAAAGAAAACAAAGAATACTAAGGTCAGGTCGTGACACTAATATAGAGATAAACACCCATCTAGACAAAAAAAGACTTGAATAAAAAAGGAAACAACAATGATTTTTGATCTAAAAGGGTTTTATTAACCTTCAAGAGAACAGAACCTTTTCGAAAACTTGATTACACTAAGTCTAACCGCTAGCACCCTCTTTAGCAGTAAAAACACAAATCCATAACGTGTAACAGACAATATAGGATCAAAGTATTGCACAGGATAAAATAACTATCATTTTGACTATTTTCTACATTGTAGAATAATAGTGAGGACTTGGCCTCCACAATCACCCGACCTCAACCCAAGACCCTTGAATGAGTGTGTCCAAACTTCTGACTGGTACTGTACGTATAATAATCATTTCATCCATCATTGCACAGCTCATAAAGCATTCAGAAATTCATGTTACTATACATTTAATAGGATTCTGACAAATGGTAATGATTCTAAATGCATTTTTATACAGAGCAGCAAAGTCCATACTAATAATTATTATACATAGGAAGAATTAATTTGTGTTTCATACAGCACCTTGCAAGGAAACTTTGAGGTCAGATATCATTTTCTTATGAACTAAACAAACAAACAAATCGGAACCAGAAACGAAAGCTACAAATAATTTCACATTTATGCCATTCAGTACCTCTGTCAAACCAAGGTATTTCTGATGGAGCACCTTATTCCTTGAGCCTAACCCATCCGTGCTTTACTGTGCTTCAACAAGGCTATGGTAAAAGAACTGTTTATACAGTCTCTTATTAATCCCTCGCCTACCCGCCCACCTGCTTATCGCTTTACATTTCGTTCTGCTGGCTCAGCACGTCGAAGGACATGATAATGGCCATGTCAGTGGAGCCCCCACCACCCCCGCTGGCTGCCAGTTTGAGCTGGGACATGCTGGCCCCGGTGAACACCTCTCCCTCCCACACACGGCTCTTACTGAGCTGCAGCTCCTTCAGCTGCTCTCCCACCACGCTCACCCTCTGGGCCCCAGGCACCCTGACCCTGAACAGCACCCAGGACATGGGCTCCAGGAGACCCCCACGGGGCTCGAACAGCACGCTGCCCCTCTGCCAGGCTGTGTAGGTGCAGGGGAACGGAGGCCAGCTGCTCCCTGAGCTGTTGCACAGCACAAAGTCACATAGCAGACTGAAGTCCTGGTCAGTGGAGGTTTTGGCGTAAAGGCCCAGCTTGTAGACTCCGGCCTCGGGTAGAGCCACGCTGATGGTCACTTTGCTGCTGTTGTAGGTGAAGAAGACGTGCCGGCAGAGTGGGTGCCCCAGTCTCTTGCGTTGTTCCTTGAACAGCACAGCGTGGAGCTCCAGGTCTTGTTGGTTTTGGAAAGTAATGTTGCATTTGCCTTGCTGGGTGCTCACCAGCGCCCCCGTGTGGCTGAACTTTGAGAGGCCAGCGTCTTGCGTCCGGATGCCAGGCCCACAAGTAGTGCTAAGGGCAGGGGGAAAGAGCTCATTGAGGTTGATAGCGCCTCCTGTGCAGTGCAAGAGGAAGTTGCCTCCATTCTGGAAGCCGTCTTGGGGCCGCTCGTAGTTCCGAACAAACACAGACAACCGATAGTAACCTAGATAGGGACAGAGGACGTTACAGGTGAGGCGGTCAGATTGGATTTGAGTTGCCAGACACCTCTTGGCTATGGACGGGTCAAGGTCTTTCTTGGTCAGTTCACACAGCATCATGAGTGGTCTGGAGGTGTGCAGAACAAGCTCGAAGGAGCCAGTCTCCGACACCGCAGCCTCTGCTCCGTTGCTGCACTTCTTCACCCCCAGGCTCTCTGCGCTCCGCTGCAGACCCCAGGACAAGAAGGGGTTCTCAGGGAGTTCTTCAGTTGGTTCCTGTTCTGGACACTCCACCAGGAGAGAGCAGACCCAGCTGAACGTCCCTGAGTTGTTGCCTGACCGGGCAAAGATCATGACGTCATACGTGCCACCTGTAGGGGGCAGCAGTCGTAACCTCATGCTCTCCCGGGTCACAGTGAGCAGGCCAGATGAGCTATTGACCGCTTTGGGTTCACAGCCGCTCCGCTGAGAGATCTGGTAGGTGAAGTCGACAGTCTTGGTGAACTTCATGGACACCGAGGCCTCACCATTTTCTGATCAGAAACAGAAACAGCAATTAGCAAAATCAACATATTGTACAGTATAGGCCTGAATGATGGTACCTCTTCAATGGTAACTCTTCAATGACATATTCATCTACAACTACTTTATGACTAACTGTGAATAACTTCTGTGAACAGTGTCCACTTTCAACAACGTGTTAGCCTACCATTTATGTTGTATAATTCAACCTTGAGCACTAGTCTCCAGTTTTTTATGGACTGTGCCGCCATTTTTGTTTTATATGGATCCGGGACTGACCTGTGACCAGCAGGAAGTGTTTGGGATGGAGGAGGGTCAGACCCAGTCTGTAGAACTCAGAGGTCTTTAGAACCCTCTTCTCAAACTCCTCCAGTGGAATGGGATTGTCCAGAAGCTGCCACTCTTTCTCATCTGGACAGTGGGAGTTGATGAAGTCCTCAGGGTCTGTCAGGAAGTAGAAGTCATCGTACCTGGATGACAAGGAGAATGGCTTAATAGCAGAAAAGCTAATGCTAATGCTAATCGAAAGTGACAATGTTTGGGAGATGTTGCAGTAGTGTTTTTAAAATAAATTCCACAAGTACACTCTTTGATAAAAAGATGGTATCTAGAACCTAAAAGTTTTTGCTGTTCCCATAGCAGAACCCCTTGAAGAACCCTTTTTGGTTCCAGGTTGAACTCTTTTAGGTTCCATTGTAAAGCCCTTTCCACAGAGGAGGAACCCAAAAGCGTTCTATCTGGAACTAAAAAGTGTTCTACCTGGAACCAAAAAGTGTTATTATATGGGGACAGCCGGAGAATCCTTTTTGGAACTCTATTTTTATATGATTGTAGTGAGATAATTCCAGTCATATTTGGCACTAGTACTGTTGTATGTATGGTCCTGTGGACCACCTTGTTAGAATTGGTCCATTACAAAAATAGCCTTTGTAACGAGTGGCAATCATCATTACTTGTTTTCATCATTATCAAGTAACACGGTTCTTGACATTCCATGCACGAATAACAGGGTTTATTTTAGAATAGCTAATCAGACACTAGTTCTTTGCTATTCTTAGTGATTCAATTGCATCTATTGGCAGCTTGTCAACATAATAAATGTTGTGCTCAACAGTATAGTATGTACTTAACTCTGTGCTAGCACAGTTACCAATCATGTAGGCCAATTGCTTTACTTGGAACTCATATTCACCTCTTAATAAAGGCTTTGTTGTCCATGTCTACTCTCCCTGCTCCCCAACATGCGTCCAGTAGATACCAGTGGCCTCCCAGTTTCACTGCGTTCCACATGTGGAGGGACTTGGTGTTTTGGTAGCTCTGGCCTTGCCTGTACCCAATACCTTTGCCATGGCCAGACACCTCTTGGCATTCGATTCCTGCCTCCCTGCAATGAAGCAGGAAACATGTAAGGGTGGAGTGCCTGATGTGTTTATTACTGACAATGGTATGCAATTTTAGACCACTCAATTGTCAATGTGTTTGATGGTTTTATTTGATTTTTACAAATAATTTTTCAATGGACCAAATGCTGTCTTACTGGCACATCTGCATGCAGACGCTGGAGTACCCACAGCACACGCCCCGACCCGTCTCAATGACCCTTTCTGGGGAGCACAACTTGTCCGTCAGGCCAAGGTAGCCACTTACGTCGTACTCTGCAAAAAGAACCGCCCCCCGATAACATTTAGGGAAGGATATGTCGAGAATTATGCCACTATCTTGCATAACTCAAAATGTCACGATCAAGCTATTCTGCAATCAACTTCCCTGGAAAGACTCCATGTCTAACATTGGGACATATGAAAAAAGACACAGTGTAACTTAAATTGAATTATAAGGATTTAATCCCCCACTATAACCACGGGACTGCTTGCCCATTTAATTAGATAACGAGGCCACTTATCACGTCAGACTGAAACTGTGCGGCTATTTCATTAACATTTCCAGTGGACCCAGAGTGAGATGAATGAATGTCTATTTTAATGAACGTCTGTCCTCGTTAGGTTGAACCGCAAGGTCCCATCCACCAACAGCTGATCCCTGTATATACGCAGTGGAAAGACCTTAGGGTAGCATTGTAAGGACAGCTGTGTAGGGATGGAAAGTTTGGGATGTACATCTAGTATGGTAAAGAGCCTAATGAGACCAACTCTTACCTTATAGTATGGGGCTCTAGAGTAAAGCTCTCTGATGCACAGTGTTCTAAGTGGTGTTATGTTATTGGCAGGTTGCTGCGGTGTCGCTGCGCTGTCGTGAGTAAGCCGTGGGTTGGATAATTGAGAAGGTGTGTAGGAGTGTACGGCTGTTAAAAGTGTGTGTGTGTGTGTGTTACTGACCGATGTTGTGGCAGAGCCAGATCCAGATGGCTCTCAGTTTCTCCAGCTCATTCTGTGCTCCTTCTGTGATGGTCTGCGTGATGGTCTGGGTGATGGTCTGGGTGATGGTCGGAACTGAGAAGATCTTTTGACTGCGCAACTGCAAAACAAACAGGATTTGTGGAGAAAAATAAACTTAAATGCACACACACACACACACACACTCACACTCACACACACTCACTCAAGCATTTAAGTGCACAAATATACAAAACCATATACAATATACACACGCACGCTGAGATGTACAAATATACGCATAGACACACATACACATACACACACACACAGTGGTATCCTACATGCACACACAAAAATAATACAGTATTAGAAACAGACTTTTCCAGTATTGATGGCATGATTATCCACACTGCTGAATACTTCTGTGGTGGCAAAGAGTTCCTTTTTGAGCTTTTTTTTTGAGACGCTTCCGCTCTTCACTGTACTGGAGCTCTCCCTTGGTCTTGGCTGGAGTTTGGGCTTCACCGGGGCTCGTCCTTCCACATCCCTCTGTATGTCCCCCTCCTCTCTCCTCACTGTACTCTTCTTCACCACCCTGAGGGAGTAAGCAGCGCACTCATCTGACAGCTGTCGCTTGGTCATGGGTCTCTGGACCTCCAACTCCATGGCAGCCCATTTCTGAAACACAGAACTAGTCTTGGACTGGGCCGCACCGGCAACAGTTGCCACTGTCGTTTTGGTTGCTACGGTTGACGCTACAGTTTTGTGGCTTTTCATGATATTGCTGTTATTTAGTGACAGAACCTCTAGCTTCAACTCTTGCTGGACAACTGACGGACCTTTTTTGTCATCTGATGTTGTTTTTGAGGTGTCTTTAGAGTGGCCATCTTGGGGTTTGGAGGCTTTCTTTTCACCACTTTCCCCAGTTTTGACCTCCTGACCTGAGGCCTTCTGTGTGGCCTGAGGGTAGGACTCCTCCTCGGTCACTTTAGTGTTGTTGCTGTTGTTGCTGTTGTAGCAGTAGTGCTGTTGGTAATTGTTGGTAGGGAGGGGGCAATGGACGCTGCAGAGGTTGAGGGATCTCTTTGGGAAAGGGACCTCTACAGAGCTCATGTGAAGAACATTGCCCATCGTTTCCAGTTTTGGTTATATCGGAGCAGAAAACTGAGAGAGAAAAATAACTGTTAATTAAAGACGCAATATTAAACCAATTAAAACTGATCCTGGGACACAGAGGTGTAAATAATAACACTGCAATAAGAGTGAAAGTTATTTGAATCTGCACCTCTGCACTGTGAAGTGAAGGGCAAATAATACTAAATTCAGACTGAAACTTGGTATCTTCAAAAAAGACAATGGTGTAAAAAAGAAGGTTCACACTCAAGGCAATGCTGCTGGAGAAAAAATATAGGCATCAAATTATACCTGAAAGCAGATGGTTGCTATTGATAGTGTGGGTAAATAGTAGCTTTATGATATCTACTTCCTCTATACATCTGTACTCATATGCCCTTCATACACACAAATATACTTCTGTAAACACATCAAATAAATGACAGACGAAGTCATTACGAAGAGAGACCATGCTATTGCACTTGACATGTTAATTAAGGTAAAATACCAGTTTTCTCTGTGTGTTTCTGAAAATGTGACAGCAATATGTGAGTTGCAGATTATTTGTGCTATGTGCAGACGATGTTGTCTTAGTGTGTGCTATGTTAATCATATACAGCAGCAGCAGTCTGTACAGTTAGTCTTATGTTAGTCTATGTTAGGGCTGGATTCAATCCATATCGCCGAGGTATCCTGGAAGATCAACATTAAAATGTATTGGTAACTTCCGATTGAGCTGACATATGCAGCGTTTACCGTGAATGCAGTTTCATTGCCTTTGTCAATCGCACTATAAAGTGGATCTTCAGCGCAACAGATTGAATTGAGCCCTTTGTCTTATCGCAGCAGCTTGCAGAGTTTCATGATAACCTCAAACTGAACTATACAGATAATAACTTGCAAATTAATCGTAATAATGCCCAGAAGTAAACACACACGCCACGCCTCATATTCAAGTGATGATCTCAATAAATCCTAAAAAATGGATTGGTAAGAGAGTAATGTATTTTTGTTGCGTTTATGGACCCCAGGAAGATTAGTTTCCCTCATGGTGTCAGCTAATGGGGATCCCAATAAAGATAAATTATTCCTACCTGGTGTTGATGCTTTGTCAGCAATGGTAAATATGTCTGGCTGTCTGTCTGTGTTCTCTCCATCTATGTCTTGACAGATCTCACCTCCCGAACCTGTGTCTGTTTTATACTCTGTGTGTCTCTCCTCGGGGCTGGGATGTGTAGGGTTTCCACGGCGAGGGGATGACAGACCTAAAAATACTACAAAGCAGCTGATAGAGACCAATGGCACAACTTTCCACGAGCGCTACCCTTCAGGGGTAGGGGTGGGCTGAGGGTCTGGGGCTGCAGAAGGGAGCCAAGGGGGGGCTCTGGGAAAGGTGTGAGATTTTGGGGAGGTTAGAGGTGAGCTGGGTTCATGCTAACACATTTTTTTGTTTGTTTACTTCAATTGTGGTACATTTGAAAGAACTGTATTTTAGGCTGACAGAGCTGTAGTTTTATCTGAGAAATGTTAAACTAGTTCATGGGTGGCAACATAAGTATGTTGAAAGCATTAGATTAGATTTAGATTAGATGTTTATTTAGTCACACGCACACGGTCACCGATGTAGTTGCAGTGTACAGTGAAATACTTAAGATCCAAGCTCCAACAGTGGAGGTGTGAATGAAACAAGAAAAATAAAATAGAATAATAACAATACTTATAATATATACATATTTACAACTGTGACCATTATTCCGCCGTCTCCAGGAATTTGTTACAGTCGGGTGGAAAGTGAGTACCCATACACATATTCATACTTCAATATTTCTGCCCAGGTGTATGAAGTGATGCACAAAACAAACTGAGTAAGCACATTTGAGAAAAGCACTAGACAAAAATAAAATGTTTTTTAGCAGCTCTAGGCGATGCGCCATCTGTTGGTGCCATCTTAGCCATTGAAGGTGTTACTGTTTGCTCAATATATATGGCTGCACACCCCACCCCTTGTCTTTGATGGAATTTAGGAGTTGTTACATCACAGGTTGCTAAGTGCCATTGCAGCAGTTGGTCCTGCAGCCACAACCAAGGTGGTCCATTGCAGAACATTCAGTATAACAGTGAGATAGTCCATTGGTTAGTGGAAGGTCCTTCGTTCAATCTGTCATCTACATTTAAATATCAAAGGTGCCCCCCCTTCTTACCTCAAGCATAAGTGACCAACTCCACTGTGATTGGTTAAGAAGACTGTGAAATGTTATTCATTGATAGTCCCTTGTACTCTACCTGTGGGGCCTGGCTGGCTTTGTGACAGTAACCACTCATGCTACACATCCGACAAAGCCTTACGAGTCTCTGTCACACAGTCTCATAGCTTCACGTAGCATTTCTGGTCTGTGTCCAGCAACCTCTGACTCTGAAGTGACTGACAAAACGACAAAACAACAACCTTGACGGTGAGATGAAAACTGAGAAGGAGCCGGGGGTCGTACTCATCCCAGCGAATAGTGTTTTGGAAGGTAAGAGAGTGTATTGTGTATCTCACGGTCTACAACGACTTGATGATGGTTCAAGTACAATGATGATTAACACTATGAAACACTGAATGTGGGTTATTTATGAAAGCTTGTTAATTGTCAGCAGTCAAGTTAGACATATGGACTGAGTTTGGAGTATTTTGATAAATGTTCAGGGGCGGACTGGGACATACTGTGTCTCAAAGCCATATAAAATATCTTGGTTGTAAAATAGTTGCTATTGAGTTGAATATTGGGAAATGCAAATTATACCTACAGAAAGCTGAGGCCCTCCTCTCTTCGACAGGGACATGGGGGCGAAGCTTCCAAGGCTGTGTTTTTCCTGTAATTGCATTTTGAAATGTTACATGATCGGAACACATTTTTCTTTCAAGCGCATGGGTGGGGGAGGAGGCGAGGGCGCAGGGGCAGGGCAGACACTTTCATTACAGGAATCCTGTGGATAATGCACTTTACTGTTTGACCAAATCATGGTTTTAGCCTCCCAAAAAAAGGACGTTTTGAGTGAGGTGACAATGTAGAATGTATTTTTTTCAACGTTTACAGGCACCCTTTCCGATGACAGAGGCCCAGCAGGTCTCTTTACTGATGCTGTATTTGAGTTTGCATGACCTCAGCTCAGCTGGCCCATCTTGGTAGGGGGGCCGGCCGTTGCCCACTGATCAGCTAAAGGCTCATTATAGTACAGTGGTTCCCAACCAGGGTACTAGGACCCCTGGGGGTACTTGGCCTATCCACAGTGGGTAGTTAAGAGACCATAGGCCTACTGGTAAAATGCACAGAGACATTGTGCAACAACAACAAAAAACTATTATCTTAAAGGCTCAGTCACCTTTTTTCATAGTTTTATTTTTATATAAAAAATATATTTTGGTTTGTTTGTGTCATCAACCAAAAAAATGGTGGGGGAGTTCCTTATTATTTTCTATGTTTGGTTAGGTCAGGGTGTGACTCGGGTGGGAAAATGTTTTCTATTTCTTTGCTTTTGGCCGTGTGTGTTTCCCAATCAGAGGCAGCTGTCTATTGTTGTCTCTGATTGGGGATCACACATAAGTTGTAATTTTCCTTTTGGGTTTTGTGGGATCTTGTTTTCCGCATAGTTTTTTAGCCTTACAGAACTGTACGCTTTTTTGTGTGTTTTTTTTTTGTATTTGTTTGTTGCAGGTTTAGCACTACGAAGTTGTACGTTCGTTGTGTTGTTTATTGGTTTTTGGTGGAACAGTAATAGAGAAAATGTACGCCTACCACGCTGCACCTTGGTCCGGTCATTCTCCAAACGAGGAGTGTAACAGTAACAATAAAACCAAACCAACACCTAGCTCCACTTTGAGCCGTTCTACATGGGTCTTCCGGTCCCTCTCTGCTAATGGACAGCTAAGCTGTTTACCGGCATATCCAACAAAAGAGAACAGAGATCCAACAGACTTGCCCTTATTGGGATCAGGTCTACGGCCAAGTAACATCCGGTAGGTTCCTGTCCAGTTGGGTTTAATTTCCCTCCCAGTATTAGGAGGGCCCTGCATGTCAGCTCTTGCTGCTCCAGACCAAAAAAACAGATCTGGCTGAAGCCAGGTTAAAACAGCCACCACCTAACCTCCAAGCTAATTATATTCAGGTGTGTGTAATTAGACTCTTACCCTTCCGGGCCACCCTCTCTCACAAGCAGAAATATACCGGCTTTCACACACCCACCCTCTCTCTCCATCACACTTGGTTTGTACCTGGAAATGAAAACTTTATTTCCAAAACGTTATATTCACCAATTTTTTATAATTGCCTATGGCTCCTTCATGTGTGTGTGTAAAATATGACTGTTCTCAGATTTTTTATTCATAGATTGTATGTGTTTTTTGCAAAACGCTATATGTCCATTGTTTAGCAGGAATACACGGTTCATATCCTGCATATTTGACTGTGATATGTGCTTGTCTCACAGAGTTATCATAAGATGAATGCACTTCTGGAGGTACAACATACTATTTGGAGTCGCACGGTTGAAGGATCTACAATCATTCCTGACAAGGCCAATGAAATCTGCGCCTCACTGGAAGCCCGCCTTCCACAGGTGATAAGCGTGAGGCTTGGATTCATTCCTTCAATTTAATACCGCTCTTCGACAAGCCCAGGGGCTAAACATGTGTTGTACCTAATTTCCCATCCGTAAAGATCTACATCGCCCCCTGCCAATAATGTCCCATACCTGAGAGAGCTTCCACTCCTGAGAGAGATGGTCCAACCTAGATAAAAGATCTGCATCCTCCAAAGCGAAAGCATGTGCGCACTGCTCTCCAGCAATAGGGAGCGAGCCAAGGTTAGGAGGGAGGCAGTCTCTCCCCATCTGTTGATGCATGCCACCAGCCGGCCCAACAAAATCAGGGGGATGCGCTTGAGCGCCAGAAACTCTGGATTATCTGTCGTGATCACCTTGCAGGATACAACTCAGCCCATAGGAGCCCCCTGACAATAACAGAGGGTCCCACCACTGGGTCATGGCCCGTAGGCCTAACAGAGACACCTGAAGTGATCGGCTAAGGCTGTGAGATGCGTCCAGGTGAGGGGCTAGCACAGTATCAACAATAGCCCCACAGGAATTACTTCCTCACAGAAGCCATCTGCCCCAGTAGGCATAGGCAGTGGCGTAAGCGCACAGTGTTACCCAGCCAAAATGTGGCTAAGCAAAGCCATAACCCGGACACCCTCCGTGGGGATAGAAAAGCGTGATACGTGAGTGAGTCTAGCTCGAGACCCAGAAACAGAATGCACTGAGCTGGAGTCAGACAGCTCTTATTCTGGTTTCTTATGAAGCCTAGAGACTAAATATGGGACAGTAGCATGGATGTGTGTAACAATGCTTGCCCCCTCGACTCCACCGCCACCAGCCAATCGCTGTAACAGCCGGCAGCTCGTGAGCATTCTGAGCATGTAGACTCTGAGATACTTGCTGAGGGCACGTAGGTCTAGAACACAATGCAAAGTCCCGCCCCTTTTCGTAACCATGAATACCGGCTGTACCAGCAGTCCCAGATCTTCCACATAGCAACCACTTGGATTGCCTGCTTCTGGAGAAGGGAGGATATTTCCACAAAACAGGCACTGACGCCTCATGAACAGTCGATGTGATGACGCTGCAGAAGTGTGCGGGACACACAACAAATTGTAGCCTGTACCCTGACATCACTGTTAGCATGATCCAGGGCGACACTGCGCATGCGCTCCATTGGTCGGAGCAGACAGCGAGACTCCTGTGAAGTACCATCTGATGGGGTGGGATGCCACCTTGTGGACTGGGAGAGATTGGTTCTTCTTCCATTTCAACCACTCTTGAAAACCATGTGTCAGAGCATGGAGAAGGAACACTTTTCATAGAACTTTTAACACCTGTGAACACTGTGGAACTCAGTTGAATCAACTGTGTTTATGTGGCAAGGTTTCCCTAAAGCCCGGCCCACTCTTGGTACACGGGCTCCGGCGATCAGTGCCGTACCCCGATTGGCCATGCCACTTGGGGGTACCGTTGTCACAACTAACCTCACTCAGTTTAGGTGGTAAGATGCGTTCAGGTAACCGGCTGGAACCCAGTGCTGGACCGCACACATTCAAAATAGACCCAGAGAAAAAACTTTATTATGGAGGTTACCCTACCGACCAGTCATGGGTACTGGTGACAAAGGAATGGGACAGACAGCTCTGAAAAATGTACCCTTTCTGTTGTAACAGACATGGGCAATTTGTAATTGAATTGAATTCCCAGGAATGAAAAGCATTGAACTGGAGACAGACAGCTTATTTGGGGGCTCATATAACCACAGAGACTGTGTGTGGGATAATAGGGTGGTCGTATCCAACTCTGCTCCTTTCCTCAACTCCGCTACCAACAACTAATCGCCTATAGAGCCAATAACCTGTACCACTAGACACCTCATAGGGACTAATGAGCTACAGGCAGGAATCAGCAAGGAATCCCAATAATGAGCCACCCATGGGGGAGGGGCGCCCCCTTGTGGACAGTGACCCAACTTGTCATTTTCACTCTGGGGAGAATGATTAAGTATATTTTTTAATTGAACCTTTATTTAACTGTGAACCCTGCGAAGACTGTGGAATGTGGAGTAACATAGGGGGCAGCAATAAACATGGACAAGCATCCAACATACACTGTACTTCCATGAGACTGTATAGCCTGCATGAAGCCTGGCACCTTTACGGGCAAAGGGGGCTCTGACATAGTACCTTGTTTGCCAAACATGGGGGGCATTTTTGTCACATTGTTTTCTGCCGGAGGGGCGCAGTGGTCACTCAGACCCGTGCCAAGGCCTCTTGCTCCAGGGTCAGCCCAGCCAAGTGATCGGGGGCTGCTTCTTCATCAGAGGTGCATGCCAACCCCGTTTCCTTCACTGCCATAACGCTTGGGGAAATCTTGCAAGTTTCACTTTTAAGCATGCTAGCTGAAGTTAGTCAGCATAAGCTAGGCTATCTAGCCTCTTTGACCACAGCACAGTCCGTTTAGAATAACTTATTTTTAATTTATTTAAATTTTTTAATTTTACCCCCTTTTTTCTCCCCAATTTTGTGGTATCCAATTGTTAGTAGCTACCATCTTGTCTCATCGCTAGATCGCTCCCGTACGGGCTCAGGAGAGACGAAGGTTGAAAGTCATGCGTCCTCCGATACACAACCCAACCAAGCCGCACTGCTTCTTAACACAGCGCGCATCCAACCCGGAAGCCAGCGGCACCAATGTGTCAGAGGAAACACAGTGCACCTGGCAACCTTGGTTAGCGTGCACTGCGCCCAGCCCGCCACAGGAGTCGCTGGTGCGCGATGAGACAAGGATATCCCTGTCACTGCATCCCCCAAGCGATGTAGCTCCCTAACCCGGACGACGCAATGCCAATTGTGCATCGCCCCACGGACCTCCCGGTCGCGGCCGGTTACAACAGAGCCTGGGCACGAACCCAGAGTCTCTGGTGGCCCTTAACCACTGCGCCACCCGGGAGGCCCCGTTTAGAATAACTTAACAACTTAAATCTCTGTATACTAAACAGGAGAGCTACCCCAGAAAATCCACCATGGGCAGGGAGGAATAGCTAGTAATAGCTAGCTCACCTCGACAAGTTACCCTGGCTAGCACGCTATGCAGCCCTCGTTTAGCTAGTCTGGTCTCAAAAGTCCACTTAGGACCAGATCCATTCATCAAGAAGTCTGGGAAGAGAGGCAAGCTGTGCTTGACCGAGGTGGCAGGGGGTTCCCACCAAACCTGGCCGCCCTCTGTCTTCAAGTAGACTCCCGTAACCGGCGACAGACTGCACAGCCACCGCATGACCCACGCCCAGGCAGGCACTGCATTCCCCACGCCCAGGCAGCTACCGCATCCCCCACACCCAGGCAGGCACAGCTTGCCATTTGCTAATCTGTAAAGGGTATGGAGAGTCACATATCCCTTTAACCATTCTGTAGCTACCTTATGTGCTATTCTAAAGTTTTGTCTGAATCAGATCATCTTGATGGGAACATTTTAAACTGATTTATCTGAAAGACATTTTAAAAAGCATACAGTGATTTCCCAACAAAGGCATGGACACGGAGTGAATCATGCGGTCATAAATCTCCATATACTGCCTTCATTTTTTTTTGTATTCCTGTACTGAACACAATCCTATTACAGTATGGAATGAAAAAGTACCTGAACTGTAGAACATATTCAAACAATCTCATTCACTGCGGGGAGTATAGTTGTTTATTGACTTATCCAGGAAAGACAAGTACTGTAGTTGATTAAGGCCTAGTGTTATTGTCAGTGTTTGACCACCTCATTCAGACTGTTTGGTATGATTTGTGATTTAAGATCATTGAGTCCCTCCGTGTGTGTGCATATTTAGTTTCAAGTTTCTAGTTTCAATTAAATTGTTAACTGGATTGTTGATCTAACATGAGTTCAATCTGTACTTGACCAAATAAAATAGCTTTATTTTTCCAGAGGGAATTTGGTTATACATTTGTAGCTCCAGTTCAGTAAATGATTTCACAGTTTACATTCCTCCAGTGAGTTGTTATGATGACATGCCACAGGGGGGAGAGCTTTCCTCTTTTGTTCTCTATTGCTCCTCTATTCTTCCTTAAGCGAGGGGGGAGGCCGATAGCATGAGGAAGCCCCATTAGACCAACTCCTTGAATGGCCTACTCCTTGAAGTTTGCGGTTGTCTTAGGCGATACACAATGAATTGTGGCCAAGGTTTGAAATTAGAGAGCATGCAGAAGCCATTTCAATTGGTTTATCTTTTTTTTCTATATTTTGTATTGGACCTATGAGAGCATACAATTTACAATTGTTTACAAATATAAACAATTGTAAACAATTGTTTAGAAATATATATATATTTTTTATAGTAGTATTCCAGACAGTGTTTCTCCCAGTTTGTCTGTACTGGGCATGGAATTTGATTAATGTTTTACAGTAGCTATTGTGTGAAAAACTTTGTCCCTGCAATGAACCCGCTGACCATGCACCATGGTTCACAAACATCACCAACCAATAAGCTATTAAAGCTGCAATATGTAACTTTTTGCGCGTCCCGACCAAATTCACATAGAAATGTAAGTTATTGATCTGTCATTCTCATTGAAAGCAAGTCTAAGAGGCGGTTGTCACACCCTGACCTTAGTATTCTTTGTTTTCCTTGTTATTTTGGTTAGGTCAGGGTGTGACATGGGTGATGTATGTGTTTTTTTGTGTTTGTATGTTTATGGGGCTGTCTCTTTTCTAGGTATAGTGTATGTCTATGGTTCCGAGATTGGTTCTCAATTAGAGGCAGCTGTCTATCGTTGTCTCTGATTGGGAACCATATTTAGGCAGCCATATTCTGTGGGTACTTTGTGGGTGATTGTTTCCTGTCTTTGTGTTCTCTGCACCAGATAGGACTGTTTCGGTTTTGCCACGTTTGTTATTTTGTATTTGTGTAGTGTTCACGTTATCGTCTTTCATTAAAACATGTTGAACACGAACTACGCTGCATTTTGAGGCAGCACGGAAGCAGGACTGGAAGCCCGAGAATCAGCCCCAAAAATATCTTGGGGGAGGCACACAGGAAGTATGGCAAAGCCAGGTAGGAGACCTGCGCCAACTTCCTGTGCTTACCGGAGAGTGAGAGGGACCGGCACCATGTTATGCTGTGGAGCGCTTGGTGTCCCCAGTGCAGGTGCATAGCCCGTTATGCTACATACCAGCTCCTCGTATCGGCCGGGCTAGAGTGGGCATCGAGCCAGGTGCTTTGAAGCCAGCTCTACGCATCTGGTCTCCAGTGCGTCTTCTTGGGCCGGTGTACATGGCACCAGCCTTACGCATGGTGTCCCTGGTTCCGCCACACTGGCAGGGCGACCGGGAGCATTCAACCAGGTAAGGTTGGGCAGGCTCGGTGCTCAAGAGCTCCAGTGCGATCTATCCAGTGCCACCTCCACGCACCAGCCCTCCGGTGGCAGCCCCCTGCACCAGGCTTCCTGTGCGTGTCCAGAGCCCAGTACTCCCTGTTCCTCCTCCCCGCACTCTCCCTGAGGTGCGTGTCCTCAGCCCAGTACCACCAGCGCCGGCACCACGCACCAGGCCTACAGTGTGCCTCGCCTGTCCAGCGCTGCAAGAGCCTTCCTCCTCTCCAGAGCCGCTAGAGTCTTCCGCCTGTCCAGAGCCGCTAGAGTCTTCCGCCTGTCCAGAGCCGCTAGAGTCTTCCGCCTGTCCAGAGCCGCTAGAGTCTTCCGCCTGTCCAGAGCCGCTAGAGTCTTCCGCCTGTCCAGAGCCGCTAGAGTCTTCCGCCTGTCCAGAGCCGCTAGAGTCTCCCGCCTGTCCAGAGCCGCTAGAGTCTCCCGCCTGTCCAGAGCCGCTAGAGTCTCCCGCCTGTCCAGAGCCGCTAGAGTCTCCCGCCTGTCCAGAGCCGCTAGAGTCTCCCGCCTGTCCAGAGCCGCTAGAGTCTCCCGCCTGTCCAGAGCCGCTAGAGTCTCCCGCCTGTCCAGAGCCGCTAGAGTCTCCCGCCTGTCCAGAGCCGCTAGAGTCTCCCGCCTGTCCAGAGCCGCTAGAGTCTCCCGCCTGTCCAGAGCCGCTAGAGTCTCCCGCCTGTCCAGAGCCGCTAGAGTCTCCCGCCTGTCCAGAGCCGCTAGAGTCTTCCGCCTGTCCAGAGCCGCTAGAGTCTTCCGCCTGTCTAGCGCCGCTAGAGCCTTCCTCCTCTCCAGAGCCGCTAGAGTCTTCCGCCTGTCCAGAGCCGCTAGAGTCTTCCGCCTGTCCAGAGCCGCTAGAGTCTTCCGCCTGTCCAGAGCCGCTAGAGTCTTCCGCCTGTCCAGAGCCGCTAGAGTCTTCCGCCTGTCCAGAGCCGCTAGAGTCTTCCGCCTGTCCAGAGCCGCTAGAGTCTCCCGCCTGTCCAGAGCCGCTAGAGTCTCCCGCCTGTCCAGAGCCGCTAGAGTCTCCCGCCTGTCCAGAGCCGCTAGAGTCTCCCGCCTGTCCAGAGCCGCTAGAGTCTCCCGCCTGTCCAGAGCCGCTAGAGTCTCCCGCCTGTCCAGAGCCGCTAGAGTCTTCCGCCTGTCCAGAGCCGCTAGAGTCTTCCGCCTGTCTAGCGCCGCTAGAGCCTTCCTCCTCTCCAGAGCCGCTAGAGTCTTCCGCCTGTCCAGAGCCGCTAGAGTCTTCCGCCTGTCCAGAGCCGCTAGAGTCTTCCGCCTGTCCAGAGCCGCTAGAGTCTTCCGCCTGTCCAGAGCCGCTAGAGTCTTCCGCCTGTCCAGAGCCGCTAGAGTCTTCCGCCTGTCCAGAGCCGCTAGAGTCTCCCGCCTGTCCAGAGCCGCTAGAGTCTTCCGCCTGTCCAGAGCCGCTAGAGTCTCCCGCCTGTCCAGAGCCGCTAGAGTCTCCCGCCTGTCCCGAGCCGCTAGAGTCTCCCGCCTGTACAGAGCTGCTAGAGTCTCCCGCCTGTCCAGAGCCGCTAGAGTCTCCCGCCTGTCCAGAGCCGCTAGAGTCTCCCGCCTGTCCCGAGCCGCTAGAGTCTCCCGCCTGTACAGAGCTGCTAGAGCCGTAGCGAGTATTTGTGTAGTGTTCACGTTATCGTCTTTCATTAAACATGTTGAACACGAACTACGCTGCATTTTGGTCCGATCCCTGCTACACTCTTCAGACGAAGAGGAGGAAATCAGCCGTGACAGCGGTAGATCTGTTCTTTGTGTGCTATTTCCATGCTTCCTTTTCGTTATGTTTAGTTTTTGCGTCTTTTGCTTTGGGGTTTGGTACACCAGCTTCAAACAGCTGAAAATACAATATTTGCGGTTCTTGAAAATATATTTCACAGTGGTTTAGATGGTACAATGATTATCTTGTCACATAAAATGAAATCAGGAGAACTATTAGAATTTTCGCAACCAGGTAATGGCAGAGCAATTTCTGCATATTGCACCTTCTAAAGAGCGACTGCCTTAAAGAGTGAACCCCTTTGGAAACAGCCTATGAGTCAGAAACAGTTATTCTAGTGTCAAAATTGAGTACATAGTGTAAATAGGATAGTTTGATCATAAAGTCACTCTGCAAAAATAGAGTTTGGAACATCCATGTGTCACAACAGGTAAATTAAGGTTGGGTTTGATTTGAAGATGTCCATCAGCCCACTAACATGGGCTGAACAGCTGCGGTCATTTCTATCTATCTAATAGCTTAGCCAGAGTTCAGTGGCTCTTTAAGGCTCCAGCACAGAGCCTTTGTACATGTGACTCTGCAACTACTACTGTAAACAGTATCATTTTCACTGTATGTTAGCAAATAGTGTCATGTATATGTTTTAATGTATGTGTTTGAGCTGATCTTGGACCTAGCGGTATGCCACTTTGGGTGAGGTTATATGAAGGTAACATTTAATATCCATACAGACATGCCAGATATGAGCAGAGAAGCCTTTTTCATTGGAGTCATGAACAGCCAGTTTTCTGGTTTTAAGATCACGACAGATCTAGTAAGGCTATTCCCAATTGGTCCACAAGATGGTGCTATGTTGATGTGATTGGGAACTCTGTCTCCCTTTCCCTCCATCACCCTATGCTAAGCACACAGTCCGACTCCACAGCTCAGCTGCATATGGGTGTCAGATAAAATTGCCTCTCGAGCCTGATCTTGGGTCAGTTTAGCATTTTCCCCACTAATGGTTAGTGTTAGGATTGGAGGAGGGGAGCCTCTGTATGAAAGCTTATGTTTTAATTGATTACTCTGACTGGGAGTGGTATGTTACCCATTTATCCAAAATGCTTAAGGCTGAATGCTCAAGCGCATGTCAACAAAAATTGGAGGGTGCAAAATTCTCCATGCCCTGAGCTCTTGTGTAAATCAACTGTCCGTCATACAGTCCTACATTTGAATGATCTCCCACATGAAAAAATGCTACAGTTTACTATAGAATACTACAGTACTTACTACAGAATTATATAGTAAACTGTAGTATACTGTAGAATAATATAATACACACTGTAGTATCCCTCAACCATGTTATATAATAGTAAATACTACAGTATTATCAGCAAAAAAAAGCACTGTAGTAAATATTACAGTAATATCTGCAAAAACACTACAGTCAACAAAAACACACTGCTTTAACTATAGTAAATACTACAATATTTAATTTTTATATGCTATTCCCAATCCCCTCACAATTTGTGCCACCCATAAGCGTGAAACCTACAGCAACCATTACACGTAAAATATTTCAGAGATCTTTATCTTTATCTATATTTTAAGGGGTTTTCATTATTCGCTCTTCTATAAATCCGTAAACTTAATGTATATCCTGCAGAATCTTGTCTTCTCAAGCTCAGACAGCTTGTATAGTTCAGAGCTACCGTTGTAAGGTGCTGCTCCCGACCCCTGGCTTTAGCCTCAGGCTACATCACACTTGGCAACAGAAACCAGCAATGAAACCACATGCACAGAGGTAACACAGTGCCTTTCCCACCTTATTACGATGCCTATAGCATCTCAGCGAGAGGCTTTACTATCTAGACTTGTTTGGCATCTGTCTATTAACACACATGCAATCTTTGTACTATCTGAAATTAAAGTTTACTGTGAGCCTACGGTGTGTTGCGGAACTGCCTTTGATGTCAATTTAAAAGGTTTTACAAGGTTTGTAACCTTTGCAGAAATAACAAGCAGGTACGACAGTTGTAATTACATCCCGATAGGATGAATTCGATGGAAGGTATCCATGGAAATATAACACAGGGTCATCCAAACAGAGCAGACCTATTTTAAAAATATGAGCATAAAATCACTAAGCTCATTATTTGGTTGGGAAATGATTTTGAAGTCCCCCATCCTTTTATCTTTTCCCTCTGAAACTATTTTCTGAGAATGTTTTACCGTATCAAATTCAAAAAGTAAAAAGGAATTAAGGATATGCAAATCTGACTCCAAAATCTATTTTTCATCTTGGACAAACCACAGGAGGAGGAGGAACTATAACCAACCAGCCCAACAGAACAGGGTAATTCATTATTATGCTATTTGGTAATCAGTAAGACACATGCATCCAAAGCACCTACAGTAAAAACACCAGGCTCTGCAGATATTCTGATGCATCTTTCGACAAATTCAGACTATGGCGTAAAACATTTCATTGCTTCATTTATTTATTTTTCCTATCAAGGTCAGTTTTCTTGGCCCCAGCCAGTAGATATGGTCTCAAGGCCCAAAACGGTTTCTATGTCTTCAATCGTACACAGTGTTACAACAACAACCTTCCACTCCCTGATGAGTAAGCCTATTCAGGCCATACCCTGAATGGAGATTTTATACAAACCCATTCCAACAAATTAAAACTGCAGTAGCGGAATGCATATTGTCTTTTATTTTCCTATGTTTATACAATATGATGTTCTAGGACATATTGAACAACAACAACATCTGTATCAGGTGTACAAAGCTGCATGTCACATTTCATCTTTTTTTGTATTCGATCCTAATCCATTTATACCAATAATCCATTTTATTTGTAGAGCGCTTTTCATTTACAGGCAGACTCTCAATGCTCTTACCAGGTTCAAAGTAATCTGATGGACATGAGATTTATTCTATCTTCTTATAGTCCATACATGCTAAGATCAATACGTATTAGTTTGACAAATCATAGGTACCCTGTTCTGGCTGACGGCAATGTCGGCTCAAAACAAAAGTGACCTGGTTTAAGCATGTGGAGTAATGAGTAGTATTGCAAAAGTGATTGCTTTTGATAAAAAACACTTTACCCTACCTTCCCCCTGTACCCTACCTTTATGAAAATGTATGTTATGTGGAAAAGGTGTTGTATGTTTTGAACAATGCATTATGCTGCCTTGTTGACGACATGACAGAGCGACTCAGATTACGATTTGATTAAAGAAGGGTGCTCCTCCCTCACAGCTTTTGTCCGTTCACGTCACGATCCAAAGACTGGTGCACAGTGGTTCAGCTTAATCGAACTCCCTTCATGTTAGAAATGCAGATTATAGCTTTAAAGTGATAGTTTATTTTATCTTATTTTCCTCAAATTGTTAGCTGGTTAATTACCGACATCTTGAGTCACTTGGCTGCTATTTTTGGATGTAGCAATGCTAGTGGAAACAAATTGCATAAATTTGTCCCTTTAACTTCCAAGCATTCATTATTCGTTGTCCCAGAAATCCATTTTGATTGAATAGGCACCTTTCATGAGTGAAGGCCATACAGACATTGAAATTAACCAGGTTTACCAAATATCAAAAAAGTGGGCATGTTACTATTTGTACATGAAAGATGGACACAAGGACCCAGGAGTTGACAGCCCCCCCCCCTTCCCCA
Source organism: Oncorhynchus mykiss (assembly GCF_013265735.2). NCBI lineage: Eukaryota > Metazoa > Chordata > Actinopteri > Salmoniformes > Salmonidae > Oncorhynchus > Oncorhynchus mykiss. The sequence goes on along the minus strand of NC_048578.1, from coordinate 23,300,826 downwards.
TGTGCTAGGGGAGGTACTGATATCCTCCCTTCCTGAGTGTGAACTCCAGTGAAGACTCTGGGCATAGGGAGTATAGCTGAGGTGATCCCACTAGAACTTCTGAGGATGATGGGTTGACCTGGGAGGGTCTCTCACCTGAAAACTTGGAAATTATGGAAGCCATAAAGGTCCTTCATTTTGTGCCATCTGGTAAGTCAGTTTGCCCAGGATTGTAGGGTTTCCCTGCTGTGCAACCCGAGAACCCTTGTGCCAGACTTGCAAGCGTGTGCCATTTGCCTTCTAGACTTTACACCTGACAACCCGGAGGGAAGTCTTGTATGTTTAGTGAATAAGTTGAATTTTAGGGTAGGACTGTCCTTTTACACTTCAACAAGACTTGCCTTGATTTTTGTCTAGTTTTACATGTATAATGTGTGAGTGAGTATTGTTTTTAAATGAATCTGTGGCATTATCTATGTGTGTTTACAACTTGTTACTACTGGTTACTGTATGAATCATGTTTGACATTTTGATATTGAAACCATTCATGCTAAATGAGATGCCTTTATTGGCCTGGACAGCTGGAAATTTCAAAAGCAAATGGTGTGGGTCAATATTTACAATATGACTGTAAATGGAACCCTGGCCGTGCCATGGGAAGTACAGCTGCACCCGTTAACTATCATTCTGAAGTGGGCTGACACATTTTATTTGGTTGCCCATGGGTGAACATAACAAGGATATCATCTGATGCGTATTTGACCATTTCTGATATGACTCGGGTTGTTTGCTTGGTGACTGACTCTTTGTCTGAGGCACAGAACTGTTTGCCTGAGGTGAATAGTATTATGGGTTTTCTTAGGGCAGAAGATGTGCCTCTGTAACAGTCGTCCTCCCAAACACCAAGATAACCTCCTACTTATTCCTACTCATAGGCTACATACAACCACAACGTCCACACCTTTTGTAGCCTGTGACTAATAACATTTGATTGGATTTCATTTGTACTACAACGTCTTACCAACTCAAGTCCTTCACTACACAAACTTCTCACTGTACAAACAACGTAGACGGCTGCATGCCACCAAACAATTAGTTACAGTATGTAGGGCACTATATATGAATAGCACAACAGGGCAGTTATGAATAGCACAGCCTTTTACTAAAAATATGTACGACACAGGTAGCTCAGACAATCTCCGTAGTTATAATTGGGGCATCCACCCCTTTCCACTTCCTGTATTGGCTCTTCTGTGGTCTTTATGGGTTAATCTGCTCTGGTTGAATTTTCTCAGGCAATGGATTAAGTAAGATTATCCAGTAGAAAAAAGCCACATGTTCTAATCTGGTAAATTTCAAGGTTTCCACTCGTTGAATGTATTATTAGACCTGGGATGGTTTGTTGAGACTTATTTAATAATACAAATATCATGACCATACGGAATCATTTAATAAGGCACTTCATGGAGAGGATAAGACGCTCTTCCCTGTGGCCTTACTTTGAACCAGTTGCTTGAGATAGTTTTATTTAATCCACTTAAAAACGGAAGATAATTAGCTTGATTTTTCTCGTCGTTACATTCTTTGCCTCCAAAAAGGATTATCCCTCATTGCCACACAGAATTGGTGTCAAGGAGAAGCAACTGTTTGAAGTTGTCTTTTACTATTCATGTATTGGCACCAAGCTGGAACTTGCTATACTTTGACTGATTTCCTTGTTCTTCTACAGCATGTGTGTGCATATCTGTAATGTCAGCACAGCTGCAGGGTAGGGCTTCAGTGCCTTGAAACAACGGGAGAGCACAATGGCAGTAGTTGGCATCTGAGATTCGGATGCCAGAAACCCCACAATCATACACTATTGGTCCGGTTATCTTTACGGAGACAAACCTATTGTGCACCTTGACGAGGTAATCACTCCACCTGGCATGCAAAAGCACTCTCACTGGTGTAAGGTATTGTGGTAGAAAGAGCTGTATGTCTTGCTTTCACACTGGCGTAGTGACATGGTCTACATTACACAACACAACCTGCCGTTAATGTTATTACACCCTGTACATGTGAGGCAGTACGACTATTTTTTCAGCCGGTTGCTTTTCATGTTTACGGTAGTCCTGCATTTTTTATTCATTAATTTAATTTCTCATCCACATAAATTATACAATATGGGGAGACTGTATTTCAGAAGGGGAGATAATCATTTGATTTAGCAAAATGTATCCCATTCTTCCAGAGGGGTTATGACCTTGATAATATTTATCCCAAAGAGGGTAAAAGGAACTGCTCAAACAGAATAAAGAATTCATAACATTTCCCACGTTTTGCAACTAGCAGAATGTACTATTTGAAAAGACTTAACTAGGACAAGGCTATTCTGTTTCTAAACTCCCAAGGCCAGTTGCCTCAAGCTGATAGCCTTTTCCCCAAACAACGATAGTGAGGCTTTCCGAGCCACGCCCCAGGTATGAACCTAGCTTCTTGTCCTTATTCAAGGTAATAATTTTTCCCCAAACCACAAATATACCCTCATTAGCTGTCATTCGGAGAGTTGAAACCATACCATTAACCATACAGTTAACCTTACAGTTTACCATACCATTAACCATACAGTTTACCATACAGTTTACCATACAGTTTACCATACCATCAACCATACCATTTACCATACAGTTTACCATACAGTTTACCATACAGTTTACCATACAGTTTACCATACCATTAACGGTACAGTTAACCCTACCGTTTACCATACAGTTTACCATACTGTGTACCTCAAAAAGAACATAGGAATGACATGTTATCATACTTTGGAAGGCAATACAAACCAAACAGCATCATTAGAACAGAAATATAAAAGGAGATAAATAGAATTTCCCTCCAGCAGTTGTCTGAAGACATGTTAGCTCAGACCCCATATGGCTTTCTGGAAACAAGACAGCCATTTTAATGAAAAACATGCTGGGAATATCAAACCGTCAAATTTAAAACTCTATTTCTAGTCCAAGAATCTGCCTCAGAGCGCAATGTGACTGTAAAATAGATCATGTGGTCAATTAAAAGCAGATAAAAAAATGTCACCTTCCAAAGCAAACAGGAAGATACACATTTTAGCAACTGAATACAACCAGGAGCAGGACAGTGGAAGGTAACTATTTTGGGGATTGATTTCGATGGCCAAGTTGCCATGCGGCCTGCAGCAGGACAGTATATCTCTGTCAACACCACGAGACAGCGCCCTCAGGAAGTCAGACAGCCTTCTAGCACAAGTACATGAAGAAGCCCTGGGGAGGGGACATGCTGTAGTGGAGGGAGGTGTACAGTAGGCTTCAATTGGTACTACAATTATTTTTTACATGTCTTGGTAAGACTTTACCAGCCCACAGGGATCATCCTTTACTGCATGTGTACACCGTACTGTTACATCTGTTCACGTAGGAAACATCTACAACAGACTTAATGGCTGTTATTTAGTCACTGTCTTTCTGAGATGACAATAACACACTGTAAGGGATCATACATCCGTATGAGGAAGTATTTCAGTGGGTTATGACCACTTCATAATGCATTATGCATAATTTCATGTATTTTTGTTTGTAATCCCAGCCCCCATCCCCGGGAGGCCTTTTGGTAGGCCGTCATTGTAAATAAGAATTTGTTCTTAACTGACTTGCCTAGTTAAATAAAGGTTAAATAAAATAAAAAATAAAAATAATTATAATTATACCTATAGATGTTCATGACCTAAAATATACACTATTGACAGAAGACTTCAACTTGCCAAGTGGTCGTCTATATAACACACAAAAAAGGCTGGCATAAAATATCATAGGGTCTCCTCACACATTGCTCACATTCACATAAGGGCCCTGTTACGTAAGGTCCTCAGTCAGTTGATGAGGTGAAACCCTGTGAAATGGGAGAGGCATGAGAATCTTCCCTCTAATCACCATAGAGATACAGTATACTGGAGCCATAGAAATAGAATTCATTGAACGGACGCTCCCATTCAAGTCGATGTGCTGTGGTCTGAATTTTTTTCTCTCTTCTAGTCCTTTTATTTCTATAGTGGAAAGGCTGTGAGGCTACTCTCTCCCAGTAGTTTGCTAGGAACAGGACTGTCTCTATGAGATACCTGACTACACACACAAACATTTCCTCATGCCCTTCAAACACCATCTGGGGTCAGGTTCACAGTAACTTAACTGAATTCATGTGTTTCTTTTGGGGATCAAATGTCTTGACACTTTCAATGATACAAATAAGAGACATATGAGAAGACACCTCTTTCAATGTCCTAAATATCTTCTCATAGTGCTCTGGCATTCTACAAAATACAATATTTCTCCTTACAGACGCATACATAAAACTATAAATTCATAGGAAATAAAAAGCTTCCAGATTAAATGGAATTGACTTCAACCATGTTAGTAATGCCATTTGCAATGCTATGACTTTACACACAACTTGCTGCTGCATATCTGTCAGGCGTTTCAGTGCTACGAGCCTGCCGGTGGATTTGAAAGCTAACGAACGACATTTATTGTTGTCGCCTGCATTCTGTGAGCTGTTTTTGAAGGCATGCTAATGCCAAGAACATTGGGTTCGCCCTGTGTCATCTCTGTGTCAGATCGACTCTGTGTCAGATCCATTTTCACTGAGACCTGGGGACATTCTCTACTACACCCTTAACCTTTTACTTTGCACTGTATGGTGCCAGGTTCCACTATGTCCTAGTAACACGTAGGGGACAGGATATCCCATGTGGAAATAACAAAGTCGTTTACATACAGTATAAAGAGAAGGGACATCATAACGCTTGCTGATGCATCTCACCAAGCATAGCCAATACAGGTGAAGGATCTTAATTTAAGCCAGTTTGCTACAACAGGAAAATAATCCTGCAGCAAAAGGAAATGTGAATTATTAGGTGGATTATAATTAATGAACATTTTTGTAGGGGTTGATACATTTTTCTTAAGGGAAAATCAAGTATGACATTTCTAAGTGGAAATTACAAACTTCAGAAGCCTTTTTAAACCTCAACTACACTACACATTTTATATTTCCAGCATTGCAGGAAAGTTCTCCTTCAACAGGGTGATCAAATGAAGATCCTACATCTGTATACTGTAAGGCCTATGCTATCTATGTTGTACAGCCAGAGTACAAATATGTCATGAGTAATTAAACATTTACAACATTGATTTGTTCAGTCTCTTGGTACACATTATAGCTGGCTTGACCGATTGTTTTATCGATTCAAGTGAAAATATCGAAAACACTCTTTGACATTACAAAACTCAGACCATTTCCTCTTTTTTAATACCCATATTTCTCTCTCTTTTCCCCGCAGAGGCTCCATCATCTGGGAGGTCAAAGAATGGATATGTTTTCCAGGAGATGGGTGAGTATGGAACAGATTTTCATTGTTGATCCCTTTGCTCAGCGGTGCTCTCATCTGCTGTGGTCTCTATCACATGATAGGATGATGGATAGGATGTGACATGACATCATAGAATGATAGATAGGATGTGACATAGCATTATATCACATCATAGGATGATAGATAGGATGTTACATTGCATTATTTCACATCATAGGATGATAGATAGGATGTGACATGACAGTATATCACATGATGAGATACTTCATATTTGTTTGACAAAATGTGTACATTTTGAATAGGTACTGACCAGTGGTAAGAAATACTGTAGATCACTCTGGGCAAAGCTAATATGCACTGATTGCAGTGGTTACTTATGCTAATCCTTCATTTCATACACCAATGAGCACCGTCAGGCCTTTAGCGGTAGTAACAAAGAAAACAAACTAGTAAATAACTAGGTAGATGACAAATGAGCCGATGCCATGGAGGAATACTCATATATCACATGTGTGCAAAGTTATAGCTCAGCCAAGCTAATTACCAGATCAAGCTGCATTGTTGTTCATGGATACAGTCTTCGTGCCCTCTTTCTCTCTCATAAAACATGCATGAATCTACAACACATATTTCTCTTCAATACGATGAAAGAATTTACGAGGGGACGTCTATTGCTATATTGTGCCATTTCTGGTTTTAGGGGGATTATTTTATAGGACCTCAATGTTCTGTACTGTGTGTTCTATAACAGATGGTAACACAGCCAGAGGGCAGACCAATAGCTTCATACTCTAAATACTGTTGACCTTGTCTAATACCTTAACATTGAGACCAAAACAGGGTTATCGTGAATCAATCGATATTGTAGTAGCTACATCTATTAGGCTAACACTATGCGTTTTCTGCAGCTTTGTCTTTGGAGGGCAAGGTTCTGAAAATATAACTGTACTTTTCCATCATTCATATATCAATGTACCATAACATCAAGCAAGGCACTCCAGTGAAGTAAACTAGCCTATTCAGAGATAGAAGAACCTGCATGGTAATTTATGACATTGGAGAGGGTATCCTAATCCCTGACCTCTGACCTTTGCTGTGTTGTTGTGTCTGCAGAGTTGCGAGACGTGGAGCGGGAGGAATGTGTTGAGGGCAAAGTGGGGAACCATGACAATACACCTAAGGACCACCATGACACTCCGATCCAAACAGGGATTTCAGGTCAGTGTGTGTGTGTGTGTGTGCGTGTGCGTGTTTGTGTGCGTGTGTGTGTGTGCATCATACTAATTAATTAAATAGTATTTACCAAGGGCTGCCAAAAACCACTATTCTCTGTCTAGCTTCCATATTTTAGAAGAAAAAGAAACGCACACCTATTTAGGCGAGGTGCTGGCTAGCGGAGTAGAAAACTTAAAAATAAAGGAGAGCCGTACACTCTAGGAGCTCAGATGCAAAAATGTAATATCCAAAGTTTCGACAGCCAGGCTGTCTTCATCAGGGTATAATCGTGATGAAGACAGCTTGGCTGTCGAAACGTTGGATATTACATTTTTGCATCTGAGCTTCTAGACTAGAGTGTGCGGCTCTCCTTTATTTTCTAACTTCCATATGTTGACATTTTGTTATAGTAATGAGGTATTAGTCAGTGCCAAGAGTTCCTCAGAAGTCAAGGAAATAAACAGTCTGTCATTGTGTCTCCTTCTACTATTCCACCTGCTGTCAGAACTGACTATTTATAAATATGGAGAAACAGATCTCTTGAGAGCTATGTGCCTATGTGGTCTGTTGAAAACGATGCCGACATAAAAACCTTTAATCTGTAGTTCCAGATGACCCTGGGGATGACCCTGGGTTTGGGCTCCTGAACACATCAAGAAAAGTAAGCTACTCTTTTACAACACTCTATGTACAGCTCTAATATTAGCTAAAGGAACTTGAGAAGTGAATCCCAGTGGAATTATGACATATTTGAAATCAAACTTTCACCCAGACCGAGTACTAACTTCAATGGGATGTTTGCATGAGAAGGTTTGAGATTCGCATAGTGTATCTGTATGGTGTTGGAACCCTTTACAAGTCTACTCCTACCAACATCTTCCCTGGCTTTGTCTCCACCAGTATGTGAAGCCGATGAACTTCCAGGAGGAAGTGCGTGGCCACCGGGACCTAGATGGCTTCCTGGCCCAGGCCAGTATCCTATTGGATGATAAGGCAACCACTCTAGACGAGGTGCTAAGGTGCATGCTGACCCATGTAACGGAAGACGGCCACAGGGGCTGTGACATGGACGAGGTCATGAACACTGTGTTCACAGACACAGGAGGAGATGAGGACAATGGTGTGCATCGGGGAATAAAATGCAAAGTGCAGTTTGCAAATGGCAATTGCTGGAAGAGGCCAGTGTAGTTCTAAAATGAGGAAGTTGATAGAATCTCGTTTCTTAAGATTATCAGTAAAAATGTCTGTATGTAAAAATGATAGATTACTACGTAAAGCTTTGTCAGACTATAAATGACCAACCACCCAGCTTTGGAATAGTTAGATCAATTTCTATGCTTTTGAGAGAAGCTGGCTACTGTGCCTGGAGACTTCCAGCAATTGTGCTAAGCTAACAATAAGCTAACTTCAATTATTTTTAAACTCTACGTACAGACATAAAACTTATATCTGACTTTGGGTAAGTAGAATCCCCAAAATCGTGCAGTATCCCTTGAAGCACACAGGGTATTGGTGATAAATGAGATGGAATATTATATCAAGGTAGGCCTAATATCTCAGTGAAAACATTTATCATGATTTAGCTTTGTTTTTCAATGTACTAGAAAAAGATACACTTGTTGATATTAGTACCCTCTGTTTGCTCTCTCCAGTGCAATTGTTGTCCGAGACCATTCAGGGTGTGACTGCTTCTGCCACTGGAGTCCGCTACCAGCAGTCCTGGCTCTGTGTCCTGTGAGTAACAGCTGACATACTGTATTATCGGTCATTACTTGTTATTACTTTACGTAAGTAATGTTTCCAACACAGTCAAACCTCTGGTTTGACACAGTCAAACCTCAAACCTCTGATCATGAATTTGTCTGTCTGTGTACGTCGGTCCAGATGCAATGTGAAGAGCCTCCAGAGACGCCACGTCTGCATCGCCCGTCTGGAGAGACCACAGAACTGGGGAGCAAACTGTTGTGAGGCTCGATATGTCATCCTCATTCTCTCCCCACCTAGAACGGTAATGCTCCATTTGACCCATCTACGATTTAACAAGCAGAACATGATATTACACTAATACCAATATGTCTGTGGCAATATTACAGTAATGCCCATATTTATGTGTTTTGTGAGTTGGGAAATTTACTGGCAACTGATTAATATCTTAATAGTTCCATTATGTTCCTCAAATATTCTCTAAGTATTCTCTCGCTCCCCCAGAAAAGCACCAAGACTGCTATCGAGCTGGGCCGCACATTTGCCACCATGTTCTCAGACATCTCCTTCAGACAGAAACTGCTGGACGCCAAGACCCAGGAGGAGTTCAAACAAGAGCTGGTGCACCAGCGTCATCATCTCTCCATAGTCAATGAGAAACCAGCTACAGAGAAGCAGATGATCCATGCAGAAACAGACCCACGCAGCAAAAAAACACTAAAAGTAGGCAGGGACTACCTCATCAATCTGACGGGGACTGACATGGCCAACATGTAGCAGCTTCACTGTTCAATTGGAAACACAGTGCCGTGGGAAAGTATTCAGATCCCTTGACTTTTTCCACATTTTGTTCGGTTAGGCCTTATTCTAAAATGCATTAAGTTGTTTTTTCCCCTCATCAATCAACACACTGTGTTCTTGGGGACCTTCAATGTTGCAGAAATGTTTTGGTACCCTTCCTCAGATCCGTGCCTCAACACAATCCTGTCTCGGCGATCTACAGACAATTCCTTCGACCTCATGGTTTTGTTTTTGCTCTGACATGCACTGTCAACTGTGGAACCTTATATAGACAGGTGTGTGCCTTTACAAATTATGTCCAATCAATTGAATTTACCACAGGTGGACTCCAATCAAGTTGTATAAACATCTCAAGGATGATCAATGGAAACAGGATGCACCTGAGCTCAATTTCGAGTCTCATACCAAAGGGTCTGAATACTTATGTAAAGGGTATTTCTGTTTTTAATTTGAATACATCTGCTAACATTTCTAAAAACCTGTTTTTGCTTCGTCATTATGGGGTATTGTGTGTAGATTGCTGAGTATTTAAAAAAATGTTTTAATCCATTTTAGAATTAGGCTGTAACGTAACAAAATGTGGAAAAAGTCAAGGGGTCTGAATACTTTCCGAAGTCACTGTACCTGCTAGTTAAAGGGATGGTTCACTGTTTTTCAGGCTTATTTTTGACACAGGGTGTGGTTGTTTCATTCAAAAGATTCTGGATGTAAATAACCAGCTAACAATCTTAAATTTGGTTTGGATGAAACACTAAGTCGAAAATAAGCTAAAACGCAAATAAAATAAAGAGCATTACTTTACTTTTACTTTGAGTAACTATTCCTTTAAAGCGGCATGATAAAAGTATTTTCCCCGTTAGTGGTGTGGTCCCCTTATGAGATTTCCCCCATGTGGAGATGGACCACCCTCAGGTTTTCCTTTATCCAGACATATAAAGACTCGCTCCACTATGTAGTAATACTTCAGCCAATTTATTTTATCCCTTTCCCCCCTCTATCATCAAGTCCTCAGGAATGGTAAGCAGCTGGACTGCACATTCAGCTGTATGCCAAAATGTTGTATTTCCCTGGCAGCAGACTGCATCTAGGCTCTTGTAACGACAAAGTACTTCATTATGTAGCCTTCTTTAATCAAGGGGAAATTTCTGGGCTTAGTGTGCAGAGGCGCAACACAGAAATGCCTGCCCGGTTAAAGAAAAGTTGCGCTTGAAGTACCTTAGTAAAAATGATTTTGAATAACCAACCAACGCATCCACAATAATCCAGGTCAAATCCTTATTCCAGAGGGCTTTTATTTCTGTGTGCCTTAACAAACACAACTGTGGTGGATGTTGTGGTTTCAGGCCCCTCTGGTTTAGTGTCTTGTATTACTGTATTTATTATCCCTAAAGGACTACGTGCTTTGCAGTAGACCTACAGACCACATAATAGTACAGGATAGTTCAACCAATCAATAAAACGTTTGTTTCTCCACAGTGTGCAGATTTCTTTAAAGTTGGCCGAGGTATCTATGAGGATCTTCGTCGGCGACTACCACTCTATCCCTCAGACTTCACAGACGGTATAACTTTTAAGCTTAGCCTTCCTCTTGTCACTACATTTTAAAAGATACTTTGCCGTTATGGCCCCTCTATTTAGACCGGTCATGGATAATTATTTTTGATAATTGACTTCAATATGACATACAGTTTTTTAAATCATATTTAACACATCACATAGCCTAAACTTGTGAAAAAAGCTCAATCTTTCACCTTACAATTGCTGTTGTCATTACGATTATCACAGCTAGTTCATATCCAAGATTGTACCTGTATTTACAGTTGGCTGAGTTGTAAATTGCTCTCTGGTTGGTTAGCAGAGCTGCTTTCTGTTTGGTTGGCAAAGTTCTAAACTGCTCACCTGTTGGTCCGTATAGGTATGTACGGCAAAGACCGCTCCTGGCTGAAGTACACCACCACCGCCATCTTCCTGTACATTGCAATTCTACTTCCTAACATCGCCTTTGGTTCGCTGAACGATGAGAGCACGCGGGGAGAGATAGGTACAATCATCTGGATGTCTCCCTATCCTTCTGTCTTGTGCCTGTCCATCTGTCAAAGCCTGAATGACCCTGACTTAAATGTTTGAATAATTCAGCTTTCAATTAAATTCAAAAAAATTATATTTTCTGTTGATTGAATCCTGAAAATGTATATAGTCACTCACTGCATCTTTAAATATATATATATATATATATATATATAAATCTTTGCCTACACTAACATTATAATGGTCTGTTCTTGATAGATGTCCGGAAAGTCATCGTTGGCCAGAGCATCGGAGGAGTGATCTACTCTCTGTTTGCTGGTGCTCCTTTGGTTATCCCACTGACTACAGCACCCCTGGCCATCTTTATTAGCGGTATGTCTACTACACTGGAAGATGATCTTAGAGAAACAGCTGGACAACATAAATACTACATCAATATCCTGTAGACTTGAATTATTTGTCTGATATTTTATGTTTGTAGTGATCCGGGGAATCTGTGATGACTACGATTTGGACTTCCCTGCCTTCTATGCCTGCATCGGCTTGTGGAACAGCTTCTTTCTCATCCTGGGAGCACTTTTGAATGTCAGTCTGTTCATGAAGCTCTTCAAACGGTCAGTGGACAAACAGCCATTCAGTGAATCAGGCTTCTGCTGGATGTATAACCAGACCAGTGCAGGCCATTGCAGTACAGCTTGATTCTGCTTTGTTTGGCTCAACTTTGTAGTTAGGAAAGGACCTTGACAGCATGACTACTGAACCCACTAAACATGTGACATTCCTGTCTGTTTTGACTTCATTTTTCCCATAAACATCATTGAAGGTACTCATCATTTCATTGAAGGTACTCACTTGTAATCAGTGTTGTGACTTTGCCTTGGTTTGTTATGTCTTGGTCTGTGGTTTATTCTGTTCAGATAAAGGGGTATACTCTGTGTTTCTTTTATACCCTTTCCTTACAGCTCATCAGAGGAAATCATAGCCCTGTTCATTTCAATAGCCTTTGTTGGGGACTCGGTGAAAGGCACTGTCAAAAGTGAGTCTGGGGATGGGGGGCTTACATTTACACAACATATTCAGGTGTTCCGCCCGCCAGGGAAATCCATCTTAGTGTAAATGTAGAGGTACCTAAGCGGGCTACCGGTCATCTGCACAGTAAATGTACCCAGCATATATCCATCAGTCTTTTTAAGAGGCCAGCGAAGCATGCAATCAAACTATTCTCCCGGGCAGGCTCTGAAGGGAACTGACATGTGTTCCGGAGGACGCCCTTGAGTTAAGCACAAATCAGTGGCTGAGGAAGTGGCAGACGAGCGTATACATATGTTGCGGTCTCTCCCTTATCCTTGGGCTGCCCGATTAACTCTTTCTTTCCCTGCCCTTATCCCTATTTCTACCCCTTTCTTTCTCTCTCTATAGTCTTTAATTACTTCTACCACGGGCCCACGCTGGCAACCAATAACAGCACTCGGGTGCTTCTAGAGATCAAGGAGTTAATGGAGAAGGCTGCAAATGCAACAGAGAGGCTGGGGAGTAGGACCAGCGATGGGGCCCCTGTGGTGAAGCATGTCACGCATGTGTTTCTGCCCGAGTCTCTGGTCCTGTGTACCAGGGAGAGGCCTATCCTCTGTCTCCTGCTCATGCTGGGGACTCTGTGGTTGGGGTATGCCCTCTACCAGCTGAGAAGGAGGTAAGTTCAGATCAAGTTGCACAAATATGCGGGCTGACCGCTGCCAGGCTGACCACTGCCAGGCTGACCACTACCAGGCTGACCACCGCCCCGTTCAATGGTGGCTAAAGGACACACGTTATCTCAGGGGTCTCCAACTTCAGTCTGCTGATTGTTTTTGTTCCAGCACTATCACTTCATTGTCGAACCGTCTACTGCTAAATTCAATTTATATAATTTAGAGTAGCAAAATGTTATTGTGTGCCCAATGCATAGTTGACATACTGCCTTGTGGCTTGGTTTACTTCCCACAGTCCTTATCTGCATGCCAAAGTGAGAGAGGTGGTGTCCGACTGTGCCTTACCCATCGCTGTCGTTATATTCTCCTTCATTGGTTCCTTCCTTTTCCTTGATGTAGAGCGTGAGTAGTACACATTATTGTTCAGAAAAGGGAATTGTCTGTTTTAAAATGGCCAATTTGTCATTGATCAAAATGTTTCAAGCAAGCCTTGAAAAATACTAGATAAATGCCACAAGACAAATCATGCCACTTTTCTAAACTGTTCCCAACATTTCAAAACAGTTCCTGTGTTCAACTTCCACAACGGGAAGATCTTCAGGCTGGCCCAGTTTGACAAGCTGACGGGCATGAACTGTCTGAGCGCTGTAGGCTTAGGCTTCCTCCTGGCGCTGCTCATCTTCATCGACCAGAATATTGTCATATCACTCACCCACGTCCCCGAAGCAAAGTAGGATCTTCCATATTTTTACTTTATACTCTAGGTTAAGAATGTGTGCTGCAGAGTGGATATAACTGCACCGCCAGGAGAATATTGCAGAATCATTACATTAACGTTTGATGATTGCAAACAAACCTGCAAGAGAGTTTGTCACAATTATGTACTTTTGCTGCAGCACAGCACATGCATTTTTTCAACACACTCAACCTTATAGTATACTCTATAACGCTACTCTATTATGCTGTATATTGTATTTGGTTTTCATTAAATATGACTTTGTCGTAAGGCTTTGACCAGTGCTTAATTTGAGGTGGATTCGGTACCTCTCGTGGCATGAAAAATGGTCACTTTTTGCAATGTAAAAATTCTAACAAACGCGATCAAAGTTCATTCGAGTTGCCTCTTTGTTAATTCTAGAGCCGTGCGAAGGGTTCTGGAGGAGCTTCAGCACGCCTGATAAATTGAAATACATTTTCCAAAGTTATAGAGTTACTGCTGTGTGTTCCGAAATAAATGAAATAATTCAGAATAGCTTACTACACCATGAGAAAGACAAAATATTTGCCACAGAGGATAAATTGCTTATTTAAAAAATAGCCTAGCTGTGGAGTGTAGCCCAATGAGGCATTAGCCTACAGTAGGGAATGCGCGACAAATCTCTCAGTGAACAAACAGCATGCAGACAAAACTGGCTTTTCGCAATATTTCAAATAGTCTACAATCATGGAAAACACAGGTTGGAAAGCAAATGTCTAACGCTGAAAGGAGAATACTCAAATTTGTCAGATGTAAGCTAACCAAATATTTGATAAACTTCCAAATATTGTTTAACAAAGTAAAACAAGAGAGAGAGGCTTTTGGCATGAGTGCATTATGCCATCACCAGTGAGTGAGCTGCGATTCATTGGGAGAGTCAGTGAAACTGGAAAGCATTTTTAGGACTATAATTTCCTCCTCATATTGTAGCCTACAATATGCGTCCACACACACAGGACTAGACTATTGATGGATTCAAGACAAGGTCGTTTTCATTGATCTCAGATACTCAGTTTGTGAGTGTCAAAGTAGCCTGCCATTTCCATATTATGGTGCTTTTAACTCTGAAAAAAACCTGCGTTAAATTCCCCCATTATCCAGTTCTTGAACGCACTAAAGTCGGAAGTCTGAGATTTCCATAAAAAGATTATGCCAAAGTCTACATTCATGTAAAATGAGGTAGAATTGCATGAAATTAGTTTATTAAAGGCCCAATATGTCCTGGACCATAGGCCACTAAAATGTGGCCTAGGGTCCCATGTGTGCTACTTCTGTAAGTGCCTCTACTCTACTGCTCTATACCACTACACAAATATGATGATATGCATGCAATGCTTTTCGGTGCCCCACTCTTTTGCTCAGTTTTTGTTCCAGCCCCTTTACAAATTAAGCACTGGCTTTGACCAGCTCAACAAACACGTTGGTAGCCTATCCAGCCAGTATGTTGGTAGCCTATCCAGCCAGTATGTTGGTAGCCTATCCAGCCAGTATGTTGGTAGCCTATCCAGCGCGATGTCATCCATGGTCCACGATTAGTCCATGTATGTCTGAATTGTATAATGCCAAACTGTTCTGTGTCTATGTGGTAATGTTTCAGGTTATTGAAGGGAACTGCATTCCACTGGGACCTGATGCTGACCGGCTTCATCAACATCCTCATGTCGTGTCTGGGTTTGCCGTGGATGCACGCTGCATTCCCACACTCCTCCCTGCACGCACGTCAGCTGGCCAAGGTGGAGCTGCACGTGGAGGGGGGACACCTCTATGAAACGTGAGTGAGGGCAGCTTGACCAAAGATTTAGAGGCAGTTTTCTGCATAACTTGTTGTGAACATTTATTATTTTTTGAAACAGTTACTTACAAGGACGGTTGCAGAGTCCCAGATGAAGACAACTTAAACCTACTTTAATGAAGATTTTTCATTTAACAGTTTTATTCCTGTAGTCTGTGCGATCTCCAATATTCTATCTGGAGTCTGTTGTTCAATGGCCCTTGAAACAAGATTATGGGTGGGTGTTTCTAATGAGACTAAACAAGCCTGCCTGTTTCTGTTTCTGTCGGTTTACAGCATTGTCAATGTGAAGGAGACGCGGATCACGGCTCTGACGGCTAACATCCTGATCGGCCTGTCAGTGTTCTTGTTACCCATCCCTCTGCAGTGGATCCCCAAGCCTGTCCTCTACGGCCTTTTCCTCTACATAGCAGCCACCTCCCTCGACGGCAACCAGATGTTTGACCGCATGCTCCTCCTCCTCAAAGAACAGGTGAGAGTGAGGAAAATAGGGACGTGTGTGTGTGTGTGTGTGTGTGTGTGTGTGTGTGTCTATTCCATCCATCCATCCATCCATAAGTCTGTCCATCCATCCGTATGTATGTATGTATTTATTTCTTTATTTCTTTATTTATACAATTGAAGTCGGAAGTTTACATACACTTAGGTTGGAGTCGTTTTTCAACCACTCAAATTTCTTGTTAACAAACTATAGTTTTGGCAAGTCGGTTAGGACGTCTACTTTGTGCATGACACAAGTAATTTTTCCCTGTCTGTTTACAGACAGATTATTTCACTTATAATTCACTAAATCACAATTCCAGTGGGTCAGAGGTTTACATACACTAAGTTGACTGTGCCTTTAAACAGCTTGGAAAATTCCAGAAAATGATGTCATGGCTTTAGAAGCTTCTGATAGGCTAATTGACCTCATTTGAGTAAATTGGACGTGTATCTGTGGATGTATTTCAAAGCCTACCTTCAAACTCAGTGCCTCTTTGTTTGACATCATGGGAAAATCTAAAGAAATCAGCCAAGACCTCAAATCATTGGAAACCTCCACAAGTCTGTTTCATCCTTGGGAGAAATGTCCAAACACCTGAAGGTACCACGTTCATCTGTACAAACAATAGTACGCAAGAATAAACACCACGGGACAACGCAGCCGTCATACCGCTCAGGAAGGAGATGCGTTCCGTCTCCTAGAGATGAATGTACTTTGGTGCAAAAAGTGCAAATCAATCCCAGAACAACAGCAAAGGACCTTGTGAAGATGCTGGAGGAAACTGGTACAAAAGTTTCGATATCCACAGTAAACGAGTCCTATATCGACCTAACATGAAAGGCCGCTCAGCAAGGAAGAAGCCACTGCTCCAAAACCACAATAAAAAAGCCAGACTACGGTTTGCAACTCCACATGGGGACAAAGATTGTACTTTCTGGAGAAATATCCTCTGGTCTGATGAAACAGAAATAGAAATGTTTGGCCATAATGAACATTGTTATGTTTGGAAGAAAAAGGGGGAGGATTGCAAGCTGAAGAACCTCTCGATGTTGCAGCTGTAGAACCTTTTGGGGATCTCAGGACCCATGCCAAATATTTTTAGTTTCCTGAGGGGAAATAGGCTTTGTCGTGGTGTGTTTGGACAATCCTAGTTTGTTGTTGATGTGGACAACAAGGAACTTGAAGCTCTCAACCTGCTCCACTACAGCCCCTTCGATGAGAAAGGGAGCGTGCTCGGTCCTCCTTGTCCTGTAGTCCACAATCATCTACCTAGTCTTGGTTAAGTTGAGGGATAGGTTGTTATTCTGGCACCACCCGGCCAGGTCTCTGACCTCCTCTCTATAGGCTGTCTCGTCATTGTCGGTGATCAGGCATAACACTGTTGTGTCGTCTGCAAACTTAATGATGGTGTTGGAGTCGTGGGTGAACAGGGAATACAGGAGGGGACTGAGCACTCACCCCTGTGGAGCTCCAGTGTTGAGGATCAGCATGGCAGATGTGTTGCTACCTACCCTCACCACCTGGGGGTGGCCCGTCAGGAAGTCCAGGATCCAGTTGCAGAGGGAGGTGTTTAGTCCCAGGATCCTTAGCTTAGTGATGAGCTTTGAGGGTACTATGGTGTTGAACGCTGAGCTGCAGTCAATGAATAGCATTCTCACATAAGTGTTCCTTTTGTCCAGATGGGAAAGAGAGATTGTATCATCTGGGGATCTGTTTGGGCGGTATGCAAATTGGAGTGGGTCTAGGGTTTCTGGGATAATGGTGTTGATGTGAGCCATTAACAACATTTCAAAGCACTTCATGGCTATGGACATCAGTGCTACGGGTCTATAGTAATTTAGGCAGGTTGCCTTTGTGTTCATGGGCACAGGGTCTATGGGGGTCTGATTGAAACATGTTGCTATTACAGACTCAATCAGGGACATGTTGAAAATGTCAGTGAATACACCTGCCAATGGGTCAGCACATGCCTGAGCACATGTCCTGGTAATCTGTCTGGCCCCGCAGCCTTGTGTATGTTGACCTGTTTAAAGGTCTTACTCATGTTGGCTACGGAGAGCGTGATCACACAGTCGTCCGGAACAGCTGATGCTCTCATGCATGCCTCAGTGTTGTTTGCCTCGAAGCGAGCATAGAAGTGATTTAGCTCGTCTGGTAGGTTTGTGTCATGGGCAGCTCGCGGCTGTGCTTCCCTTTGTAGTCTGTAATAGTTTGCAAGCCCTTCCACATAAGACGAACATCGTAGCCGGTGTAGTATGATTCAATCTTAGCCCTGTATTGACGCTTTGCCTGTTTGATCTTTCGTCGCAGGGCATAGCAGGATTTTTTGTACGCTTCTGGGTTAGAGTCCCGCACGTTGAAAGCGGCAGCTCTACCCTTTAGCTCAGTGCGAATGTTGCCTGTAATCCATGGCTTCTGGTTGGGATATGTACGTACAGTCACTGTGGGGACGACGTCCTCGATGCACTTATTGATAAAGCCAGTGACTGATGTGGTTTACTCCTCAATGCCATCGGAAGAATCCCGGAACATGTTTCAGTCTGTGATAGCAAAACTGTCCTGTAGTTTAGCATCTGCTTCATCTGACCACTTTTTAATAGACCGAGTCACTGGTGCTTCCTGCTTTCATTTTTGTTAGTAAGCGGGAATCAGAAGGATAGAGTCGTGGTCGGATTTACCAAATGGAGGGAGAGGGAGAGCTTTGTAAGCGTCTCTGTGAGTGGAGTAGAGGTGATCTAGAATTTTTTTCCCTCTGGTTGTACATTTAACATGTTGATAGAAATTTGGTAGAACTGATTTAAGTTTCCCTGCATTAAAGTCTCTGGCCACTAGTAGCGCTGCCTCTGGGTGAATGGTTTCCTGTTTACTTATTTCCTTATACAACTGACTGAGTGCGGTCTTAGTGCCAGCATCTGTCTGTGGTGGTAAATAAACAGCCACGAAAAGTATAGCTGAAAACTCTCTTTGCAGGTAGTGTGGCCTGCAATTTATCACAATATACTCTACTTCAGGCGAGCAAAAATCTAGAGACTTCCTTAGATTTTGTGCACCAGCTATTGTTTACCAATATGCACAGACCGCCCCCCCTCGTCTTAATGGAGTGTGCTGTTCTATCTTGCCGGTGCAGCATATATCCCGCTAGCTGAATATCCATGTCGTCATTCAGCCACTATTCCATGAAACATAGGATATTACAGTTTTTGATGTCCCATTGGTAGGACATTCGTGATCGTACCTCGTCTAATACCTCGTCTAATTTGTTGTCCAATGATTGCACATTGGCAAGTAGTATTGGCAGTAACGGCAGCTTTCCCTGTCGCCTTCTCCGGGTCCTGACCAGGCATCCGGCTCTTTGTCCTCTGTACCTGCGTCACTTCCTCTTGCAAATAACGGGGATGTTGGCCCTGTGGGGTGTTTGGAGAATGTCTTGTGCGTCGTCCTTGATGTAGAAATATAAACAGTGGGAAGAACAAGTATTTGATACACTGCCGATTTTGCAGGTTTTCCTACTTACAAAGCATGTAGAGGTCTGTAATTTTTTATCATAGGTACACTTCAACTGCGAGAGACGCACCAGTTTGAACTTGTTACCTGTATAAAAGACACCTGTCCACACACTCAATCAAACAGACTCCAACCTCTCCACTATGGCCAAGACCAGAGAGCTGTGTAAGGACATCAGGGATAAAATTGTAGACCTGCACAAGGCTGGGATGGGCTACAGGACAATAGGCAAGCAGCTTGGTGAGAAGGCAACAACTGTTGACGCAATCATTTGAAAATGGAAGAAGTTAAAGATGACGGTCAATCACCTCGGTCTGGGGCTCCATGCAAGATCTCACCTCGTGGGGTATCAATGATCATGAGGAAGGTGAGGGATCAGCCCAGAACTACACGGCAGGACCTGGTCAATGACCTGAAGAGAGCTGGGCCCACAGCCTCAAAGAAAACCATTAGTAACACACTACGCCGTCATGGATTAAAATCCTGTAGCGCACGCAAGGTCCCGCTGCTCAAGCCAGCGCATGTCCAGTTCCGTCTGAAGTTTGTCAATGACCATCTGGATGATCCAGAGGAGGAATGGTAGAAGGTCATGTGGTCTGATGAGACAAAAATACAGCTTTTTGGTCTAAACTCCACTCGCCGTGTTTGGAGGAAGAAGAAGGATGAGTACAACCCCAAGAACACCAACCCAACCATGAAGCAAGGAGGTGGAAACATCATTCTTTGGGGATGCTTTTCTGCAAAGGGGACAGGATGACTGCACTGTATTGAGGGGAGGATGGATGGGGCCATGTATCGCGAGTTCTTGCCCAACAACCTCCTTCCCTCAGTAAGAGCATTGAAGATGGGCCGTGGCTGGGTCTTCCAGCATGACAACGACCCGGAACACACAGCCAGGGCAACTAAGGAGTGGCTCCGTAAGAAGCATCTCAAGGTCCTGGAGTGGCCTAGTCAGTCTCCAGACCCAAACCCAATAGAACATATTTGGAGGGAGCTGAAAGTCCGTATTGCCCAGCGACAGACCCGAAAACTGAAGGATCTGGAGAAGGTCTGTATGGAGGAGTGGGCCAAAATCACTGCTGCAGTGTGTGCAAACCTGGTCAAGAACTACAGGAAACGTATGATCTCTGTAATTGCAAACAAAGGTTTCTGTACCAAATATTAAGTTCTGCTTTTCTGATGTATCAAATACTTATGTCATGCAATAAAATGCAATTTAATAACTTAAAAATCATACAATGTGATTTTCTGGATTCTGTCTCTCACAGTCTCACAGTGTACATATGATAAAAAATTGCAGACCTCTACATGCTTTGTAAGTAGGAAATCCTGCAAAATCGGCAGTGTTTTAAATACTTCTCCCCACTGTATCTATATTAGCAATAAGTGATGTAATGGTGAATAGCAGAGCAGCTAAAAGGGTTAACCATGATGGTAAACCATCTCCTCTCCCTCCCATCAGACCTCCTAGTCAACCATGATGTTAAACCATCTACTCTCCCTCTGCCTCCCCTCACACGTCCCAGTCAACCATGATGCTAAACCATCTCCTCTCCCTCTGCCTCCTCTCAGACGTCCTAGTCAACCACAATGTTAAACCATCTCCTCTCCTTCCCCTCACACGTCCCAGTCAACCATGATGTTAAACCATCTCCTCTCCCTCTGCGTCCCCTCACACATCCCAGTCAACCATGATGTTAAACCATCTCCTCTGCCTCCCCTCAGACGTTCTAGTCAACCATGATGTTAAACCATCACCTCTGCCTCTCCTCAGACGTTCTAGTCAACCATGATGTTAAACCATCTCCTCTGCCTCCCCTCAGATGTTCTAGTCAACCATGATGTTAAACCATCTCCTCTGCCTCTCCTCAGACGTTCTAGTCAACCATGATGTTAAACCATCTCCTCTCCCTCTGCCTCCCCTCACACATCCCAGTTAACCATGATGTTCAACCATCTCCTCTCCCTCCCTCATGATGTTAAGGGATAGGTGGGGCGCTACCGTCCTACCTCGACAACATCCAGTGAAATTGCAGAGCACGAAATTCAAAATACAAAAATAGTAATATTAAACATTCATGAACATACAAGTGTCTTACATCGTTTAAAAGCTTAACTTCTTGTTAATCCAACCGCCGTGTCAGATTTCAAAAAGGCTTTATGGTGAAAGCATACCATGAGATTATCTGAGGATAGCGCCCCACACACAAAAGCATTAAAAACATTTTCCAAACCAGCAGAAGTGTCACAAAAGTCAGAAATAGCGATAAAATAAATCACTTACCTTTGAAGATCTTCCCCCATCTCCTCTCCCTCCCCTCAGATATCCTAGTCAACCATGATGTTAAACAATCTCCTCTCCCTCTGCCTCCCCTCAAAAATCCTAGTCAACCAAGATGTTAAACCATCTCTTCTCCATCTCTCTCCCCTCTGACGTCCTAGTCAACCACAATGTTAAACCATCTCCTCTCTCTCCCCTCAGATGTCCTAGTCAACCATGATAATAAACCATTTCCTCTGCCTCCCCTCAGACGTCCTAGTCAACCATAATATTAAACCATCTCCTCTGCCTCCCCTCAGACGTCCTAGTCAACCACAATGTTAAACCATCTCCTCTCTCGCCCCTCAGACTTCCTAGTCAACCATGATGTTAAACCATCTCCTCTGCCTCCCCTCAGACGTCCTAGCCAACCATGATGTTCAACCATCTCCTCTCCCTCTGCCTCCCCTCACACGTCCTAGTCAACCATGATGTTCAACCATATCCTCTCCCTCCCCTCAGATGTCCTTGTCAACCATGATGGTAAACCATCTCTTCTCCTTCCCCTCAGACATCCTAGTTAACCATGATGTTAAACCATCTCCTCTCCCTCCCCTCAGACTTCCTACCCTCCCACCCACTACATTCGGAGGGTGCCCCAGAAGAAGGTGCACTTCTTCACAGCCCTGCAGATACTGCAGTTGATCATCCTGTGTGCGTTTGGCATGTACCCTCTGCCCTATATTAAGATGATCTTCCCCTTCTTGATGATCCTGCTCATTCCCATCAGGTAACAGACACATAATTAAATAGAACACATTTTATTGTACCTCTATTGAATTGGTATAGTCCTCCTGACCAGCAGGGGGCAGAGAAGTCCACAAAAAAAACTGGGAAGCTGAACCAGGGGCGTTTGGCTTTGAACAAAGGGTAGCAGTAGCCTCTATTGGTTAGAAAAACGTGCCTGGTTGATTTCCATGGTTAAATATTCAAGATCACCAATAATTGATTGTTGTGGCTTTCTATTAACAAAGATTATAACAGGTGTATTTACCATTAAAAACAACAAAGACTGTAGTTCAATGACACTTACTACAGTAGTGAGTTTGATTTTGAATAAATTGGGTTTAATGTGTGTCTCTGTATCTCTTCACCAGGACTAACCTGCTGCCAAGGGTAATCGAGGCGAAGTATCTGGACATCATGGATTCTCAGCACATGTAGACAGACAGAGGGAGAACTCTGAAAGGACTGATACCAAGGCCTTGATTCAATTTGTAGCGCTGAAGACCTGCACTAAAGCTCAATAGAAATTTAAAGATAATGTTCCCGCATTTGTGGAGACTGCATTCAAAGAAGGTGCTGTCAGCTCGATCAGAAATGACCGTTCAATTAAAATCGCACTACAGTGCAAATCTTCAGCTCTATGAATTGATTTGAGCCCCCTAAAATACAAAATGTATTTTGTAAACTGGGTCAAAGACATATAAGGTTTTCA
Organism: Oncorhynchus mykiss; assembly: GCF_013265735.2. NCBI lineage: Eukaryota > Metazoa > Chordata > Actinopteri > Salmoniformes > Salmonidae > Oncorhynchus > Oncorhynchus mykiss. The sequence continues at coordinate 23,277,733 of NC_048578.1, read as the reverse complement.
AAGTAGCAAAAAAATAAAACAGCAATTACAATTCCCTTCAAATCCTTTTTATGTTCATTGGAGTGTCATATATGCCCTTATATTAGTTATATTCAAGAATAAAGTCAATAAAAAAAATGTGATTGATATGAATGTACCCTAGTAAAATGTCATTCAGTATAACACTAAGTGTTAAAAAAATAAATGTATGCCCATTTTTCATAATCCCAAGGTTATATTCATGCTTAGACTGGTAGAAATATAACTACCCAGAAAAAATGACCATTATTTTTATTTTGAATACCACATATTTTATGTGTCACAGGTACAACTCAAAATCTATTGAAGGTCTTTTACAAAAACTTCCTGCCTTACACTGAAAAAAATTGTAAAATCGACGAAAATATCTTTCACTTCATCCTTTGAGATTTGTTTTTATCTATCTGAGTCAACAAAACAAAGTTATTGCATTTTAATATAAAATACTGGTGTTATACTGTACGACAATATTTTGTTACCCTGAATGACACATCACTACGGCCCAAAAATATTGATTAAATGTGATTCCTTTAGCAACAACAACAATGATCCTATGAATGATTATTAGTAGCCACAATAGTATTTTTCAAGGACTCAGATGGTTGCTCCAGTTCTGGAGGTGCAGGTTCATGTTGTACTTGTACAAGTTGTTCAGGGGGCTGCTCAAAATAGTTTCCTTCAGTGGATACTGGAGTTAAGTTCATCACCACATTCATTTGTTCGATTCTTTCACGGTGCTTCCTCTAATTTAATCTCAAATGTTCCCTCTTTTTCAGCATGAGATTGTGTCATTGTATGGATCGGTGGATGATCAGGATAGACGTCCTTCTTTCTTCTCTGATAGCTAAAAAACTCAAATGTAATAGACACTGGCATGTAATGTAATACTAAAATGTAATAGACACTGGCACAGAATGGGATTCACATCCATGAAATGTTATTAGTAGTCTATTAAAAGTAGGCTATACAATGATAACACTTAATCAAAGTTTAAAAGTTAAATCAACTCCCTCTCCTTTTCTCTTTCAAACATGTTTTGTTACTATTTCATTGCTAATGTTAATAATAATCACTTTACTATAATTTGAGCCTGTGGCAACACTTTACGTTGCATTAAATTGCATTATTACACAATTATTACATAATAGTTAATGTTATAATTATACATTGTTACACTGTAACTGGTAAATGTATATTTAATGCAGGTACACAAATGTAATTCCAAGATACCTACACAAAATAGCTACATAAAATGGCCATCAAACTACTTCAATTCAAATTTGTACAGTCTCGATTTTTCATATAGTGCCCCAAATGTGAAGCAGCAATAAACCAAAATCCATTTTTAATCCATAATTGTGTGTGTGTTTGTAATATTATATTAACTAATATACTCCATCAGTTATACCTTAACTGCAGTGCAATAAAACATTAACTACAGTGTAATAGTGCAACTTAATGTTCAGCGTTATCCACCCAGCTTTATATGCTATTGTATCCTATTCTGTTGCTGACAGTAGCATGAAACAATGAAAACAATACCTTGCTTTTCTTCTGGCTAGTCTTTCCTCCCTAGCAACTGGATCTGCATTAATCTGTTGTCTGTGCCGTGCAGCCCTCTTCTTATTAGACAACGGCATCTACAGTATAAATATAATGTGCCTTGAAATACCTTAAAATGTCATAAATTAGTTTACAATGTTAATATTCAGTATTCAAACATCAAGTAAATATCAATTGCATGATTAAATGTTGTAAACTAGTGAAAACATGGGATAACAAAGCTACTGTCATTCAGCATAATGGTGACAATGTGGTATAACATGAAACTTTTGTTGTGCTGAAGAACAAAAGCGTGATCCTTAAGGATGGATTTCATAAATAAACATATTTAACAGGCAGTTCCTTGGCCATCTATATAAAATTAATGACATTGACCTATAAAGATTATTCTTACTTTTTATATTTAATAGAGCTTTTTATAAAATAATAACATTAAAATATTATTTTCTGTATTGTACTGAAGGACATGCATTTTCGTTACAATGGTTACTAGAGGGTGAAAAGGTGAAATCATCAAATATTCGAGAGAGATTTACTCACCTCATCACATTGATAGAGGGTCTTCAATGGGTCTTCTTTGTGATGTCACACACTGTCAAATGATTACCATCATGTGATATGCTTAAAAATGGCTTTTTACCTTTGTTATACTGAATGACTTTGATGAAACTCAAAATTCATCAACAAAAGTTTTTTAGATACAGTATGTCGCCCATTATTCTATACATTGTTGCAAACACTAACACAATTATGCCATGGGTGTTCATTTATATTTTTAGGATGAATTTTTACATTTTAAAAACACTTTTGTCATTCAAATTTTTACCCGGACAGTTACACTGAAGGACATTTTGACATTTTAAAGCTCAATAACTCTCTTAATTTAATAGTTTGCAACACAAATATTTCTGGGTGAAAAGAAGGGTAAGAGTTGAATGATTTAATATTATATTCATACATATTGATATTTTTCTGTTAAATGAATAGCCTTCAGACACCAAATTTACACGTCTTTGACCCAGTACATGTTAAGGCCCTTTGACTCCAAGAGTACTAGACTGTGACTGGGTTGCAACCGGTAGTTGACTGAAATTGAAATCTGGATGGACCACAATTTTCACCTTTTTATTTGTTACGTATAAGCTGTGCTTCTACATCTGCATTGCTTGCTGTTTGGGGTTTTAGGCTGGGTTTCTGTATAGCACTTTGTGACATCGGCTGATGTAAAAAGCGCTTTATAAATAAATGTGATTGATTGACGTACAGTAGTTGCTTAATCTATGTAGTTGCTTTATCTATATAGTTGCTCAAATATTTAACATACTCTTTAACCTCTCTTCTTATTGTATTAAGAGAAATTCTGTACAACACAAGGCATTATCTAATTCTGCCCCTGACCCACATCCTACCGTTATATAACATGTTTAAGCTCATTGTATTTTTGTATATGAATAAGGTAAACATTTAGAAAGATCAACATTGTTTTGGTTTTAGGCTGGGATCTGTAGATAGTCATGGTTGTTTATAGTTCAATATTTTTGGTTTCTTATACAAAATCAATTCACAATGAATTGGCCAGATTGCAATGCAATTGTGCCATAACTTCTGCAATTACAAGGTAACATACAGGATATTAATGTAAAACAAACAAATATGTTGCACAGTATACTGCTTTCCTGCTGTTTAAGCTGTTACCAAACAAATAAAGCCTTTTAAATGATTTGAATGTTTGTATTTAATTATAATCACACTACGACAGATTAACATGTTCAAATTGCTCACTTTCTGTACTGTATTACCTCATTCTGAAGACGTGTAAAACAGTCCTCCCTTTCAAATTTCTTGGTTGATGGTTTCACAGCATTGCAGATCTGTGAGAGACCCTGTGCAATTGTCCCAATAGATGGCACTATAAGCCCACCTAGAATTACCTAAACCTGGATTTTCAGAGGAGAGTTCTGTGTAGGCTTATTGTCAGACTTGTTACTTGTCAGCTGTTCTTTGCAGTGGTTTCTAGTGTCACTGCTTTTAAAGCCAATGTATACATTTCAAAAGGTGTTATGAACAAACTGTTCCCTAAAGATCACTGCTGTGTCAGATAAATTGTGTTGCCTTCAACACTTCAGAGTAGAGTGGACTTTTTTTTAAGGGAAGCGCAGTCAAAAACGTAATTTCCCTGTATTTTTAAATTATATTTCCACATTATGAGGTGGAAAAAACACAATAAAAATGTGGATTGAGCAGACATATGCAGTGTTTACCAACATTGCCTATAAAATGTGCAGTGTTAACATTGGATTGAATCCCAGTCCTTTTATTTAACTAGGCAAGTCAGTAAAGAACAAATTCTTATTTACAATAACGGCTAATGGCTAAACTTTGATTTCATAAATTGGCAATAAATCTAGGTGAGTGAACAAATACAGCTCAATTGTTCCCCACCCTATGTGACTCCCCATCACAGCCAGATGTGATTCAGCCTGGATTTGAACCAGGGACTGTAGTGATACCTCTTGCACTGAGATGCAGTGTCTTAGACCACTGCGCCACTCTGGAGTTCTACATCAATGGAATTGTAAAACACTTGAACACCTATCAATGGCTAAACTTTGATTTCACTTAAGATAAATTGACAATAAATCTAGGTGAGTGAACATATACAGCTCAAATGTTTGTGTGAATTACGAACCTCAAATAGGTTCTGGATGACATCCCATCTTTGAGGAATAGAAATGTGATTCCAGAACTTCCATGCTGGCAGGCAGCAATCAGTGTTAAAGAAACTGAGCAATACTACCGCACAACTCCTTCACAATTACCATACACAGGCCGTTCTCGTATGCCTACGTCGATGCTGACTATTTCGAGACAGAAACTCATAAGCACAACATTGTAGAAAAAGTCAAATAGATTTATTGTCAATTTATCTTAAGTGAAATCAAAGTTTAGCCATTGATAGGAGTTCAAGTGTTTTACAATTCCATGAATGTAGTACTCCAGAGTGGCGCAGTGGTCTAAGGCACTGCATCTCAGTGCAAGAGGTATTGAACATGGATGGGCAGACTTAAGACAAGAACACAATCTGCAAAAACCACCAGCCACGGCGGGTAGATTGAAGAGTCATTTGAATAGTACAATACTTTTGTATTATCAACAGTATGCTAATAACTGACAGTTTATCAGAACTTTTAATTCAGATCCTTTGATGTGATAAATTCTGCTCCACTTCAAGACAAAACAGAACCAAATCTTTAGGATCCAGATATAGGATCTTAATTTGAGACAGTTTGCTACAGCAGGAAAATAATCCTGAAGCAACAATACATTAGAATTATTACCGCAAAACATACGATCATAATATAACTACTGTTCCCTGAAGAAGGGAATGAGTTATAACATACTATAGGGGAGTCAACGACCAATCAAATATGAAATCACACCCAACAGACTTGCACCCATTTCAGCGAGCATAAATCCCCTGACAGCGCTGGGCAAAAATATGTTACACCTCATTCCCTCTTTCAAGGAACAGTGATTATATTCATAACCGTATACTTCCTTTCAGTCTGTCACTATGTATAAAATTCTATGGGGACATACAATCACGCCCCAAGCCGGCTCAGAGGGTACCCATGGCAGCCCAAACACATACAGGTTCCACCGGCATATATGCATAGTCACTTTCACCATATCTACATGTACATACTACCTCAATCAGCCCGACTAACCGGTGCCTGTATGTAGCCTCGCTACAGTTATGGCCTTACTACTGTTATTTTTCACTGTCTTTTTACTGTTGTTTTTATTTCTTTACTTACCAATACCTTTTTTGCACTGTTGGTTAGAGCCTATAAGTAAGCATTTCACTCATTTCACTCTCACTCTGTTGTATTCGGCGCACGTGGAGAATAAACTTTAATTTGAAGGCTCAAACCTACTGGGAACTGTGGTAACCTGGATAAATGTGCAACCTGCGTCCTGCCAAACACCCAATCCCGGGCCCAGCAATACGAACACTATGAGCCACACTTGGAGCAGTTACATGCAAGCGATAAAACCTCAAAGGTATGTCACGAACCCCAACTCGCTGCAGCAGAGTTTTCACCAATTGTTATGCCCTGGATAATGCCCAAGCAGCCTCCACACCTCTAGTGTGAACACACACACCGCTAGGCAACCCTTGTGCTTCGCTGTCATACGTCAGAGAGAGAGATTCCACAATTCAATGAGAGACGTTGCTTAGAAAACGTCCTATCCCGAGCTGGATTAGCGAAACAGACAAAAAAGCTCACAAACACGGATATCATTGGTCCTATCCATTCGTGCATAAAGCGACCCTCAAACGCTCTCCACTTACAGTGCCTTGCGAAAGTATTCGGCCCCCTTGAACTTTGCGACCTTTTGCCACATTTCAGGCTTCAAACATAAAGATATAAAAATGTATTTTTTTGTGAAGAATCAACAACAAGTGGGACACAATCATGAAGTGGAACGACATTTATTGGATATTTCAAACTTTTTTAACAAATCAAAAACTGAAAAATTGGGCGTGCAAAATTATTCAGCCCCCTTAAGATAATACTTTGTAGCGCCACCTTTTGCTGCGATTACAGCTGTAAGTCGCTTGGGGTATGTCTCTATCAGTTTTGCACATCGAAAGACTGACATTTTTTCCCATTCCTCCTTGCAAAACAGCTCGAGCTCAGTGAGGTTGGATGGAGAGCATTTGTGAACAGCAGTTTTCAGTTCTTTCTACAGATTCTCGATTGGATTCAGGTCTGGACTTCTTCTTGCCACTCTTCCATAAAGGCCAGATTTGTGCAATATACGACTGATTGTTGTCCTATGGATAGAGTCTCCCACCTCAGCTGTAGATCTCTGCAGTTCATCCAGAGTGATCATGGGCCTCTTGGCTGCATCTCTGATCAGTCTTCTCCTTGTATGAGCTGAAAGTTTAGAGGGACGGCCAGGTCTTGGTAGATTTGCAGTGGTCTGATACTCCTTCCATTTCAATATTATCGCTTGCACAGTGCTCCTTGGGATGTTTAAAGCTTGGGAAATCTTTTTGTATCCAAATCCGGCTTTAAACTTCTTCACAACAGTATCTCGGACCTGCCTGGTGTGTTCCTTGTTCTTCATGATGCTCTCTGCGCTTTTAACGGACCTCTGAGACTATCACAGTGCAGGTGCATTTATACGGAGACTTGATTACACACAGGTGGATTGTATTTATCATCATTAGTCATTTAGGTCAACATTGGATCATTCAGAGATCCTCACTGAACTTCTGGAGAGAGTTTGCTGCACTGAAAGTAAAGGGGCTGAATAATTTTGCACGCCCAATTTTTCAGTTTTTGATTTGTTAAAAAAGTTTGAAATATCCAATAAATGTCGTTCCACTTCATGATTGTGTCCCACTTGTTGTTGATTCTTCACAAAAAATGTTTGAAGCCTGAAATGTGGCAAAAGGTCGCAAAGTTCAAGGGGGCCGAATACTTTCGCAAGGCACTGTATATGTATGCAATCCTCTCATAAAAGGCGCATGCGCAAACTGTATAGTCATAATCAGGTTCGAGGGTAAACCCCTAGCGGTCAAATGCAACCTTTCAGGGGCCAAACCCACAGATCCCATTGCTGCGGTTGTGGGTGCCAAACTCTCCCCTGTGCATGGGACAATAGATTATGACGATACTGAATCCTCCACAGGTCTCCACCCAACAGGCGGATGATATCCAGGAACCAGGGTTGTCTGGGCCAAAGTGGCGCCACCAGAATAAACAACACACCCTCCTGACAGACCCTCTCCAATGTGGATTGAATCAGGTCCACCGGAGGAAATGCATTCAGCAGGGTTCAAGGCAACTGGTTCCCAAAGGAGCCGCCAGACCCCTCATTGAGAAGAACAGACTACAATGCGTGTTTTCTCTCGATGCGTAAAGATCTAAGTCGGCCCTGCCTAATTTGTTGCTAAAAAACCTGCTAATATAACAACCAAATTTTAAAATACCATTTGCTGAAAACAGGTGGTCAAGCTAGAAACATGAAGGAGAATTTGACAGCATAGCTCCACATGCGTCATGACTGCAACAGTAGGGACCAGAGAAATTAATGTTCTTCACTCACCACGTTTGAGTACGTGGTGAGTGAAAAAATAAATAAATAATGTATTCGTTGGACCAGCGTTTTGAATGTGTCAAATTTCGGTGGTTTTGCGTGGTTGTTGGCTTAGCTTTCTGTAACTTTGTAACAAGTATTTGTAGGCACATTTTGTGTTATGATTGCAAGGTGTCCTGATATATTTTCTGATATCTTATCTTTTCTGATATCTTATCTTTTCTGATATCTTGTATAAGGGAATGATAATAGAGTACTACAGAATGAGTCATAATACCCATAAAATCTAGCGGTCAAACAGGGAAATGGTTCCAATAGTTTTTCCACCATTCAGTTTTATCACTTCAAATCAGGGCTGTGTTTCGTGAAGGCTATCATAAAGAACTACAAATGCCATGACGATCTGGACGAGACTGCCGAATCGAGACAAAGGTAAGAATCTCTGGATTAATTATCAATGTTACTAAATGTAGTAACAAAAAAATTTGCTACATTTCTTCAAGTTAAACATTTTGTGAACTGTCTTGTTGACACAATACCTGTTAGCAAAGGTGTCAGCTAGAGATGACATGCAGGAACTTGCAGGGATTTGTAGTTTTGCATGAAGTCTACTTTGATGCTAATTAGCATTTTCGAATTTGAAAGTAAATAGAGCCGAAAATGTTGATAAAAATCATCTTGACCGAGAGAGATTTACAGCACATGGTTATCAAAATGTCACGCCAGCGTAAGCCTAAACGAAACACGGCCCTTTTTTGAAGTGTTTCTAAAATCCCCTGTAGGAAAAATGAATGGTGGAAAAACTATTGGAACCATTTCCCTGTTTGACCTCCAGGTGTTATGACTATTATGACACCTCCACTGTGGGGCTCTGTCTCATACTCATTAAAAGTTTAATTTCAAGAAATGTATATTTTACATATTTTGGACAAAGCATTCAGAGCAATCTTGAGGGAACCCTGAAATTTCCATCCCTAACTATAACATTTTCCAACAAGATAGAATGGGGGCGGTGTTGCAATCTACTGCAGAGATAGCCTGCAGAGTTCTGTCTTTCTATCCAGGTCTGCACCATCCTACAATCTAAGATTGATGCCCTCAATCTCACACAAATTATCAATGAACCTACCAGGTTCAACCCCAAATCCGTAAACACGGGCACACTCATAGATATCATCCTAACTTACTCGCGCTCCAAATACACCTCTGCTGTATTCAACCAAGATCTCAGCGATCACTGCCTCATTGCCTGCTTCCGTAATGGGTCTGCGGTCAAACGACCAACCCTCATCACTGTCAAACGCTCCCTAAAACACTTCAGCAAACAGTCCTTTCTAATATACCTGGCCGGGGTATCCTGGAATGACATTGACCTCATCCCGTCAGTAGAGGATGCCTGGTTATTCTTTAAAAGTGCCTTCCTCACCATCTTAAATAAGCATGCTCCATTCAAAAAATGTTGAACCAGGAATAGATATAGCCCTTGGTTCACTCCAGACCTGTCTGCCCTTGACTAGCACAAAAACATCCTGCATTAGCATCGAATAGCCCCCGTTATGCAACTTTACAGGGAAGTTAGGAACCAATATACACAGGCAGTTAGGAAAGCTAAGGCTAGCTTTTTCAAACAGAAATGTGCATCCTGTAGTACAAACTCAAAAAAGTTATGGGATACCGTAAAGTCCATGGAGAATAAGAGCACCTCCTCCCAGCTGCCCATTGCACTGAGGCTAGGAAACACTGTCACTACTGATAAATCCACTATTATTGAGAATTTCAATAAGCATTTCTCTACGGCTGGCCATGCTTTACACCTGGCTACCTCTTCCCCGGTCAACTGCCCGGCACCCTCCACAGCATCCCGCCCAAGCCCTCACCATTTTCCTTCACCAAAATCCAGATAGCTGATGTTCTGAAAGAGCTGCAAAATCTGGACCCCTACAAATCAGCCGGGCTAGACAATCTGGACCCTCTCTTTCTAAAATGATCTGCCCAAATTGTTGCAACCCCTATTACTAGCCTGTTCAACCTCTCCTTCGTATAATATGAGATTCCCAAAAGATTGGAAAGCTGCCACGGTCATCCCCCTCTTCAATGGGGGAGACACTGTAGACCAAAACTGCTACAGACCTATATCTATCCTACCCTTCCTTTCTAAGGTCTTCGAAAGCGAAGTTAACAAAGAGATTACCGACCATTTCGAATCCCACCATAGCTTCTCCGCTATGCAATCTGGTTTCAGAGCTGGTCATGGTTGCACCTCAGCCACGCTCAAGGTCCAAAACGATATCATAACTGCCATCGATAAGAGACATTACTGTGCAGCCGTATTCATCAACCTGGCCAAGGCTTTCGACTCTGTCAATCATCACATTCTTATCAGCAGACGTAACAGCCTTGGTTTCTCAAATGACTGCCTCGCCTGGTTCACCAACTACTTCTCTCAGAGTTCAGTGTGTCAAATCGGAGGGCCTGTTGTCCGGACCTCTGGCAGTCTCTATGGGAGTGCCACAGGGTTCAATTCTCGGGCCGACTCTCTTCTCTGTATACATCAATGATGTCGCTCTTACTGTTGGTGATTCTCTGATCCACCTCTAAGCAGATGACACCATTCTGTATACTTCTGGCAATTCTTTGAAGACTGTGTTAACTAACCTCCAGACGAGCTTCAATGCCATACAACTCTCCTTCCGTGGCCTCCAACTCCTCTTAAATGCAAGTAAAACCAAATGCATGCTCTTCAACCGATCGCTGCCCACACCTGACCGCCCGCACAGCATCACTACTCTGATGTAGAATATGTGGACTACAAATACCTAGGTGTCTGGTTAGACATCTCCAATCCAAGCATCTCCAATCCAAAATTAAATGTAGAATCGGCTTCCTATTTCGCAACAAAGCATCCTTCACTCATGCTGCCAAACATACCCTCGTAAAACTGACCATCCTACCAATCCTCGACTTCAGCGACGTCATTTACAAAATAGGCGCCAAAACTCTACTCAGCAAATTGGATGCAGTCTATCACAGTGCCATCCGTTTTGTCACCAAAGCCCCATATACTACCCACCACTGCGACCTGTACGCTCTCACTGGCTTCAGGTCATCTACAAGTCTCTGATAGGTAAGGCCCCGCCTTATCTCAGCTCACTGGTCACCATAGCATCACCCACCCGTAGCACGCGCTTCAGCAGGTATTTCTCTCTAGTCACCCCCAAAGCCAATTCCTAATTTGGCCGCCTTTCCTTCCAGTTCTCTGCTGCCAATGACTGGAATGAATTGCAAAAATCACTGAAGCTGGAGACTCTTATCTCCCTCACTAGCTTTAAGCACCATCTGTCTGAGCAGCTCACAGATCACTGCACCTGTACATGGCCCATCTCATCCCCATACTGCATTTATTTATTTATTTTGCTCCTTTGCACCCCTGTATCTCTAATTGCACGTTCATATTCTGCACATCAATCACTCTAGTGTCTAATTGGTATATTGTAATTTCTTCACCACCATGGCCTATTTATTGCCTTAACTCCCCTTTCTTACCTCATTTGCACACACTGTATATAGATATTCTTCAACTGTATTATTGACTATGTTTTATTTATTCCATGTGTAACCCTGTGTTGTTGTATGTGTCGAACTGCTTTGCTTTATTCTTGAGGTTAAGACTGTTCAGAATGATGATATGATAAGAGGTAATGATTAATAAGATTACTGTTTATCGATGTAACAGATGTAACCTTCTAGAGCTTAATTCAGGTGACGCTTTAAACAACCTCTTCCGTGGTGCCCCAAATCCCAATGAGGTCATTGTTACATGAATTTAATTGGGTAACAATTAAACATAGTCAGATGATTAAAAAAGTAACAGTCATCAGATTAATGAAAGTAAGGTCACGCCAAGTGCCTTCAGAAAGTGTTCACACCACTTTACTTTTTCCACATTTTGTTGTGTTACATTCTGAATTTAAAATGGTTTGAATGACCTACAAACATTTTCCCATTATTTCAAAGTAGAATTATGTTTTTTTTTATTTGTACAAATTCATAAAAAATGAAAAGGTGAATGTCTTGAGTCAATAAGCATTCAACCCTTTTTAATGTAATTGAATGGGTGAAATGATGGAAGCTTGTACAGAATAAAAATATCCCAAAACATGCATCCTGTATAAAACAATGCACTAAAGAAATTCCACGAAACATTTGGCATAGCAATTCACTTTTTGGGGCAAATCCAATACAACACATTACACACTACCCATCTCCATATTTTCAAGCATAATCTTTGCTGCATCATATTATGGGTATGCTTATAATCATTAAGGACTGGAGAGTTTTTCAGGATAAAAATAGAAAAAAATGGACCTAAGCACAGGCAAAATCCTAGAGGAAAATCTGGTTCAGTCTGCTTTGCACCTGACACTGGGAGATTAATTCACCTTTCAGCAGGAGAATAACCTAAAACACAAGACAAAATCTACACTGGAGTTGCTTACCAAGAAGATAGTGAATGTTCCTGAGTGGCCAAAAATCTATGGCAAGACTTGATAATGGTTTTCTAGCACTGATCAACAGCCAAATTTTCTGATCTTGAAGAATTTTAAAAAGAACAATGGGCAAAAAGTTTATAATCCAGGTGAGTGAAGCTCTTCGAGACATACCCAGAAAGCTTTAACCGCTACCAAAAGTGATTATAATATGTATTGACTCAGGGTTATGAATACTTATGTAAATTAGATATTTCTGTGTTTCATTTTCAGTAAATTTGCAAAAAATATGTTTTCACTTTGAAATGATGGGTATTGTGGGTAAATGGGTGAGCATTTTTTTAAATCCGTATATACAGTACCAGTCAAAAGTTTGAATACACCTTCTCATTCAAGGGTTTTTTTTTTTTTTTACATTGTAGAATAATAGTGAAGACATCAAAACTATGAAATAACACATATGGAATTATGTAGAAACCAGAAAAGTGTTAAACAAATCTAAATATATTTTATATTTGAGATTCTTTAAAGTAGCTACCCTTTGCCTTGATGACAGCTTTGCACACTCTTCCATCCATAGGTGGTGTGCAACGAGCCCATACAATGTACATTCATGGACCCACTCACTGTCACAGTCATACGCTGGACCTAGTTTTGTCCCATGGAATAAATGTTGTGGATCTTAATGTTTTTCCTCATAATCCTGGACTATCGGACCACCATTTTATTACGTTTGCAATTGCAACAAATAATCTGCTCAGACCCCAACCAAGGATCATCAAAAGTCGTGCTATAAATTCACAGACAACACAAAGATTCCTTGATGTCCTTCCAGATTCCCTCTGTCTACCCAAGGACGCCAGAGGACAAAAATCAGTTAACCACCTAACTGAGGAACTCAACTTAACCTTGCGCAATACCCTAGATGCAGTTGCACCCCTAAAAACTAAAAACATTTCTCATAAGAAACTAGCTCCCTGGTACACAGAAAATACCCGAGCTCTGAAGCAAGCTTCCAGAAAATTGGAACGGAAATGGCGCCACACCAAACTGGAAGTCTTCCGACTAGCTTGGAAAGACAGTACTGTGCAGTACCGAAGAGCCCTTACTGCTGCTCGATCATCCTATTTTTCGAACTTAATTGAGGAAAATAAGAACAATCCAAAATTCCTTTTTGATACTGTCGCAAAGCTAACTAAAAAGCAGCATTCCCCAAGAGAGGATGACTTTCACTTTAGCAGTGATAAATTCATGAACTTCTTTGAGGAAAAGATTATGATTATTAGAAAGCAAATTACGGACTCCTCCTTAAATCTGCGTATTACTTCAAAGCTCAGTTGTCCTGAGTCTGCACAACTCTGCCAGGACCTAGGATCAAGAGAGACGCTCAAGTGTTTTAGCACTATATCTCTTGACACAATGATGAAAATAATCATGGCCTCTAAACCTTCAAGCTGCATACTGGACCCTATTCCAACTAAACTACTGAAAGAGCTGCTTCCTGTGCTTGGCCCTCCTATGTTGAACATAATAAACGGCTCTCTATCCACCGGATGTGTACCAAACTCACTAAAAGTGGCAGTAATAAAGCCTCTCTTGAAAAAGCCAAACCTTGACCCAGAAAATATAAAAAGATATCAGTTTGTCTCTGTGAATGGTTTGTCCTCTGACAAATCAACTGTAAATTTTGGTGTTCCTCAAGGTTCCGTTTTAGGACCACTATTGTTTTCACTATATATTTTACCTCTTGGGGATGTCATTCGAAAATATAATGTTAACTTTCACTGCTATGCGGATGACACACAGCTGTACATTTCAATTAAACATGGTGAAGCCCCAAAATTGCCCTTGCTAGAAGAATGTGTTTCAGACATAAGGAAGTGGATGGCTGCAAACTTTCTACTTTTAAACTCGGACAAAACAGAGATGCTTGTTCTAGGTCCCAAGAAACAAAGAGATCTTCTGTTGAATCTGACAATTAATCTTAATGGTTGTACAGTCGTCTCAAATAAAACTGTGAAGGACCTCGGCGTTACTCTGGACCCTGATCTCTCTTTTGAAGAACATATCAAGGACAGCTTTTTTCCATCTACGTAACATTGCAAAAATCAGAAACTTTCTGTCCAAAAATGATGCAGAAAAATTAATCCATGCTTTTGTCACTTCCAGGTTAGACTACTGCAATGCTCTACTTTCCGGCTACCCGGATAAAGCACTAAATAAACTTCAGTTAGTGCTAAATACGGCTGCTAGAATCCTGACTAGAACCAAAAAATTTGATCATATTACTCCAGTGCTAGCCTCTCTACACTGGCTTCCTGTCAAAGCAAGGGCTGATTTCAAGGTTTTACTGCTAACCTACAAAGCATTACATGGGCTTGCTCCTACCTATCTCTCTGATTTGGTCCTGCCGTACATACCTACACGTACGCTACGGTCACAAGACGCAGGCCTCCTAATTGTCCCTAGAATTTTTAAGCAAACAGCTGGAGGCAGGGCTTTCTCCTATAGAGCTCCATTTTTATGGAACGGTCTGCCTACCCATGTCAGAGACGCAAACTCGGTCTCAACCTTTAAGTCTCTACTGAAGACTCATCTCTTCAGTGGGTCATATGATTGAGTGTAGTCTGGCCCAGGAGTGGGAGGGTGAACGGAAAGGCTCTGGAGCAACGAACCGCCCTTGCTGTCTCTGCCTGGCCGGTTCCCCTCTTTCCACTGGGATTCTCTGCCTCTAACCCTATTACAGGGGCTGAGTCACTGGCTTTACTGGGGCTCTCTCATGCCGTCCCTGGAGGGGGTGCGTCACCTGAGTGGGTTGAGTCACTGATGTGGTCATCCTGTCTGGGTTGGCGCCCCCCCCCCCATGGCGGAGGTCTTTGTGGGCTATACTCAGCCTTGTCTCAGGATGGTAAGTTGGTGGTTGAAGATATCCCGCTAGTGTTGTGGGGGCTGTGCTTTGGCAAAGTGGGTGGGGTTATATCCTTCCTGTTTGGCCCTGTCCGGGGGTGTCCTCGGATGGGGCCACAGTGTCTCCTGACCCCTCCTGTCTCAGCCTCCAGTATTTATGCTGCAGTAGTTTATGTGTCGGGGGGCTAGGGTCAGTTTGTTATATCTGGAGTACTTCTCCTGTCCTATTCGGTGTCCTGTGTGAATCTAAGTGTGCGTTCTCTAATTCTCTCCTTCTCTCTTTCTCTCTCTCGGAGGACCTGAGCCCTAGGACCATGCCCCAGGACTACCTGACATGATGACTCCTTGCTGTCCCCAGTCCACCTGGCTGTGCTGCTGCTCCAGTTTCAACTGACCTGAGCCATAGGACCATGCCCCAGGAATACCTGACATGATGACTCCTTGCTGTCCCCAGTCCACCTGACTGTGCTGCTGCTCCAGTTTCAACTATTCTGCCTTATTATTATTCGACCATGCTGGTCATTTATGAACATTTGAACATCTTGACCATGTTTTGTTATAATCTCCACCCGGCACAGCCAGAAGAGGACTGGCCACCCCACATAGCCTGGTTCCTCTCTAGGTTTCTTCCTAGGTTTTGGCCTTTCTAGGGAGTTTTTCCTAGCCGCCGTGCTTCTACATCTGCATTGCTTGCTGTTTGGGGTTTTAGGCTGGGTTTCTGTACAGCACTTTGAGATATCAGCCGATGTACGAAGGGCTAT
This sequence comes from Oncorhynchus mykiss, assembly GCF_013265735.2. Classification (NCBI taxonomy): domain Eukaryota; kingdom Metazoa; phylum Chordata; class Actinopteri; order Salmoniformes; family Salmonidae; genus Oncorhynchus; species Oncorhynchus mykiss. The sequence continues at coordinate 23,261,883 of NC_048578.1, read as the reverse complement.
ATAAAATAAATTTGATTGATTGAAATTTGATTGATTCATGAATTTGCCATAACCTGGTAGCACCAGCCTGGCTGAATGAAATTCCAGGTGTACTTTAGCTCGTCGGCTAAATCTTTAAACAGGGATAGGCGACACTTCACCGCTGCAGGGACAGGAGGTAAAAATACTTTCCCCAAAACCTGGAGGAACTGCGGGGGAGAAGGCAGCCAATCCACCCCCAGGTGATCTGCTGCCCTAATAGTTCACCCTCTCATGGCGAATCCAAAGCCCGGGCTTTAGACTGTTCCAGAATGATGTCGTCCATTTTACACTCTGAAAACCCTCCAGAGCCAACCAAGGATAGTATATCATTCCTGGAATCTGGACTCTGAACACTGCCAGAGAAACCGGAGTGAGCCTCACTCGACTGGGATGACACCCCTATCAACTCTGACCACCGCTGCTGCTCTTTCCTGGCCTTAGACATCCCAATTCCCGAGATTGCTTCGCCGGAAGACCCTTCGCCAGCAGCCCCAATCTTTCTCACAAAGTCAGCCCAACATCCACTGGAAGTTGAGCCCAGTGGGCGACATTGGTCACATCAATTGGTCTGAGCCAAAGCCACCACAGGTAAACAGGACAGCACTAGGGCATGGTCGGAGTTTCAAACTTGGCTGGTTAGCCTTTTTGAACTTAACCACTGGCCATCTTACTCAAGCAAAGAAGCACTGGCTCCACAAGCAGAGCAGAAAGTAATGGATTTTTAGCAAACACAAAAAACGAAACCAAGACCCAAAACTGTCAACAACTAGGTGGACGAGTACTCTCTTCCCAATAAAAGACACCTATGCCGGAGCCAAATCTCATAGTCTTCGTCTGCATGAATAGTTTGAAAATTGCGTGATTCGTTCTTTCTTCAGGGAAGCTGAAGAGCAAAGAATTGAGGAAATGGATGCTAGCCCTGGTATTATAGCTAGGAAGGCAGGGCTTCCGAGGGCGAGCTCGGCATCCATTGGCCCATTGGGCGTGATTTCTGTTTTCTTCAGGTGAATATGATTGTTCGTTGACTCCTCCATAGTATGTTGTATCGAGTGACTGACTGAAAGGGAAAATCAGTTAATAGCCCAGGGGTTTATTTGCTTCAATCACTAAACACAATGGCGCTTATTAGAGACAGGCTTCTATTTCAGCCAGGCGTCTATTTCCTTTCTGGAAACAGCTTTTGCTAAATAAAATGTTGAACAAACTCCCACACTGTTTATTGTGACCAGTACGACCCGTATAAACATTATAGTAACAAATCCATCACAGAGACTATAGACTGCCTATCATACGTATACCCCTTATTTTGTGTTTCAGCACCATTCTCTTAGTTATTGCACCTCCTTGCACCTTGTATCCCCTGTAGTTGCAACACAATCACACCAGATAGACTTTAGTATTCAACGTTTGTCCAGGTTCCCATGACATTGGGAGTTGCCTTTAAAACCATCCACTAGGAGCAATTTAATCGTCAAGTTGTTTATGCTTAACCGTCAACCTTAACCCTTACCCACTTTCAATTCACCATAGATCAAATCAAATCAAAATCAAATCAAATCAAATGTTATTTGTCACATACACATGGTTAGCAGATGTTAATGCGAGTGTAGCGAAATGCTTGTGCTTCTAGTTCCGACAATGCAGTAATAACAAGTAATCTAACTAACAATTCCAAAACTACTGTCTTGTACACAGTGTAAGGGGATAAAGAATATGTACATAAGGATATATGAATGAGTGATGGTACAGAGCAGCATAGGCAAGATACAGTAGATGGTATCGAGTACAGTATGTACAAATGAGATGAGTATGTAAACAAAGTGGCATAGTTTAAAGTGGCTAGTGATACATGTATTACATAAGGATACAGTCGATGATATAGAGTACAGTATATACGTATGCATATGAGATGAATAATGTAGGGTAAGTAACATTATATAAGGTAGCATTGTTTAAAGTGGCTAGTGATATATTTACATCATTTCCCATCAATTCTCATTATTAAAGTGGCTGGAGTTGAGTCAGTGTCAGTGTGTTGGCAGCAGCCACTCAGTGTTAGTGGTGGCTGTTTAACAGTCTGATGGCCTTGAGATAGAAGCTGTTTTTCAGTCTCTCGGTCCCAGCTTTGATGCACCTGTACTGACCTCGCCTTCTGGATGATAGCGGGGTGAACAGGCAGTGGCTCGGGTGGTTGATGTCCTTGATGATCTTTATGGCCTTCCTGTGACATCGGGTGGTGTAGGTGTCCTGGAGGGCAGGTAGTTTGCCCCCGGTGATGCGTTGTGCAGACCTCACTACCCTCTGGAGAGCCTTACGGTTGAGGGCGGTGCAGTTGCCATACCAGGCGGTGATACAGCCCGCCAGGATGCTCTCGATTGTGCATCTGTAGAAGTTTGTGAGTGCTTTTGGTGACAAGCCGAATTTCTTCAGCCTCCTGAGGTTGAAGAGGCGCTGCTGCGCCTTCTTCACGATGCTGTCTGTGTGAGTGGACCAATTCAGTTTGTCTGTGATGTGTATGCCCAGGAACTTAAAACTTGCTACCCTCTCCACTACTGTTCCATCGATGTGGATAGGGGGGTGTTCCCTCTGCTGTTTCCTGAAGTCCACAATCATCTCCTTAGTTTTGTCGACGTTGAGTGTGAGGTTATTTTCCTGACACCACACTCCGAGGGCCCTCACCTCCTCCCTGTAGGCCGTCTCGTCATTGTTGGTAATCAAGCCTACCACTGTTGTGTCGTCCGCAAACTTGATGATTGAGTTGGAGGCGTGCGTGGCCACGCAGTCGTGGGTGAACAGGGAGTACAGGAGAGGGCTCAGAACGCACCCTTGTGGGGCCCCAGTGTTGAGGATCAGCGGGGAGGAGATGTTGTTGCCTACCCTCACCACCTGGGGGCGGCCCGTCAGGAAGTCCAGTACCCAGTTGCACAGGGCGGGGTCGAGACCCAGGGTCTCGAGCTTGATGACGAGCTTGGAGGGTACTATGGTGTTGAATGCCGAGCTGTAGTCGATGAACAGCATTCTCACATAGGTATTCCTCTTGTCCAGATGGGTTAGGGCAGTGTGCAGTGTGGTTGAGATTGGACAAACATTGAATACTGAAGTAAGACCACTAGTTAAGCCGAGCATTGCAATGTCTGCTTCCAATTCACACCCTCAAACACGTAGATCCCCTGAACGCAGCTCACTTTCCAGCCCACACTCTCAAACACCTAGATCCCCTCAACGCAGCTCACTCTCCAGATCCCAATCACCTGAATTCTAATCACCTGTTCACACACCTGTATGTCATTATCACACACCACTTAGTTCAGTTCTTTGCACCCCATTACTGTGAGGTATTGTTTGTTTTGTGACACACGTCTTCAGAGCGCTGGTTTCCCCGTAATTTAATCCTCCCGTGTATGATAGTTTTTGCCTGCCTCACTAACGATGCCTATTCCCTGCCTGTACTTTAGCTACTCGGATTTCCTGTTGTCTACCTATTGCCTGATCTCCCGGACTACTTAACTAGCCTTTTCCTTGCCTGTACTGTTTCCCTTTTAGACCTTTTGGACCCCCTGTGTATGGCCTTCTGCCTGCCCCTGTGGTCCTATGCAATAAACACCTGGTGCGCCCAAAAGAAGGAAGGTCCTGAATTCTAATTGGGTGAGACTTGGCCTCCTCTATTTCCGCCAACGCACATCAGATGAAGATTCAAGCCAAATACTCAGTGACAGCTTAAATGCCCAATAGCAGAGTTTAAAGTTGGGTAGAGAAATCCCTCCATACTAATTTTAGGACGTTTACCATTCCAAATTACATTTCTCACCGAGATATCTATTTATGTCCTTAAAGAATAATGAGGAAGCATTGAAAACAAGAAACTCATACGGGGGAGGACATTCATTTTAATAACGATAACGCATAAAGAGTAACATGAAGTGGGGACCATCTACTTAGATCTTTTTTATTTACGTTGCACTAAAATTCTCATTAATCATGAGTTGCAAATTGGATCGAATTTGAATGCCCAGGTATGTAAATCCCTTATTTTTTAAAGCGATAGGTAAGAAGGTAATCTGACTTGTTCGACTGTGGGATTTAGAGGCATTAAGATAGACCTGGACCAGTTACATTTATATCCAGATAAAGAGCCTAAATCTTTAAAGATGTCATGTCCGTATGGTATAGAATTAGAGACATCGGACAAATACAGTAAGATGGCATCAGCATACTGGGAGATATGGTATACTGTTTCTTTGATCTTAATAGGCAAGATATTAATATTTTGCCTAATGGACTAGCACTTTAATGAAAGGGCAAATAGGCCATGATTCAGAGGACAATCCTGTCTTGTGGGTCTTTGTAGGGCAAACTCTGTGGCAGCGAAATGACCAGTTCGGACATTGTACTTGTTTTCCCCCTACTGAACCGTACATACAGTATGTATATGTATTGTATCTTGAAACTGTAATTGTTTAGCACATGCAAAAATAAAAGCAAATAAATAATTGTTCACAATTATGTAATTAGCTCCAATGTAGTTTCCTCCATATTAAAGGAATAGTTTGAGATTTTAGCAATGAAGCCCTTTCTCTACTTCCCCAGAGTTGAAAGAAGAGGAACAGCTAACCTGCTAACTGTTCCTGTAGACTTCCAGTCATTGTGCTAATGCTAGTTAGTATTGGCTCCTGAAACTACCTATAACTTCCTTCATACTGAACACAAAGACATAAAAATGCTATCCACAATGTTATTCTGTTGCAGCAAAATATTTTGATCACAAAACCCCTGCAGTACCTCCTCGGACCCCAGTTTAATTAGACCTACAGTTGCATAGTGCAGGACTACAAGATGCAAAACCGCATATAGCAAGCTAAGCCCTGTCAGTTTAACCATGTGACCTGATTAGAAAAAATTGTGAAACATTTAAAAAAGGTATCAATTTTTTGATAAAACTATACTAAATATAATCACCTCACCAAATAACGGATTAAAACACAATTTCGCAAAGAAGGTCTACAGTAGCCTCAACAGCACTCTGTAGGGTAGCACCAATGTGTAGCCGGAGGACAGCTAGCTTCCGTCCTCCTCTGGATACATTGACTTCAATACAAAACCTAGGAGGCTCATAGTTCTCACCACGTTCCATAGACTTACACAGTAATTGTTGACAACTTCTGGAGGACGTCCTCCAGCCTATCAGAGCTCTTGCAGCATGAACTGACATGTTTTCCACCCAATCAAAGGATCAAAGAATTACTCTAGTACTGAAAGCATAAGCTACAGCTAGCGAGCACTGCAGTGTACAACATATGGTGAGTAGTTGACTCAAAGAGAGAGAAAGACAATAGTTGAACAGTTTTGAACAAATTAATTCCTTCCAAAATTAAGGAGATGCAAGAGAGAAATAGAGAGAGAGATTTCGTCATTCTTTTTCACTTTCAGTTTCAGTTACTTAGCTAGCAAATGCAGCTAGCTAGTTTAGCCTACTGAAACATCCTGCTTAAACAGAGGGATGCTATGTTAGCTAGCTGGCTATGACTTTCCAACACTACACTGGAACTCTTCCAAGTCAAGGTAAGCTTTTGGTATTACTAAATGTATTGCCACCGTGGCCCGCCGGTATAACTGCTTACTGACTGTACAGTAACGTTACTGCATGATTGTAGCGGGTTTACTAGCGCATTAGTTCTATTAGCTATGCTGACTATGACGTTACTTTAGCTAATATGCTGACAATGATGTGTGCTGTGTGCAGAGGTTTGGCTTGGAACGTTTTTTTTCTTGTTCACATACAGCTGATGTGTTGTGTGTTTAATTCCACAAGCAAATGGAAGAGGTGAGAGGAGGAGAGTTGCGAGAAAGAATACAACTTGGCGGCTATGAAAGTAAACTGTGTTTACGCGTGATCAGGGGTATTCATTCCGCCGATTCTGTTGAAAAACACTTCTTAAACGGAAACAAAAGGTGGATAAACATACCTGAATTTGTCCAAAATAAACTCTTGTTTGCAACTGTTGGACTAATGATTACACCCTATATCAGCTAGACGCAGGGAAGAGTGTGCAATGTGATATTGAATGTCACTGTCTATCTACCTACATTGTAAACTTTCATTCATACGTTGTAGCAACCTCATAATGGGTATAGGTCAAATTTAAGTATCATGTAGTAGCCTTAACCTATCGCAGTTGCATTTCAGGATATGGTTGTTCACTTTTACACACCGCATAACCCCCTAATGTTATGCTCTAAGCTGTTGAGATGCATGTAAATCATGTTTACCCTCTGACAAAACAAATCACATCATCGTGTCATCAAACTAACATTTTTATCAAAACGCACTTCACCAAACATCTTCAAATAACGACACAAAAATGTACATCAAATGATTGGCTGGTCAAGTAACGGCAGGAGCGTTGGGCCAGTAACAGCAAGTTCCGTGGTTTGAATACCCGAGCTGACAAGGTGAAAACATCTGTCAATGTGCCATTGAGCAATGCACTTAACCCTAACTTTCTCCAGGGGCACTATACTGCTATGCTGTATATGATGATAACACTTTTTTTTTTACACAGTAAGACATCAAGTATGGTTGATATCAAGTAAAATAAGAAAATAAAAACATACAAACAAGCAATCCCAACAATCCTCAAATGAACTAGCCACAACAGGAAGGCACTGCGTAATAATAATTTGGTGGGTGCTTATATTTGTTCTATTTCACACATGTACAAGTGTGTATTAATACACGTGTGAATTGGAAATGTGGTTTTTGCATCCACCCTCGGAGAGTGGGATCATAGCTAGGGTCTGCCATTATCAACAGCAAACCTGGTGCAATAAGGGTTAAGTGCCTTGCTCAAGAGCACATCAACAGATTTTTCCCCTTGTCAGCTCGGGATTCGACTAGAGACCTTTTGGTTACAGTCCCAACGCTCTAACCTAGATTACCTAACACCCCTACCACATGAAAGTATACTCATAAAAACGCTATTACCCCTGCCAACTGCTGGAAGTCCATTATGTTTACCAGGGTTGTGTTCATTAGGTACCAAACAGAAAAATGCAGATTGTAGCAGGGAGGGACTAGCTAGACTTGGGCATAAGAAATGCTAATTGTTGGTCCTTGATTATTCTTTGAGTTCAAACAAAGAGCGCTGAATACTAAATTAAAACTGAATACACATTGGTTGAGAATTTTCAGTTGGTTCACATGGAAAACAAACAACAACCACCTGATAGCTCCTGAAATCATCTGGTATGACGATGCCCATACAAAAAGTATGGTAATATATACAATCTATTTATAGAATTTCCCAAACAAGGAACAAAAGAGAGAAAAGAGAAAGGCAGAAGGAGGTGGAAAGTGTTCAGCAGACCCTGATATCCTCCCTGGGGCACGTTCAGCAGACCACAACATTTAGGAACTTTCCGATAGAAATGTACAACATAGAACAAACATGCCTTTCCGAACTCGTTGACTGAGGAATCATGTTGGCTATTCATGGCATTTCTATTTGCAACTTTCAACAACGTTTGGCAACTGAACGTGGCCCTGGGTAGTAGTCTTGGTTGATTGACAGCAGAGTTAACCAGTTAGAGGCTCTGAGAACGGTTCAATCCACCAATGTGATGGACTAACAGCCAATCCCCTGGCACCTTTGGACTGATACTCCTCTGGGACTCCCAGTGTTCTATCTCATGAGGCGTTGCAGAATCGGGCACAGAGCAGAGCAGTGTGGTGTTGGAGGTGTCACCCTGGAGACGAGTCACCCTCTCTGTCACGTACACAGAGGTTGTTTCCTCAGTGTCCTCATAATGCAGCCTAATGCTGTTTCTTCTGTGTCTCTGTGATATCCGCTGTGTCTCTGTAATGCTCTATTTGGTCTTGATTCCCTCGAAACCACAGAACTTCCAGCGTTTCTCCAGGCTGGCACCCACCCCTGTCAGCTCCTGTCTGAAGGTACAGGGCAGCCGACCCAGTAGAGCCCCCACCTGTCCGGTGTTTATCTGAAACACACACACACACACTATAAATACAGATTTGATACATACACTGACACACATCCACAGATACAATCACAATACAAACGTAACACACAGATTTGATACACACTCCTACAAACTCAAAGAGCCCCACATCTCAGATGAACTGATCTGAGTGACAAACGCCAACACCAACACAATACTCATCACAAGATGATTGCATACAAGGCCCTCCCCGTCCACCTTTTAGCAAATCTGACAATGACCTCATCTTGTTGCTCTCCTCATATAGGCAGTAACTAAAACAGGAAACGCCTGTGCTATCTATTTCTGGTCTGACCAATCGAATTCCATGCTTCAAGATTGCTTCGATCACATGGACTGGGATATGTTTTGGGTTGCCTCAGATAATAACATTGACGTACAGTATACGCTGACTCGGTGAGCGAGTTTATAAGGAAGTGTATAGGAGATGTTGTACACACTGTGACTATTAACACCTTCCCTAACCAGAAACCATGGATTGATGGCATAATTCACGCATAACTGAAAACACATACCATCACATTTAATCATGGCAAGGCGACTGGAAATATGGCCGAATATAAACAGTGTAGTTATTCCCTCAGTAAGGCAATCAATCAAGCAAAGTGTCAGTATATAGACAAAATTCAAAGGCTCAAACACGAGACGTATGTGGCAGGGTCTACAGACAATCTCAGATTCCAAAAAGAAAACCAGCCCGTCGTGGACATCGAGGTCTTGGCTGCCAGAGAAATTAAACAACTTCTTTGCACGCTTTGAGGACAATACAGTGCCACTGACGCAGCCTGCTACCAAAGACTCTAGTCTCTCCTTCTCCGTGGCCGACGTGAGTAAACATTTAAACGTGTTAACCCTCGCAAGGCTGCCAGCCCAGACGGCATCTCTAGTCTTGTCCTCAGAGCATGCACAGACCAGCTGGCTGGTGTGTTTACGGACATATTAAATCAATCCCTATCCCAGTCTGCTGTCCCCACATACTTCAAGATGGGCACCATTGTTCCTGTTCCCAAGAAAGCTAAGGTAACTGAACTAAATGACTATCGCCCTGTAGCACTCACTTCTGTCATCATGAAGTGCTTTGAGAGACTAGTCAAGGACTATATCACCTCCACCCTACCTGACACTCTAGACCCACTTCAATTTGCTTACCGCCCCAATAGGTCCACAGACGATGCAATCGCCATCACACTGCACATTGCCCTATCCCATCTGGACAAGAGGAATACCTACAGTGCCTTGCGAAAGTATTCGGCCCCCTTGAACTTTGCAACCTTTTGCCACATTTCAGGCTTCAAACATGAAGATATAAAACTGTATTTTTTTGTGAAGAATCAACAACAAGTGGGACACAATCATGAAGTGGAACGACATTTATTGGATATTTCAAACTTGTTTAACAAATCAAAAACTGAAAAATTGGGCGTGCAAAATTATTCAGCCCCCTTAAGTTAATACTTTGTAGCGCCACCTTTTGCTGCGATTACAGCTGTAAGTCGCTTGGGGTATGTCTCTATCAGTTTTGCACATCGAGAGACTGAAATGTTTTCCCATTCCTCCTTGCAAAACAGCTCGAGCTCAGTGAGGTTGGATGGAGAGCATTTGTGAACAGCAGTTTTCAGTTTTTTCCACAGATTCTCGATTGGATTCAGGTTTGGACTTTGACTTGGCCATTCTAACACCTGGATATGTTTATTTTTGAACCATTCCATTGTAGATTTTGCTTTATGTTTTGGATCATTGTCTTGTTGGAAGACAAATCTCCGTCCCAGTCTCAGGTCTTTTGCAGACTCCATGAGGTTTTCTTCCAGAATGGTCCTGTATTTGGCTCCATCCATCTTCCCATCAATTTTAACCATCTTCCCTGTCCCTGCTGAAGAAAAGCAGGCCCAAACCATGATGCTGCCACCACCATGTTTGACAGTGGGGATGGTGTGTTCAGGGTCATGAGCTGTGTTGCTTTACGCCAAACATAACATTTTGCATTGTTGCCAAAAAGTTCAATTTTGGTTTCATCTGACCAGAGCACCTTCTTCCACATGTTTGGTGTGTCTCCCAGGTGGCTTGTGGCAAACTTTAAACGACACTTTTTATGGATATCTTTAAGAAATGGCTTTCTTCTTGCCACTCTTCCATAAAGGCCAGATTTGTGCAATATACGACTGATTGTTGTCCTATGGACAGAGTCTCCCACCTCAGCTGTAGATCTCTGCAGTTCATCCAGAGTGATCATGGGCCTCTTGGCTGCATCTCTGATCAGTCTTCTCCTTGTATGAGCTGAAAGTTTAGAGGGACGGCCAGGTCTTGGTAGATTTGCAGTGGTCTGATACTCCTTCCATTTCAATATTATCGCTTGCACAGTGCTCATTGGGATGTTTAAAGCTTGAGAAATCTTTTTGTATCCAAATCCGGCTTTAAACTTCTTCACAACAGTATCTCGGACCTGCCTGGTGTGTTCCTTGTTCTTCATGATGCTCTCTGCGCTTTTGACGGACCTCTGAGACTATCACAGTGCAGGTGCATTTATACGGAGACTTGATTACACACAGGTGGATTGTATTTATCATCATTAGTCATTTAGATCAACATTGGATCATTCAGAGATCCTCACTGAACTTCTGGAGAGAGTTTGCTGCACTGAAAGTAAAGGGGCTGAATAATTTTGCACGCCCAATTTTTCAGTTTTTGATTTGTTAAAAAAGTTTGAAATATCCAATAAATGTCGTTCCACTTCATGATTGTGTCCCACTTGTTGTTGATTCTTCACAAAAAAATACAGTTTTATATATTTTTGTTTGAAGCCTGAAATGTGGCAAAAGGTCGCAAAGTTCAAGGGGGCCGAATACTTTCGCAAGGCACTGTATGTAAGAATGCTGTTCATTGACTACAGCTCAGCATTCAACACCATAGTACCCTCCAAACTCATCATTAAGCTTGAGACCCTGGGTCTTGACCCCGCCCTGTGCAACTGGTTCCTGGACTTCCTGACGGGCCGCCCCAAGGTGGTGAAGGTAGGAAACAACATCTTGACTCTGCTGATCCTCAACACTGGGGTCCCACAAGGGTGCGTTCTCAGCCCCCTTCTGTACTCCCTGTTCACCCACGACTGCGTGGCAATGCACACCTCCAACTTAATCATGAAGTTTGCAGACTACACAACAGTGTTAGGCTTGATTACCAACAACAACGAGACAGCCTACAGGGAGGAGGTGAGGGCCCTCGGAATGTGGTGTCAGGAAAATAACCTCTCACTCAATGTCAGCAAAACAAAAGAGATGATTGTGGACTTCAGGAAACAGCAAAGGGAGCACCCCCCTATCCACATTGACGGGACAGCAGTGGAGAATATCACAGACAAACTGAAATGGTCCACGCACACAGACAGTGTGGTGAAGAAGGTCCCACTACAACTCTTCAACCTCAGGAGGCTGAAAGAATTTGGCTTGTCACCAAAAACCCTCACTAGCTTTTACAGGTGCACAATTGAGAGCATCCTGTCGGGCTGTATCACCGACTGGTATGGGAACTGCACCACCCACAACTGCAAGGCTCTCCAGAGGGTAGTGAGGTCTGCACAATGCATCACATGGGGCAAACTACCTGCCCTCCAGGACACCTACAACACCCGATGTCACAGGAATGCAAAAAAGATCATCAGGGACAATAACCACCCGAGCCACTGCATGTTCACCATGCTTCTGTCCAGAAGGCGAGGTCAGTACAGGTGCATCAAAGCTGGGACAGAGAGATTGAATATTAGCTTCTATCTCAAGGTAATCAGATTGTTAAACAACCACCACTAGCACAGAGCGGCAGCTGCCTACCTACAGCTGGCCACTTCAATAAATGGAACACTAGTCACTTTAATAATGCCACTTTAAGAATGTTTACATATCTCGCATTACTCATCTCATATGTATATTATGTATACTATATCCTTCACTATCTATTGCATCTTAGCTGCTCTGTCACTGCTCATCCAAATATTTTATACTTATATATTCTTATCACATTCCTTTACTAGATTGTGTGTATAAGATTTTGTTGTGGAATTTGATAAATATTAGGTTTTGTTGTGGAATTGTTAGATATTACCTGTTAGATACTGTTGCACTGTTGGATCTAGAAACATTTCAAAAGCATTTCGCTACACTCACAATAACATCTGGTAACCATGTGTATGTGACCAATAACATTTGATTTGATTTGACAAACCCACACCTACAGTTGAAGTCAGAAGTTTACATACACTTAGGTTGGAATCATTAAAACTCGTTTTCAACCACTCCACAAATTTCTTGTTAAAAAACAATAGTTTTGGCAAGTTGGTTAGGACATCTACTTTGTGCATAATTTTTCCAAAAATTGTTTACAGACAGATTATTTCACTTATAATTCCCGGTATCACATGACATCAGAAGTTACATTAGACTAAGTTGACTTTGCCTTTAATCAGCTTGGAAAATTCCAGAAAATGATGTCATGGCTTTAGAAGCTTCTGGTAGGCTAATTGATCTCATTTGAGTCAATTGGAGGTGTATCTGTGGATGTATTTCAAGGCCTACCTTCAAACTTTGCTTGACATCATGGGAAAATCAAGAGAAATCAGTCAAGACCTCAGAAAAAAATGTAGACCTCCACAAGTCTGGTTCATCCATGGGAGCAATTTCCAAATGCCTGAAGGTACCACGTTCATCTGTACAAACAATAGTACGCAAGTATAAACACCATGGGACCACGCAGCCATCATACCGCTCAGGAAGGAGATGCATTCTGTCTCCTAAAGATGAACGTACTTTGGTGCGAAAAGTGCAAATCAATCCCAGAACAACAGCAAAGGACCTTGTGAAGATGCTGGAGGAAAGTTTCTATATCCACAGTAAAACGAGTCCTATATCGTCATAACATGAAAGGCTGCTCAGCAAGGAAGAAGCCACTGCTCCAAAACCGCCATAAAAAAAGCCAGACTACGGTTTGCAACTGCACATGGGTACAAAGATCGTACTTTTGGAGAAATGTCCTCTGGTCTGATGAAACAAAAATAGAACTGTTTGGCCATAATGACCATCATTATGTTTGGAGGGGAAAGGGGGAGGATTGCAAGCCGAAGAACACCATTCCAACCGTAAAGCACGGGGGTGGCAGCATCATGTTGTGGGGGCGCTTTACTGCAGGAGGGACTGGTGCACTTCACAAAATAGATGGCATCATGAGTTAGAAAAATCATGCAGATATATTGAAGCAACATCTCAAGACATCAGTCAGGAGGTTAAAGCTTGCTCGCAAATGGGTCTTCCAAATGGACAATGACCCCAAGCATACTTCCAAAGTTGTGGCAAAATGGCATAAGGACAACAAAGTCAAGGTATTGGAGTGGCCATCACAAATTCCTGACCTCAATCCCATTGAAAATGTGTGGGCAGAACTGAAAAAGTGTGTGCGAGCAAGGAGGCCCACAAACCTGACTCAGTTACACCAGCTCTGTCAGGAGGAATGGGCCAAAATTCACCCAACTTCTTGTTTTGGAAGGCCACCCATTAATGTTTGACCCAAGTTAAACAATTTAAAGGCAATGCTACCAAATACTAATTGAGTGTGTGTAAACTTCTTACCCACTGGGAATGTGATGAAAGAAGCAAAAACTGAAATAAATCATTCTCTCTACTATTATTCTGACATTTCACATTCTTAAAATAAAGTGGTTATCCTAACTGACCTAAGACAGGGAATTTTTACTAGGATTAAATGTCAGGAATTGTGAAAAACTGAGTTTAAACGTATTTGGCTAAGGTGTATGTAAACTTCCGACTTCAACTGTACATATGCAATAGCATCAAACTAGGATATAGCGTCACTTTTAAAAGGTGAGATTACACAAATCAATGACAGCAGGAAGCACTGTATCATTGTATACGGAGAAAAAACATTTGTAAGTACCAGATGGGTAAAACCCTGTCGGTATGTATTAAACACTATATCATGAAGATGTCAATGGTGTGTCATCTTTAACAATGTAGTAGTGAATCATGAACACAGTAGATAAGTAGAGAGTAATGTAGTTAGTGGAGAATCCAGTGATGACTGTTGACAAAGCTCTGTGGACTTGTTGTGTGGTGTTACAGAGAAGCAGCGTGGGAACAAACACACCTTCAGACCTTAATGGAAAACCCAAATGGAGAAAGAAGGAATGAGTCAGTGTGTTGATAAGTGCAGAGAGGTTGTAAAAATTGTCTATTCTCGGTTGCAACACAGAGTACCGAGTTCTAAAAAGCAATGTCAGCACAATAACTGTTCATCGGGAGATTCATGAAATGGGTTTCCATGGCCGAGCAGCCGCATACAAGCCTGAGATCACAATGTGCAATGTGAAGTGACAACTGGAGTGGTGTGACTCTCGCCGCCATTGGACTCTGGAGCCATGGAAACACATTCTCTGGAGTGATGAATCACACTTCACCATCTGACAGTCCGACGGACTAATCTAGATTTGGGGGAAGCCAGGAGAACGCTACCTGCCGAATGCATAGGCCAACTGTAAAGTTGTTGGAGGAGATTTAATGATCTGGGGCTGTTTTTCATAGTTCGGGCTAGGCCCCTTAGTCCAGCGAAGGGAAATCTTAACGCTACAGCATACAATGATAATTCTGTTTTTCCAAATTTGTGGCAGTTTGGGGAAGGTCTTGGGGAAGGTAGTGCTCTTCTGTTTGGGGAAGGTCCGTTCCTGTTTCAGCATGCCAATGCCCCCGTGCACAAAGCAAGTTCCATACAGAAATGGTTTGTCGAGATTGGTGTGGAAGAACTTTACTGGCCTGCACAGAGCCCTGAACTCAACCCCATCGAACACCTTTGGGATGAATTGGAACGATGACTGCGAGCTAGGCCTAATCAACCAACGTCAGTGTCTGACCTCACAAATGCTCTCGTGGCTGAATCAAATCAAGTTACCGCAGCAATGTTCCAACATCTAGTGGAAAGCCTTCCCAGAACAGCGGAGGCTGTTATAACAGTAAAATGAGGACCAACTCCATATTAATGCCCATGATATTGGAATGAGATGTTCGACGAGCAGGTATCCACATGCTTTTGGTAAAGTAGTGTATAAGAGTGCCTCCACATGGAGGTGGCAGTAAGAGGAGTCATGCCTGAGGGCTTCATCATAGAGGTGACAGTAAGAATAGTAATGTCTGAGGGCCTCCACATTCCAGTCCTATATCGACATAACCAGAAAGGCCGCTCAGCAAGGAAGAAGCCACTGCTCCAAATCCGCCATAACAAAGCCAGACTACGGTTTGCAACTGCACATGGGGACAAAGATCGTACTTTTAGAGAAATGTCCTCTGGTCTGATGAAACAAAAATAGAACTGTTTGGCCATAATGACCATCATTATGTTTGGAGGAAAAAGGGGGTGGATTGCAAGCCGAAGAACACCATCCCAACCGTGAAGCACGGGGGTGGCAGCATCATGTTGTGTGAGTGCTTTGCTGCAGGAGGGACTGGTGCACTTCACAAAATAGATGGCATCATGAGGAAAAAGATATGTGGATATATTGAAGCAACATCTCAAGACATCAGTCAGGAAGTTAAAGCTTGCTCGCAAATGGGACTTCCAAATGGACAATGACCCCAAGCATACTTCCAGTTGTGGCAAAATGGCTTAAGGACAACAACGTCAAGGTATTGGAGTGGCCATCACAATGCCCTGACCTTAATCCTGTAGAACATTTGTGGGCAGAACTGAAAAAGCCTGCATGAGCAAGGAGGCCTACAAACCTAACTCAGTTACACCAGCTATGTCAGGAAGAACGGGCCAACTTATTCACCCAACTTACTGTGGGAAGTTTGTGGAAGACTACCCAAATTGTTTGACCCAAGTTAAACAATTTAAAGGCAATGCTTCCAAATACTAATTGAGTGTATGTAAACTTCTGACCCACTGGGAATGTGATGAAAGAAATAAAAGCTGAAATAAATAATTATCTGCTATTATTCTGACATTTCACATTCTTAAAATAAAGTGGTGATCCTAACAGCTAAGATGAGGTTTAAATGTCAGGAATTGTGAAAACTGAGTTAAATGTATTTGTAAACTTCTAACTGTACATCCTATATTCATGTATAAGCACTGGGAGATACAGAGAGATATCCTTTCCTTGTGTCTACAGTAAATCCAATCAAAGTCTGATGGCCTTGAGATAGAAGCTGTTTTTCAGTCTCTCGGTATTCCTCTTGTCCATATGGGTTAGGGCAGTGTGCAGTGTGGTTGAGATTGCATCGTCTGTGGACCTATTTGGGCGGTAAGCAAATTGGAGTGGGTCTAGGGTGTCAGGTGGAGGTGATATGGTCCTTGACTAGTCTCTCAAAGCACTTCATGATGACGGAAGTAGTCGTTTAGCTCAGTTACCTTAGCTTTCTTGGGAACAGGAACAATGGTGGCCCTCTTGAAGCATGTGGGAACAACAGACTGGGATAGGGATTGATTGAATATGTCCGTAAACACACCAGCCAGATAGTCTGCGCATGCTCTGAGGGCGCGGCTGGGGATGCCGTCTGGGCCTGCAGCCTTGCGAGGGTTAACACGTTTAAATGTTTTCCTCACGTCGGCTGCAGTGAAGGAGAGTCCGCATGTTTTTATTGCAGGCCGTGTCAGTGGCACTGTATTGTCCTCAAAGCGGGCCAAAAAGTTATTTAGTCTGCCTGGGAGCAGGACATCCTGGTCCGTGACGGGGCTGATTTTCTTTTTGTAATCCGTGATTGACTGTAGACCCTTCCACATACCTCTTGTGTCTGAGCCATTGAATTGAGATTCTACTTTGTCTCTATACTGACGCTTAGCTTGTTTGATTGCCTTGCGGAGGGAATAGCTACACTGTTTGTATTCGGTCATGTTTCCGGTCACCTTGCCCTGATTAAAAGCAGTGGTTCGCGCTTTCAGTTTCACGCGAATGCGAATCCACGGTTTCTGGTTTGGGAATGTTTTAATCGTTGCTATGGGAACGACATCTTCAACGCACGTTCTAATGAACTCGCTCACCGAATCAGCGTATTCGTCAATGTTGTTGTTTGATGCAATATGAAACATATCCCAGTCCACGTGATGGAAGCAGTCTTGGAGTGTGGAATCAGTTTGGTCGTTGAACAGACCTCAGCGCGGGAGCTTCTTGTTTTAGTTTCTGTCTGTAGGCAGGGATCAACAAAATGGAGTCGTGGTCAGCTTTTCCGAAAGGAGAGTGGGGCAGGGCCTGATATGCGTTGCGGAAGTTAGAATAGCAATGATCCAAGGTTTTTCCAGCCCTGGTTGCGCAATCGATATGCTGATACAATTTAGGGAGTCTTGTTTTCAGATTAGCCTTGTTAAAATCCCAGCTACAATGAATGCAGCCACAGGATATATGGATTCCAGTACTGGAGCTATGGGAGATAATAGGAAATAGCATACACTGTATCTGGAGGGAGTGAGAGGAGAGGAAAGTTAATGGCTTAGCATCAACCCCAACTCAAACCTGAAGCGGAGCCTGCATCAAGGGCCTGAAATTAGATGAGACTGCACAAGAAGACTTTGGCTGCACCATGGGACTCTGCCCGCACTAGGGGATTCAAGGCTGACTGAGCCAGGAGGCTCAATCTGCGCAGTGGGGCTCTGGCATACATCAGGCCCATATGTCAACCCAGTGGGGATGCTTAATCCGTGACATGGTGTGTGTGTTGGAGCGAGGAGACAGGACTGCTCGCTGTATGTGTGTGTGTGTGTGTGTGTGTGTGTGTGTGTGTGTGTGTGTGTGTGTGTGCGTGCGTGCGTGCGGAGCAAGGTGCCAGGATGCCTCTATTGCTCAGCTGGTTGTGTGTGATGTGTGTGATAATGTATTGTAAGGGTGTTTTCATACCTAGCCCTCATAAAAATAACCAATCTCAGGCCTCTTTAAAGTGGACTCTGGGGTAAAACAAGCAAAATAACTCAGTTCTCTTTGTGTTTACACTGCCCTAGCCTTTGAATGAGGACCCAACTCTACCCTCATGACCAAAAACACACATTGCTCTAAATGTCATAACCCTCTGAAGTCTTCAGTGGTCTTACAGTGGGGCAAAAAAGTATTTAGTCAGCCACCAATTGTGCAAGTTCTCCCACTTAAAAAGATGAGAGAGGCCTGTAATTTTCATCATAGGTACACTTCAACTATGACAGACAAAATGAGGAAAAAAAATCCAGAAAATCACATTGTAGGATTATTAATGAATTTATTTGCAAATTATGGTGGAAAATAGGTATTTGGTCAATAACAAACGTTTATCTCAATACTTTGTTATAACCTTTGTTGGCAATGACAGAGGTCAAATGTTTTCTGTAAGTCTTCACAAGGTTTTCACACACTGTTGCTGGTATTTTGGCCCATTCCTCCAAGCAGATCTCCTCTAGAGCGGTGATGTTTTGGGGCTGTTGCTGGGCAACACAGACTTTCAACTCCCTCCAAAGATTTTCTATGGGGTTGAGATCTGGGGACTGGCTAGGCCACTCCAGGACCTTGAAATGCTTCTTACAAAGCCACTCCTTCGTTGCCCGGGCGGTGTGTTTGGGATCATTGTCATGCTGAAAGACCCAGCCACGTTTCATCTTCAATGCCCTTGCTGATGGTAGGCTTTGTTACTTTGGTCCCAGCTCTCTGCAGGTCATTCACTAGGTCCCCCCGTGTGGTTCTGGGATTTTTGCTCACCGTTCTTGTGATCATTTTGACCTCACGGGGTGAGATCTTGCATGGAGCCCCAGATCGAGGGAGATTATCAGTGGTCTTGTATGTCTTCCATTTCCTAATAATTGCTCCCACAGTTGATTTCTTCAAACCAAGCTGCTTACCTATTGCAGATTCAGTCTTCCCAGCCTGGTGCAGGTCTACAATTTTGTTTCTGGTGTCCTTTGACAGCTCTTTGGTCTTGGCCATAGTGGAGTTTGGAGTGTGACTGTTTGAGGTTGTGGACAGGTGTCTTTTATAGCGCTTTAAGATGCTTCAGTTTGATCCTCCTGATGTAATGGAGGTGATGGAGGTAATTGGTCATTTAAAGATATCAGCAGCAGGTCATGATGAGATTGGTGCCTCTTTGGTGAAATCAGTGTCTTCCTCGATTACTGAGCCTCTAACGTATATCTTCACCAAATCTATGCAAACTGGTATTGTTCCTGAAGATTTGAAAATTACCAAAGTTATACCCCTCTATAAATCTGGGATCTTTAACAAATTATCGTCCAATATCTGCACCACCATGTTTTTCTAAAATTGTCACGACTCCCATCGAAGCTGGCTCCTCTTCCTGTTCGGGCGGCGCTCGGCGGTCGTCGTCGCCGGTCTACTAGCCGCCACCGATCCCCTTTTCCTTTTCTGTTTGTTTGGTCTTATTGGTTGCACCTGTCTCTTATTTCGTTTCTTGATTCATGTCTATTTAAGCCTGTTAGGCCGCCTATTTTTGTGTGGGATTGTTTTTCTGTTAGTCAGGTTGTGCGTGCTGTATTAATGTCCGTTTGTGCCCTGTGTTGGGTTGGACTATTTTCTGTCGATTTTTCGCCCGTTGTTTTGGGCGTTGGTTTTGGGAATCCTAATAAAGTCGGTTTCCCCAGTATCCTCTGCTCTCTGCATTTGACTCTGCACCCACCACTCCAGGCGTTTGTGACAAAAATCCTAGAAAAATGGTGGATAAGAGAATGTTGAAACATTTAAATCAACACTGTATTCTATATGAGCACCAATAAGGTCTTCGTAAAACCTACTCCACAGATATGTCTCATCTGCAACTTGTGGATAAAAGCTTTACAGCCCTTAACAACAATGAATACGCTCTTGGAATCTTTTTAGATTTATCCAAAGCGTTTGACACGGTTGATCATGAAATATTACTCTCTAAATTGTATTATTAAGGTTTCCATGATTATATATATTATTTATTATATAATTATGTTTATGATAGAGAACAATGTGTTTATGCAAACGGCTGTGCATTTACCAGGGTCAAGTCATCCTGCAGTGTGCCACAGGGTTCTATAATTGGACCTTTGTTATTCCTAATTTATACCAATGACCTTGCTGCTGTGTCTTCTACCGTACTTCCCCTTCTCTTTGCTGATGACACCAATTTGATTTTATCGCACAATAATGTTGGTTCACTAATTAATGAAGCCAACTCAGGTATGGCCACATCTGGAATGGTGTCAGATAAACAAATTATCTTTAAATGTTAAAATCTAACTTTATTGTATTCACTAGTAAGAATAAGAAATATTGTAAAAAAAAAAAAGAGCCAGAATCCAAATTGGTGGTAATGAAATGGAACAAGTCACATCCACTAGATTCCCCCGAGTTCTAGTTGATGAAAAGTAATCCTGGAAAGATCATATTCAATTTGTCATAAATATTAGTGGTTTGGTTCATCAGGCTTGCTTCCTAACTCTTCACTATAGCTTAATTTATCCATATCTCATTAAGTATAATATTGTCTGGGACAGTACATAGGACTCCAACCAACACAAATGACTCATCATACAGCAAGACTTAGCCACCACTTGTCATTACCTGGCTCCATCTACACCTTTGTTTAAAGAAACTCAATTTCTTGTCTATTTACGACATTAATGTACACCATTTATGCACTTTCATCTACAAATACTCATACTTAGACAGTTTATCTAAACCCTTCAATGGATTCTTCCAGGTTAATTCTGAAATCCATCTATTTAACATAAGACACTGCAATAACCTTCACCCTCCCTATTGCCGCACCTCACATAGTCAATTCTCTTTCAGATACAAAGGTACCATACTCTGGAATTCTTATCTTCACATTACCACAACCTCATCATCCCTAAATAACTTCAAGCGACCACTAGGGGTCAGCCTGACTACCCAATAATCCCCTCCATGTAGCCTAACTTTCTCACACACACACACACACGCACGCACGCACGCACACACACACACACACACACACACACACACACACACACACACACACAGAGTTTTTATTGTATACTGAGTATGTTTTTATTTATTTTTTTATTTTTTATTTCACCTTTATATAACCAGGTAGGCAAGTTGAGAACAAGTTCTCATTTACAATTGCGACCTGGCCAAGATAAAGCAAAGCAGTTCGACACATACCACGACACAGAGTTACACATGGAGTAAAACAAACATACAGTCAATAATACAGTATAAACAAGTCTATATACGATGTGAGCAAATGAGGTGAGATAAGGGAGGTAAAGGCAAAAAGGCCATGGTTGCAAAGTAAATAAAATATAGTAAATATATATAATATAAGTAAAACACTGGAATGGTAGATTTGCAATGGGAGAATGTGCAAAGTAGAAATAAAAATAATGGGGTGCAAAGAAGCAAAATAAATAAATAAATAAAATACAGTAGGGAAAGAAGTAGTTGTTTGGGCTAAATTATAGGTGGGCTATGTACAGGTGCAGTAATCTGTGAGCTGCTCTGACAGTTGGTGCTTAAAGCTAGTGAGGGAGATAAGTGTTTCCAGTTTCAGAGATTTTTGTAGTTCGTTCCAGTCATTGGCAGCAGAGAACTGGAAGGAGAGGCGGCCAAAGAAAGAATTGGTTTTGGGGGTGACTAGAGAGATATACCTGCTGGAGCGTATAATTGTCACGTATAATTATAATTCATATTTATTGTTTAACTGATAGAACAAACTTTTTTGTGTAATTATGAGTAAAACCTAAAACCAAAAAAACTAATTTTGCGAGTTTACTTCAGCTATTTTGTGGTCCGAGTCCTCTTTGTATTCACATTGCTATGTTTAGAAAGGAATCAATATCTTTTCCCAACATTCTCTCAATGCACTCTGGATTTTTACAAAGTGCAGGACAAGCCATACCATCAGAATATGTTATCTAACAGCTAGATATACACTACCGCTCAAAATGTTGGCATCACTTCAAAATGTCCTTGTTTTTTAAAGAAAAGCTATTTTTTTTGCCAATTAACATAACATCAAATTGATGAGAAATACAGTGTAGACATTGTTAATGTTGTAAATCATTATTGTAGCTGAAAACGGTTGATCACTGGCAGCTTCATGTGTGTGAGTGTGAGTGTGAGTGTGAGTGTGAGTGTGTGTGTGTGTGTGTGTGTGTGTGTGTGTGTGTGTGTGTGTGTGTGTGTGTGTGTGTGTGTGTGTGTGTGTGTGTGTGTGTGTGTGTGTGTGTGTGCCAGCAGTACCTTGGTGTCCAGCTGCTGTAGGTAAGAGAAGATGTATTCGATGCTGGCTCCAAACGGGTGGACATGGAGGAACGTAGAGATGATCCCTGAGGAAGAACAAACAGAGACATCAATACAGCTGTCAATCAAACTGGAATACCATATTAACATGTAGTTTAATTCCCAAAAACCACAACCCTACAATCATATGTACAAACACCTCAATTCAGTCTGAGTGTTGATTTACCCATCTGTCCAAAATGAAAGCCAGCGAGAATATGCCATCCAATAGACATAAGAGTATCAAACTGTATTCTATTAACCTATAGCTAACATACAACTGACCTACAGCTAACCTATCGCGTCATCTTCTATGCTCGGATAGGGCACGTATGCTCGGATACGCTTACCCGTGACATACAGTGCATTCGGAATGTATTCAGACCCCTTCACTTTCTCTACATTTTGTTACGTTACAGCCTTATACTAAAATGGATTAAATCAAACATTTTCCTCATCAATCTACACACAATACCCCATAATGACAAAGTGAATACAGGTTTTTAGAAATGTTAGCAAATATACAAAAAAAAACAGAAATACCAAAAATATTCAGAGCCTTTGCTATGAGACTCGAAAATTGAGCTCAGGTGCATCCTGTTTCCATTGATCATCCTTGAGATGTTTCTACAAGTTGATTGGAGTCCACCTGTGGTAAATTCAATTGATTGGACATTATTTGAAAAGGCACACATCTGCTATATAATATCCCACAGTTGACAGTGCATGTCAGAGCAAAAACCAAGCCATGAGGTGGAAGGAATTGTCTGTAGAGCTCCGAGACAGGATCGTGTCAAGGCAAAGATCTGGGGAAGGGTACCAAAAACTTTCTGCAGCATTGGCCTCCATCATAGTTAAATGGAAGTTTGGAAGCACCAAGACTCTTCTTAAAGCTGGCTGCTCGGCCAAACTGAGCAATCGGGGGAGAAGGGCCTTGGTCAGGGAAGTGACCAAGAACCCGATGGTCACTCTGACAGAGCTCCAGCATTCCTCTGTGGAGATGGGAGAACCTTCCAGGAGGACAACCATCTCTGCAACCATCTCTGCAGCACTCCACTAGGCCTTTATGGTAGAGTGGCCAGTTGGAAGACACTCCTCAGTAAAAGGCACATGGCAGCCCGCTTAGAGTTTTGCCAAAAGGCAGCTAAAGGACTCTCAGACCATGGGAAACCAGATTGTCTGGTCCAATGAAACCAAGATTGAACTCTTTGGCCTGAATGCCAAGCATCTGGAGGAAACCTGGCACCATCCCTACAGTGACGCTTCACAAATCCTCAACTGGCCGCTTCATTAAATAGTACGTGCAAAACACCAGTCTCAACATCAGCATTGAACAGAAGTGTATATAAATGTACAATTTTTGTTTATTTTTAAAAATATATATTAGCAAACAGCATCATTCCTGTGGGGACTTGCTTCCATTCAGCCAGAAGAGCATTACTGAGGTCAGGCACTGATGTTGGGCGATTAGGTCTGGCTCGCAGTCAGTATTCTAATTCATCCCAAAAGTGTTCGATGGGGTTGAGGTCAAGGCTGCATTTCTGTATGGACTTAGCTTTGTGCATGTGGGCATTGTCATTGTCAAGCTGGGCCTTCCCCAAACTGTTGCCACAAAGTTGGAAACACTGAATGGTCTAGAATGTCATTGTACGTATGCTTTAGCATTAAGATTTCCCTTCACTGGCCTAGCCCGAACCATGAAAAACAGTCCCAGACCATTATTACTCCTACACCAAACTTTACGGTTGGCACTATGCATTGGGGCAAGTAGTGTCCTGGCATCCGCCAAACCCAGATTCGTCCATCAGACTGTCAGATGGTGAAGTGTGATTCATCACTCCAGAGAACGCGTTTCACTGTTCCAGAGTCCAATGGCGGCGTGCTTTACATCACTCCAGCCGACGCTTGGCATTACGCATGGTAATCTTAGGCATGTGTGCTGCTACTCAGCCATGGAAACCCATTTCATGGAGCTCCCGACCAACAGTTGTTGTGCTGACGTTGCTTCCAGAGGCAGTTTGGAACTCGGTAGTGAGTGTTGCAACCGAGGACAGACGATGTTTACGTGCTTCAGCACTCGGCGGTCCCGTTCTGTTAGCTTGTGTGGCCTAACACTTCGCGGCTGAGTCATTGTTGCTCTTAGCCGTTTCCATTTCACAATAACAGCATTACTGTTACATACACTCGACCGGGGCAGCTCTAGCAGGGCGTAAATTTGATGAACTGATTTGTTGGAAAGGTGGCATCCTATGACGGTGCCACGTTGAAAGTCACTGAGCTTTTATACACCTGTCAGTAATGAGTGTGGCTGAAATGCCGGTTCCACTAATTTGAAGGGGTGTCCACATATGTTTGCATATATAGTGTAGAAGAACTGTCCACATTTAGCCTACTTTTTGTCAGCCAACAAGATGAGTAGGCCTAATGAACAGCAAAATCACTAGCCTATGTCAATCTGCTATCGCCCATAGTACAAAAGTTGACCTATTCTATTGATCAACATATAACAAGAAATAAATACTCCAAAACATACTCTACAACAGTTGTGGGATGAGATAGATCCCAAATTAATACAACCACTTGCATCAAAAAAATTTTTTATAGCAATGAGGCTGATGCAACAGATCAGAACATTTAGCTATTTCATCACATTATGAGCATGGGAATGCGCACATACAGTATCAGTAGGCTATAAGCGCGAATGTTCTAAAATGTTATCAATTAGCAGGAAAACACTGTTCTCAAAAGTGACCACAAATGTGATTATGCACGTAATGCTTTATTATAAAGGTGCATTTTTATGGTGAAAATTATATTCTTCAAACTCGAAACTCACGTGCCGCCTATGTATGCCAATTAGGATCTAGACTAGTTGTAAAGCGGATTAATGTGATTCATTTTAAGAAGTTATTTGGCCACTTTAGTTGTGATACAAACCTTATCAAAACATATAGGCCTATGGGCTAGGCTACATGAGGTGTTGGACTAATAAGGAATGCGCTGTTTCTTGCCTTAACCAGCTGGGCATCATTCACATGTGATAATAAACTCAGCAAAAAAAGAAAGGTACTCTCACTGTCAACTGCGTTTATTTTCAGCAAACTTAAGCAAAAGTTCCACAGATATGTGACTAACAGAAATGGAATAATGTGCCCCTAAACAAAGGGGGAGGGGGGGGGGTCAAAATCAAAAGTAACAGTCAGTATCTGGTGTGGCCACCAGCTGCACTAAGTACTGCAGTGCATCTCCTCCTCATGGACTGCACCAGTTCTGCACCATTTGCCAGTTCTTGAGTACTTGCTGTGAGATGTTACCCCACTCTTCCACCAAGGCACCTGCAAGTTCCCAGACAATTCTGGGGGGAATGGCCCTAGCCCTCACCCTCCAATCCAACAGGTCCCAGACGTGCTCAATGGGATTGAGATCCGGGCTCTTCGCTGGCCATGGCAGAACACTGACATTCCTCTCTTGCAGGAAATCACGCACAGAACGAACAGTATGGCTGGTGGCATTGTCATGCTGGAGGTTCATGTAAGGATGAGCCTGCAGGAAGGGTACCACATGAGGGAGGAGGTCTTCCCTGTAACGCACAGCATTGAGATTGCCTGCAATGACAACAAGCTCAGTCCAATGATGCTGTGACACACCGCTCACAGACCATGACGGACCCTCCACCTCGAAACCGCTCCAGAGTACAGGCCTCGGTGTAATGCTCATTCCTTCGACTATGAACGTGAATCCGACCAGTGCCTTGCGGTTGGAGGCCGAGCAGTTGCCATACCAGGCAGTGATGTAACCAGTCAGGATGCTTTCGATGGTGCAGCTGTAGTACATTTTGAGGATCTGAGGACCCATGCCAAATTTTCAGTCTTCTGAGGTTTTATCGTGCCCTCCTCACGACTGTCTTGGTGTACTTGGACCATGTTAGTTTGTTGGTGATGTGGACACCAAGGAACTTGAAGCTCCCAACAAGCTCCACTGCAGCCCCGTTGATGTTAATGGGGGCGTGCTCAGTCCTCTTTTTCCTCTAGTCCGCAATCATCTCCTTTGTCTTGATCACGTTGAGGGAAATTGGAGTGGGTCTAGGGTTTCTGGGATAATGGTGTTGATGTGAGCCATGACCAGCCTTTCAAAGCACTTCATGGCTACAGACGTGAGTGCTACGGGTCAGTAGTCATTTAGGCAGGTTACCTTAGTGTTCCTGGGCACAGGGACTATGGTGGTCTGCTTAAAACATTGTTGGTATTACAGACAGGGAGAGGTTGAAAATGTCAGTGAAGACACTTGCCAGTTGGTCAGCGCATGCTCGCAGTACACATTCTGGTAATCTGTCTGGCCTTGTGAATGTTGACCTGTTAAAAGGTCTTACTCTCATCGGCTGCGGAGAGCGGGATCTTCCGGAACAGCTGCTGCTCTCATGCATATTTCAGTGTTGCTTGCCTCGAAGCGAGCATATAAGTAGTTTAGCTCGTCTGGTAGGATTGTGTCACTTGGCTGTGCTTGCCTTTGTAGTCTGTATTGGTTTGCAAGCCCTGCCACATCTGACAAGCGTCAGAACCGGTGTAGGACGATTCAATCTTAGTCCTGTATTGACGCATTGCCTGTTTGATGATTCGTCGGAGGGCATAGCAGGATTTCTTATAAGCTTCCGAGTCCTGCTCCTTGAAATCAGAAGCTCTAGCCTTTAGCTCAGTGGGATGCTGCCTGTAATCCATGGCTTCTGGTGGGGACGACATCATTGATGCACTTATTGATGAAGCCAATGACCGATGTGGTGTACTCCTTAATGCCATTGGAGAAATCCCGGAACATATTCCAGTCTGTGATAGCAAAACAGTCCTGTAGCTTTGCATCTGCTTCATCTGAACACTTTTTTATTGATCAAGTCACTGATGCTTCCTGATTTAATTTTAGCTTGTAAGCAGGAATCAGGAGGATAGAATTATAGTCAGATTTGCCAAATGGAGAGCTTTGTATGCATCTCTGTGTGTGGAGTAAAGGTGATCCGGGGTTTTTTCCCTCTGGTTGCACATACAACATGCTTAGAGATTTGGTAAGACGAATTTAAGTTTCCCTACATTAAAGTCCCCGGCCACTAGGAGTGCCGCCTCTGGGTGAGTGTTTTCCTGTTTGCCAGCATCAGTCTGTGGTGGTTTGTAGACAGCTACAAAACATACAGATGAAAACCCTCTAGATAGATAGTGTGGTCTACAGCTTATCATGAGATATTCTACCTTAGGCGAGCAAAACCTTGAGACTTCCTTAAATATGGTGCACCAGCTGTTATTTCCAAAAATACATTGTCTGCCGCCCCTTGTCTTACCAGACGCCGCTGTTTTATCCTGCCGATACAGAGTATAACCAGCAAGCTGTATGTTGATAATGTCGTCGCTCGGCCACGACTCTGTGAAGCATAAGATATTACAGTTTTGAATGTCCCGTTGGTAGTTTAAGCTTCCATGTAGGTCATTGATTTTATTTTCCAAAGATTGCATGTTTGCTAGCAGAATGGAAGGTAGTGGGGGTTTATTCGATCGTCTATGAATTCTCAGAAGGCAGCCCGCCCTCCGGACTCTTTTTCTGTGCCTTCTCTTCACACAAATGAGGGGGATCTGGACCTGTTCCCGGGAAAGCAGTATGTCATTCACGTCGGGCTTGTCAGACTCATTAAAGGAAAAAAAGGATTCTGCCTGTTCGTCGTGAGTAATCCCAGTTCTGATGTCCAGAAGTTATTTTCTGTCATAACAGCAACATTATGTACAAAATAAGTTTAAAAAATAAGTTACAAACAACAAAGAAACAAACAAAAAAACACAATTGGTTAGGAACACGTAAAACGTCAGCCTTCTATTCCAGCGCCATCTTATCTTTGAGTTAATAAAGCCGCATACAAACATGGTCTCTTTTTTGTTTTCTTAAGTAAGACAGCTCCAAAATGCAGGTGTTTCTGTGATGGTGGGGCAAGCCAGCAGAAAACACAGAGCGTTGCTTGTGTTCTCTCATGGGACAATACGTCACCTCAAAACATTCTCGCCCTTTGGGTTCTGCCATAGAGTTACATTAGAAGTGCCCATCCAAGAAGGCTCAAGGTCATTGGCCACAGATAAAATGACGTCAAATCACGTTATATGTACAGCAGCATGTCAACATCATACTTTCAAAATTTTAGCTAGCAGTCATCATCATGAATCAAGTCGACAATATATTGGCAAATCCTTTTTAATCCTTGTCATGTGAAGATAAATAATGCAAGCCTCCCCCTTTTTCCTCCAAACATAATGATGGTCATTATGGCCAAACAGTTATATTTTTGTTTCATCAGACCAGAGGATATTTCTCCAAAAAGTACGATCTTTGTCCTCATGTGCAGTTGCAAACCGCAGTCTGGCTTTTTTTATGGCGGTTTTGGAGCAGTGGCTTCTTCCTTGCTGAGTGGCATTTCAAGTTATGTTGATAAAGGACTCGTTTAACTGTGGATATAGATACATTTGTACCAGTTTCCTCCAGATTTGCACTTTTCGCATCAAGGTACGTTCATCTCTAGGAGACAGAACGCGTCTCCTTCGTGAGCGGTATGACGGCTGTGTGGCCCCATGGTGTTTGTACTTGGGTACTATTGTTTGTACAGATGAAAGTGGTACCTTCAGGCGTTTGGAAATTGTTCTCAAGGATGAACCAGACTTGTGGAAGTCTCCAATTTATTTTCTGAGGTCTTGGCTGATTTCTCTTGATTTTCCCATGATGTCAAGCAAAGAGGCACTGCGTTTGAAGGTAGGCCTTGAAATACATCCATAGGCACACCTCTACCTCACTCAAATCATGGAAATCAGCCTATAAGAAGCTTCTAAAGCCATGACATCATATTCTGGAATTTTCCAAGCTGTTTAAAGGCACAGTTAATTAGTGTATGTAAACTTCTGACCCACTGGAATTGGCATACAATGAATTGTAAGTGAAATAATCTGTCTGTAAACAATTGTTGGAAGAATTACTTGTGTCATGCACAAAGTAGATGTCCTAACCGAATTGCCAAAACTATAGTTTGTTAACAAGAAATTTGTGGAGTGGTTGAAAAACAAGTTTTAATGACTCCAACCTAAGTGCATGTAAACTTCTGACTTCTCCTGTGTGTTTTTGATAAAAGGCAGTAAATGAGGCTGAATTAACTGTTTCGCTGCTGATATCCAGGTGTAGCGGTGGTAATATGTTGGGACTGCTGTTGGGACAGCTTTATGTAGGCCCTAACAGTTTGTGGGCACCGTTTGTCACCGTTACCGTGCAATTAATGTATTGTTTAGTGTTGTGGCTTTTCTGGCATTTTTCCCCCCACCAAAATGTACATGCTAAAATGTACACTGCCTACAGCTAACCTACAACTAACCTATAGCTAACCTACAGCAAACATATAGCTAACTCTACCTGCTCTAGAGGGGGAGAAAGCAGTTAAAGATGCAGACCTTTCTTTCTTCATGAGTTCACTTAGGAGCCAATGTCCCCTTTTCCCTGTGGTGCTACCTTCAATTAATCTTCAAACAAAACGTCAGGTAGAGCGATTCTGGCAGAGAGAACACCCAGAATCCTCACCAGCAGTCTCTACCTCACTGAGCAGCCAGAGTGGGCCGGCATGGAGGGAGGGAGCGGAGCACCCCATTAGCTACCTAACTATGTCTGAGACAATCATATGATCATTCTGGCATGACATTCTCCTATTCCTAAGAAATACCAATACACTGGGAAAGAGGAGGTAGCCAGGGTTGGAGGCAGGTAGCCAGGGTTGAGTAGGTTACTTTCTAAATGTAATCTGTTACAGTTACTAGTTACCTGTCCAAAATATTTATCAGTAACATAACTTTTGTATTACACTAACTCAGTAATGTAATCTGATAATATTCAGTTACTTCTAGATTACTTTCCACTTAAGAGGCATTAGAAGAAGACAAAAATGTATGTTACCAATTGAACCACATCTATTGCAAGATAAATCAATGTTAAAGTTTACATAGCTGGCCATATATATGGATGTTAAATTTTACTTCATGGGTTGGTTATTTAGGCTTCTTCTAACCCATCCCTTTCTACTACATATAGTAGTAGAGGAGTATGATGAAATTATATCTTTACATTGAAAACCAAAGTCTATCAGAATGCCATTCATTCCAATAAATGTTATAACCCTTGATCTTCAAGAATAGGACTTGGAAATATGGAAGTATAGATTAGACAAATTGTTTTACCTGAGCATAACCTCAAAACAAATTACTTATAAGCCAGCCCTACTCTGTGGTTTATGATTTTGTTGTCATGGAGAACTGATTGGGCTCACTGATTCGAGTTGAAAAATAAATGCTGCGCTAATGGAATGGCTGAAAAGTGCTATTTACATGTGAAAAATGAATGCCATATGCTGCATTTGCTATAGGCCTATTGTTTAGCTTTTTGTTGGTGACACTTTGATATCTTGATAATATGCAGCTGTTTAAAGGGAAAATCCACAGATGAAACCATAACAAAACAGTCTCCCCGACTGAGGGATGGAAGGGATGGACTGAGGGATGGAATCCGCACTGTGCAGTTGTTGCAAGAGCTAATTTTTCACTGGCTGTACACTGGTTTCAAAAACAATGATTGATAGGCAGCTAAAACATCTTGAATTAAAAAATTATTGGGTTCAAATAGACATTTAGATTTGTAAACAGCAATTCACAACAGCCACAATCCGTAAGACGCTAATAGCTAAATGAGAGAGCAGCAGTGTGATTTACCTCAATGCGCTATGTAGATATCAATAATAATTGATATCCGTACCGCTGAAGACTACACCACTGCTGTTATCCAAGCGTATATTCAAGTTGGATAATCTTTGGATGCCGACAGCAGTCGTAACTTTGGAAGACATTGCTTGGACTGTAGACGACAAAAGCCTATTCCTGCTCTTTTCCCGTCATCCATCAAACGCATTTGATGTGTCATCATATTGGTCTCTGACTTCTGGTCAGACTCGCTCAGGTGGAACAAACTTAAACTTGCACATTTTTCAATGCTGATTTGAATGTCATTGAGAAAACAGGGAAGTGTCAAATATTATTTTTTTCCGCAAACCTCCTTTCTGAATTTAAAAGTATTCCGAGAAGTAGTAATCTAGTTTTTCAAAAGTATCTGTAATCTGATTACAATATTACAGTTACCGTTTTTTCGTAATCCTTACATGTAACAGATTACATCTGTTACTCTTCAACCCTGAAGGTAGCCTAGCGGTTAAAAGTGTTGGGCCAGTATCCGAAAAGTGGCTGGTTTTAATCATCGAGCTGATTTGGTGAAACATTTGTTGAAGTGAGATTGAGCAAGGCACTTAACCCTAATTGCTCCAGTAAGTCGCTTTGGATAAGAGCTTCTGCTTAATGATTTAAATGTCAAATGAAGATATCCAGTCCTGGCAACATTTTAGGTAGTACAGCAAACTACCTGGTATACATGTGTGCAGAGACACACACATTGCCGTTTGGTATCATGGCTAAAAGGCTACCCCTTAACTCCTCTTCCTCATATCTCTGTAGCTTCCTGCTTTCATGAAGCCAAAGAAATCAAGAACCACTTGCCCCAAGAAAATACTGTAAAACCCAACAAGAAAGACTGATAAACAGAGCGAGAGAGAGAGAAGGAGTGAGCACAATCTTTGTATCTCCTCGTTGGTAGGCACTAGGCAGCCAGAAGGCTGTGGTGATTAGAAACATTAGAGGTGCTGAAGGCCTCAGTCAACCAGCAAATTAAAATGTGTGAACCCGCCCAGAGAATAATTAGATGGGAGGAGGAGGAGAACATGGGCACCAAGCAGGGATCTCCTTTTTAGGTAGCTTCACTTTCTCTAGTAATGTTCTACGGAGTATAGACCCAGATACTAATTAGCAAGGCCACTCTCTCAGAGTGGACAGGGCTGGGGGACTTTTCTCCTCTATACTAATGTTAGGTTTATATAACGTTATTTTTTATCTTTATTTAACTAGGCAAGTCAGTTAAGAAAAAAATCTTATTTTCAATGACGGCCTAGGAACAGTGGGTTAACTGCCTGTTCAGGGGCAGAACAACAGATTTGTACCTTGTCAGCTCGGGGGTTTGAACTTGCAACCTTCCGGTCACTAGTCCAACACTCTAACCACTAGGCTACATGATGTTGTAGCAATAATATAGTGATTTTATAGAAATGTTATAGTGATGTTGTAGTAATGGTATAGTGATGTTATACTAATGTTATAACGTATACTAACGTTATAGTTATGTTAAGTGAATGTACCCACTAGCTGGGCCTCTCTCTCAGAATGGACTGGACTGGGGTGATCTACTCCTCTATAGTTAGGTTAGCACAACATTGTTATAATGTTGAAGTAAGGTTATTGTAATTTTAGATGATCTTACCAACTAGCAAGGCCTCTCTCTCAGAGTAAACCGGACTAGAAGGAATCTTCTCTGGGGGCAGACTCTCCTTCTCCTGACTGCAGGAAACCACTTCTAATGCTGTCGCCTCCTACAGGACAAGAGGAGAAAACACTGTTAGACTGGTTGATGAAAAGAAACACACACACACACACACACACACACACACACACACACACACACACACACCAACACACACACACACACACACACACACACACACACACACACACACACACACACACACACACACACACACACAGCCCTAGAAACATCATACAGGCAGTGGGAGACGAGAGGAGGAGAGACAATGAAGGCAAAGAAGAAAGAGAAAATACAGAGGGAGCCAAATGGAGGGAGTAAGGAGAGAGAGAGAGAGAGAAAGCTGGCAGTGTTAGCGATGCTAATGATGAAACTGTTGTTTACTGTGGGCTTCTGACAGACTGGAGGAGGAAGGGTCGGGAATGTGTAAAAAAAAAATAATAATAATTTAGGGGGTATCAGATTTAATATTGCAGAGAGATTGTGGCTTCCATCAATGTAATTATCCGCATAATTTCCAACCCCCAATTTGTTGTTGTTGTTGTTTTATTATTATTTTTTTATTTCACCTTTATTTAACCAGGTAGGCTAGTTGAGAACATGTTCTCATTTACAACTGCGACCTGGCCAAGATAAAGCATAGCAGTGTGAACAGACAACACAGAGTTACACATGGAGTAAACAATTAACAAGTCAATAATACAGTAGAAAAAAAGAGAGTCTATATACATTGTGTGCAAAAGGCATGAGGAGGTAGGCGAATAATTACAATTTTGCAGATTAACACTGGAGTGATAAATGATCAGATGGTCATGTACAGGTAGAGATACTGGTGTGCAAAAGAGCAGAAAAGTAAATAAATATAAACAGTATGGGGATGATGTAAGTAAAATTGGGTGGGCTATTTACCGAGAGTTGTAAATATATATATTATTTTAAATATGTTTTTATATTTCCCCTAACGCTACCACCCCTCCCCTAATTGAAGAAAACTAATGGACAACAATACCAGGTGTGTGTATGTGTGTGTGTGTGTGTGTGTGTGTGTGTGTGTGTGTGTGTGTGTGTGTGTGTGTGTGTGTGTGTGTGTGTAACCCAGTTGTGTCGGGTTGATTAATCCTGCAACAAATAAAGTCCTCCTGCACTGGATTGGTATGTAGTGATCTGTCATGTCACTGGAAGAGGAGAGAGAGAGAGAGGAACAGAGAAACAGGAGAGTGAGGGACAGAGAAACAGGGAGGGGAAGAGGGGAACAGAGAAACAGATGGAGGAAGAGAGAAACAGAGAGAGGAAGAGAGAAACAGAGAGGAAGAGAGAAACAGAGAGGAAGAGAAAAAGAGAGGAAGAGAGAAACAGAGAGAGGAAGAGAGAAACAGAGAGAGGAAGAGAGAAATAGAGAGGAAGAGAGAAACAGGAACAGAGAAACAGAGAGAAGAAGAGAGAAACAAAGAGGAAGAGAAAAACAGAGTGGGGAACAGAGAAACAGAGAGAGGAAGAGAGAAACAGAGAGAGGAAGAGAGAAACAGAGATAGGAAGAGAGAAACAGAGATAGGAAGAGAGAAACAAAGAGGAAGAGAGAAACAGAGTGGGGAACAGAGAAACAGAGAGAGGAAGAGAGAAACAGAGAGAGGAAGAGAGAAACAGAGATAGGAAGAGAGAAACAGAGAGAGGAAGAGAGAAACAAAGAGGAAGAGAAAAACAGAGTGGGGAACAGAGAAACAGAGAGAGGAAGAGAGAAACAGAGAGAGGAAGAGAGAAACAGAGATAGGAAGAGAGAAACAGAGAGAGGAAGAGAGAAACAAAGAGGAAGTGAAAAACAGAGTGGGGAACAGAGAAACAGAGAGAGGAAGAGAGAAACAAAGAGGAAGAGAGAAACAGAGGAAGAGAGAAAAAGAGAGGAAGAGAGAAACAGAGAGAGGAAGAGAGAAACAGAGAGAGGAAGAGAGAAACAGAGAGAGGAAGAGATAAATAGAGAGGAAGAGAGAAACAGGAACAGAGAAACAGAGAGAAAAAGAGAGAAAAAGAGAGGAAGAGAGAAACAGAGAGAGGAAGAGAGAAACAGAGAGAGGAAGAGAGAAACAGAGAGAGGAAGAGATAAATAGAGAGGAAGAGAGAAACAGGAACAGAGAAACAGAGAGAAAAAGAGAGAAACAAAGAGGAAGAGAAAAACAGAGTGGGGAACAGAGAAACAGAGAGAGTGAGGAACAGAGAAACAGAGAGAGTGAGGAACAGAGAAACAGAGAGGAAGAAACAAAGAGATTCACAGAGAAAGTAGAAAACTAGAGAGACAGGGAGAAAAAAAGAGAGATAAGGAGAGAGTATGGAAACAGAGGGAGAGGGAGAGGGGGAGAGAGGGTTGGAGAGGATCACATCTCTTTTTCACTTACACTGACTTGATCAGCACTCTCCTCGCTCCCTCTGTCATCTCGCGGTGATGTCTCCAGCTAGAGTCAATCATAAAAATGAGAAAAGCCGTCACTGACAATCATGTCACACACCCATGCAAACAGACAGACACACTCACACAAACGTACAGACACACTTTCTCCTCAGGCAAGACCACTATATAACACCGTGAAGGAGAGGTCAACATCACATATACAAGCCCTGAATAGTTTGAGTGAGTATGTTGTAAGGTGCAATCAGATATAGAATCAGATAAGATCAAGCAGAGACATATAGTACATATTAATCTGTGTTCTTTCCATGACTAAGAACCAAACATAATTGGATGTCAAAATGTCCTCTGTTCATAACTGGTATTCACACAGTGAGTGGTGTGTATCTCCATTTTCTATTAAAATGGTTGACATCCTGATTCAGTGGTCCTAGATGAAGCCTGATTCAGTGGTCTTAGATCAAATCAAAGTTGATTTGTCACGTGCGCCGATTACAACAGGTGTAGACCTTACAGTGAAATGCTTACTTACAGGCTCTAACCAACAGTGCAAAAAAGGTATTAGACAAAGCCTGATTCAATGGTCCTCGATCATGCCTGTTTCAGTGGTCCTAGATAAAGCCTGATTCTATGGTTCTAGATAGAGCCTGATTCAGTGGTCCTAGATGAAGCCTGTTTCAGTGGTCCTAGATGAAGCCTGTTTCACTGGTCCTAGATGAAGCCTGTTTCACTGGTCTAGATGAAGCCTGATTCAGTGGTCCTAGATAGAGCCTGTTTCACTGGTCCTAGCTGAAGCCTGTATCAGTGGTCCTAGATGAAGGGACACTGAGAGAATAAAATGTGTTCTTCTGGTGATGAGATTGCCTGTTAATAGAATGACCTGCTCTAGAACAGTGGTTCCCAACCATGGGTCCTAGAAGACTCATGAGACCATAGGCTTCCTGGTAAAATGCACTTGAGGGGGTACTTCAGGGGTACTCCGGGCAGATCAAAATTCAGTTGTTGGTACAGTAACCAAAAAATATTTAATACATTATGCTTGGTGACAGATTGGACAGTGAATGGGGCTCTGGGGTTAACTGATGATGGCATGCAGAAATCTGCCGAACATGGCAAGTTGGCAGCACACACAATCATTCCACAATGGCCACAAATCTAGCAACGCTTTCCTCAAATTGATTTCTCTATCTTCTGTTGATGAGTCTCCAGGGATCCATCTCTGTGAGTACACATGCTTTAATTGCCATATTACCCGTGGATCACTGGAAGGGGTTCATCTCTGCGTGTATACATGCTTTAATTACAATATTACCATGGATCACTGGAAGGGGATCATCTCTGCGTGTATACATTGTCATGACGTTGCCCTCTTTGGGTACAGCGAGTACCATCCCCCTCTCTCTGTCTCCTACAATTAGGCTGCTGTGGTCAGAGAGGTCGTAAATTCCTGGAGGAGATGATCTCCTCATGGCCACAGTATAGAGACAGAGTGAATTTTCATAGAGAACAAAGGAATTTCTTCCACCTCACAGAACTTGAGGTCCGAACAACAATTTATGTTCCGGAGAAGGTATAAAAGATCCAGCTACGAACTGGTCCGTTTGGTGCAATTTTGTGGGGCTCATGGGAGACGGTACGGCCACATTACCATAACGCTGTATATATAATAGCCTCAGATATGAGGTTTACATCTAATTGTTGTATAAGATGAATGTGTGAGGATGATACTGTTTGTAATATTGTGTAATGTCATTTTGGACTTTTTAATGAAGGAAACTACAATTCCCTTTTAACTAAATCAGAGGACCGCCCATGAGCCCAGTTAGGGTTGGGCATCCTGGGACAGGCCCTTTTCTGCAATTCCAAAT
The DNA here is from genome assembly GCF_013265735.2 of Oncorhynchus mykiss. Taxonomy (NCBI): domain Eukaryota; kingdom Metazoa; phylum Chordata; class Actinopteri; order Salmoniformes; family Salmonidae; genus Oncorhynchus; species Oncorhynchus mykiss. Next base: position 23,224,856 of record NC_048578.1, on the reverse strand, counting down.
AAAACTCCACCTTGAGAATTCCTCAACAGACCATGTTTCTCTCAATCACGAGAGGACAAAGGTTGCAGACCAGCTTACATCGATAACAAGAGGGCCAAGGTTTGAGACGATTGCTGAATCTTTTAACCATCCCACGTGGTTAAACTCTTAGACTATCGATACCGACAGAATAAGAACAAGTCTTTGACATTAATTACTAGTCTGCAGCTAGGAATTTGGTATCATTGAACGCGAAGAATGACAACCGCCGAAACATCTATCCATAACGACATGAATGAATGTCACTCTGAACTATCCATTCTAACCACGACAGAGAGAGAGGACGGAAACTCTTCAACAGAAACAAACTTTTCAGCAGAGATCCCGACGACACACTGAGCGTAAATATATATATTGATTGCAATTGTTCCCGAATGAGTGAGCGTTCATGTGCAAAGGATTGGCATTTCAATTGTTATAATTATCAACTGTGTGTGGTCTTCTCCGTCGACCCCCACTTCCCTTTTGTACAACAAGCCGCCATGCCGGTTTAGCCCACTAGGGAAACTCTGTTATCATTTCCTTGTAACTATCAACTGTTTGTTTATGCATTTCTGTGAATTACTTAGTTAGTAAATAAATGATTTAAGACAATTGATGTATGGATGACTCATAGTGAAGACTGGGTTCGTGCAGATAACCAACAATTTACGACGTTTGGAATGAGACTAACGTGAGGTAAAGTAAATAATTAATTAATTTAGAAGACTAATTGATCAGATATGAAAATATTTGAAAAGGTTTATTAGGAAAATTATAACTTTGTAATCTGAACATTTTCCTTGGTGTCCCGACTTCGTAGTTAATTACAGTTACATGATTAATCAGTTTAATCGCGTAATAATAATTACAGAGAATCTTTGATAAAAACTATGTCTTCAATTTAATAATAGTAAAGACACGACAACATGCTTTAATTACCATATTACCCATGCATCACTGGAAGGGGTTCATTTCTATGTGTATACATCTTTTAATTACCATATTAACCATGAATCACTGGAAGGGGTTCATCTCTACATGTATACATGTTTTAATTACCATAATACCATGAATCACTGGAATGGGTTCCTCTCTACATGTATACATGTTTAATTACCATATTTACAATTGATCACTGGAAGGGGTTCATCTCTACATGTATACATGTTTTAATTACCATATTTACCATGAATCACTGGAAAGGGTTAATCTCTATGTGTATACAAGTTTTAATTACCATATTTACCATGAATAACTGGAAAGGGTTCATCTCTACGTGTATACGTGTTTTAATTACCATATTCACCATGAATCACTGGAAGGGGTCACATTTCAGTGCCTAGCGGCATTCTAATATACAGCGTCATTATTAAACCAGATATTGACAACCATGTGACTCTCTTTGATATGAAATAACATGTATTACCCAGCCAGCAGGTCTAAAATTACAAATTAACAAAGTCAATGAAACAACTAGCCAAGCGGCTACGGGAGGCAGAGGAGAGAAAATGTGTCTCGATTGGAAAAGAAGAAATCCAATATGGACCACGCACCATTAGACTCTCTCATATCAGTATTAACTTTATCCAATTAAGTAGCTGATTGAACAGGAATGTCATGCTCTTGTCAACCCTCCCTCTGGAATCGTACTCAGCCAACGTTAAAGCAGACACAACTGTCAGTAAGAGTGTCCATGATTGAGTCTTTGAATTAAGAGATTGAGATAAAAATTAAAGTTTTTATTTGTTATTATTGAACATCCAAAACATACAATATACTTGCGGTGAAGCTGCTCAACAACTACATCATACCAGTCATCCAACAGACTCTCATTCAGAGTGACACACAGAAGCAACCAGGGTCAATGCCCTGCTCAAGGTCATGTTGATAGATCTCCCACTAGGCCAAAAAACATGAACCTGAACCCTCCAAGATCCCCCCCACAGTTCCCCAATAGCTGTCCCTCAACCATTTGAGACCCCTCCCACAGTCCCCCTCCAAGTAGAAAAATAAAATATAAAATACAATTAATTCCATTCCCCACCCCCAAGAACCCCCCAATGCACCAACAACCAAGAGAATGAACAAAAGAGAAAAATAAAAAGACAGAAGAAAACAGAAAACAACAATGCAAAAAAAGTATAAATAAACAAAAACAAAATAAAATAAAAACAAAGGACATCAAGGACAACTAAAATCCTTACAGCAAAGCCAACTGTATACAGTGCCTTGCGAAAGTATTCGGCCCCCTTGAACTTTGCGACCTTTTGCCACATTTCAGGCTTCAAACATAAAGATATAAAACTGTATTTTTTTGTGAAGAATCAACAACAAGTGGGACACAATCATGAAGTGGAACGACATTTATTGGATGTTTCAAACTTTTTTAACAAATCAAAAACTGAAAAATTGGGCGTGCAAAATTATTCAGCCCCTTTACTTTCAGTGCAGCAAACTCTCTCCAGAAGTTCAGTGAGGATCTCTGAATGATCCAATGTTGACCTAAATGACTAATGATGATAAATACAATCCACCTTTGTGTAATCAAGTCTCCGTATAAATGCACCTGCACTGTGATAGTCTCAGAGGTCCGTTAAAAGCGCAGAGAGCATCATGAAGAACAAGGAACACACCAGGCAGGTCCGAGATACTGTTGTGAAGAAGTTTAAAGCCGGATTTGGATACAAAAAGATTTCCCAAGCTTTAAACATCCCAAGGAGCACTGTGCAAGCGATAATATTGAAATGGAAGGAGTATCAGACCACTGCAAATCTACCAAGACCTGGCCGTCCCTCTAAACTTTCAGCTCATACAAGGAGAAGACTGATCAGAGATGCAGCCAAGAGGCCCATGATCACTCTGTATGAACTGCAGAGATCTACAGCTGAGGTGGGAGACTCTGTCCATAGGACAACAATCAGTTGTATATTGCACAAATCTGGCCTTTATGGAAGAGTGGCAAGAAGAAAGCCATTTCTTAAAGATATCCATAAAAAGTGTTGTTTAAAGTTTGCCACAAGCCACCTGGGAGACACACCAAACATGTGGAAGAAGGTGCTCTGGTCAGATGAAACCAAAATTGAACTTTTTGGCAACAATGCAAAATGTTATGTTTGGCGTAAAAGCAACACAGCTGAACACACCATCCCCACTGTCAAACATGGTGGTGGCAGCATCATGGTTTGGGCCTGCTTTTCTTCAGCAGGGACAGGGAAGATGGTTAAAATTGATGGGAAGATGGATGGAGCCAAATACAGGACCATTCTGGAAGAAAACCTGATGGAGTCTGCAAAAGACCTGAGACTGGGACGGAGATTTGTCTTCCAACAAGACAATGATCCAAAACATAAAGCAAAATCTACAATGGAATGGTTCAAAAATAAACATATCCAGGTGTTAGAATGGCCAAGTCAAAGTCCAGACCTGAATCCAATCGAGAATCTGTGGAAAGAACTGAAAACTGCTGTTCACAAATGCTCTCCATCCAACCTCACTGAGCTCGAGCTGTTTTGCAAGGAGGAATGGGAAAACATTTCAGTCTCTCGATGTGCAAAACTGATAGAGACATACCCCAAGCGACTTACAGCTGTAATCGCAGCAAAAGGTGGCGCTACAAAGTATTAACTTAAGGGGGCTGAATAATTTTGTGCCTTGCGAAAGTATTCGGCCCCCTTGAACTTTGCGACCTTTTGCCACATTTCAGGCTTCAAACATAAAGATATAAAACTGTATTTTTTTGTCTAGAATCAACAACAAGTGGGACACAATCATGAGGTGGAACGACATTTATTGGATATTTCAAACTTTTTTAACAAATCAAAAACTGAAAAATTGGGCGTGCAAAATTATTCAGCCCCCTTAAGTTAATACTTTGTAGCACCACCTTTTGCTGCGATTACAGCTGTAAGTCGCTTGGGGTATGTCTCTATCAGTTTTGCACTGTCTTTCTAAGGTCTTCGAAAGCCATGTCAACAAATAGATTACCGATCATTTCGAATCCCACCGCACCTTCTCCGCTATGCAATCTGGTTTCAGAGCTGGTCATGGGCCACGCTCAAGGTCCTAAACGATATCTTAACCGCAAACGATAAGAAACAATACTGTGCAGCTGTATTCATTGACCTGGCCAAGGCTTTCGACTCTGTCAATCACCACATCCTCATCGGCAGACTCGATAGCCTTGGTTTCTCAAATGATTCCCTCGCCTGGTTCACCAACTACTTCTCTGATAGAGTTCAGTGTGTCAAATCGGAGGGCCTGTTGTTCGGGCCTCTGGCAGTCCCTATGGGGGTGCCTAGGGGTTCAATTCTTGGGCCGACTCTCTTCTCTGTATACATCAATGATGTCGCTCTTGCTGCTGGTGAGTCTCTGATCCACCTCTAAGCAGACGACACCATTCAGTATACTTCTGGCCCTTCTTTGGACACTGTGTTAACAACCCTCCAGACGAGCTTCAATGCCATACAACTCTCCTTCCGTGTCCTCCAACTGCTCTTAACCTCTCTGGGATCGTTCGGGACGCTAGTGTCCCACCTCGCCAACAGCCAGTGAAATTGCAGGGCGCCAAATCAAAACAACAGAAATCTCATAATTAAAATTCCTCAACCACACAAGTATTTTACACCATTTTAAAGATACACTTCTCGTTAATCCAACCACAGCTTCTGATTTCAAAAGGCTTTTCGGCGAAAGTAGAACATATCATTATGTTAGGTCAGCAACTAGTCACAGAAAGCATTCAGGAATTTTCCAACCAAAAAGAGGTGTCACAAAAAAGCAGAAATATAGATGACATTAATCACTGACCTTTGACGATCTTCATCAGATGACACTCCCAGGACTCATTGTTACACAATACATGTATGTTTTGTTCGATCAAGTTCATATTTATATCCAAAAACCTCAGTTTACATTGGCGCCATGTTCAGAAATGCCTCCAAAACATCCGGAGAAATTTCAGAGAGCCACATCAAATAACATAAACACTCATCATAAACTTTAATGAAAGATACATGTTTTACATAGAATTAAAGATAAACTTGTTCTAAATGCAACCGCTGTGTCAGATTTAAAAAAACTTTACAGCAAAAGCACAATATTCAATAATCTGAGAACAGCATTCAGCCATAAAAGCAAGCCATACAGTTACCCGCCAAATTGTGGAGTCAACAAAAGTCATAAATAGCATTATATATCTTCACTTACCTTTGCTGATCTTCGTCGGAATACACTCCCAGGATTCCCACTTCCACAATAAATGTTTGTTTTGTTCGATTACATCCATATTTATGTCCAAATACCTCCGTTTTGTTTGCGCGTTTAGTTCACTATTCCAAAGGCACAATGCGCGAGCGCAAAATCCAGAAGAAAAGTCAAAATAGTTCCATTGCAGTTTGTAGAAACATGTCAAACGATGTTTACAATCAATTCTTAGGGTCTTTTTATAATAAATCTTCAATAATATTCCAACCGGACAATAGCGTATTCATAACAGTGAAAAAAGAAGGAACGGCGCGCCCGCGGGACCGCGCAGTAAACAACTGATTGGCCTCAGCCTAGTCCACTTTTTGAAACAGCTCTTATTCGACACCCTTCCACAATATAAGCCTCAAACTTTCTAAAGACTGTTGACATCTGCTGGAAGCCTTGGGAAGTGCAATCTGGCCCCATAGACACAGCATATTGGATAGGCAATCATTTAAATGAAACTACAAACCTCAGATTTCCCACTTCCTGGTTGGATTTGTCTGCTAGACCCTGCTAGGTATTGTCCCCCCTTATCTCAACTCGCTGGTCTCCATAGCAGAGCCTCTCCTTCCAGTTCTCTGCTTCCAATGACTGGAACGAACTACAAAATCTCTGAAACTGGAAACACTTATCTCCCGCACTAGCTTTTGAAATTACCCTCACTAGCTTTTGAAATTACCAGTCTATTTCTCTCTATGGATGGTGATCTAAATGATTGTACTGTCACTCTCTGGCTTTTTAAATGACTGCTCTCTCTCAATGGCCTTTTAAATGACATGTCTCAGTCAATGTCTGATAGGCAGTAAGCACATCTCTTACCATCCTGAGGTCCATAAGAGGAGATAAGGAGAAATGTAAAACTTTTGAAACTGAATAAATGTCATTAATGTCTACCACAGCCTGGGCTCTGGTAGCTGATTAGTTATTTCGGAAACATTTCTCATACATTGAAACTCATTTAGAACTAATTTCATTCTTATTAGAGCACAAATCAGATATGGTATTTACATTTCAAATCCCAGCAGTCTTTACAGCCAGCCAAACTCATGAACCACACACAGTATTCTCTCTTGACTGAGAGCCTTCATCCCATCCCTCCTCATTCTCATTACTATTGTATCAGGGAACATGAGTACAAGATGGCTGACATTATCTAGCAATGTCTCACACAAGTGTTAGATGCACAAATACAGTAAAATGCCTTTCTTGCAAGCCTTAACCCCAACAATACATTAATCAATAACAATGTAATACTAAATAAAACAAGGTAAAACAAAAACACACAATGATAGGATGTGTGTGTGTGTGTGTGTGTGTGTGTGTGTGTGTGTGTGTGTGTGTGTGTGTGTGTGTGTGTGTGTGTGTGTGTGTGTGTGTGCGTGTGTGTGTGTGTGTGTGTGTGTGTGTGTTACTGACCTGGTGTGTGTGTGTGTGTGTGTGTGTGTGTGTGTGTGTGTGTGTGTGTGTGTGTGTGTGTGTGTGTGTGTGTGCGTGTGTGTGTGTGTGTGTGTGTGTGTGTGTGTGTGTGTGTGTGTATTACTGACCTGGTGTGTGCGTGTTTTATTCAGATTCTCCAGTCCTTCCTTGAGGCTCTGTACCTGGCTCTCCAGCTGCTGTTTGTCCTCCACACTCTTCTCCAACTCTGCCTCCCTCTGTTTCTTTTCTTCACGCATCTTCAGCAGTTGCTGCAAACACAGAGTACATACAGTGAGCCACATACCGTAACTAACCTTTAAACTTCTGATACAGAGGAGATACATTTAGCTACAGATGCTAACTAACCTTTAAGACAGAGAAAGCACAGTTAGCTACAGATGATACCTAACCCAAGGCACAGTTAGCTACAGATGATAACTAACCCTTAAGACAGAGAAAGCAGTTAGCTACAGATGATACCTAACCCAAGGCACAGTTAGCTACAGATGCTAACTAATCCTTAAGACAGAGAAGACACAGCTACAGATTCTTGCTTACTACAGGCATATGACTCATGCAGGTTATTAACACTTTATCCATCAGCTCCATAGAGGAAACAATGTTAGCCAGCGGTGCTAACCCTTATGTTTCAGGATTTGCCATCGAGTAAGGAACTTTTAGCTTATAGCTTCTCTATGTAGGTCAGAACCATGTAGAAGCTGAAAAGTCCTTTCTCCTTATCCATTTCTTAAAAAACTATATCACAGTCTCAGTTGGGTTTAGGCGGAAATACGCAAGTATTACATGACTCAGAAGTGGAAGAAATTCACAGAACCTGGGCAGACTCAAATCACCTGCTGATAAAATGTTATGGAAATTTGCCAGAGCCTGCCTGATATCACAATTTAGCACAGAGCAATAAGAAGTATTGGATTTTCGTCTCTTCCTCCTCATTTTTATCCATTCATTTAATATTTTCATGGCAATGTCGAAACTTGCGTGTTGGAAATGTAATTACCATCTGTCTATTCATATGATCATGACCGTTGACCACTTGAGGATATTTGATGACCCAGCAGGTGATGGAAGCAACAGATTTCCTGCCTGAGGGTTGTTTAACCAACAGTTTGTTTTCCCTGAGGGGGATATTTTATTAGAAACCCCTCCAGCTGGTATTAGTTTGTGTACAGCGTCTAGGTCAGCAGACTGATCAGATTCTAGAATGACTCTTTTCCTGTCAAGTCTCTCTATCCATCCTACTCTGAGTGCATCCCTCTTGCTATCTCTCTCTACGCCTCTCTCTATCCATCCTACTCTCAGAGTGCACCCCTCTTGCTCTCTCTCTCTACGCCTCTCTCTATCCATCCTACTCTCAGAGTGCACCCCTCTTGCTCTCTCTCTCTACGCCTCTCTCTATCCATCCTACTCTCAGAGTGCACCCCTCTTGCTCTCTCTCTCTACGCCTCTCTCTATCCCTACTCCCTCTTTCTCAGTGTTGTGTGTGTGAGATTGGGAGGGCAGTTCTCTATCCACCTCTATTAAAAGTAACTTTTCCTCAATACGACTGGTCACCCCAGGAAGCCAAACCAATGGATTATGAGTCTCACCAGCCAGAATCTGCAGGGGTTTAATATCTGTATGGAACCAGGAAATGAAAAATTCCTGTGGAATTGATTAAAATAAATCCAAAGCAGGAACTGCTGCAAGAAGTTAACTACTGTGGGTATGTCTGGTAGAAGTAGTACCTTCTGCATTCCCTGTAGTGCCTGTTGTAGAAAGGTTAGTTGTTGCTGCCTGATGGTGTCCTCTTCACTGTGTTGTGGAGGTGTGTGTTCTTGGTTTTTGCCCTGCTCCTGCTTCAGCAGCTCCACCTCGTTCCTGTAGGCGTCCAGCTGACAGCGCAGAGAGTCATTCTCTTCCTTTAGGGCCTCCACCTGGGCCACAGGGCCTTCACACACACACACACACACACACACACACACACACACACACACACACACACACACACACACACACACACACACACACACACACACACACACACACACACACACACACACACACACACACACACACACACACACACACACACACACACACACACACACACACACACACACACACACACACACACACACACACACACCACACACACACACACACACACACACCACACACAGTATGATGAGAACTACTAATGAAATCTGCACCTGTCCGATTGAACAGACAGGATAGACAGTGTGATGAGAACTACTCATTAAACCCAAACCTGTCCCATTTAACAGACAGGAAACAGTGTGATGAGAACTACTCATTAAATCCTAACCTGTCCTATTGAACAAACATGAAACTGTGTGATGAAAACTGCTCATTAAATCCTAACCTGTCCTATTGGACAGAGAGGAGAGATAGTGTGATTAGAACTACTCTTCCCCCGTTCCTTTGACAGGAGAGTCTGTTCTTTACAGCTGTCGGAGGGGGATGTGTGTAATGTAATGAGAGGGTGTGTTTGAGTGGCTGAGCTGGGGAGATAAGACCTGAGAGTGAGTGTGTGAGGGAGGGAGGCCCAGCAAAGAGTGTGTGTGTGTGTGTGTGTGTGTGTGTGTGTGTGTGTGTGTGTGTGTGTGTGTGTGTGTGTGTGTGTGTGTGTGTGTGTGTGTGTGTGTGTGTGTGTGTGTGTGTGTGTGTGTGTGAGACAAATAGAGAGCCAGCAGGCGAGGAGGTTTTGGTTGAGGTGTGTATTGATCAGGGAGCCTCATCAACCGATTCCCCTTCCACAACGTGACAGGCTTTAGTATCGACCCTCAGCACAAGGCAGCTGACAGGAGAGAAGCACCAACCCATTCCAACTCTGCACCGCATCAATGGAGAAGCACCAACCTATTCCCACTCTGCACTGTATTAGTGTAGAAGCACCAACCAATTCCCACTCTGCACTGTATTAGTGTAGAAGGACCAACCCATTCCCACTCTGCACTGTATTAATGTAGAAGCACCAACCCATTCCCACTCTGCACTGTATTAGTGTAGAAGCACCAACCCATTCCCACTCTGCACTGTATTAGTGTAGAAGCACCAACCCATTCCCACTCTGCACTGTATTAGTGTAGAAGCACCAACCCATTCCCACTCTGCACTGTATTAATGTAGAAGCACCAACCCATTCCCACTCTGCACTGTATTAGTGTAGAAGCACCAACCCATTCCCACTCTGCACTGTATTAATGTAGAAGCACCAACCCATTCCCACTCTGCACTGCATTAGTGTAGAAGAACCAACCCATTCCCACTCTGCACTGTATTAGTGTAGAAGAACCAACCCATTCCCACTCTGCACTGTATTAGTGTAGAAGAACCAACCCATTCCCACTCTGCACTGTATTAGTATAGAAGCACCAACCCATTCCCACTCTGCACTGTATTAATGTAGAAGCACCATTTGCACTGTATTAGTATAGAAGAACCAACCCATTCCCACTCTGCACTGTATTAGTATAGAAGCACCAACCCATTCCCACTCTGCACTGTATTAATGTAGAAGCACCAACCCATTCCCACTCTGCACTGTATTAATATAGAAGCACCAACCCATTCCCACTCTGCACTGTATTAGTGGAGAATCACCAACCCATTCCCACTCTGCACTGTATTAGTGTAGAATCACCAACCCATTCCCACTCTGCACTGTATTAATGTAGAAGCACCAACCCATTCCCACTCTGCACTGTATTAGTGTAGAAGCACCAACCCATTCTGACTCTGCACTGTATTAGTGTAGAAGCACCAACCCATTCCCACTCTGCACTGTATTAGTGTAGAAGTACCAACTCATTCCCACTCTGCACTGTATTAATGTAGAAGCACCAACCCATTCCCACTCTGCACTGTATTAGTGTAGAAGCACCAACCCATTCCCACTCTGCACTGTATTAGTGTAGAAGTACCAACCCATTCCCACTCTGCACTGTATTAATGTAGAATCACCAACCCATTCCCACTCTGCACTGTATTAATGTAGAATCACCAACCCATTCCCACTCTGCACTGTATTAATGTAGAAGTACCAACCCATTCCCAATCTGCACTGTATTAATGTAGAAGTACCAACCCATTCCCAATCTGCACTGTATTAATGTAGAATCACCAACCCATTCCCACTCTGCACTGTATTAATGTAGAAGTACCAACCCATTCCCAATCTGCACTGTATTAATGTAGAATCACCAACCCATTCCCACTCTGCACTGTATTAATGTAGAATCACCAACCCATTCCCACTCTGCACTGTATTAGTGTAGAATCACCAACCCATTCCCACTCTGCACTGTATTAATGTAGAAGCACCAACCCATTCCCACTCTGCACTGTATTAGTGTAGAAGCACCAACCCATTCCCACTCTGCACTGTATTAGTGTAGAAGCACCAACCCATTCCCACTCTGCACTGTATTAATGTAGTAGCACCAACTCATTCCCACTTTGCACTGTATTAGTGTAGAAGCACCAACCCGTTCCCACTCTGCACTGTATTAATGTAGACGTACCAACCCATTCCGACTCTGCACTGTATTAGTGTAGAAGCACCAACCCATTCCCACTCTGCACTGTATTAGTGTAGAAGAACCAACCCATTCCAACTCTGCACTGTATTAGTGTAGAAGAACCAACCCATTCCCACTCTGCACTGTATTAGTATAGAAGCACCAACCCATTCCCACTCTGCACTGTATTAATGTAGAAGCACCATCTGCACTGTATTAGTATAGAAGAACCAACCCATTCCCACTCTGCACTGTATTAGTATAGAAGCACCAACCCATTCCCACTCTGCACTGTATTAATGTAGAAGCACCAACCCATTCCCACTCTGCACTGTATTAATATAGAAGCACCAACCCATTCCCACTCTGCACTGTATTAGTGTAGAAGCACCAACCCATTCCCACTCTGCACTGTATTAGTATAGAAGCACCAACCCATTCCCACTCTGCACTGTATTAGTGTAGAAGTACCAACTCATTCCCACTCTGCACTGTATTAATGTAGAAGCACCAACCCATTCCCACTCTGCACTGTATTAGTGTAGAAGCACCAACCCATTCCCACTCTGCACTGTATTAGTGTAGAAGCACCAACCCATTCCCACTCTGCACTGTATTAATGTAGAAGCACCAATCCATTCCCACTCTGCACTGTATTAATGTAGAAGCACCAACCCATTCCCACTCTGCACTGTATTAGTGTAGAAGCACCAACCCATTCCTACTCTGCACTGTATTAATGTAGAAGCACCAACCCATTCCCACTCTGCACTGTATTAGTGTAGAAGAACCAACCCATTCCCACTCTGCAATGTATTAGTGTAGAAGAACCAACCCATTCCCACTCTGCACTGTATTAGTATAGAAGCACCAACCCATTCCCACTCTGCACTGTATTAATGTAGAAGCACCATCTGCACTGTATTAGTATAGAATAACCAACCCATTCCCACTCTGCACTGTATTAGTATAGAAGCACCAACCCATTCCCACTCTGCACTGTATTAATGTAGAAGCCCCAACCCATTCCCACTCTGCACTGTATTAATGTAGAAGCACCAACCCATTCCCACTCTGCACTGTATTAATGTAGAAGCACCAACCCATTCCCACTCTGCACTGTATTAGTGTAGAAGCACCAACCCATTCCTAGTCTGCACTGTATTAATGTAGAAGCACCAACCCATTCCCACTCTGCACTGTATTAGTGTAGAAGAACCAACACATTCCCACTCTGCACTGTATTAGTGTAGAAGAACCAACCCATTCCCACTCTGCACTGTATTAGTATAGATGCACCAACCCATTCCCACTCTGCACTGTATTAATGTAGAAGCACCATCTGCACTGTATTAGTATGGAAGAACCAACCCATTCCCACTCTGCACTGTATTAGTATAGAAGCACCAACCCATTCCCACTCTGCACTGTATTAATGTAGAAGTACCAAACCATTCCCACTCTGCACTGTATTAATATAGAAGTACCAACTCATTCCCACTCTGCACTGTATTAGTGTAGAAGCACCAACCCATTCCCGCTCTGCACTGTATTAATTTAGAAGCACCAACCCATTCCCACTCTGCACTGTATTAATGTAGAATCACCAACCCATTCCCACTCTGCACTGTATTAATGTAGAAGCACCAACCCATTCCCACTCTGCACTGTATTAATGTAGAAGCACCAACCCATTCCCACTCTGCACTGTATTAATATAGAAGCACCAACCCATTCCCACTCTGCACTGTATTAGTGTAGAATCACCAACCCATTCCCACTCTGCACTGTATTAGTGTAGAATCACCAACCCATTCCCACTCTGCACTGTATTAATGTAGAAGCACCAACCCATTCCCACTCTGCACTGTATTAGTGTAGAAGCACCAACCCATTCCCACTCTGCACTGTATTAGTGTAGAAGCACCAACCCATTCCCACTCTGCACTGTATTAATGTAGACGTACCAACCCATTCCCAATCTGCACTGTATTAATGTAGAATCACCAACCCATTCCCACTCTGCACTGTATTAATGTAGAATCACCAACCCATTCCCACTCTGCACTGTATTAGTGTAGAATCACCAACCCATTCCCACTCTGCACTGTATTAATGTAGAAGCACCAACCCATTCCCACTCTGCACTGTATTAGTGTAGAAGCGCCAACCCATTCCCACTCTGCACTGTATTAATGTAGTAGCACCAACTCATTCCCACTCTGCACTGTATTAGTGTAGAAGCACCAACCCATTCCCACTCTGCACTGTATTAATGTAGACGTACCAACCCATTCCCACTCTGCACTGTATTAGTGTAGAAGCACCAACCCATTCCCACTCTGCACTGTATTAGTGTAGAAGTACCAACTCATTCCAACTCTGCACTGTATTAGTGTAGAAGCACCAACCCATTCCCACTCTGCACTGTATTAATGTAGAAGCACCAACCCATTCCCACTCTGCACTGTATTAATGTAGAAGCACCAACCCATTTTCACTCTGCACTGTATTAGTGTAGAAGAACCAACCCATTCCCACTCTGCACTGTATTAGTGTAGAAGCACCAACCCATTCCCACTCTGCACTGTATTAGTATAGAAGCACCAACCCATTCCCACTCTGCACTGTATTAGTATAGAAGCACAAACCCATTCCCACTCTGCACTGTATTAATGTAGAAGCACCATCTGCACTGTATTAGTATAGAAGAACCAACCCATTCCCACTCTGCACTGTATTAGTATAGAAGCACCAACCCATTCCCACTCTGCACTGTATTAATGTAGAAGCACCAACCCATTCCCACTCTGCACTGTATTAATGTAGAAGCACCAACCCATTCCCACTCTGCATTGTATTAATGTAGAAGCACCAACCCATTCCCACTCTGCACTGTATTAGTGTAGAAGCACCAACCCATTCCTACTCTGCACTGTATTAATGCAGAAGCACCAACCCATTCCCACTCTGCACTGTATTAGTGTAGAAGAACCAACCCATTCCCACTCTGCACTGTATTAGTATAGATGCACCAACCCATTCCCACTCTGCACTGTATTAATGTAGAAGCACCATCTGCACTGTATTAGTATGGAAGAACCAACCCATTCCCACTCTGCACTGTATTAGTATAGAAGCACCAACCCATTCCCACTCTGCACTGTATTAGTATAGAAGCACCAACCCATTCCCACTCTGCACTGTATTAGTGTAGAAGTACCAACTCATTCCCAATCTGCACTGTATTAGTGTAGAAGCACCAACCCATTCCCACTCTGCACTGTATTAGTGTAGAAGTACCAACTCATTCCCACTCTGCACTGTATTAATGTAGAAGCACCAACCCATTCCCACTCTGCACTGTATTAGTGTAGAAGCACCAACCCATTCCCACTCTGCACTGTATTAATGTAGAAGTACCAACCCATTCCCACTCTGCACTGTATTAGTATAGAAGCACCAACCCATTCCCATTCTGCACCGTATTAGTATAGAAGCACCAACCCATTCCCCCTCTGCACTGTATTAATTTAGAAGCACCAACTCATTCCCACTCTGCATTGTATTAGTGTAGAAGCACCAACCCATTCCCACTCTGCATTGTATTAGTGTAGACGCACCAACCCATTCCCATTCTTCACTGTATTAATGTAGAAGCACCAACTCATTCCCACTCTGCATTGTATTAGTGTAGAAGCACCAACCCATTCCCACTCTGCATTGTATTAGTGTAGACTCACCAACCCATTCCCATTCTGCACTGTATTAATGTAGAAGCACCAACCCAGAATACAGGTGTTCCTCTTCAAGCCTGCTGGTTAAACAGACCACCTTTCTATGATTGAGAGCACAGAGACTCGGCTTCTTAAACAGGACTGTGCTCTTGCATTACAGGAAGCCCTAGCAGGTGTGACTGAGACTGTAAATATGATGGGGTGTCACATCAACACCTGTCTCCCTGCCACATCCTGGCCCTTCTCTACAGCATTCCTTTCCAACATTGTGACAGCCTCCTGACAATGATTGTTAGTGTTTTCTAATAAGCAAGGTCACACATGAAAAGGGTGAAATCAAAACCTGCTTGGCTGATGATTACATTTGCATATATCTGCATAGAAATTAGGTAGGCGGTCTTAACCGGGAGAGATCACAACAATTCCAAAGCAGAAAGTAAACGACACACTTGAAAAGGAGACCTGATTGTAGCAGTTAGCCCCGCTCTCTTGGCTTCCATTCCCTTTTCTCTCTAACTGCTTTAGAGAGAAGCAGAGGGTCATCTGAATGTCCAGGTGAATATTATGGTCTGTTTCAATCTGTTTTACATCAGTAGCTCTGTTGGCTCAGCAGACATAAACAGGATGTTCTGCGTAAAGACGACCTTAATGGTACTTCACTGGTGCCCAGAACAGCACTGAAATTAGCTGAAGGAGCTGACACACACACACCCACACAATACCCACACACACCCACCCACACACACACACACACACACACACACACACACACACACACACACACACACACACACACACACACACACACACACACACACACACACACACACACACACACACACACACACACACACACACTTTGCTACAGCTGTGACTATGAGCATCCCCATTTATAGAGGCAGGCCAGGGAATAATCTCCACAACACCAGTCCATTCACAGTGTCAGCTGCCTGCAGTGTCAGTCTCATTCATGTGTATTTCTGAGGTGCTGGAGTGAAATGACTATCATTTCATAGAGTCGCTATAGCACAAGTGTCAAACTCATTCCACGGAGGGTCGAGTGTCAGTTGGTTTTTGCTTCACCCTTGTACTTGATTGATGAATGAAGGTCTCTAATTAGTAAGGAACTCCCCTCACCTGGTTGTCTAGGTCTTAATTGAAAGGAAAAACCAAAAACCTGCAGACACTCGACCCTCAGAGTGTCTACCAACTAGACTGTTAGAATGTCTACCAACTAAAGAGTGTTGGAGGGTTTACCAACTAGAGTGTTACTAGAGAGTGTTGGAGTGTTTACCAACTAGAGTGTTAGTGTCTACCAACTAGAGTGTTAGTGTCTACCAACTAGAGTGTTAGAGTGTCTACCAATTGTGTGCAATCTCTCTTTTTCATAAACACACACACTCAGACAGTCTGGAGAAGACTGTACTTAATTTGGTAATTTAGAGAGTGAATGAGCTGACGACTCCTCTCTAATCAGGGCCGGTCCTTGCCTTTCTGCCACCCTAGGTGAGATCATAAAATGCCATCCCCCGCAAAACTAGAAAAGCAAAATGACATTGAAAAAATATTAAAAACACAATGAAGTTAGGTAAAATTTTGGTTCAGAATGAAAGGTGAAAAGATATATTTTCCAGACGTTGAAAATATGTATTTTCCGGACGATGAAATAAGGTTAATTTATGGTTCTGAATGAAATTTGAAATTATGTAATTCATTGACGTCTATGACCAAATACCCAAAACCAATGTCGTTGGATGTGGAAATCAATGCCGGTCCGACATGCACCCAAAAAATATTTCCAAAAGTATTCAACGTCGATCTGTGCTTACTGATGTGGTAAGCCTACCGTTTGTAAAACACCAAAAAATAAGTCTGAACAGGAACAAAAAAAGATGAAAAAAGACTTGGACTAATGCTTACTAGGGTGTAGCCTACCATGTCGCCCGCAATGGAAGTTTATGAATGCCCATCCATGTGGTAGGCCCATTTGTAAAACAGACCATTGCATTGGTTTTATTAGTGCCGATTCCTGTGACTAATCAATTTGGCTATTTAAGCTCTGAATATCAGCTACCCGACTTCATCGGGAGTTATCGTGAGGCTATTTGTAATGTGTTTACATAGCAGGAAATGCAGAAGTATTTTATTTATTTCTATGATCAGCTTGTCAAAAATGTATGGATACAAACTTGAAACCACTGATCATGTCAATTTACCCCACAGGGTGAAACTCCTGGACAGCAGATGTGAGTAGCATGATTGTCAATTTCCTATGGTCCATTTAACTTTTTTAGGATATGTAATTTTTTTTAAATGTGACAGCACATTTTATTTGATTGGGCGCCATTTACGTTAGCCTATTTGATACCTGTATGATGTAAAAAGTGTCCGTCT